>NC_051183.1:65466266-66143803 GCF_013339695.2 Rhipicephalus sanguineus
CAGTATGTGCCGACGAACACAGGTGACCTCCTCAAAATGTTGGCTCCAGTGACACTAAGTGTTCGAATATTTTTCATGTACTCAATACTTCACCTAGCCCTGAAATTCACCTTTCTTTGAAACCGCCAGTAGTAATTCAAAGCTTGAGAAATTTATTTTGACATAGTAACTTTCTCTTGCTGCACAGATTATTTGTTCTCCGATTAGCTTTGCCTGAGATCTGTTAATTATGCTGCATATTTTAAAGCCTACATGATACGGGAGTTAACGCCCTGAAAGAGTTCACGCTAAATAACAGCTAGGACTGCCTCGATATTCACCTTCAATTTATGAGTTTGTTGTTTGTTACAGGAAGACTCGCACAATTCACGAGAACACGTTGAGCGTCATAGACCCATTATGACGCACCTTAATTTATTAGTAGCGTTTAGCCAGTTGCTATACCCATTAAACGAATTCCGACCTACTGCGCACGGCTTCATAAAAGTGCACGCGAACCCTTATGGTCCAGAAGCTTTCTTTGGGCACAGAAGCATTCTTTGGGCTTATCTCGGTAGCGTACATTTATGCTTTTTAAATGCGAAGTATTTCTTAGCGAACTTCTGCGACATTGAATCTATCTATCTATCTATCTATCTATCTATCTATCTATCTATCTATCTATCTATCTATCTATCTATCTATCTATCTATCTATCTATCTATCTATCTATCTATCTATCTATCTATCTATCTATCTATCTATCTATCTATCTATCTGGCTGCCTACGACTTTGTGCTCTCCTGGTCGCTTCGTTAATCGAATGTACACCAAAAGAGGTGTGGCGTAATATGACTGTATGACGAACATCAATGACAAGTCATAACATGAAAATCATGACAAGCATGTCATGTACAGCATGATTTACATGCCACGCTCATGGTGCGCTGGCGGCCGTTTCGCTAGCTTGGTATACACCAAAATTGGTATCTTGTGACGTGACTGTGTGACGAAAATAAATAACACGAGTTAACATGAAAATCATGACAGGCACGTCATGTACAGCATGACTTACGTCCCACGCTCATGGTGCGCTGGCGGCCGCTTCGCTAGCTTGATCTACCCCGAAATAGGTATTGCGTGACGTGCCTGTGTGATGAACATAAAAACACGAGTTAACATGAAAATCATGACACGCATGTCATGCACAGCATGACTAACGTGCCATGCTCATGGGACGCTGGCGGCCGTTTCGCTGGCTTGATATACACCAAAATTGGTATCTTGTGACGTGACTGTGTGACTGACATAAATAACACGAGTTAACATCAAAAACATGATACGCACGTCATGTACAGCATGACTTACGTGCCACGCTCATGGTGCGCCGGCGGCCGCTTCGCTAGCTTGATCTACCCCGAAATTGGCATTGCGTGACGTGTCTGTGTGACGAACATAGATAACACACGAGTTAACATGAAAATCACGACACGCATGTCATGTACAACATGACTTACGTGCCACGCTCATGGTGCGCTGGGGGCCGTTTCGCTAGCTTGATCTACCCCGAAATTGGTATTGCGCGACGTGACTGTCTGAGGAACATAAAGACACGAGTTAACATCAAAATCATGACACACATTTCCCTGAATGACATACAATGCGATGTATGCAGCTCTTTGCTGGCTGCTTCGCATTACATCGATTCCCACAATGCGTGGGATCTGCCGGCTTTTTACTGTTATCATTGTTTCTTACTTTTTTGATAACTTACTTACACTATATCACTGAATTATGATTGCTCATCATAGTAAGCCTACCTTTAGTCAACTTATCATTGCCGGATGCATCGTCCTAAGGCCAGCGCAGTCCCACGAACACTGGTGTAGCCGATGCTTATTTCGTGTTCGTAACTCATTCCTTTTCAATATATGTGTTTGCTGAAAATATAACGCACCGCGAAAAGAGCGCGCTCAGCAAGCGCGAGATTCACACTACCCGAATCCAGAACACTTTCGAGGGAGCAGAACACGAGAACATTCCGAGGGGGCGTATCGTATCGGACTACCTGCACATAGGTCGACACGCTTGTCTAGAATGCTGAAGCAACGCGTTTGGGACTGCGCGGGCGACATCTACAGATCAGATGTGGTTTGAGATAGGCCACATAGCTGCATGCGCGGCTCCCAATGACCCGGCTGCCATACATTTTCTCTCTTGTTTTTTCGCCGTGCCCACAACAAATGTTTTGGCCGTCGAAAGCGCGGTTGCGGTGCAGCGCCGCTAGAAAAAAAAAAAGAAAACGCAGGGAATCTCCAGGTTCGGCGCCCGATGCACACTTTGCTGCAATATTAACCTCGGTTAGCGCAGTCATCATTCCGGCAGTATTTCGCACGTACATCGTCCGAATTCTTTTGTAGCCTTAGCTACAATTGCCTAGCCGGAGCCGATTTCGCGTGGATCCTCATGAGCAGTGCTGCGCATGCGCGAGGATCAGTGATGTCACACAGCTGGCTCACCGGAGCCAACATCTAACGCGCTCTCCGCCAACGCCGCGCGCGACTCGGCGCTGCAGGTCTGCGCGTTCGGGAGGAGTGGCGTCGTAGCCGCGGCACACACACCGCACACTGGCGCCGGCGCACGCGCAGACTCCGCCACCGGCACCAATGTGTCATGGCAGACGCACTGGCGCCGGCGCGCGCGCAACTATTCGCCTTCGCTGTGCAGTCGCCGTCTGACACTGCGCTGGAGCCACTTGATAGCGCCTCTGCCTGGCGTTTGCAGGTGGGTAACGCCATGGAGAAGGAGAACGCAAATGCTGCTCAACTGCGCAGAAGAGCCGAGAAGCTTATCTCATGGGATCCCGAAGTAGTTGCCTGGCAATTAGTGGTTCAGCGTACAAAGAATGAAGAGAAAAAGGATAAACGTTCTAGACAATCTGGAATGCTAAGAATAATCAGCTGAACATTGCTAACGCTACGTATATCCTGGCATAGTCGAGCTAGGCCACTGCAGCGCTATACCGAGGAGCCTTGCACACCGAGGACACCTTGCTGCCTATCTTCTGCGACTGTCCTCGCTACGCTGCGCAGAGACGATCCCTCATATTCGCTCTCGCTCGTCTTCACAACAGACCGTTGACACTAGAAACAATTCTCCAATGTCATCCCGATAAGTCATCGAGAATTCAAGCAACCAAGGCATTGCTCAAATTCCTAAGGACAACAGACTTAGACGAGCGGCTGTAGACTTTTTAATGATGCCGCATACCGCGCAAGACTTCCGCTCGGCGCTGTGGATTTATGTGTGTGCGTGTGTGTTCCCCTCTCTTTCTCTCTTTCTTTACTCTTCTTTCAATCTCCCCATCCCTTCCCCCTGTACAGGGTAGCATACCGGTTATGCGAAACTGGTTAACATCCCTGTCTTTCCTCTCTGCCGTTTTCCTTCCTAAGCCACTGCAAATTTTTGTTATTGATTTCTGAGCCGCTACACCACTGACCGCGCTTCCTACGACCAATACAGTGTTTCGGGCCGTGGCGATAAGCAAGAAAAAAATGCAAGGTCGGCACGTCAATGGAACCGCGCATGCTCACATGTGGCCTCTCTCAAGCCACTTGCTATCTGTTGATGTCACGCCTGCGCGACGCGCCGCCGTTCTAAACGAACGCCTTGCCTTCTGTACTAGCGCACTGCATAGTAGAAGCGTAAATGTCGCCTTGCCCTCTTTTTTTTTCAAAGGGCGCGAATCAAAGACGTATTTAAGCGATGCCGATAGAAAAGGCGATCGTGTTTTGGTCGCGCGTGAGATCTATTTAAAGGTCATAACATTTAATGAATACCTATTTCAGTAAAATAAAGCGTTTCGGGTTCTCTATCTCAAAATTATTCTACGGCGAAAGCCTTATATGAGCCATCAAACGCAAAAGTTGACCGTCGGCGTCCCGCGTGCGCGTACAGCGGCGTCAGGGAGGAGTGATGCGAAAAATTATCCCGTGATGACATCACCATATGACGTCATCATGACATCACAGATCGTGAAAATTTGTGGCGTAATTATCACGGCACGTCACATGATGACGTGATCTCGTGACATCGTACCTTGATCAAAGGTGGACCGATCACGGAGGCAGTGCGAAACCTGGTCAGGTGCCTCCTATCGCGGAGGCAGTGCAAAACCACGTTAGGTGTAGAAAGCTTTCGGGGGAAGGCGGAGCAGGACCAGTGCATCGACTGAGAAGAAAAAGAAGATGGCGTTTGCCTTCGAGTCGTCTTAGGTGAATGCACAAGGGACCCTTGCACTTTTTTTCGCCAATGTTTGCGAGCTCTTACAAACATTAAGAAAAAAATCGAGTATTTGGGGAGTATTTTTTGCCACACAAAAATAATAGTAATCTCCCTCGCGTACTTTTCTCGCGTTATCACCGCGGTGCCGGCACTTCCCGGTCACGAATGGCGCGCGCGTTATCAGCGTGACATACCATTCTTGATGGGAATGTGGCGAGAGCCGGTTTTTAGGGGCGAAGCTCCTTAAGGCTGCACCCGTTCGTCCCTCGTAGTCGTAGTCGTCGTAATGCGTAACCAGTCTTAAGCTTTGACCTCCAAAGTGGTGCCGGTGGGAGATTTTTCCTGTGCGTTGTTGAACAATAAAAAATTCGCAGCGTGCGCGTTAACTAAAAGCCGAATTCTTCTGTCTCTCATTCCCCATTAGCAGCCATTGGCATGTTCCAGTAGGAAACGTTAGTAGAAGTAGAAGTGCAAGTGTTAGCTAAAAGCCGACTTCTTCTGTCTCTCATTCCCATTAGCAGCCATTGTTTACCTCCACGGTAGTGCCTGGTGAGATTTCTCCTGTGCGTGATTAAACAATAAAATTTTTTGTTCAAAACGCCGTTGATTGATGAAATAAACCAACGAAAGACGCCAGATGTTTTCTAAAAGCAAAACGAAAGAACGCCAGATGTTTCTAAAGCAAAACGAAAAGACGCCAGCTGCTTAACGAAAGACGCCAGATGTTTTCTAAAGCAATGGTTTTCTAAACAATGAAAATTCACAGTTGTACATGTAAAATTAAAGTGAGCTGCAAGTCGTCATAACTCATCGAACCTTTTAGTATAAACGCGCCCGACCTCACGTCGGTGATGATGTACTGGGCAGAATTCACGGAAGATTCACGGTTTACCGATGAACCTCCGCAGCTTCGCCCACTCACCATCATTCACTCCATGGATATGCTGTCATTTTTTTAAGAAAGGAAACGCGAGCAAGCCGGATGACGATTATTGTTGTGGGGTAGCAACACTCCCCAAATACTCGATGTTTTCTTAGAGTGTAGTGCCAAGTCAATCGCAGCACACAAACACACTTGTTGGCGTCGCCCGTAGTCGCCCATAGTTCACGGTTTAGCCTATTATTACCGAGTCAGCTCTTCAATCATCCATTACTTTGTGGATATGGCGTGATTTTTAATGCTAGTACGGTTCAATTGACAGCCCTGAACAATATAAATGTTCTCGTTCAAAAAAACGACAAGCCTGCGCGGAAAGCGCAGCACAGTCACAGCGAAAGCTGGAAGAGCTGCTTTTCTAGAGCCCGTTATAAACTCTCCTGTGGCTACTAATACAGGTACATTAGCAACGTACCCACTACGCCACAAAGCGTAATTTTTGGGAAGTTGGGAAGCACCCAGCACGACATTATCCGTTGTTCTGCGGAGAAGCGAGGTACCATATGTAAGCGATTATGTGCAGTTTGTTGATGCGGCGGTTGATGACGATGAATAATTATGGTTGCGCCCTTTGTAATGGGCTGGAAGCGTTAAACGACCCACTAGTTACGTAATGCATATTGTGTGACACCCGGTCGTTATTTAACTGTCCCATCACGCTTTATAACACACTTTAACCGGAGAAACGTAGAGCGAGAGAGAGAGAGAATTGACTTTATTGAGACCCTGAGGAAATGGATCATGGGAGCCTTATGGGCTTCCTTGGCAACCAACAGAAGTGCACTTGCGAGGAACCCACTACGCTATAAATCATTGTAATTTTTGAGAAGTAGGGCAGTAGGCATTGTGCCATTTTTCGTCATTTTACAGACAGCCGTGGTACCTGCTAAACGCATGTAAGGCATTATGCGCACTTTGTTGATGATGTGCGTGATGACGATGAAGAATTATGGCAGAGCTCTTTGTAATGGGTTGGAAGCATTAAACAACCTACTCGTTGCGCAATTCGCATTGTGTGACGCCTGGTTACAGAATTCGCGTTGTGCGACGCTTGGTGCTTATTCTACTCTTTTACCACGCTATATTGCATATGCTAATGTGGTTCCTTCCCGACATGAAGCCTGTATAGGACCTTTTTGCAAAGCAGTTTCAAGCACCGGCATGGCTCAGAGGTTGAATACTGGGCTCCCACGCAGAGGGCCCAGGTTCGAACCTCGTTCCATCCTGGAATTTTTTTCTTACTTAGTTTTTTTTCTTATTTCGAGCGATACTGGTTACGGACACCGGCGGCGGCGGCGGCGGCGGCAGCGGCGGCGGCGGTGGCGGCGGACAACTACGGCACCAAAAACGGCCGGTGAAATGATCTCATAACAGCTTTCGCTGTAAAATATCGAGTTCGTGACATGTCACCGAAGCGCAACATCAGTGTTCAAGGGCTGCGAAATGGTATTTTGTGGTACATTACTTGTGTATTTCAATGAAATCCAGAAAAAAAAACAGGAGTCTCTATGTATGAAACACTTTCAAGCTATTGCTTGTCTCTGAGAGGCCCAAACGTGCTTTGAAGTTCTCCCACTTTACGAAAGTGTTCTTTTTTCTAGTGCAGAGTCTCGTATTGCAACGACCCTCTGGTCTGTTGTGTTCTGCTGGAATGAAGAAACGAAGAAGCCGAGGTGGAGAAATATACCACCTCGGTTACTCCTTTTTTTCTACGTTCTGAAGCACAAAAAACAGTTTGGCTTAAGAGTGAAGCAATGAATGCCATAGTACAAAATTATATTGTTATATGCTGGAAGACTAGCATGTAACTCTTGTGGATCCGATCTTCCGTAACTCAACAAAACTAAGTTTTGAGAGAACACGGCGACTCCAGGGAAAGAAACGGTTTTCGTCCTGTAGGTTCCCTAAACGCGAAGTAAGCGTTGAGAGCTCCTGTCAAGATAGCGTGTGCGCAAGCGACCTGCCCTTCCAGCGATGGTGTCCCCCCCCCCCTCCCACCCCCTTTCCAAGGCGTCCCTTCGTGTTCCTTGCGAAATACGGGCGGAACATTTACTTCTGTGCTTGATGAGTAATCGGCGGCAGGCCTTCCCCGTGCGCTGAGGTTATCGCGTGCGCCCTGAGTGCGATGGAGACGGCCGGCTCGCTTTGCCTCCGCTTCAGCCGCTTTCATCGCCAGCACTCGCGACCTTTTCCTCGCTACTAGAACATGCTTTCGAGAGGTGATGTTGTCAACTTGGATTTTATACGGAAAATGACGGCAACGGCGATGGCAAAAACCCGTCGAGAGTGTCCATATAATTACTATTACAATCAAAGAAATGGTTACTCTAAAGTAAAAAAAGAACATGTAAAGACAAGTACCAAACTAAAACAAAAAATTCTGGAGGTCACCCTAGTCTATAACTTATGTCTCTGAAAATGCACTCGCAGTGGCGTTCGTGTGGCCTCTCGTACTCCATGGGTTTAGTTTACGTTTCCTGCGCTCTCTAATTCAATCTATGACTCCGTGTTTTGAAGAAGCGCGTGGTTGACATCATCTCTTCCAGGTGCCGTTACGATCTCTGCTGCTGACAGGGAATGCGCCTGCTCTCTCAATACCCTCATTGAATTGGTTAGCATTTATTATTCTGACAATTAATTGGCTCTTATTCCACGAAAGAGTACGCTCTTAGATAATTTGTATCCAATACAGCCCTTAACTTTGACATGAAATTGATAGTTCTGTCAGAATTTATTTGGAGATGGAGCTTTTTGCATATTCGGAAAGTCGGAATTATGTACTCGACCAAAAGTGCTTGAAGGAAATGAAACTGTCACTCGTCGTTCGTGCTACTGATAATGTAGACAACATTGTGATGAAGAGTTTGGTGCCAAGCTTTCACCTTGCTTCGTCCCTCTCTTCAATCGTCTCATCGGCCTTGACTAGACGTTTTTCTAGTGCAGTGCGCCGCCTTTCAAACGTTTTCAGGCATTTTCTTGTCATAAGTCGACCTTGGGGTTCCCACAGCACGATGCTCCATCTCTCACCCCACTTGTCTTCAGTCTGTTTCGTATGAATTTTTCTAAGCTTTCTTCCCGAAACACCAGATGGCGATATCCAAGAGCGCTATAAAAACTCACTTTTCGCGGCCTCCTTCTCGAAAAGTGTGCCTAGCAATATATATTGACAATGGTGGCACAAAAAACTGGCCCTGCAGGAAAGGATGACCTGCGCTTGTTGGTCGTCGGCGCCGACGGAAATTATGTCAAGCAATTTTTATTATTTTCTATGCAGCGCAAGAGAGCTCATTTATTTCAGTTCAAGTAACGTAGAAGACTCCTGATAACGTTCCAACATATTGCCTAAAAATGCTGCTGGCTTCAATGATGGATGCCTTTCGCGAAACTGTCTCGATGAGAATAATGAACTGTAACCGATATCATGTCCGCCTGCCTTGTCTATCAGCATAATAAGAGACCGCGAACCAGGAGTGACATTTATTACTCCGCGCAAATATACTTTACTGCCGCTAAAAGGGTGCGAAGACTTTGAGGAGTGAGACATGCGTAAAGAATGTAGACGTCAGTGAAATGCCAAGAGCATGCAAAAAGACACAAAAGCTTCATTGGTATGTTCTGGAGTATATATGTGCGTGACCTGACCACTAATCGAAATATAAAAAGTTCGAAGCAGGCATTGTGTCGATAGGCAGAACGAAAGAAGAATTTTCTGTCAGCTGTGTACAGCCGACGAGAAGAGGAAGCGTGTGGCCGGGAAATTCTGACGCTGGAGCCCTGAGGTGTGGCTGTTGACATCATCGAGTCTCTGGGTGACACAGAAACCAACGACAGCGAGTCGAGCACTGTATGAATTTCATTTCTGCATGAATACTGCAGCAAGTAGTCACTCAAAGGAGGGCCACAGCAGCAGAGATGTACAACGCCATGCCGACCAACTCACTAGACGTAACGGGCTCGACGTCACGTCACTAGTGTGAACACCTGGGCCCAAGCGACTTGTAGTAATGTGGTGAGGACCACGAGACTCGCCAAAGCGTTTGGACAACAACGAAGGACCGGAGAATATTTGCAGCAGCGAGAATTTCTCCACACGCGTCGGCAAGGAGACAAGTAAGAGCACACCGAAGCGTCAGCTGTCACAAGACGGGTGTTGTCCGACAACGAACACTTTTCGAATTAAGCAAAACAGAAAATGTGTGTCATCAGTTGTAGGTTTTTATGGTTCCCCGTGTTTTGTGCGCCTGTACATCGAATTTTTTCTTGTTTTGATTAATGGCTTGCGATATGTACCCGGAATGTCGCCTCCGTCGCTGTACCAGGGAAATTAGCGAGAGAGACATCCGTTAAACAGATGAACAGACTTCCATTTCAGGAGCTGGCTCGCCAGGTCCTTAAGCTGGGACAAAGTCCGCGCCGTAAGCGTAACCTTAGTTCCAGAGGCGACCGCTACAGGCGCAGCTCGTGCGAATAAAGTCTTCTTCCTCTTGTTCTTCGAGCTCCTTGATGATAACATTAACGCAGGCAAAACCACATATAGCACAGCCAACTGTACCATGCGCACGCTGGCGCGAAAAAGAAGTCTTCTTCCTCTTGTTCTTCGAGAGGCTTGATGATAATAACGTAGGCAAAAGCACATGTAGCATAGCCAACTGTAGCATGCGGCGCTCACTCCACTCCGGCAGTGCGCTTCGATAATCATAACATGAACAAAGAAGACAAGGCGGCGGAACAGGGGGCTCGTAAGGCAGCAGCAGCGCAGGCTCGCCGTCGAGACCCTGCGATGAGAGCTCGCGAGGCCGCAGAGAGACGTCAGCGTCTTTCGGACCCCGAGATACAAGCCCGCGAAGCAGAACCAGCGCGGAAATGGCGGCAAGAGAACCTTGGAGAGGTGCAGGCGCGGGATGCGGCTAAGCGCCGAAAGTGGTCTTTACCTGAAGTTGGTGGCGCCGACGAGCGCTTCAAGCGCGATTTCCTCGACCACACGTTCAGCCTCAGCTGCAAGGTCTGCGACCGCTTGTGCTCCGACAACAACCTGACCACAATCGCTACTATAACAACGTGTGACGTCTTTATATGACAGTAGAGGACTCGAACGCAGCATTCACGATTTACCAGATTATCTCCGAGCCAGCTCCTCAATCATTCACTTCGCGGATATGGCAGGATTTTTTTTTCGCTTAGGTGCTGCTAATTTGATGGTTCAATAGTGTACAATCGTCGGTGTATAGAGCTTTGGCGATAGGAATGTCTGAAAATGTTTGCTTTTTACTGTGGCGTAAGCATTTCTAAGATATAAACTGCCGATCACGCAGATGTGCTGAAATATGTAGGCATGATGACAAGTCAGAACGTGGAAGGTGTCGGGAAGCACAAAGTATTGGCAATAAGAGAAAACATCAGCAGCAGAATTCTAATCAACTGAATAAAATGTCGGTAGTGTCAGCGAGATGTCTCTTATACCATGCCAAAACGCCATTCCAATTCAAGATGAAGTTTTAAAATATTGGTTGCGCACCTTTGAAAATTGCAATTATAAATTATGCATAACGAAGTTGTAGCCCTATAGGCAGGCAGCGAGAAATCGACGAGTACACTTCCATTGTAGCGAACATTTTTGATCAGCCGATTCTCATATATTAAAATATTTCTGGTCGGAATTCCGGGGCAAAACTTTAAAAGTGACGCCATTCCTTTTCTACGTATTCGGGTGTCATCGCAATTCTCCATTGAACACCCCGGAACCTTAACGTGTTCAAGGGTAGTAAGTAAGAACATATACAATTCTTTCGAAAATTCAATGCGATCGCACGATAATATTTTTCAGGCTGGTATCGCCATTGAGTTCATACGGCGTGCACTGTGCTGATACAGCAAAGCGATCGCGTTTTGCTGCATTAGTACTTTACTAGGATACCGCAGGAATTGTGAAGGATGGCGTGCAGACCTGACGTCATCTGATATTAGCTTTGAATGTGCTCGGTGGTAAAGCATGGGGTGCCTGTCAGTATCCAAGCGGTGTATCAAACCATAACGTCTTCATATTCAGCAAATTGTGATATTTAGAAGCAGTTTTCACTTGTCTGCCAAGAAGCCAAATAAAGTAGACATGAAACTTTTAGTTGCATGATCAACTATAAGTCCACGCATACGCGCTTCCTTCCAAGTGAGGTTTATGAGCTCAGTGGTCATTTAGACTTCACTTCGAAGTGGACCTATATTCGGAACTGTAGATTTCGTGTGGCGCGTTCTTTTTTTTTTTTGCAGTAACGACGCGAGTACAACATACGTCAATTAAAGAGGTGACGATCTATTCATAACAAAGTGACGTTTCAAGTGGAATTTGGATGCTAGGCTGAACAGCTCATTTCACCGATTTTCTCCATATACACGGCCACTTAAATCAAGCTTTTTGTATACATAAAATGTTACCGAAATAAATAGGTGTTCTAGTTATTTCTGTCTTTAGCATTCATGATTCATGAGTTTGTTGAAACTAGATTAGCACATTTCCGAGAAAAAGTCTAGCGTCATAGATCCATTATGATGCAGCTTAATTTATTAGTAGCGTTTAGCCTGTTGCTATACCCTTGAAACAAATTCCGAGCTATTTCGCACTGATTTATAAGAGGGCACGCGAGCCCTCATGGTCCAGATGCGTTCTGTGGGCTTCTCTTGGTAACGTACCTCTATGTTTTTTTTACTATTATGACTGTTTCTTACTTTTTTGCTACCTTAGTTACACTGTATGACTCCGTTATGACTGCTAATCATAATAAACCTATCTATTGTCAACTTCATTATGTCAACTTATCATTGCGCATGAATAGTGATATGCGAAGGCATGGCGTCGTATCATCTGCTATGTTGTCTCGGCTTCGCCATGTTTGCTTGAAACACGAGAGGATTCTGCCTAAATGGCCCCTAAACAGCATCTGAACATACAAAAAAATTAGTGCGTTATTCTCACCTTGCGTTTCCCGCCTTTTCGGCACAATGAGTCACGCCAGCAGTCTTATCACGTGAATTCATGAGGAAATATGGTCTCGAGTGGTCCACATACGAGATAAATTTTGAATTATCTCCTACCGTGCGTTGTCATGCAGCGCATGCCCGTTGTGCGTTGTACCGCATGACTATCGTGTGTGATCTCATTTCACTTTTACGTTTTCGACTGCGGGTGCACAGCTAAGAGCACGTAGCCGAAAAGCGCGAAATCCTCTACGCTTGGTTTTGATACGTCGACGTGGTTTACGAATGTATACGTGGCGAGGTGGAGATAGCGCCTATAGAAAGGGTAATGAAGGCGAGAAAAGAATCTGGCAGATCCCACGCACTGTAGGAATCGATGTATAGCGAAGCAGCCAGCAAAGAGCTGCATACATTGTCTTTTTTGTCTTTGACGCAAATGAAGTCATTGATCTCATGACATCTAGTCCACTATACACCGCCTTGTCTTACATGATGTGTGCATGTACAATATGGTGTCTAACATGATAATGAAAGGTATATTGTGGTACATAGAGTGCATGACCCGTAATATATGTTCATCACGCGCGCATGTCATGCCGTACCAATTTTGGTATATATCCACTTAACAAAACAGCCTTAAGTGCACCAAGACAGTGTAATGTAAATCATGCCGTACATGACATGCATGTCACGCTTTGAACATTATAACCCGTCGTTTATATTGATCATATAAATTCGTAATAACAACGTAGGAGAGGCAATGCTTGATATTGCTTTTGCCTTTGACCTTAAGTTGTTGGAGGCTTCACAAGAATTCAGGATAGCAGTAAGTATCTACTCGGTCTTTTCTTCGTAAGCGGTAACATTTTTGAGAATGCCACATGTCAAATCATTCCAGGAATTGCCGATCATCAGGCATCTTTCTTAGCCTCAGAAATGTTAAAGTCGACCACGCTAACGAAGCTTCGCATTTTAGAAACTTCCAGAGCCGATGACGAACCTATAATAGACGTGCTTTCGTTTCATCTTGACAATTTATTTTGCAGTGATGCGAATGTTCACAATCTTTGGGCTTCTTTTAAGAAACTTGTACATAGATGCATTGAGCAATTTGTGCCATTGATACGCAAGAAAAACAAACATGTGAATGCTTGGATAAGTCGTTCTACTATACATTTGCAGAGAAAATTAAAGAGGTTAAAGAAAAAACGTCGTTCTGTAGGCGATTGCGTGAGCCTAGAATCCAAAATATCAGATTTGTCTCACAAAGTTAAAACACAAGTGGAAGCTTACAAAGACAAATTTTTTTCAGTTTAATTACCTAGTTTCAATAATAGTTCGCCGCAGCAGTTTTGGCAAGCAATTTGCCCATCCTCTGCTGATGTGGACTCTTTTACCATTAATGATATTCAAATTAGTGATGGCACAAAAATTGCTCATACATTAAATAGACAGGTTGAGTCCTGGTTTACTAATGATGATGGGAAATTGCCTACTTTTGTGTCACCATTACCGCCGATGCTTGACATAGCCGTAAGTGAACAGGGAATTTTGAACGTGCTCTTAAGACTTGATGTAAAAAAATTTGGTGGTGCTGACGAAATACCTAATGCCTTCCTCAAAAGGTACGCCGATTGAGTTGCCAAATATATTTGCATTCTTTTGAGAAAATCGCTGAAAAAAGGACATGTGCCAATCAATTGGAGGACAGCCAAAGTGAAACCACTTCACAAAAAAAGGTAAAAAGATGAAATTAGCAATTATAGGCCAATATCATTATTGTCAACAGTTTGTAATTTGCTGGAGCATATAGTTCATAATCATGTTTCCGAATTTCTAACTTCTCATAATGCCCTATCTCAGTCAACATTGATTCAGAAAAGGTTATTCTACTTGTACTCAATTAGTTCAGACCGTTCACGATTTTGCATTGGCAATTAATGAAGGTATGCAGACTGACGCAATTTTTATGGATTTTTCAAAGGCATTTGATAAGGTTTCTAACAAAAAATGAATGTTCAACTAGACAACATGCTCAAAAACAAGCAGTTAACTGAATGAATTTTATCTTACCTTCATAGCCGGCAGCAATTCGTTGTATTTAAAGATAAATGCTCTGAGATGGTGTCTGTGGAAGCTGGCGTCCCCCAGGGATCGGCACTTGGACCACTTCTTTTTATTTTAATAGCAATCACATTGTAAGTGACATACCCGTGAACATAAAACTCTATTCCGATTACTGCGGCATTTACTCCGAGGTAGAAAAATGTAATGATCAAATAAAGGTAAATGCCGCATTTCAAAAAGGTAAATCTTAGTGCGACACTTGGCAGATGCCCATAAACTTTGAAAAAAAACCGCATTTATGCGCATTTTACACAAAAAGGAGCCCCTCTTGATCAAATATTGCTGTAACAATGTATTTCTTGCTGAGGTGCAGAACTACAAGTATCTGGGGGTTTACATTACCAACAACCTGACGTGGAATAAGCATATCGATTACGTTGCACCTTGTGCCAACACAAGATTTTCATTTCTTAGGAGAGCTGTGAAGCACTCCACTCCCACTGTGCACTTGCTGGCGTACAAATCGACAGTTCTATCCATTCTAGATTATGCAGTCGTTATGTGGGATCTTTTTACGTTGACTAATAAAGACGAGATTGAAAAAAATACAACGAAAGGTGGCCGGTTTTATATACAACAGTTATGGTCGCACATCTGTTAGCACACCTGCTAGCGAGAACTAATCTTCCACCAATAAAAAGAAATCGAATTTCTCGTCTCAACTTTTTATATCAGCTAATTAAGAAGCACTATAAGATAGACACTAGCAAATTATCGTCTTTCTCATCTGGGTATGCGACAAGGCATCGACATAATCTATCTAGCACGCCCTTTCAAACACGTAATAACTGTTGTACGTATTCCTTTTTCCTGAGAACAGTCAGGGAATGGAACAGCCTAATGACGTGGTTTTACAGCCATCACTTGAAATGTGCGCCTCGTGTCTAACTGCATTATATATATATATATATATATATATATATATATATACATTGTAATGAAGACAGCGGCACTCGGGCATGGGCGCATGCCCAGCTAATGCGAGGAAGAGAAGGACGAAGGGTAGAATAGAACAGCCGGCCTATTGACCGACCCTCTCGGGGTGGCGGTTTAGCAGTCTTTATTTCTCTGAAATTTGCTCATCGGGTAAGAATTACAGCTCAAGTAATGAACTTAGAAAGCGAAATTTTAGCATTAGATATTTCCCTTCCGGGCTGTCTTCCCTTTTCATTAGTAAATGCATATTTTCCAGCAGGTGTTCAAAATTCTAATGTTTTAGATTCTGTAATTACATCTTGCAGGAAAGAAATTCTATTGGCAGGAGACTTTAATTCGCATCATATTTCATGGGGTTTCAGAACAGATACGTGTGGGAAACGTCTGTGGAATTTCGTTTCTAAGAATAATTTAACATGTATTAACCAGCGAACACCAACTTTCGCTTGTAATCGGTCTATTTCTGCGATTGATCTTACTTTCTATAGTCCGAGACTCTCTATTTCTACATAGTCTACTTTGAACTCGGGTACAAGTAGTGACCATTTTCCTGTATTCTTTGAGCTTGTGTTTCCCGTCACTTCACTAAACAGCAAGTCGATTACTCACATCAATTTTAATACATTTGAAAAGGGGCTACGAGTAGTTTTGTCAAAACGAACAGATGAAAATGAAGAGCAAAATTCTATGAACTTCAGCGATCTGATAAAGAAATCTCTAAATAAAGCTAAATTTACAGTAAATGTTTCTAAAAGCAATCCTTCTAATCCTTGGTGGAATTCAGATTGTACACGGGATTACAGACTAAGAAAAGCTGCGTGGCGTAAACTGCTCCACAATCAATGTCCTAAAAATTGGAGGGATTATAAGTATGCGACTGCGGTTTTTAAACGAACAGTCGCCACTGCGAAGGATTGTCATGATAACCAACGTTCAGAGTTCCTTTCAAAGCCTGGTAATAGGAAACCCCTTTTTAATTTCCTTAAAGCCAAAAAAGTAATTCTGTCACCAATTAACATCGAATCGGTAGTCTCCACGCCAATTGAGTTGTCTAGTTTCCTGGAAAATATTGCCAAAGGGCTTGAAAGTCGCTTCACGGCTGCTTGTTCATTCCACTCACGGTCCCCTGTCAAAAGTGACGACTTTGAAGAAGTGACAGCTTCGGAACTAGCACAAGTAGTGAAGGTCTTGCCCAATGCTGCGCCAGGTCCTGATGGCATAACCGCATCGGTAATAAAGATTGTACATAAAGTTTCGCCCCAGGATTTACTTGCAATAGTTAACCACTCTATTAGAAATTCATGGATCCCGCCTGAGTGGAGAATGGCGAAAATAATTCCTTTATTAAAAAAGCATGGAGCTGGATTCACTTTAGATAACATCAGGCCTATTTCGCTCACATCTAATCTGGTAAAACTAATCGAAAGAATCTTACACATTCGGATAGAAAATTGGTTGAACGAAAATATGATTTTGAGCCCATGCCAAATTGGATTCAGGCGTGGCTACTCCATTTGGTGTGCCCATGTTGACTTAGAAAGAAGGATACAATTAGCTCGTTCTAAGAAATACTTTTCCGCTTTAGTCACTCTCGATATTACAAAAGCTTATGACAGCGTAGAACACGTTAAATTAATAAATTCGCTAACGCAAGTAGATTTACCACACTACTTCGTTGCATGGGTATATTCCTTTTTAAAAAACAGAGAATTTTATTGCTCTCAATATGGTGTGTCTTCTTCAAGCTATAAACAAACTAGAGGTCTTCCGCAAGGCTCGGTATTGTCACCATTATTATTTAATATATTACTGTGTACTATCCCTGTACAACATGACGTGCAGGTGTATGTATATGCCGACGACATTGCATTTTTTGCTTCAGCTGTAGATATACATACACTGTATCAAATTCTACAAATATATATGAACACCCTGGAAACGTGGCTTGAGGGCATTTTTTAATCTTTGAACATAAGGAAAAGCGCAATGGTAGTTTTCCCACTAAGTGTCCCAGTGCAAATTTCGTTACTTTACCGACAAGATGTCATCCCGCAGGTGGAATCAGTCAAGTATTTAGGGGTGATCTATACCGAAAAACTAAATTGGGATGCGCATATAGAAAATATGGCAGCTAAAGGAGCACGGGCGGTAGGGATGCTTCGTAGTATCAGCAGTAAACGATCTGGTTTACGTCGTGATGTGCTCATTATGATTTATTGTATGTATATACGCCCGATATAGGAGTTTGGCTGCGTCTTGTTTTCTGGAGCACCTGCGTACAAACTTCGACGACTGGTTCTGATAGAACGCGAATCATTAAGATTATGTCTTGGGCTTACTAAATTTGTCGCAAATAATATTTTGTATAAAGAAGCGCGCCTGCCTTCTCTTCTTACACGGTTCCAAATTCTAACCGTACGTACCTTCCTAAAGATATATGCGACACCTCAGAGAAGGTCACTGTATGTTTTTATCAATGAGCCGACGTCCTGTTTTAACCAGCAGTGGTCTAGATTAAGGTGCCCACAAGTGATTTTCGCACAAAAGCTCTTGGAAAAAATACAAGTAAACCTTCGTGAGGTACTTGTACTTAACAGATCTCCTCAAACAATTAGAATAGAGTTCGACAATATATCTCCTAAAGAATGCAAACATTTACCCAATAGGTACCTGAATGCCATTTTGGAAGACCACCTGTCACATTTAGAAAGAAACATCGTTATAGCGACTGACGCTTCAGTTTGTGAAGACAAGGCAGGAGTGGGAATTGCATCCTCAGCTTTGGATTGGTCTTTTTCAATTCGATTACCCGACTTTACGCCTATTTATCAAGCGGAATTGCTTGCCATTATCCTAGCCTTACGTAAATTGCCCCTATCAATAACAGAAGCTGTCATTCCGACAGATTGTTTATCTATCTGCTCTGCATTAACTGCACCTAATTTCTCGAATGCCTTAGAAGTATTTTATTCCCTTGTCCCAAGACATTATCGTCTTATTCGCTTAGTGTGGGTACCAGGGCACAAGGGTCTAACCCTCAATGAATATGCAGATGCACTTGCGGTGGCATCACATAATGGTCCCATAATCTCTATATTTTCGACGGTGGCATTCGTGTCAGCAGCACGATTTGAAAAGTTTGCAACGTCGGATACCTTTGCCAAATCGGCTTTGGCAACATCTGAGTGTCCACACCTTAAGTATCCATGGAAAAATCGTTGGTGCTGCACTAGAAGGGAAGAAGTATCAATTACCAGGATAAGACGCCGCGTTCCCCCACTGAACTTCTACCTTAAGTATCCATGGAAAAATCGTTGGTGCTGCACTAGAAGGGAAGAAGTATCAATTACCAGGATAAGACGCCGCGTTCCCCCACTGAACTTCTACCTACACAGGTCGGGTCTGGTACAGTCACCCTTATGCCTCCACTGCAACGAGAGTGAATCTCTGCATCGTTTCTTTTTAACATGCAGATTGTTCACAAATCAAAGAAAACGATTGCTAGATCAACCTCTCCGAAGGATGGGCTTAAATTTATCCCTTCCGGTGATTCTTTCCTTTGGTGCAACTGAAATGGGCTTTAGCCACAGGAACGTTTGCGCAGCCGTGTGCAAGTTTTTACGGGAAACAAAAAGAATAGAATGTTAAGTTTATGCACCATTTCACTGTTTCAACCTATTCAAATATTGTTTTTTTTTAAACATCTGGATGGTACCAGTGAATCTAATTTTTTAAACCATTCATTCCTAAACATATTCGTATTGTAAAACAATTTAATTTCTAAAATAAGGTACCACCTGTTTCATGGCCGATCCCCCGTGGTGGGTTGCGCCAAGTAACTGAGGACCAACCAACCAACCAACCATTGAACAGGCGTTGTGTCTATGTCTCTCGTTTCTCTGCATTACAATGGCGCAGTCCTCGAAAGGCTTCGGCAAACCCCAGCTGTTAGCTTGAGGCAACGCGTCTTCCAGAGGAACGCCGTCACGCTTCCTCGCTGATGGAACCCGCAAGTAGTTCACCGCGGCAAGCATCCATCCCACCACCAGCGGACGGCGTCCAGGCCTCCATTGTGGTTCCGGGGAACTACTTGTCCGGTGACGTGCTAGTTCGAAGCAACAATGCGCACGGGCTCCTCTCGCCCAGGGACGGCGCACATGCCTCCTCGCCACCACCTGCCAATCTGTCGGCGCTTCAGGCACCGTCCGTGGACGGCGTCCAGGTCTCCTCGGCGGCTCAAGCCTCCTTCATCGACGCCGCAGTACCAGTTCACGACAAGACATCGCACGGGTACCGGTTACCTCGGAACGCGGTTGACGCTTCCAACGCCAAGGACCCCGGGAATGCCGTCCATGCTTCCCGCAGCGACAACGGCTTAATCAGTACTCCATCGGCACCCGAGCCGCTAAGGGGTGCTGTCCAAGCTCCCTCGGACAAGGGTCCCTCCTCTGTGAGTACACTGATCGTGTCATACTCCTCGGACGTCACCACAGGCACCACGCGCGGATCGCCCAGAGCGCCACCGAACTTTCCGCCACCGAGTCACGGTGAATGCCTTGGCAGCGTCAATCTCCGTGCTGTGTCCTGCCGCCTTGCCAGCACTGCACTCGCTCAATGCCGCGTTGGCCGCCGCCGCCCCGCAAGACCATGAAGAGAGCTCACCCGAGAGCCGCAGAGAGCTGCGGTGTGCCCTCAGGGAGCTCTCATACCAACTCGACTGGTTGGCGTCGTCATGCCCCGGAGTTTCGCCTACCGTAGCACCATCACCGGCTGTTTGGGCAGTGCCGGTGTTCCGCGGTTTCCAGGATGACGTCTTCGGGTGAGTTCAGACTATCAACTCGCTCGGCACCCACCACGCTTGGTCGGACCATCAAAAATGGCTCATTACCATCGACCGCCTTCGCGATGCTGCCAAGGCATGGCATGCCTACGAAGGTGTCCGGCAGCGATCGTGGTCGGAGTGGTGTGCGACGTTGACGAGTCTCTTTCGCCCGCTTTTTCATAGCCCCTTCCCTACTGACTCACTGTGTACCACTCATGGCAGCTGTGAGACGCACAACCTCGACGCTGCATCTCGGGCCCCTACTACCCTGCCCTCCCTCGGTGACCGAGATCAAGAGCTCCATCACGATGGTGTAGCTGTGCCCTGCACCAACATCTCCGCTCCTGAGCCCCGGCCCGATGGCACAGCTGTCTCCTGCAGCTCCTTCACAGCAAGCTTCGCGGAACGCTCCGCGACAGACATCGACACAGGCTGCCAGGTACACTTCGTGGTCGAGAACTCAAACTCATTGTCGCGACCCTCCTCACGACCTTCCTTTCTCGTGACCAAGATTGCGTCCAAGTCACAGAAGTCGATTACGCGAGCCCCAGGCTTATCTTCACCTTGGCACGTGGAGAAGCCGGCTCCTCAATTTGGCAACACGATACCCGTTGACAAGCTGGACGAGCCAATTTCAGCAATCGATGTTAATGTGCTCTCAGACCCACCGGAGCTGCGTACGCGAAGTTCAGCGCAGTCATTGGCCGAGTGCGCAGATAGTCACCTTTCCCTGAGTAAGGGCCAAGCTGCCGGTACAAGAGACCGACCAGTACAGCCCGTGTGCGCCGATGGCGTCCGCAGCGATGCTGTCACATCCATGACTCTGCAGCCGACGCTTCTACCACATCGCAGATGCGCACAGGGAAGTGTTTGCAGGGACGTCCCCATCCCTTTCAAGGATGTCACTCTGATGGAGGCTGGAGAGACCAACACGGCTGCAGACATCGATGGCATGCCACTTCGATCAAACTGCCAGCCGCTCGGCTCGTCTTCCGCCGCTCACCAAGTTAGGCCACATCGCGACCGATGCCTTCTGCGACCCCCCCGACACAGCCAGCATCGCCCCCCAGAATGTTCGGCAGCTCTGCAAGACAAGTCGCGGCGTTCACAAGACCAACCACCGCGGTACAGTCAATGCCGACCGCCAGAGATAGTTTCAGCAGCTGTCCATGGAGTGTCGCAGCGTGGCCTTGACCGGCCTCTGCGAGGCAGCCAATGCCGCCCGCCAGAAGCATTAGTGCTACCTATGGTGGTACAGCACCCAGCACCTCTGAATGTTTTCACCAGCGAGGAAATGACCAATGCCAGAGAAGGGCCGTTTTTGGACAGGACTCGATGCTCGCAGCGTGGCCGAGTGTAATGAAGACAGCGGCGCTCGGGCACGGGCACATGCCCAGCTAGTGCGAGGAAGAGAAGGACGAAGGGTAGAATAAAAACAGCCGGCCTACGCACGGGCGTTGTCTCTTGTTTCTGTGTCTCTTCCCTTACAATATATATATTTGTGTGTGTGTGTGTGTGTGTGTGTATTTATATGTATATATTTTGTTTCAAAATTGTGTAGAATTATCACCAGTGTTTTTCCAATACTTGCGTATGTGGCTCTATTTCTGGTATATTTATTATCCTGTACATTTTTAATTGTATTTTGTCGCCATGGTTGTTCATGTATTCGAGAATATTAATATCAGTTTTTCCTTTTTTTGTAATTTCGAGAACTGTATTTTGCTTCCGTATTTCTTGTTCTTGTATACCTAGGAATACTTATGATTGTACATCCCAGCCTGCTATAATCCCTCAAGTGGAATTGCAGCATCCACAAATAGTAATAAATATAGTCACGGCACGGATTAGCAACTTTGGTAAACATTAAATTAGCGAAACAGCCGCGAGCGCACCATGAGCGTGGCATGTAAGTCATGCCGTACTTGACATGGATGTTATCATTTTCATGTTACCACCTGTCATTTATGTTCGTCGTACAGTCACATCACGCAATACCAGCTTTGGTGTATATCAAGCCAGTGAACTTGCACTGGGCGCACTATGAGCGTAGCATGTAAGTCATGCTGTACATGATGTGCAAGTCATGAGTGTCATGTTACTACCTGTCATGTTTTTCTTACAGTCCCGTCGCGCAATACCAAATTTTGGTGGTATCGAGCTCGCCAAGTGGTCCCGACCCGCACCATGAGTGCAGCATGTAAGCCATGGCCTACATGACGTGCATGTCATAATTATCATGAAGCCACTTGTCATTTATGATCGTCATACAGTTAAATTACGCAATACCAGTTTTGGTGTATATCAAGCTAACGAACAGCCCGAGAGCGCACCATGAGCGTGGCATATAAATCATGCCCTACATGACATGCATGTCACGATTACCATGTTACCACCTATCATTTATGACGTCATGCTGTCACGTCACGCAATGCCCAATTTGGTACATCTCAATCTAGCGAAACGGCCGCGAGTGCATCATGCGTGGCATGTAAATCGTGCCGTACATGACATGCATGTCACGGTTTTCATGTTAACACCTGTCACTTATATTCATCATATCGAAATGTTCTCTCATGCTAATTTTCGTATATCTGCATTGAATTAAACACTCGCGATCACCCCGAGACCATTTCATGTAAATAATGCTGTACATGACATAGGTGACGGGATTTTCACGTTACAACTTGTCACTTATGTTTGCGATACACTTGTTACGCCACACCAATCTTGGTATATATGAAATAATGAAACGGCCACAAGAGCACCAAGACCATTGTATGTAAATCATGCCGTTCATGACATGCATATCATAATATTCTTGTTATGACATGTCATTTATATTCGTCATACAGTCATGTTATGCCATAGCAATTTTGATATACATCCCATTAACGAAACGGCCTGGAGAGCACAATGTCCTAGGTGGCTAGACAGACAGACAGACAGACAGACAGACAGACAGACAGACAGACAGACAGACAGACAGACAGACAGACAGACAGACAGACAGACAGACAGACAGACAGACAGACAGACAGACAGATAGATAGATAGATAGATAGATAGATAGATAGATAGATAGATAGATAGATAGATAGATAGATAGATAGATAGATAGATAGATAGATAGAAACACTTCGTTTAGAAATGCTTCGCATTTAGTAAATGACAAATATCTCAGGGTTCGTGTGAGAATCGAACACAGGCTGTGTGCTCGGCAAGTAGGCGTAGGCGTTTAACCACAGAACACCACTACCTCTTGAAAGTGCTTCGAAAAAAAAACACTGTATAGACGTCATGTAGTGGAAGGAGTCTACTTAACGCATGTAATATTACGTTGGAAAAACGCAGAATCGCGCCAGGCATCAAAACATGTGAATTGCGCAACGAGTGGGTATTGTGAACACCCACCCATTGCAAAGCGCTCAGACATATTTACTCATCATCATCAGCAAGATCATCAACAAAGTGAACAGCTTAGTAGGTCCACGTGTTGCCTTACAGACGCGTAGTGGGCCCTTCGCCGAATCGCAAAATGAATAATTAGTGCGTAGTGGGCATTTAGGAGCTGTATTTGCAGTAGGCATTTTATTTATTTATTTGATTTGCATACATAGAAGCACAAGGACACAGAGAAAAGAGGGACAGAGCAAGCTGGCAACTGCCCCCAGAAGGGGCACAACGCCTGCCTGCTCTTTCGGGAGGAGGGAAGAGACAGAGGAAAGGAAGTGAGGAGGAGAAAAAGAGGAAAGGAGATAGGAAAGTAAAAAAAATGACGAAGACATGGACAAAAATAGGTAAACACACACACAAAAAAAAGAAACACTTATAAACGGGTGGCCAGCTCGATGGGCCTGGTCGCGTCGAGATACACAACCTCTCGGAAAGAGGTAATCGTCGATGGTCGCGCATTGAAATCCGAGGAATTTATATTCCTTAATCAGCAAAGCCCGCTGCGTAGGATACGCGGGACAGTGTATTATAAGATGCTCAAGTGTTTCACAGGAGTCACAAGCTGCACACAACGGACTGTTCACACGTCCTTGATGATATAAGCGTTCGCGCACCAATACTGAGCCGGCTCTTAGTTTATATAACAGTGCTCTGGAACGACGAGGCAATCCCCGGCCACGAACACGGGGAGGGAACGTTCCGTTCGCGACACGCTGGTCTAGGTGCTGCTTTAGGAGGTGTCGCCGTATAAGCAGACGAGCGTTGCCCATCATAGTCAAAACTTCCGGGCAGTCACAGTCATCATGAATACAAGATGAAGCCAGGCGATTCTTCTTGATTTCCAGCAATTCCCACGTGCAAAGGTATCCACTGGGCAGCTAGGGACACCCCACGTGAGAGAGTTTTGTCGACTGATTCTACGATACCGCATAGAATAGGGTTGTCTGCCTCTTTTCCAGTGAGTCTGCTAAGGGCACCACGAGGGTCTGTAAGGATGACGACTTTTGATGTGGGCAATCCTTCTTGTACGTACTTAAGGGCGACATCAATCGCTGCTAGTTCCGCAATCACTGATGATGATGGGTGAGGTATTTTAAACACTCGTCTGATGTCTGTCGAAGGACAAAAGAAAGCTGCAGAAGCTCCGAGGCCGTCGCTGCGTACAGATGCGTCCGTAAATACTTTAACGTAATCTCCAAATTCTTCAAATTAGTGCGACTGGGCTAATGGAAATAGTGCCGGTACAGGTTGGTCACACTTTTTGCGTATTTCTGGAATTGACAGGTGAATGGGGAAGATGCATTTACTGTGCCCTTTCGATGTTGTCACAGAGATGGTTTTGTCCGAATTGCCAGTAATGCCCGTAAACAAAGCCGCCATTTTCCCCATGCGAGAGAGCGGGCGCCGAATCAGCCTATTAACGAGTGCTTTGCCATCTGGGGCTTGGTGCACGCACTCGATATGGTGCAACGCTCTCTGGTCAGCTTTTAGCCTTAGGGGCAACTGGTGTGCTTCAGTGAGTAATGGAATGGATTGGGCCTCTCGAGGGAAGCCAAGCGTGACTCGGAGGGCAACACGATGATCCCTTTCTAGTTGAGACATTAAACCAGGCGCAACATTCAAGACTGGCAAGGCATACATCACGCAAGAGAGTACAGATGATTGGTACACCTGTAGCGCTGTCGTCTGGTCAATGCCATCGCCCCTAGCAGTCAAGGCGGCCACATACTTGAGCAGGGACAGCGATTTGCGCCGCACAGAGGCAACAGCAGGGCGCCAAGAAAGACGACCATGGATGATTACGCCCAGGTAGAGGTGTTGCTGTACCCATTGTGTCGGTGTGTCTTCGAGGTGTAGCCTGCTCATGCTTCGACGAGCGCGTTATCTAGGGTGGTATGCAATCGCGGCTGATTTCGCAGGGGAAATCTGCAGGCCAATTTCCCCCAAGTATTCTGAAGTTGCATTCAGAGCTCTCTGCAATATTCCACGAAGACGGGGACCATGGTGGGACGGACCGCTGACCCATAGTGCGATATCAGCGGCATAAATTGCTATGCCTAGTGGAAAGCCACATACTTGCGGTAATCGGCTTGGAAGCCCAGCTAGCACACTGTTAAAGAGAAGCGGCGACAAGACGCTGCCTTGCGGGACGCCACGATTAACAGTTCGAGATTGCATCGTTGCTTCTCCAACGCGTACTTTCATCCTGCGCTCCGATAGAAGACCACGCACAAAATATAGCAGACGACCTGAAATTCCCGCAGTCATAAGTGCGCAAATAATCGCCCTATGTAGTACCGAGTCAAACGCTTGCTGTATGTCCAGGAACAGAGCGTACGCAGAGTGCCTGCTTGCTCGAGCAGATTCAAGCGATGATACAAGATCTGCGATACTGTCGAGGGCTGAACGGTGACGACGAAATCCACTCATGACATCAGGGAAGAAAGAGAGCTCCTGTAATCTGCCGTCCAGACGAAACAGTGCCATTCGTTCCATCCACTTCATAACATTATAAGTTAGCGATATTGGCCGGTATTACCTCAGATGTGGTGCATTTTAAGATACTTTGAAACAGCCAATGTTACGCGCATAGCCGTTAGTTGCCGTACAGCGCTGTTGAGGCATGCAGCCAGAACCGAAGCCAGGCTAGCAAATGAAAAGGCGATACGCACGGGGCCCGATTACGCTATCGCGTTCTACTCTTGAAGGCGAAGCACCAGATTTTTTTTACTACTTTCTTAATTGTGATAATGGCACTCGCTGTCTCGTTCCCAATCAAACAAGCTCAGCGCTATCTGAGTAGAAGCAGAAGCTTGCGCTGCCGCGTCGTTGGCCTCTGCCCGGAGCACATCAGTTAAAGGGCACTCAATGCTGCCGAAAAACCTCAGCACGTGTTCGACGTCGATGCTTTTTGCCCGAACTGTGAAGGCAGAAGTTGGCCTCTAGATTATTTGTAATGGAGACTTTGAGAGCGCAAACAAGTGGGCAAGTTGTAGTAAACTCCCGGAGCGATCACAGCTAAATAAGTGAGGTGACAAAAAAAAAACTCGCTCACTTTTTTTTTCATTTTTTGTGACTGCCACATTTGAGTACTTCGGGTAGAACTTTTTAGTTAAAGGAGGGCCCCATGACCGCGGTTTGTTCGTTCTCGATGCGCAAGTCATCTCGTTCGGGTACAATGAAACTGCCGCGGCGTGTTTATACTTTCCTGCGACTCCGGCACGGTAGTCGCAGTTGACCGCACGGATGCCCCTGCGTTCATCGATCTGAATTAACATTATATGTACTGTAACTAAAAAAAAGGAAGATTCAAAACATACGTCGATTTTCACGGATCTTCCCGGCGCGTATATTCGCGTCTGTAATGCGCACTTCCCCGCGACTGACGATATCCGCAGAGCAACACCTCTTCCACGACGCAGCGAACATGCACCGCTCGGAGAAATTCTCTGCCCTTCTTTAGATTAGCTCCTCGGAAGAAAACATCTACAGTACGTAGCCCTCTGAAACCAAATGTAATAATAAGTGGCCCCCTTTGCAGTGCCATGGCTAGCAAAACGCGCCCCGTGACGACAAGTTCGGCTGCACTGGTTGAAATCGGCGCACTGAACACAGTGCAATAACTGGTGTCGTCTGTTTCAAGCTGCCGCCGAGTTTGCGGTCGCGTTAGCCTGAGGGTGAATAACTGTGATCATTTAGTGAGTTAAGCGGCAGACGCTAAATGCGCGTAGTCTCGCTCAAGGCGCTCGTCGCCTCCGTTGCCGTCTTCCCCCAGCTCCTGCATGCATTTTATGTTGCCGAGTTCCCCTGAGGGTGCACGATCTCTAGCGGAAACAATCATACGCTGTAACATTAGGGTCTGTGGCAGCCTGCTAACAAATTAACGTCTTTCGAAAGCCACCTGAAACGAAAACGCGTCGAGCGAAGCGGCAAAATATGGCGCAATGGTTTGCCGCCGCTTGCGTTGTCTGCTCCCATACCCCGTCAAGTTTGCTGCCGTGGGCGCTGTCGCGCTGGAGGCAGCGCGCGTCTGTGGCGGCTCCTAACGTGTCCACGGGGCCTCTACAGGACGTGGTCGCCGATGCTCGCGCGCTTATCTCTTGAGGCGGAAGGTTTGTACGTCTTGTGCGTTCACCGCAATGTAGGGTTCAAGCTACAGACCGCGCGACGATCACTTCATTCGCTGCAAAGCCGCTTTTGCGAAAGGAGTGAGCTGCAACTAGGACAGCCAAAGTAGGGGCTACTTAAATTAACAAATGTTACTGCAGGACCGCCGTCTGAACCGGGCGCATAGTTTTTTTTGTTTACTTTGTGCGGTAAACTTGGGAGGCCACGCCGGTCATGGTGCTGCGTTCAGTCCGGCGCGCGGCGCGACTTGGGCGGTTTTTGGTCACGGCAGATACGACCGGACGGGCCCTGACAGCACGGTGCGCGTCTCCCCGCGAAGTACTTGGGCTCCGGACATGGCGGAGCGCATATAATTTCTTGTCGCGACCAGGACAAAGGAACCCAACCCCACGCGGGCGGCGCAGGAAGGGATGGAAATGACGTCGTGACGACCCCCTCATTACCAAGCGGTGCCTTCTGGCTGCGCATGAATGGGCCTGTTCGAGGCCCCGGCACGGCGGTGGCGAGGTTTCGCATCGGTTCGGCGCCACCGTTTGCCGTTCGCGCGCTCCGCGGTCGCCACCCAAGGAGGAATAAGACAAAGCTGCCTACTTTTCGGCACCACGCGGTCACCGGATGCATTCGTCATATTTGGCGTGCATCAGGTGGCTCAGACGGCGAACGGGCCCTTGACACTCGAATGCGTGGACGGTGAGGAGCCAGCCCACGTCGCGGGGTGACGGGCGCCCGGTCGGCACTTTTGAGGATTGCTTGCGCGCTGGCATTCCGTCGGCGCGGTAAGCATTTCCGCCCTTTTCTTTCAAATCTGGTTCGGCCACGGTGTAAGAATAAGTTTGTTCGGCAGAATTGCTGTAGCGGAAGTTAGTATAACGAGCTTGTAAACGGTGCCAAGTGTAACGTTTTACGTGGAGGGGGGAGCAGCGAAGTGGCCCGAGGGTGGTCGGAGCGCTCACATGACGGGTGGTTTGCTGTCGCTTCAGCCGGGTATTTGACATGCCACCAGGGACGTTTTTTTTTCTTTTCTTATAACTGCACGCTTACATTTAGCACTAAACACGTGTCGCGTCAGCTGAGCCTGCCCTTGCCACAGAAACCTTAGTTAACTTTGTTTTTATTTGCTTCTTGTTCGTGTGTTGTTTGGGGCGAGGAGCATGAGCCCACATTTGTGTAAGAAAGTGGTGACCTTGTAACGAGTTCGTTGATGTGCTGTATGCGCTGTCCAATTACACGGTAAGCAAGCAACTATTCATCGGCACTAATGTGAAGGCGGAGCATCATTGTAATAAGAAGCGGCCCCTTTGTTCAGTCTAATGCTCTGAACCAGGCTTAAGGTTTAGGCACTGTCGGCTCCGCCGAATCTTGTAAGGTCGCCCTACAGTTGGTTCATTTCAAATGTATTTGTTTTTCCTTTTTTTTGTAACATTTATGTATGTAACTCTTCTGTAAAAACGTCTGTAAATATAAGTTGTCTCGATTTTTCTCCAAACTTCTCCAGCGTCTCTTCAAGCGACCAGCGAATCCATCTCCGCTATTCGCAAAGCGGCAGTTCTCTTCCTTCCACTTCGTTTATATTACCTCGGGTGGTGCGTCTCGGGCGCCGAGTGGGAAGTGTCGTTTCCTAATATCAAATAAACCTGAATTTTACTGTGGCAGTTAGTTCGCGCTCGTCCTGTGCACTCTTTTCATGCGTCATATTTCGTGTTTGAGCAGCGCGCTGCAAGTGTCGTGCTGTGACAGTTCTTAGTTCGCGCTCTCCCTGTGTGTGTTCTTTTCTTGCGTCATTTGTGCTTGAGCAGCGCGCAGCAAGTTTCGAGCTGCTTTCCGTTCTTCGTGTGACATTCCAATTTCTTGCTATGGCATTCATTGCTTCGCCCTTGCATTTTGCGACCAATGACACTCAAACCCAAGCAGCGCGTGCATACACAGGCAAGGAGCACGCGAGCGTCTGTAGTGAGTAGTGGGATTTGCCCAATATCTGTGGTACATACGTGTTAAAGATGTTTTGTGCAGACGCAACTAAATTTTCAGGCCAACAAGACGTATACAGCTTCGCTCTAAAAAGCTCCAATCCTGTCATCCAAGCAGTCAGGTAGCAAACGCAAAATTGCACGGTACCGCGAAATGTTTTGAGTTCTCGCCGCAAGTATTGCCATCAAGATATTATTGGTGCGCATGAAAAGAACCCATGCCTATGCAAAGGCCTATTGCGAAGCAAACTAGCATTTTATTCTACACAATTAACTAATAATTGTTGGGGTTTAACGTGCCAAAACCATAATAACATTATGAGAGACGCCGTAGTGGAGGGCTCCGTAAATTTCGACCACCTGGGATTTCTTGATGTGCACCTAAATCTAAGTACACGAGCCTGAAGCATTTTCGCTACACAAAAACTGATCGACGCTATATTCAGCCTCAAACAATGTGAATGCATGATTTTCGTTTGCTGTTTTTGTTATACAATTGCAATGTATCAGCTGACTGTATCACACAAGTTACCGTAAGTTTTAAGAATCATTGCGATGTTCGATTTTGTTTTGTTTTGTGTTTCTTTCTCGTAGAAGTACTTACAGTAGCTCGCAAAAGTTTATTGAGAACTTCGTACTTATTTTACTTTACATTACATTACTCAACAACATTTGTAAAACAGTTCTTGTCTAACTATTCAACATGTTTCCTGCCGCATTGAATGGCAACTTGGTGATTTTTAAGGCCCTGTGTGAGTAACTGTTCCCTTACTTAGAGAATGTAAGTGCAAATAGTGTATGTCAACTGACAAAGATGGGCCGTTTTTGCCGTCTTTTTAAACCGGCGGTGCCAATTTTGTATAGTGGCTAGCAACGATATTCCATTGTTCCCGTCCTTACAGGATGGCAATGTCGATATTCCTTGTTGGCTGGGAATGATGGGCCTTTCTTGCCGTCCTTGTACTGTGGGGGTGCCAATATTGTATTTTTGCTGGCTACGATGGGCCTTTTTGCCCGTCCTTATATGATGGCAGAGCCAATATTGTAGGTTCACTGGCTACGATGGACCATAGTTGGCATCCTCATAAGCTGTCTCTACCAACGTTGGTTTCGTAGTGGTTTGCTAGGCTTTCATTGAGCGATGGTTTGCCAACGTCTAAACAATATTGGCCCAACATGATGTGGTGACTGGGTACATTAGGGGTCAGCACTTTGTAATGGGTTTACAGTTTGCAACCACTCGCTAGTTGCGCTATTCACGTGGTCTGATGTGTGGCGAGATTCAACACTCCTACCACTCAATATTGTATCTGTTTACCTGACTCCTTGCCCTACACAACGATTTATAGGGTCTTTTCCAAAGCGGTTTGAAACGTTCGGGTAAGTTTGTGGTAGAGTTCTACTGCACAGCCATGCAGACATTTTGAGTTTTATTTCGGCTAAAGCCCTCATTCTAACAGCAAAGCCGTCTAAGCTTTTCGGTGCACTGGGTCGTGCGAACAGAAACTATCCTCATGAACCGGCACTCGCTCGCCTCTTCCTCTTCTTCATCTTCTGCTTCGGCCCCTCAACATATGCGCCGATTTCCGCGGCGTAGAATACAATAAACAAAAAAGATGCTTGGTTGATCCCTCCGTCATAGGAATCGATATAACACGAAAGTGAAACGTGTCGTCACAGAAGTAGTTCATTATTTATATTTCATTGACGTGTGAAAGCTTGTGCAATTTCTACTTATGTTTGGCAGCTTTAGCACCGTTTGACATAGGTGCACCCACTTTGACGCCCAGCGGCACATCTCCATCCCGACGACTAACGCCCATGCTCATGATATGACCCTTGTGGTAGGTGCAGTACACATACACCTGGACACATCATAAGGGGAATCCCGCTCAACGATGGCGTCAGCAAACATATAAACACTGGTACGCAATATTTGCTCCTTCAAAGCTTCGTGAAATGCGAAGAGAAATGCTACGCGCGTCGTGTGTTGCCTCTAGCCGGGCCGTTACTTCTCACAGGGCGAGCGGGGAACGCGCTGCGACAGCCAAACGAGTGTCGGATAGCTTTTTTTCGATATCAATGGATGCTATGAGCGAAGCTTTCGCTAAAGGCGCCACCTCACGGTGTGTCAAAGCATTGATGAAATTAAACTTTTATTGGAAACGCGCCGAATGGGACGGTTGTAGCAACGGCGCGTTTTTTTTTTCTTCGAGCCTCGTGGCACAGATGTCACCACCCCGTTATAAAGGAAATGCGAATAGCATCCATCCAACCATCGAAGAACACTATGCAAGGAAAGTGTGAAAGATAAATGGCGCGTTCATGTAGCCTCGGTAATGTGTTTGGTGGTAGCTCAGTGAGCTAAACGCCAGCTAGCCATCGTCGCGGACCGAGAGGTCATGGGTTCAACTCCCGTCAACGGAGCTTTTTCTAAGAGTGTTTTCTTTGCCATCTGATGGCATTCACTATGCTGACGCACTTCCGTGACGGAAATACGACATGAAAGTCTTGGAGGACCACGGCATAAACCACTTTCGTGTTAAAATGATGGGCCAGTTTGTTACGTGACTAAAAATAATTTAACATCAAGTAACAACCAGTCATGGGATAAAATAGCGTATCATCGCATAACAATTAGCCCCGTAACTAAAAATTACTGAACATCGGGTAACAACTAGTCACGTAACTAAAATCACGTGACATCACGTAACGACTAGTTACGTCAAATGGTACCGCCAAATTCCACGTAATGGATAGCCCCATGGCTAAAATCACAACATCACGTAACAGCCATTCACGTGATATATTCGCGCTAAAACAACGCAACCCCTGCATAGTGCGGGGAACCAACCGACTCTGGAGAATAGCCAGAGCTAGCCACACTTAGTACTACTAGCAAAGGTTCGCATTACTAGCAAAAACTTAGAAGCTGGGTTGAACACTAGTTTCGCTGTTGGTTCCAGCCTTGCGCCACTGGTGCAAGCTGCACCCATTTTTTATTGATATGAAATTTTAGGTCACGTGGGCTTTCGCAACGCTCCCTCTGTTTTTAATGCCGGCATATGATTAGGCACTTAAGGTTTTTGCCTTGACAAATCCTTAGCGGTGCTGCACTTCGAACATATGGCCCCACGCCTCAAAGCTAGGCGTCTTAACTAGGGGTGTGCGAATATCAAGTTTTCCGAATACGAATCGAATACGAATATCCACCTTCGAATATCGAATCGAATATCGAATATCAAAGGAAAAATTCCTCCACAGTAACAATATTTTATTTAACATGTAGCTATTTGAAAAAAAAAAAAAACATTAACAGCCTGACTGGCAACAGAACATACACTGCTATCTCCAGAACACACTGTCCAGGCTAGCACAATGCACATCACAACACAATCAAATATCACGGCACAATGAAAGTAATGACTAGATGTTATCATGAAGAAATATGAGTTGCTCCACATGATCAGGCAGCAGACGCTCCCTTCTAACAGACACAACCCCCCTCGCTCGCTTGGAACAGAAGCGGCTGGTATAGGGAGGTACATGGGGCAAAGCTTTAACAGACTGGGGTATCTGAAGGTGCCTACAGTCCGCCACCAGTCACATGGGTCACTGTCTTTCTTCAGAAGTTGTCCCGCATAGTGAACGAGTGGTAGTGCGGCACGTTACGGCCGCATAATATTGAAAATGTGCGGTTACATGATCGCCAACAGCGCTGCACGTCGGAGATGCACCAGCAATAAATCATACGTATTGGGGCGCTCGTCGCAGGCAGATATCGTGCCTCCGTGTACTTACGATGTTTATCGCTCCTCTCGGCAACGTTTTTAGCTATACGAACGCAGCAGAAATGAGGAAGACGAGTTATTTTATGCATGATAATCGAATCGCATATTCGAATTTTTCGAATATTCGAAGTTATCGAATATTCGAAATTTTCGAATACACGATTTTCGAATCGAATACGTATTTCGAATGTAATATGCGACGAATATTCGAAACTTTCGAATATTCGCACACCCCTAGTCTTAACCACTGGCCTTAACACCACCTCTTGTACAGCGCGGGTATGTCGGAACTAAGTGAAAGTGTTGTACCGGCCATACAGACCATGTAAAATAACTCCTGCAACAAAGGTTTCATAGAAATACCGCCTTACTAAGGGTGTGCGGAGTTTGGGGTAATTTTACTTTCTTTATTAATGTCTAGTTCACGAGTGTTCTTTCATACCAGGCAAAGCAATCTTTCTTTTTCAGTTCGACGGGAGCGGTAGTCTTGGTACAGAATATCTCATTTATTTGCAGCTATGAAGTCGAAAATTTTCAATCAATATATATGGGAGTACAGAGTTCTAATCACTCTTATTTTATCTGCCTTCATGACTGGTACATGTGGTGGTAAGTGTTGCGTTTTGGCCTCATGGTTGTACAGTTATGTAATACATGTAATATTAACGTGATAACGTTAAAGAGCATGTTTCGCAGAAATTCTGGTGTCAACATCTTTGGCTGTGAGCGAAAAATCAGTGTTGTCCGGGAGCGAAAATACGAGACAGATGCAAAATAAAGAAATAATAAAGAAATATTTTGTTCGAGTGGGACCGGGGTTTCGAGCTTGCACTCCCTCGCTCCGTGGCGCGATGCGTTTAGCTACTCGGCCACCACGCATTTACTCAGCGTGAACAAGTCCTTTCTTCCGGAGTTATGCGACCATATTCACGAACTTGCGTTTCAGCGCACAGGAATTCGATGCGGCGCTTCGCTTCGTGGTTTAATGAACATTCGGCCCCCTTCATTATGCTAAGAAACTAATTCTTAGAAAACGTATTATGGCCAAGTTTTCTTGCTCATTCTTTACTTCGTGATTCATCATACGCTCTCAGAAATGCATGAATCTACACGCTCTCTTCCACAGAACAGAAGGTTATGCTTTTCTTGCTGCATGGGTCACACTGGTAAGTCAATGCGTGAGGAGCCTGTCGATACACACTTTTCGACTAATTGGTAGATATATATCCAAAACTTTGATTCTACTGTACAGTTATCGATCATAATGATCCATCATAATATTCATTGTATAGAGTGACCATATCCCAGCCACCTTTGATGACGCTATTTGAAATTTGAAAACTGCTCTTTCGGCTTCAATACAAAGTGTTCGACAAAAACAGCCTAATCCTCAGCCGTCACCTCACGTGTGCGCTTGTGCACACATTGTATTACGCTGAAACAACGACCTTTATCCATAAACATATTAGGCTACTTAGCAATCAATATATACTATAGTGTACTTTCATCTACACTCTAACCCACAGTTTTTCAATTCTCAATGTTAAGGCTGCCATTTTTACTCCCGTTGGTTATTACACTATCTCACGCTATTCACTTTTAGTTGTATGCTGGTATTGTGAGCAAAAGTTGGAATGCAGACGACAATTAATTGTTTCCTTGCCCGGATATTGAATACATTGCAGCTCACATGCTCATTGTTGCGCCTGTATATTGGTGGGTCTACTTGCTTATATTTGCTGTAAATAACCTTCGACTGCTAATAGATGTCATTCCAGTTTTTCTTACATCATGTGTACGATGCTTTTGAGCTTTGTGTAAATATGCTCGCGACAGACACCCGTAGCTCGAGGTACTGAAGCAGACTGTAAACGTGGGTTGAAACTGTTACTCCTTGCGAGTGGGCCAGGAATAAATACCCATTTCAGCTAGTTGAGATAACGAGTAGCTTAACTGAATTGAAATAGTTTTGCTGTACGAAGGACAGCCATGCGTCTATTTCCCGCACCATCTATCCATGTAATTAAGAAGTCTCTTTCAGTATATACCACCTCTTTATTTCTGAGTGAGTCAAACAAGTCTACTAAATATCCTGCAAATATATGGCCCGAGTGGATGCCTCGCCGGGGGCATTAGGGAGACCCTTTTATAGCTTCCAGAGTTTGCTAGATCGTCCAAAGTTGGTCCTTGAGGTCTGAGTTAGTGCGGATCTCAATAACGCCGCTAGTTCGTCTGGAGGGGGGGGGGGTACTGCACTTTCCTTCTGAGCTATTTCGACACCCCATGGTATATGCTCTAGGGTGGCTCGTCTGTAATTGCATATTTCACATTTGACGTCGGGGTATAATTCCCGAAACGCGTTTTACCGGGTTCGTGTAGGCGCTGGTTCGAAGGCGCCCCCAGTGAATCGCCTGACACCTGCCCAGTTTTGGGCTAGGAGGTGAATGCGTACACCACAAATTTCTATAGAATTTGGCAATATCACTGAATGAGAAGAGCGTGGCCCTATACTTTGGATCCATCTCCTCCTCAACCAGCCTACACTCTAATCGGGTGCAGTGAATGACTCCACACGCCACACGATGGGTAGACTCGTTAACGTGTCACATCTCTACCGTCGCTGAATGAGCTTGGTTTCCCCGTCATTAAAGAACACAGATAACTGGTTTATCCGTAGATTTGCAATCTTAGTAATGAATTATGTTTTGCGAATTTATTTCGCAGTCAGGTTTGTGTGCGAGAGCACAAATAAGAGGCGTTTCAAACGGCAACATAAGCGATGTCATGCAAATTGAGACGCAATCTGTATTGATTTACGTCTGAATGAGCACTTAAATTCTTTGAATAGTGTATCGCTCTCCATGTGCCCTAAAACCAGATGACGACTGAGTAAACGTATAACTCAATAATATTTTTGATACCCACATTAACTTAAAAAAATATCCACCCCAGAGCGTGCGCTTTATAGCATCGATCTTTTTCTCGTGCATGATATTGTCACACGCCTACACTCTGAAGTGCTGGAAAAGAATCTTCAATCAATTAGAGCACTACCAACGACGTACTCAGACCCCAGAGTAATTTGTGTTGGAGAAATATGGCGCAGAACATTTACACCGAATTGTTCAAAATTACAGTAAACTTGCGATTAGTGCACCACACCACATACGTCTTGTTCTTTCAGACTTTGTCGTGTACCCAAAGCTTTTGGAAAGCAGAACAGATGATGGCACTCTAGCGCTTTATGTTCACCAAGGTTTAACTTTGACGCTCGAGAAGAGTACAATACTGGCGAGGAATGTCTATTTTCAGTCCTCGTCTTTGGAAGACTCCAGTACAACCGTTGTAAGTATCTTTAATGCATCTGGCACCGGACCTATCCATTTTAAATATTTAGCCTTGTTGATCCGTTCCATTTACAAAGTCAAATATTGATTTCGTAAAGAGAAGAGGGAATTGTGGGTTCGCCCGTACTAAAAGACTGAAGCCGTCTGTTTGCACAAATACTCAGTGGTAGAAACGAATCTATGAAGAGTTGATAAAAGTGAGCTTACTCAAATGTGGAACAGATTACCAGACAATGCTAATGAGATAAGCGTCTGCAAAGTTATTCGCATTTGGCTTTCACAGGTGTTCATACTTCACGGCAAACTATGACAAAAAACACTCTGATTGGTGGCACCTAGAAGAATGTTCATATATCAGAAAGAAATAATCATGACGAGGAGAAATATTAAAACGAAAGGCTTACATGTCACATGCGAAGGTGGCCTTGAACGAAACCCGCGGCGACGACGCGAGGCGATCCGAAAGGTATCACGTGGCCTCCCTAGCAGTGCGCTAACTTTTTCTTTAGGAAAACGTAAAACCGAGGCGAAAAAGATGTTGAAGGAGACGATTCCCTTAGCAGTTCTCACGAAAAGCTTTCCAAAGTATTAACCCATATATGCCCAAACTCAGAATAAATGGCAAAATAATAATTTGTGTTCACAAAAAGTGTACTTCTACCCTAAAAAAAAACAAGTTCTTTATTTATTGCCAGGTAAACGCAACACTTTTTCAAGCCGTCCTATACATATAGGACACTGGGCATTAGGGGTGCTATATGCGGGTGTGGTAAGCCTTGAAACATTTCACGTGCACACCGACATTGCACTTAGTCCTCTCCATGACGTCTTTCACGCAAAGCACGCGTTTGCCCGGAGAAAGCGGTCGGCACGTGGCAGCATGAAAAGCAAGCAAAGTCTAGGCTTGCACAAGTTTAGAATGAGACCTGCCTGAGGTACTGTAGGTGGCGTTAGTCATCAGCTAAAGAAATAGCGATGTTAGAGTGCATCAAAGAAGCGTCCCATATGTAGGACACTCGGCATATATGGGCGAAGAGACATCGTGTGACTAGGCCTATAGATGGCTATGATTTACGCAGAAAGGACGTAATAAAGAAAATGCTGAGCCAGGACCTAGTGAATTTTGTGGTCGGCCGAAGAAGCATACAAACCAGAGGAGGCTCGACAAGCACTACATGAAGCACGACCAGCCAATAGAATCGTCGGATTGTGACGAGACGTTCCAGTCTTTGATGCATCGGCAGTCAATAATGAGTGGTGGAGTTATCTCAGCGATAGTGTAAGAGACACTCCGCATTCCTTGTATATGTAACGCCCAATATTGTTCAACGTCACACCTAAATCATGGAATGCAAACAACAAAAAATATGCAAAAAACTACATTTCTGAACATGATCAGACATCTCGACTTGCTGAAGACGGAAACTGCCAAACATAATTCAACAAAGGTACAGTTCCTCGACTGAGTGAAGCTTCCCCAGTGTTACGAATTTACTAGACAAGAGCACGAAAAAAGATGCGCAGCTCTCGTAATTCTATCATGTGTAAGTATTGCCGTTATATTGCAGTTATATGCTCTGTACGCAAATTACCAAGTGGCCCCCGGGGAACATGAATGAGCACAGAACTGCGCATAGAACAGCTCAGACATATTTTAGTAAAAACTCGATTTGTATTTTCCTTCAACAAGCCTCCAAGAACTTTAGAAAACACGATCTTCAGGTGTAAGTGTGCTCGAGTGGAATGTGCTTCAAGAGCTACTATCAGTACCACACAAATTAAAAAAAAAGTGTATTGACGTTCAAAGAAAATTTATTGAACCATTATTATTGCTCTGAGAGCATGAATTCCCTGATCATGCTTATTAAATAGCATTTGAGCGCTGTAATAATAGGTTTCCGTACAAACTCGCTTAGCTTATTATTCTGTTTTCGACAAGTACATAATAGACGCGCCGCTATATATATGCGTAGTAGTGCAAGTTTTCCGCCTTGGATGTCCAGAAAAAGTCACTCTGCGTAATTATTCTGCATGCGTACACACATCAAAAAGTTATGTACGCTGAACATATGAACAAGTAGCGAATCGATACCCATATGTTGTGCGACTGCTGTTATGGAGACTGTCATTGCATCATCCAGTGTACTCCATTTTTAGCAACGGCAAGGTTATAAACGAAATCAGTTTCATTGTATGGCCTTTGAAATTCCTGAACTGTGAGTTTTTAATATGAAATATTTGCAAAAGCTTATGTGCACGCATCTTTTACTTTCAGCTAGATGGTCGAGAGCTCGAAAAGAACCTGTACCATAACAGCGAGCATATGTCATCCCTCGTAATCCAGAAGACGGAAAGGGGCATAGAAGTGGTAAGGTTTGGCAAATGTTTCGCAAATGATGCCTTCAAGACGTCAGTTTATCTTTCTTAGGAGAGCCACGTGTGCATTTTGGCAAGGACGTTCTTGCTGCGTAAACTGCGTGGCGAGTTCCGCTCGACAATATTTTGAGTGTCCAAGAAGGTATAAACAATCTTAATTGCAATTAATGTTTAAAGTACTCGTAGCGTACCTCACATGTAATGTTGAAAGCGCTCACTCATCTCCTGTATGCAGCCAGTTTTACTTTTTTATGTACAGTCGCCTCTCATTTCAACATTATATCTAACAAATAATTCATATCAGAAAACCAAGAATGCTATAAGATTATTCAACCAGAGAAGCATTTGCACTGGACCACTGGATACCAGGACTTAGCACTGTGGTTTACTGATTATGACAATGGGCTTTAGGAGGAATAATTTTCATCATGTATATAATATTGATATACCAAAGAGAAACAAATAATATCTGTGCCAACTAATAACAGTGGTCCTGCATGATTCGCAGCAGTTATACGAAATGCTTGGCCTTTTAGGTACGGCATAAAAAAGAACAATCTGTAGAATACAGAATTTCACCCAGTTTTTTTGTCAGATAGTCATTAGTACTTCATTCCTTTTCCCGACTCTTGAAATACAGATTAGAAGTAGTTCGTGTTCTTCCGATCCGCTAATTAAATAATACCTGTAGCAAGTCCTGCAGCTGGTTTATATCATTTTTTTAAATAAGAGCGCGCAGCCGATTCCTCAAACGTTAATAATTATTCGAAAATCATACCACGGCCATATGATATGCTCCTATAGATGAGCAGCAAAATTTATTCAACCTAAAAAAAAGAGGAGTAAAAACTTCTATTCGCCCAATATGCATTTATACTATAGCATTGTATTCCACTGACGGGGTTTACGTTTTTGCTCATGCATACAACTATTCCACTAATTGATTTCTCAGCAAGGCATCCTCAATCATGAGCAAAGGATTGCTCCTGTTGCCACAACCTACCGGACCAGTGATGAAAATATTCCACACCAGATATTTGAAATCCAAGAAAGATCGCTTTCAGCGTCCCAGGCAGGTGAGCTTAAAACTTCCTGTCCGGTCGTACACGTTGCCTTCATAGCCCAAGGACCATCAATTGTCCGCTGATTTAGTGCCACACAAGTTTCGAGCCATTTTTCCTTAAGAAAAGTGTGAAATAATTCCCAATAAGTGTCATGCTGCCACTAGAAAATATACAGAAATAATTCTAATGGATTTGACCAGCTGAATAAAAACCATTGGAATTGATGCTAGAGCCCGTTTTATATTAGTGGAAAAATAAATACATATATCTAATATTAAACTTCAATATTGTGGGCATAAGGTGAGGCCTAGGGCATCAGACATCGTCTAAGCATATTTATCATGTCTTGCATTAGGGTAGAGTTGAAATGTACGGCTAGGTTATAATATATACAGGGTGCCCCAGCTAATTCTAGCAAGAGTTTAAAAATATGCCGACAGACTCAATGACGACGCGACCAAATGCATGTTTCTGACTGTTTCCTGAAGTAAAACAGACTATTTTTAAATGTGCAGCATTTCTGGGCAAACCCCAGGCACTTTCAGCATTTCTATCTCTCTATCTATCTATCTATCTATCTATCTATCTATCTATCTATCTATCTATCTATCTATCTATCTATCTATCTATCTATCTATCTATCTATCTATCTATCTATCTATCTATCTATCTATCTATCTATCTATCTATCTATCTATCTATCTATCTATCTATCTATCTATCTTTCCGCCTACGTCTGGGTGCTCTCGGGATCACCTCCATAAATTGGTGTACCCAAAATTGGCATGGGCGGGTAAGAGGATTTGACAGGTATGACTCTCTGGTCATGACATGGACAACCTGAAATACCTGTCGCGTACGTCGTGAAGCCCTTTCCTCCAGACACGTGCAGCACGTACCCTTTCACTACGGGCCATGGTTTACGGGTATGCGCCACAGGTGATTGACAGTTGATATGTACCCAGGAACGGCGAGAACGGACATTCGCAGTTTAAAAGCATTAAGAAAAGCCGACATCAGCAGCGTTGACCCGACAATTGTAAATAATAAAAACAGGATCACAGCAGGAATCCAACCCAAGCGTTCTATGTGGCAGACAGAGCCACGCCAGGTCTTAAACCTGCTTTGGAAAAACGCCCTTTTCAGGCGTAATGTCGGTGCAAGGCCAATTGCAGTTGCGGTACTGGCGATCTGATGTTTCAAGAAAGCAATAAACACTGAATATGTACTCCTATGACACATGCGTCATGTCGAGTTAACGGCAATTGTGGTTCCAGTGTTGGCTCCGCTTCTATAGCAGTGTAATAAACATTGCGTTTGTATTCCTACGACTCCGCAAGCTGTATTCAAGCGTCGCTCGACCTCGGAGGAATACGCTAGCGAAAGTTTCGTATGATGTTCACATAACCGCACCGTAAAGTGCACTTCGTTTTTATAATACTGACGTATGTGCTGTAACGTGAGTGCTGACGTTACGTCAGACCCTAAGATACCCTTTAAACGTCAGATCATACGTTGCCCTTTAAACGTCAGTGTTGTCGGCGTGCCTGGAGAGACCACGATTTGCACACGACTACTAAACCTACAAAAATACGTCAATCCACCTCGTAACGCTTGGCTCAAAGCTAAAAACGCAGCATAGAACTACTCGATGACAGCTTCGCTGGAACCGATTCCCACAAGGCGTGGGATCTGCCCAATATTTTTGCCTTCTGATTATTTGCTTGATTACGCCACTTTAATGTACTTTTGAAGGAACGAAGCTGCGCAAAAAATGCCAATGAGTGATTTGTAAAGTGGTTTGCAAAATGTCGTAATAAACAGCTTTCAACTTTCAACCCTAAATAAACAGCTTTAAAACACTAGTTCTTAATGTACTAGTGTTTTTCTCCCTACTATATATGCGCGCGAAAAAAAAATACCACGCGACACGCCCGCTTGCGCGCTTATGCGCGCCCTGATTACAGTGCTCCCTAACGTTCCGCGTACAAATTATATACCTCCCTCGCGCCGGTTCCTGACAGCGATAAGCAGACGCACGGTTATCGCTTCTGTTGCCGCTAGTAAAGCGTGTTCGTCGCACAGCCACTACCATCGTCGCTGTCCTGTCGAGGCAGCACAACCGGGCAAATGCTATGGTCGTTTGCATGCGGAACGTAAGGGAGTACTAGAAGCATCATGCGCATTGGCACGCAAGCGGGCATGTCACGTTGTATTTTTTTCTATTTTGTGGGCACCTGTAGTAAGCATAAAAACACTAACGCCTCATATATAGAAAGTAGAAACTTTCTAATCGGACGTTTTACAAACCGATCTACAACTCTCACATTGGAATTATTTGCCCAGCTTGATTGCTTGAAAATTTTGTTCATTATAGTGGCCTATTAAGCAATTAATGAGACCTCAACAATTGATCTTACGTACTCAATGCAATAGTCAGCAGGATGCATTTGGTCGCGTCGTGGTTGAGAACGCTGGCATATATTTATACTCTTGCTAAATATAGCTGGGGCACCCTGTACGATTATATATATATATATATATATATATATATATATATATATATATATATATATATAGGTTGTTTCAAGAAACGTGTCCAACCTCAAAAAGTCTGGAAAATGCGATATTTGATTGCTCTCTTCAAAATTGGTTTCTTTGTCGTGGCAGGGATTTTCAAATTATTGGAAACTAATTAAAAAGTTAAATTAGTCGCCTACGGTAGCGGCTGCTAGGGTGCCCCCCTGGGTCCCCCGGCGGCCTAAACTCCTCAGGACCGATGAATAAAGTTCTTGACTGACTGACTGAGTTAACTTTTTAATTAGTGTAGTTAGGTGGTTGTGTCAAATGGGAGAATTGAAGTTCTTCGTGCGAGAAAACAACCCAACTTTGAGATTTCGAAGAAGTGCCATCAAGTAATATTTACGAAGTAATGAAATTCAACCAAATTCAATGGCGAAACCTAAACAGAAACACGGAAGAGCGCAACTGCCATATTCTTCTGAGACGTCCAAAATGGGTGAATGACTTTTTGTAGCGCTAGGCATCTCAAGATGGTTAGAGATATGATTTAGCACAGTAATTAAGAAAATTGAATTAATTATTTATTTTTTAATTAGTGGATTTAGGTGATTGTGTCAAATTGGGGAATTGAAGTTCTTCGTGCCACAAACCCATCCCAACATTGAGATTTCGAAAGAGTGGCCTCTAGTAATAATTACGTAGTGAAATTCAACCGAATTCGATGGCTTTCGCGAATTTCATTACGCCACAACTATTACTAGAGGACGCTTTTTCGAAATCTCAAAGCTCAGATGGGTTCCTCGCATGAAGAACTTCAATTCTCCCATTTGACACAACAATCACCTCACTCAACTAATTAAAAAGTTAATTAATGTAACATTCCTAATTACTGTCCTAAATAATGTTCCTAGCTACCTTGAGATACCTGCCGCTACAGAAAAAGCACCTCTGAAAGCCCCGAGCAAATATCGTATTTTCCAGATTTGTTGACAAGGTTGGACACATTTCTTGAAACACCCTGTGTGTGTGTGTGTGTGTGTGTGTGTGTGTATATATATATATATATATATATATATATATATATATATATATATGTATATACTTTTATTATAACAACCAAACCAATAACATCTAGACATAAAGGAATGTTTTACAAGTGTGATCTCTACATAGAATGTATTTGTGCAAGCAAATGTTAGTAGATTGCTCGTCCAGAGAGTTCAAATAAAATTTGAAATGGAGCACCAAGCAAACTGATGTGACTCCATTGTTCTTATATCATCGGTTGTTCGAATGTCGCTACCGATCTTTCGAATGTAAATTGTCGACGTTTACTTTTTGCCTTCGTCTTTCAGTCATAATTTCAGGGCAACATCGGCCATACAGAAAACATGCATTTTATAGGAGCAGGTTCAGGTTTTCTGTAAATGCTTGTAAGATAATACTAACGCGCACTCCTTCTATAGCTACGTTCAGTCAAAGGATTCATGTCAATAGTAAGTAATTTTGCCGTTTTTACGCGTTAGCAGACACTCCCGAAGATGCCGAAACAAGAGAATTCATAAGAACTGACTCGGTCACTAGTGGTAAGTGGTGTTCTTGCTTTTTTTTAAATAAACAATCCAAAATTTTCAGCCTACTTGGAATGATAGCTATTTTATGTTCGAAATACTTTTCAGTCATATATTCAATGCATTTTGTAATGATATGCAGAGTGTCTAGATAAGTTATTTGCGAGAGTTCAAAAATTTGCAAAGCACTCTATGACGACGCCACCACATGCACCTTGTTGACTACTGCATGGAGTAAGCCGCACCATTTTTGGTGTCGTGCGGCACTACTGAATTAGACTATACAAATAACCGTCTTCTGAAGCAACAAAGCGGGGCAAAAATGTTCAATTAGAAGGTTCTAGATTGTGTGCAAATTTTCCGATTATACAGTTCCTACCTTTCCATCTATTAGTTATTTGTGGTTTTCGGGTTACTGCAAATACCCGCGAAATAAAAGATTCCCCCGTGACACGACCGCTAGAGCCCCGTGATTGCAGTACTCCTTATCGTTCAGCGTGCAAACGGCCATATCATTTTGCCGGTGTGTTGCCGCATAAAATGTTAGAGGGCAGCGACGATGGTACTGGCTATACCATGATGCACCAGTTGATTGCGGCAGCAGAAGCGATAGCCGCGGCACCTGCTTATCCCTCTCACAAACCACCGCGAGGAAAGCCCATCTTTGGTGTGCAGAACATTGCGGAGCGCTATCACCACGGCGAACAAGTGGGCATGCCACGTGGTTCTGTAATTACAGCAGAGCTGTTATGCTTTTGTTATACCGTTGCGCGACCCCAGAAACTATTGCCACGCGCGCTCCTTTTTGCACTTCTATGGAACCAGTCCGTTACACGTATAACTACTGCCTTTCGCAAACCGCGCCCAAGTGCCGGGCGATCAGGCGATCTTGAAATACACCCAAACAAGCCACCGCCGGACCACAGCCCACCACGCACAAACCATTGACCTCACCGAGCGTCTGAATAAGACCACCGCCGACATGCTGGACATGTACATCGACGTCGAACGACGTGGGATGACGTCCTTCCGTACGTGACTTTCGCATACAAACATGACTGTGCAAGAAACGACGCAGATGACGCTACACAAGTTGATACACAGAAGGAACCTGGCAACGACGCTCGACGGCGTGCTACCCAACGTTACCGATGAAGAAAACCTCGACGTCACCGTCTACCTTCAGCGTGCCGAAGAAGCTCGACAACTCGCCGGTCTGTGCGTTCAGAGCCAGCAAAAGACCGATAGCCGCCTTTAAAACCTTCGACAACACCACGTAGAATACTAGCTCGGTGATCGTGTCTACGTCTGGCCACCGATACGCCGACTTGGACTCAGTGAAGAACTTCATTGGCGATACTTCGGGCTATACAAGGCGCTTCGACGCCTCGGTACTCAAGACAACAATGTTATCCCTGATGGCATAACGAGCTCTCAGAGGCGCGTCGCACGGCCATAATTCGTTCATGTCGAGCGTTTTAAGCAGTTTAATGCGCGTTGAGTTTTTACTTGCGTGTTATTGCGTATGGCATGCATGTTTCAATTCCATGCTCCGTTTTAACCATCGGAGCGATGATTTTTTAGGCAAAGTATATAGGAAACGTTCACTGAGCCGGTGGCGCCGCGGTGTGGGAGGGAACGAAAGCTACTGGCGTGCCAGGTGGTGTCAGGTTGTTAGCGGTGCTTGGCAATGTCGCTTATAAATTGCTGTGTCGAAACTACGCATCTGGGACAAAGTTTTTCAGTTTTGCGCCTTGACCATGCTTCAGAAACAGGCGGGAACGCTGCAATAGTGTACGCCACGTAAGACAAGTGATCCTGCGCGTACGTTTATGATGTACATGTAGCTAGTTCGCTGTGATTTTACGCTCCACGCTACCAATACTTTTACACTGCTGATGGAACCGAGTTGCAGTAGGCAATGTGATCTGGAGTCTGCATTCTAGACTTCGTTGGCCGAAAGCCATCGACAGATCTAGCAATTCTCCCTCGTACGCTGCTGCTGTTCTTTCACCGCACCCCAATTCGTATAGCGGCGCAGTTCGTAAGCAGGAATAGTTAGGCAGTAGCCCCTTATGCCTGGCAAATTGTGTCGCGGACCGTAAGAATTTTAAAATTTATTCCCCGTGTAGTGCCGTTGCCCTTAACATCATTGTGCGTGCAAGCAAAGCCGCCACACGCGTTCTATTGCGCTACATGACAGCTAAGATATCACGTGCAAATCAATCACGTGACAAAGTTACTCAATGATTCATGCAGCCGGAGCAACGTATACGAATGAGGCTGAACTACAGCATGGAAAACAGCGCGGAAGTGTCACGCATTGCTAAATGCAACACGTCCAGTTGGGCGACCGTAAATTTTAATTGCGTGCATCGCAAGGGGTTGTTTAACACACGTCAGGCACAAATGTCGTTCTTTACTCAAATAAGCAGGCAAAATGACAAAAAAGAATGCATGCAAAGATCGATGGGGGGCCTATGCTTCCAGGTTCACGCTGGCCGACCACACGAATCGCCCTTTCTAAGCACGCGTGATTTTTCCTTTCTCTTCGTCTGAGGCCCCCAAAAATCCTGCACTGCCAACTTTCTGAAAGCCTAGCCGTTTTATGAAATTTGTCGCCTTCGCGCGAACGCACTTGCATGCAACGAGGGCGTAGCAGGTGGAGAGACGACGGTTCCTGGTACGCCAATTAAAAACGAAGTGGCCGCAAGCGGCCACTTGTGGTACTGGTGGCGCATTGGTGCAGTGGATTGTTGCGCCACCTGTAGGTGCTGCACGTTTCCCATACGCTACCATCGAAACGCAGCCGCCGTGGCGAGGCATCCAAGAAAGATGTGTCATCTAGCTGTCATATTCTATCCGTGAACGTGGACTGCAGAAATACACACGCATAGTTATATAGTATAAAAAATTGTAGTGTCAAAGCGTAGGCGTTGAAAAGCTGTACGTCTTGCAATTTTGATATACGTCATGTAGTGGAACACAGCGGCCATCTATGCAGGTTAGCACTATGTTTTGACGCTATGAGGAGGCATGACGCTATGACGCTATTGTAAAGGCATCGCTAATGAAACTTAACTTTAAACATATAATTATTGGTGATGTCTGTACTCTACCTTCTGTCGCTGTTTTCAGAACGAACCAGTCCGGCGGAAAATCCACCTAAATTATTTGTACTGGAGACGTGCTTTGTGGCGAGTACGAACTACACTAGTTATTTCAACAGCACTGAAGAAGTAGTCATCTACTTGGGAGCTATGCTGAAATCGGTGAGGTCCTGATTCTGTTATTAAACGGCATTGCTTTGTTAATGTTCAATTGATAAAATTTATGTATTTTACCTCTTTATCAAAGCATTACTCCCGAATGCGAAGTGTAAACTTTTTTAATATGCGTATGATAAGTAAAATCTTAATTTTTATCTAAATTAGTGTGCTGCTGGAGTGAGAGGGTACTCCTAATAGCTTTTATTATTATTTCCAACCACGGTATTTTCTAGTAGGGAATGCGCTCTCTCATTTATATGCCTAAATGATTTCGTAGGTTGAAGCAAATATTTATATTCAGCTATCAATAATAGGCCGGAAATACTAATAAATGGTCGGAGTTGACGCTAAACTAGCATTGCTCTACCAACACTTGACCTTCTTAAGAAAATAAATGACCTCCTAGACGTCACCGTAAACAAATTATATAACAACAGTCATTACGGCTATGTGAAATAGGTCTCAGTATTTTGCATCTAAAAGGTCTACCTGATTGCTTTTTTCATATACAAAAATTTCACTGATATTCGTTTGCGAAGTATGAAGAGTACAACGCGGAGTTACGATAATACACGTTATACTCACCATGGTTTTACTGAATGATCGCTTTGTTGATCAGTTTGGAATGACTAGACTACAAAGCTCGTGAGCATGGAAGAAATTGAAAGGAAATATGTAATGTAGAAAGAGAGACAAAGCAGCATTTCATAACGATGGCAGCGTGTTGGTATAAGGGCCTCCAAGCCTGGTTAAATTTTGCCCATCAGCTCAAGAAGAGCCCTCAAAACTGAGTGACATGCTTATGAAGCAAGCCTAGCATAATATCGTTTATTTGAGATATTTCACAACCGCAAAAAGATAAGTGATGAAAACATTCACTTCGTCGCAGTGTGGACTTTAACATATTTATCAAAACCCGTGCATAGTATCTATCTCTTGTTTTGAAGTATACCCTATTACCTGTAGTAATTGCAGCTTGAATAATTTGTTACGATATAGGTGATACACATGTGCTTTGTCAATTGTTGTCAATGCATTTCACAGTATGTGAATTTTCTCCATCAAAAATGGCCGTGGTGTGTTTCTTTTTCTAGAAGCGCATCTATAAATTGTACAATACCAAAAAATAACAAATGATTTCTTACCTTTAAGTAGGCGCTCTTCTTTGATGAAATGACAAGTCCGGCTATAGACTTCCAGCTTAACGCACTACTGGAAATTGAGGTAAACTGCAATAAAAATGACAATAACAGTTGTCACTGTCATAATGAGATTGACGGTCTCGTATGAAACTTGCAATCTTCGTGTAGGCATAGCCGTAAACAACAAAATTGTATAATTTCATCTGCTCACTAGTGCGGCTTCAATGGGCCATGTGCAAATAGTGAAAAAATGTTTTAGAATATTGCAACATACTGTTCCCCAGTAATTAAGATCCAGCATTTTCAGAAACGTGTTTGAGATTTATTTAAAAAACGCACGCTGCTGAATTGTCACACGCTGCGTGTATTTTCATTTTTGATGATAATGGTGATAGATGGGGTTTTGTGGCGCAAGAGCTACTTCTGGCCAAATAGCGCCAGGCCATGGGACATGGGATGTGATGACATAAGATGTAATCAGTGACGGTGTTTAGCGGCTGTATAAGGATCTAAAGTTCTGCGCACTAAAGGGACGTAAAAACATAGTTATTAAAATCACGAGAGTGACATGAAACATGCATGATGCAAGTGAGTGACGCGCGATCACGGTACTGATATATGGAAGCGTGTCATTAGGTAGCAGCTTTATTCCGAAAATCGGCAAATTCATGACCTGGGGCTAGGCCGCCCCCGAGGAGGGCCGGAGACAGCCGCAGCAGCGACATCTACTGAGAGGCAGTGCTATGCAGTCCCTGCACATACGACGTTAAACATCGGTTAAAAAACCTAATAACAATTTCTGAGTGAAAAGAGGTTGAATTCCGATAAGCATTTAAGCATGGAGTGTTATTCATTGCTGGTGTAATAATACAAAATGTTTTCTCCTATGAGATTCTAGTGCTGTGCATCGTATGAGTATATGCAGCACCGTTAGTGGCTCGCCACATCTATCACAGCTCGGTGGTTGAGCTCCAGAGTAGAGGTGTGCGTGTGCGCTGTGTGTGTGTCCTATTCTAAGTCTACAGAGTGTGACAAAGGTATGTCTTCACCAAGTGCAGTTCATTTTGAGCTTCATTGTCCCATAAGTGCTGCCAAAAAATCCTGAGCTTTCGTTTTAGGAATTGCTTTAGCTCTAGTGCACGACAGCTATCGATGAATCGGCAGCGTTGTCGTGGGCGGATGCATCTACTTGGTCCGGCAACGCGTTTCCACCAATATCGTGGTGCCCCGGAACCCAGCATACTACTACATGTTGTTTGAGTATGCAAATTTTGCATAAAAGTGAGTAAAGCGAGACAAGGAGAGGGTATTTATGCTTTTTCATGGTTTTCAAAGACTTTACAAAGCTTAGCGAATTGTATATATAACTGCAGTTTGCATTTTATTTCATGAGTGTTGAACGGACGTATATAAGGCATAATCCCCTTCTGTTAAGATGCTTGAATTAGGGTGCAGGACGCCGGCATCGGAAAAGGATGGACCGACCGCTGCGTACATAACACACCAGTGTGAGATTTTGAAGCATTGGTAAAGAATTCAGGACAACTGTATTTGTACTGCATATCGAGGAATTACATACGGATATGTGCAATAGGCGCGTGCTTCGTAACTTCCATGAAGGATATATGACAACCTAGGAGCTGCCACTGCCACGGCAGGAAGGCCCCTCACGTGATGTGAGTGGGGCTGTCTCATCGCATGATGATTGTTAAAGTGTACAGAACAGGACAAATCATTGACAATAGAGTTTGATGGGTGTTCGTTGTTTGCGTTCACTTTGAGAAAATATACGAAGGACATTTAGGATCTCTGCAGGTGGAGCGACCGCTCCTTGGATTCAACGTAGAAGCTTTCACAGGGCTTGTTCGAAAAGCACCCGAAGGAAGGCGAATGCCTAAGTGGTAAACAGGGTCAAGTAGCTTCAAGTCGCTTGGCGCCGCAGACTGATAAATTATGACCCCGTAGTTTAGGCGTGTGCGTATGAGTCTCTTGTACAAATTCATGAGATATTTTCTGCGACTGCCCCATGCTGTACGTGACAAAACCATCACTATCCTTTTTATTGCGATAGCAATTATATGGACAGTATCGGCTGAATTTTGCCGTCGCCGTCGCCACCGTCATGCACCGTATATGTATAAGTATGTATATATATATAAAAGCCCCAAAGAAAAATAATTCAGAAAAATGCTTCCGAAGCGCGGAATCGTACCAGGGACCTCTTGCTCCGCAGCGACTGGCGCTAGCCACTACGCCACGAAACGCAGATCCTCCACGTAGCTAACGGCGAGCGTTATATACACACCCTTAAGCGCTGGACGGACTCGGAGACGGCAGGCGCTTATAAGCGTTTCTTCATTACCAGCGAGATGGCGCGAGGAGCGCGTCGGCGAGCTCGCTCGCTTCTTATGTTTGCGCAGGGAGAGCCTTGCCCTTGCGCTGTCTGGTCGCGCGGTTTTCTCGTGCTGAGGGGAAGAGGGATGTTTCACGCTTTCACCGTGATGTCCGCGCTCATGTTACGGAGCGTACGAAAGTCACTCGAGCTCAAGGGACGCCGCTAAACGAACAAACGGAAGACGAGCGCAAATTATCAAGTGTCACAGCTTGACACTTGAAGCACGCTAGTTTCCTTCGCTGCTTCGGCCGCCTTTGCAACAGGAGCGCTGTTCAAACTGAGAGTATCCATTGGCGAGCCTCACTTCGTATAGCATTAGTTTCTTGCTATCGCATTCATTGCTTCGCCCTTGCGGCGAAACTGTGACTTTTGTTTTTAATTTCCTAGTCTACCTAAAATAGCACAATGCGGAAAACTAGCTCCACTCTCGAAAGCGGTTGGTAATATTGCCTTCGCTTTTTTGCGGACCTATTTCCCTGATAAAGCTTTATCGTGCCCCTCAGCTTAAATCCGAGCACATCAAGAAGTTGCGCGAAGCAAGTGGGAAACTGCACAGGAATATAACAATTTCAAGGGCACCTTTCTTTTATGCAATATTGATGTTTAAGAATTTGAGCACCGAACCTATATATTTATGGTTCGGTGGACGGAACAACGCTGGACGGATCGGCAGCATCAATACAGAAAGGTGCCGCATTCTTTGTCATATTCTTGCGCTAACAACTATATGGACAGTCTCGACGGGTTTTTGCCGTCGCCGTCATGACCTTCCGGTATGAAGTCCAAATTTATAAGATCCCCCCGCGAATTGTATGTTCTACTACGGGTAAAAGCGCGCGAGCGGGCGCGACGAACGCGGCCGAAGCAGAGGTCGAACGAGCCGGCCCATTGCCGTGGCTCGGTGGTTGCGTGCGATAACATCACCCCGCTCAAGAGGCTTGCCGTCGAAGCAGACAGGAAACGCCCCGCCCATTTTTAACGAGCCTTAAAAGACGCGAAGACGCGAGGGGGGGGGGGGGGAGTGCCACGCGAGGAGAAACTTTGAACTTTGAATTTAACGGCGCGGTCGCGATCGCTGGCGCGCGGTATCTCGAAAGCCATCACAGCGGGGCGGGCGGCTCGTATACCCTTCTACGCGCTGCGTTCTCAAAGCGAAGTGAGTATGCGGAGAGCATCGTTCCCTGGAGCGGCCGTAATCTCTTACACCATCGTTTTGTAGTTACGCGAGATTGGATACAAAACAGTAAGCTGCTAGCCTCACTTTGTGTAACACTATAATTTGTTGCTATCGCATTCCTTGCTTCAACCTTGCGTTGAAACTGTGACTTTTTTGGAACAGCTACAGTTGTTCTTTACACATTCGTGCTGTCCCAGCAATATATTCATTTCCACTAGCAGACTGTGCCTCTATCAACCAGGCCGTCACAAAGTGCACCGAACGTCCAAGTTTAGTGCGAAAGGCGAGCAGTGCATTCAACAAATACTCTTTCTTTCTCCTTTCTTTCTTTCTTTATTTCCTTAAAGACTCCACAAGAAGATATTACATAAGGGGTGGGTTACAAGGTATACAACATGGTGAACACCTTGTTACATGGTATATAGGGATGTGATAGTTTCTATGAAGGCAGATGGGCTTGAGTCAGCGATTTCCTGCGCAAGTAAGGTACTCAGAGTAAGGTTCGTAGTTCTTTCGTACCCGCTGAACGCAATAAAGCTTTGCACATCGATTAATGAGCATGGTGATATGCGCCCTGTGGGGACAAAAACTAATCTCAAACGGTCACCTCAGACTAATGGGTTCGAAAACCTAACATGATTATTAGCGTTGTGGCGACGCGCTCTTCAACTACTCTGCCCAGCCTAGCCCTTGTCGTAATCAACACCTGTGAGAAGGCAGTGCTCGTAGGGTCTCCGCTCACCGTCGATACCATAGGGTGTATCAACGCAGGCTGCATGGCATGAAAAGAGTCGCTCGATACCCAGATGCGTCGGTATGGTGTGCCGCCGCTTCCGCAGAGGCAATAAACCATTGTTAGTTTCTCATTGTATGTGGGATTCGTATATCGGCTCATGCGTCACCCCACATTAGATGATCCGCAATGATACCTGCGGGGAATGGTGCGGGTGTTGACGGCGCAGTAGTCCTCGCAGGGTTGCCAGCCTTCGAGCTTCTTCGGAACGACGTGAAACGGCGAGGCCAACGAGCCGTCAGAGCGGCGGTCGATTCCTTCGCGGAGCGATGCTTCGAACTCTGCTTTGGCTTTGCGCACCTGTTCCGGAGCAAGGCAATGGGTGCGGCAGAAAATCAGGGACCCAGTGTTGTCCGTGCGTATTGCACATTGTTGTGCCTCACGTCCCATGGTAGCACGTTGCGACGAGTTATACTGGGAAATTTGGTAAGGATGGTGTAGTAAGACGAAAATTTTCTACACCGACTACTGTAAAGCTTGGCTGCTCGGTAGTCCTACGTTAGCCTGGCGAAGAAAGCCGCGTCATTCCGTTAATGAGTGAGTCTAGGAGACAGCACTGAATAGGGCTGTAATGTGCCAGAAAGTCCCAGGCGATTATTGGCTCGCGTACGTCGGCGACGACGAAATTCTAACGGAAGTCGCTGCGTAAGGTTTTTCACAGCCGAGCTGTTAGACGTTTCGTTAGTCCGGCTACTTCCCAGTGAGAAAGAGAGAAATTATTGGCGAAAAACTTTCTTGACGAGGCGAGATTCGGACCCGCGTCTCCACAATCCGAAGGTGCGCGTCGTAACCGCTCGGCTATCTAGGCACGCTAGCATAGCACAGCATAGCCTTAGTAATATAGTACAGCAACGGGGTGGGAAATAGAAGTGAGGGTGGGCGGAGGGAAAGAGGAGGGAAGAACGAGTTCAGAGAGATCGAGAGAGAATTAAATAGATAAAAATAAATAAATAAAAAGAGAGAAAGAGAGGGAAAAGAATAGAAGGTGCGAAAACGAGTACAGAGACAGAGATAGAGCGAAAGAAAGAGCAAGAGAAAAATAGAGACAATGAAAGGGAAGCAAGAAAGAGAAAGATATAGAAGAAACAGACACAAAAGAAAGACAGATAAAAGAGAGAGCAAGCTTAGCCATATATAGTATAATATTGCAAGCGTTGTGAGAGCGAAGTGAGAGTGCGGAGGAGGAACAGAAGGAAGGCAACTCCACCAGCTTCAATGCAGCGCTGGTCTTCGTCAATTCTATGTGTGCTGTGTTTATTTTTGCGCTGAACAGTTCAACAATTCGATGCTTCATCAGTCCTTGCACCACTAGTGCATAGCTGCCCCGATTTTTTTATTTGGATGTGCAAATGTAGCGAGCCGTGTGTCTTGATGGCAGACAGGTTGACGTCATGGCTAGGCGGGTAGACCCGCATGACGTCATATGCTATTGTAGAGAAGCATTGGAACGTTGTAATGGGCCGTCCTCTTCAGCGCCTTCTAGTGGGTCGCCCTCTTCGTCTCTTCTCGGAGACGAAGAGCTCCTCGTGCTCGTGAGAGTCTGCGCTTCGTCGTGACTGTCGTGCATCGTCGCCGTCAATCCAGCCGTCAATAAACGCCTTTACAAAGTGGTGGAGGTGCTGGGTGGAGGTGCTGGGTGGAGGTGCTCTCACCCTTCTCTGAATTGGCGCCGGCAGACAGTCCATCGGCTCCGGGCAAGGTACTTGTCAAAGACGACACCAAGGTGCCTGCAAACTCGTCGACGGCGGTGTCAGTGTACTGCGCCAGTCTCTCCGACACCGTTGCACTTCTCTCGCCATCTGACCGTGTTTGCACGAGGAAAGGCATGCTGGTGCCTTTCACAACCGTGCAAGTCACTCAGGGCAGTACGTCAATTTTTGTTATCAACCCATCTCCGTACAGTGTTACGTTGGTCCGAGGGGAATGTCTCGGCAGCGTGGAACCCCTCGAAGACGCACAAGTTATGGACGAACCAGATGAAATGCACTGCCGCAGTTCCAGTACGCTCGGCGCTCTTTCGACGTCTGGTTCATCACCCGCTGATGTCTTTGGTTCCTCCATTGCTGACGATCTTACACCGGTCCAGCGCTCCCAGCTTCTGGGCCTATTGGACGAATTTCGCTCTTCTTTCGATGTCGCTCAAACTTCCCTCGGCCGCACTTCCGCCGTTACGCATCGCATCGACACTGGCGCCCAGCCGCCACTGCAACGTCCATATCGCGTGTCTCCCACAGAACGTCGGGTAATTAATGAGCAAGTGGACGATATGCTTCGACGCGACGTTATTCGGCCCTCGGACAGCCCATGGGCGTCTCCCGTTGTTCTCGTTGCGAAGAAGGACGGTTCCGTGCCGTTCTGTGTGGACTACCGACGGCTCAACAAGATCACTCGCAAGGATGTTTATCCGCTGCCGCGAATCGACGACGCAATTGACAGCCTCCAAGGAGCAGAATACTTTTCATCTCTCGATTTGCGCTCGGGGTACTGGCAAGTACCCATGGCTGATGACGCTCGACCGAAGACAGCCTTTGTCACGCCCGACGGCTTGTACGAGTTCAACGTCATGCCGTTTGGTCTGTGCAATGCGCCGGCGACCTTCGAGCGCATGATGGACACCGTTCTGCGCAACTTGAAATGGCACACGTGCTTGTGTTACCTGGACGACGTCGTCGTTTTCGCTCCGGACTTCTCTACGCATCTTCAACGTCTGCGGCATGTTTTGACGCGTTTGACCAACGCCGGCCTCCAACTGAACCTGAAGAAGTGCCGATTTGCAGCACGGCAGCTGACAATCCTAGGCTACGTCGTGTCCAAGGACGGAATCCTTCCCGATCCGGCCAAGCTTCGGGCCGTGGCCGAATTTCCCAAACCAACGTCCGTCAGAGAACTCCGCAGTTTCGTAGGACTGTGCTCCTATTTTCGACGTTTCATACGCAACTTTGCCACCATCATATCGCCGCTGACGAAGCTCCTTGGACGTAACGGGCCCCTACATTCGTGGTCGTCCGAATGCGACGACGCGTTCGCAAAGCTCCGTCGTTTGTTGACGTCACCTCCCATACTACGCCACTACGACCCTACGGCCCCAACGGAGGTACACACGGACGCCAGCGGTGTAGGCCTCGGAGCTGTTCTTGCGCAACGCAAACCAGGGTTCCCTGAATATGTCGTGGCATATGCAAGTCGTACGCTCACCAAAGCCGAGACCAATTACACCGTCACCGAAAAGGAATGCCTGGCGATCATCTGGGCGCTTGCAAAGTTCCGACCTTATTTGTATGGTCGCCCATTTGATGTCATCACCGACCACCATGCACTCTGCTGGTTGTCATCATTGAAGGATCCCTCGGGCCGCCTCGCCCGCTGGGCACTTCGCCTACAGGACTACGATATCCGCGTGCTGTACCGAAACGGACGCCAGCATGCTGACGCCGACGCACTCTCGCGCTCCCCCTTGCCTGACGACAATACCCACAGCTCAATGTCTCACAATGCCGTTTGTTCCATCGACGTTCACACTGTCGCTACCGAACAGCGCAAGGATCAATGGATCGCTTCACTGCTAGACTTGCTCACTGATCCTTCGGCAACACCATCCACTCGCGCGTTGCGTCGTCAAGCCCACCATTTCGCCATTCGCGACGACCTCCTCCACCGACGCAATTACAACGCCGACGGCCGCCAGTGGCTACTGGTAATACCCCGCAGTCTGCGTTCTGAAATATGCGAATCGTTCCACGCTGATCCGCAGTGTGCGCACTCTGGGGTATCGAAAACATACCACCGCATTCGCCAACGGTACTTTTGGCGAGGCATGTACCGCTACGTGCAGAAGTTCGTTCGCTCCTGCATCGATTGTCAGCGCCGCAAAACTTCGACGCACCAGTCACCAGCAGGTCTGCAGCCTTTACCTTGCCCTGACCGGCCGTTTGGGCGCGTTGGCATCGATTTGTATGGGCCACTCCCTCTGACTTCGGCTGGTAACCGCTGGGCCATCGTCGCTGTAGACCACCTTACGCGATACGCCGAAACTGCCGCCCTCCCAGCGGCTACAGCGCGCGATGTAGCCTCCTTTCTGCTCAGCCGGTTCATGCTGCGCCACGGTCCACCCCAGGAGCTGCTCAGCGATCGAGGCCGTGTCTTCCTGTCGGAAGTCGTCGAAGCCATCCTCAAAGAGTGCAACGTTGTTCACCGCAAAACTACTGCTCACCACCCGCAGACAAATGGGCTCACGGAACGCTTTAACCGCACGCTCGGAGACATGCTCTCGATGTATGTCGCCGCCGATCACACAAATTGGGATTCCATTCTACCTTTCGTCACCTACGCCTACAATACCGCCCCTCAAAGCACCACTGGTTTCTCACCATTTTTCCTATTGTACGGCAGGCACCCGTCGCACACAATCGACACAATCCTTCCATACAAGCCGGATCGATCTGAGTGTGCGCCTATTTCTGCCACAGCCAGACTTGCTGAGGAGTGTCGCGAGCTTGCGAAGACCTTTACTACGCAGGACCAAGAGCGGCAGAAAAGCATCCGCGGTGAGACCAACACTTCTGCACCCACGTTCCTACCGGGAGCACTCGTGTGGCTCTCGGTCCCTACCACTGCAACTGGCCTCTCTTCGAAACTGCTGCCCAAATGCGAAGGCCCCTACCGTGTCGTCGAATGCACATCCCCGGTCAACTACCTGATTGAACCCATCGACCCATCTTCCGACATGCGCCGTCGAGGGCGCGACATTGTCAACGTGGAGCGCCTCAAGCCCTACCATGACCCGCTCATAGTGACCAGCTGCTAGGTCGCAGGACGGCTCCCTTTTCGTACCCGGGGTAATTGTAGAGAAGCATTGGAACGTTGTAATGGGCCGTCCTCTTCAGCGCCTTCTAGTGGGTCGCCCTCTTCGTCTCTTCTCGGAGACGAAGAGCTCCTCGTGCTCGTGAGAGTCTGCGCTTCGTCGTGACTGTCGTGCATCGTCGCCGTCAATCCAGCCGTCAATAAACGCCTTTACACTATGTTTTACCCCTGTAATCTCCTCATTTCTATCCTTCTCGCCCTCACTTCCCTTTCCGCACCCATTCTATCAAAATATACATCGCTATGCCATGCATGGTTTCGCCTGCGTGACTCCATTCATGGCTATTCTATGCTTCACCCTGGCCCCTCCTCATTCTATCCTTGTCACCCCCACTTCCCTTTCCCGGACACTTGCTATACCCTACGATACATCGCTGTGCTATACATGGTTCTGCCTGCGTCTCGCCATACATGACTATGCTATCCTATACTCTCCCCTCCTCCTTTCCTTCTTACCCTCACTTCTCTTTCCCGCCCACTTGGTATATAGGGCTATGCTATACTAGGTATGCCTCCATGATGGCAAGCGACGACATTAGATGAGGGCATACGATGGCAGCTTACTTCCTTTTTCCTCTCGCTCAATACCTCTTTCGCTCCTCACCTTCACTAACCTTTCCCGCCATCTTGCTATGCATGGCTATGCTATACAAGGTTTTTCCGGCGTGACGCCAAGCGAAATCAGACGACGACGACAGCATACTACAGCGTAAGACAGACCAGGCGTGTAATGGGCTTTCCACTTGAAGCTTGTTGCAATGTGAGGGGCCGAAATAACTACGAACCTTACTTTCAGTATATGCTGAATGTGTTGCTCCGTTATAGGCGCTTCACACTTTGGACTGAATTTTGACGTTCGGCGCATTTCGTGACGGCCTAGTTGATGTAGCCACGATGTGCCAGTTGAAACGAACATATTGCTGGTACACCACGAATGTATAAAGAACCACTATAGCTGTAACGAAGATGACAGAGAAGGTGGCATCTTTATGTGCTGCTGCCGCCCATCGTTCTGGTCTTGTTAAGTACTTATAAATATAAGTTTGCGGTGCCTAAATTCTTAGAGATCAAGATTGTAATAAAGGAAGGTTGTTCTTAAACCGTCAGAATGCCGTTCAATTTGCATGTAATTTGGCATAACGCCTTATGATCGGATTACGGCCAATCACGTCTATTCGCATAATCAATCAATCAAATCAGTCCGTAAACACAACGGTGGCAAAATTACCGTTCGTTTTTGAGTAAGGAGCTTGTTTTACGATTTGTCCTAATTTAAGCATAGTAGGAAATAAAAAATAAAAATAGACATCACGTCTGCGATTCAGCAATGTTTTTCTAATAAATTCAGAACATGTTTACCAAACTATTGGAGTCTAAATATGCGGGACCATTCTGTTGCAATATTCCAAAACTATTTGGAAAAAAATGGTTTATATCTAGTGAGCTGCAATATTATAAGCTATTCGCAGACGCAACGAACACGAAGCGCGGACCCTTGTAAACTAGCCCAACCTTTGGACCAGCCTCCAGTTTCTGGCAAGATCAGGGCGCTTTAAAAAAAATGGGCAAGAGAGGGTACGCGCGTACGGCACCTTTGGCGACCATTGCGGCGGGTAGGATAGTTCCGTTGACTGTGATCAATATGACGTAGGAGGAATTGAATGGTGTTACAAAATATGTTTGTAGAACTGAAATGCGCTCTGCACTATATTTCATTAATGGAACACTAAACCCAGATGTTAAGTCGACGTTGATTGCTGAAATGCGTCCCAGAAACCTTGCAGTGCTTCTTTCGTGTCAAGCAAGTTCTTATTTTGAAAGAAAATCACGTATTAGTGGTCCGCACGGCGTTAGCGCGCTTCAAGTCGCGCTCCTGAAAAGGCCTCCTGACGTAGCGTTTGCCTCGCCAAAGTTGCCCATCTTTACTGCTCGGCTGCCGACGCTGCGCTTTCTGCTCTGAAGGGCACATTACAGGCCTCGCCCAAGTTGCGGTCGATCTCGTAATCCTCTGCACGAAAGTGCAGTGAGCGCACACGCAGATTTCTTGGTTGTTTAGCATACTATCGCAGAGGCATGGCACTAAGCCACTTCGGCGTGGGTTTACTAGCGGCACCCATCGGAAAGTCACGTCGATTTCTTTGCTGCAGCTGCTATTGCTCAAGCGGCGCACACCATTCAGGCAACCGGCAACATAACAGGGGCGCGGCATTTTGTCGAACTTTTCATGAGAGCAACATTCGTGAGCGTGCAAAGTACACGCAACAGTACGGGATAACCAAACTAACATTGAGACGCGACCACGGTAGCGGAGTGGAGCCCGATGAAAATGGAAATGCTATTTTGCGATTGAAATGCGATGGAAATGCCATTTTTTTATTACAAGTAGTTTGAGTACTCATAATTTATTGTACTTGGGACTCCTGAGGTCATCGGGCTCCTTCCAAAATGTCCCACTGGTGGCTCATATCGCGTCCTACATTTACCTTAATTTCTGGATTAGCAGAGCACTGTTGTTGCTAATACTGACGTTTTAGGCGTTTTCAAGCATTCATCTTTAACTCTGACAAAGACTTTGCCTTTAGTGTCCCTTTGAACTGAAATGAGGTAGCATTAGATCCAATGACACGTCTGCGGGGAATTTAAGAATAGTTCATACAACTGAATAGTTCTCTAAGTGACGTGCATTCAAGTGGTATTTTACAGTACAATAAAACTAGAGCATCCAAAGAAAAATTCCTTACATAAATTTGTGTAGCATACGCGGGCCTTCATGCCTGTCCCATAGCTGCCATTCTACCTAACACCTGCAATAGAAATATGTCCTACATACACTGCATGCAGTTTGAGCCTCGCGTACTAGTAATTTAACGTCTGTAGGCATACTGTACCTTTGATAGCTTCCCAAATATAGCCAGAAGACGGAACAGTGAAAGAACCTGACTTAAACAGGAGCAGCATCTGGTTTTTTACCAATTTTATTTGTCCGTTTTGAAATTAGGTTTGAATTTCAATCAAATGTAACAGTTTCTTTCAATGTGGCTTCTGCGATCATTTTCTGCCCCATTTATATGATTTTATGAACAGGGAATAATGTCATTATCAAAAAGAACAATTCTTCAACTATAGTACTGGTCTACACTGTCAGTCATGGATGTTCTAATGCAACATCAAAATGCGGCCGTAATGTCTTCATAACATTGAACTGCTTTACTGCCCTTCCTATTTTGTATGTTTTCTTGAACTACTATCTACTGCACTTTCGTTTTCTCTATGTTTATGCGTAACGTATTGAACGCAGTAAATGTTTCGCTGCTGCTAAACTAAGAAATATCGTGATGTGAAATTAGCAATGTGCGCAAACATCCTAGTACTGCTGCGTACATATATTTTTTTTATGTCAATTCTAGGACGACAAGCTTTTCGGCAACCTGAGTTGTGGCGAATCTAGCAATATGTTTATGCACAAAGCGAACACCACCGTCTGCGGCTATGACGCTGAGGAAACTTTAAACAAGACCACAGATTATGTCAACATGTGTAGAGATGTTCAATGCGATGCTGTTTATCACATCACTGTGTATGTATTTCTTTGAAGCACACTTTGTTTCTAATATGCGCTTTTTACGTATACGTATAGTTACGTATTCTTCACGAAAGGTGCCTTCATAAAGCGATTTTAACACTGTTGGCATTAATTTATAACTGCTGTCGCAGCACGTACCATCCAAACATTATTTACAATACTCCATGTGGCACGGAAGGAGAATGAAGCTTTTAAGGGGCCCTGCAACACTTCTTTCGCAAGGTCAGAAAATGCTGCCAATCGTTAGTCGAGGCTCATCTGAGCATGTGAGCCCAACGTTAGAGCGCAGCACGCGACAGGAAATCTACAGTTGATGTTCAAAGTCAGCTAGAAATCGCTCACTCTTCTCTCGACACATGTAGCCATAACCCAAATCAACTGCCTCACATACCCAAAAGACACAATCATTGTATGATTTCAGCATTGTGAGCTGCATAGGCACCGCGGCTGCAGCGGGGTGCCCCTACGTGCAGCGGCGCGGGCAAGTAAGCTAAAGTGACTTTAAAGTAAACCGCGCGCAACGAACAGCTCCCTTCAACCTCTCCCATGTGTAGCTTTCAGCGTGCTGGCTGGGACAAAAGGAGAGCAAAAGCTCTTGGAAAGTGCAAAAAATTCCTGTAGCGCCGCTCTTACTTGAAGTGTTCTAAAAAAATTTTTGCGGCAGTCGATTAATGAGACCATAAACTCGGGGACATTTAATGATTACTTGTAAAAGTGCTGCAAGGACTCTTTAGGGTGCAAATGTAAACCTGCTAGGTACTACACGATGATTTCAATGTGGGCATTTTAAAAGCAGGTAAGAGACGGTTCGCTCAGTTTGTACTAGAATACATTGCTTTTATGTGCCGCACCAATTTGAGTTACTCAAGAAATTCATAACGGTTGTGCATATAACACTCATGAAGAATCCACATTTGCCATCAATAATAATAATATCTGGGGTTTAACGTCCCAAAATCACGATATGATTACGAGAGACGCCGTAGTGGAGGGCTCCGGAAATTTCGGCCACCTGAGGTTCTTTAACGTGCACCTAAATCTATGCACACAGGGCTCAAACATTCTCGCCTCCATCGAAAATGCAGCAGCCGCGGACAGTTACCACCAAATCAATCACTGTAATGTAAAAGCCATCGTCACTACAGTTACCAAATGACAAAAATAAATGCATGAGCAAATCCTCCGCACTCGAAACGGAGTTTCGAGTGCGGAGGATTTGCTGGTCACGCCCTTTAAGAAACTGAAATGCTTTCTCATTTTTTTTAAGTTTACGTGCGCTCTATGTTCCCGGCATGTGTAAAATAACGGGTGACGACATGGTCGATTCATGCTTCTTTACAGCACCCTATGTATACCTAGAAACGTGGTAGTTTAGTTAAGGTATACAACATTAGAACTCTGGAAAACCATTCATTTAGCCCTCCGGATACACCAAGTTCGGAAACTCGCTAAGGTGGCTCCTATTTCTGACAAAGATGAACAGTAAAGAAGGAAAGAGTACAGAAGGTTGATCAGTTTAGGAGAAACGGTTTGCTACCCCACACAAGGGAACACTATGGGGGAGATTGAAAGTGCTGTGTGCTCTCCTTCTCTCTCATTTCTCTCCAATTCTCAGTCTCCCCAAACTATACAGTACGATCACGCACATGTGCTGAAAACCTTCAAAATTATTTCTCATCCCTGTAATTTGCGTTAACGTTTTTCATTCAAAAATTTAGAGTCACGCAAAGAGCGTTCTTTTGATACATTTGAATGCTATGTTTAATAATACAAATTCGAGGAGTCCAATACATCAACCTGTCGTCACTAGACATGGATGTCTTGCAGTGTAACATTAGTGTTGTTCATGACGACATCATTTTTTATTGAGTAACACTCACATTGCCCCTCCTTATGCGTTCGCCTAAGGCTAGTCGAAGGCGAAATCCATTCTATACGCCATAGTCGGTAATCATCTTGCGAACTAGAGAAGCACTACGCGTCTCTCAGGCAATATGGCTACCTACGTAGCTGCTCACTGTGTTGACGCTCTGAATTATGATGAGGATCACGATCATGATGACGATGAAGTATAGCCAAGCCTTTTTCTCATAGACGGGCAGCTTTAAAACACCCACTCGTAATGCGATTCGTATGGTGCGACGCCTCGTGGGGTTCTACGCTTCTCGCACGCAAGATTACATTTGTACGCGTGACTACACAACAGAGTCGACATCTTTTTAGGGCATTTTTCCGAAAATCTTTCCAGCGCTGTCGTGGCTCTGTGCGATAACGCTTGACTGTCGCGTAGTGTGCCAGGGTTGGATTGATACTCGAAGTCTCATTTTCATTTCTTATTGTGCACGACGTCGCGTGACTTTTTTAACCGTACGCCGCTGCTGGTCTCTGATGACCCAGTTGAAGTTTTTGCTTTGATAAATGCGGGGATTTGACGCGCCTGAATGAAGCTAATGAGGCACGCCGTAGTGGCAGTAGTAGGGAACTTCGGATTAAGTTCGACCACCTGGCGCTCTTTAATGAGCACTTAAATCTACGTAGTTTAATGTTTGTCACTTGTCCCGTTAATGGGGACCGCAATCGCCGGGCGGATTCTAAGGGCTGGCGTCACGGCCCTCCGAAAACGCACCACGAAAGCGCGGACAATTTAGAGTTGGTCCTTTGGTGCGCCAGCGAACGCCGGTTGTGGTCCAAAGACCGAGTCAGAGCCGAGAGTCGATAACACAAACGAAAACGAAATATATTCTCAGTTAAGGCAATACAAATAACACAAACACATGCACACTCGGCTGATACCAGTTACAACTTCACAATATTACTCAGATGGTGTTTACACAACGGGAGCTAAACAAACAGATCACACGCTACGAATGCAATCGCATGCATTACAACTATTACAACATTACAACATTACAATGACAGTTAAAGTCCTGAATAAACAATGGCGTATCCAGTCCACAATACTTGGACGGTAATCGAATGCTTCTCTTCAAGGAAACACTCACGCCAGCTCCAGCGTTGATCGTCGTAGCTCAACCGTCGTCGTGACTTGTCACGGCTCACACGGTGTCGTCATTGGATTCTTCCAAATCGACGATCGACTGACCGCACACCATCGTAAACACGTCTTCCTTGGCTAACGGAGCCACACGGAGCATAACTTCACCATCCGGGCCGACTGACTCGCTCCTGTCTCGACTCTCACTGACTTCTCGACTCCACTACTCACTCACTGTCTCCCTGACTGACCGTCGTCGCACGCTTTTATCCCTTCTCCCCCGGTTTCTAGAAGCGTCGGGAGAGTTCTTCGGCGTGCAATACAGCTGAGGCTGGAGAAAGGGCGAGAGCTTTCTCGTAGGTTCGAATCGCAGCGGCATCGCTCGCGGATGCGTCACCCTTTCCTTCTAGAAAGATCCAGGCTTTGCCGGGCGTTCGATCGTGTTGACTGCGTCTGGCTCGAGTGGGTGAGGAGAATGCGGCGCGCCGGTGTCTTTTGATGCTTGTTTTTTCGTCTTTCGCGCTTCTTGGGCGCGCGACTCGCGCCGTTCTGTCGCGCAGCTGCTTGAAAGCGGCCGCGCGCGCGCTTTATAACACGCTAATTTGTGACAATGTTCTTTCTATTTTTCCCCTTTAATGTCCCTGCCATGGCCGGGGAATACAACCACACCTTCGAATTTAGCTGCATGGACACCTTACGTGGTAAGCTACCATGGTCATTCGAACGTTAAGTTCGTAAAAGATATACATCATTCAGTACACGCGGATCCGTGGGCTACTCTATTTCCAGATACGTTCCCATTGAACTCTACCCGCACATATGTCAAAAAATTCATGAGAGGAGATTGAGGCGCCAGCACAACTCGGTTCACAAGTACCACTTATTTGCTAGCCCTAAGCTTATCTCTGTTGAAAATGCTTAAGGGAATAAAGATTAAAGAATGGTGACGAAATCCACATATAAACCTCACTTGTGCCCTTTACAACTCAGTTGAATTTCCGTTCTTTGAAATCACGGATTTTTCTTGTAGTCGCCATCAGAAGTCAAGGAAAAGCTTGTTTGTTTATCAAAATAATCATTTTGGTCTTCATCTATCATTTACTCTCTGCAGATAGATTTTTAAGTACTCGCGGACAACTTTTCTTGGCAATGAAGGGAAGGCTACGGGGGCACAGCTACAGCGCATATACTGCTCTGCGAAGTACGGTTCGACGCAAGTTTCGAATTTAGTTTTGGTTTGTGAACCTTCCGTATCTCTTATGAAGTTTTATTATTTGAGCGGCCAACTCAGGCTTAGACAGCCATTTGTTGGTGAAATTTGTCACAAGCTCTCTCGGCGAGTCGTCGGAAAAGCTGGAGGGTGACGAACGCTCACCTGAAGACGAAGACGCCATTTTGACTGTGAGGTGCACGTCAAACGTGCGACGTTTTCACAGGCTCAAAAAACACAAAATGACACTGCATCAAATATAACAAATATAAATATCTCCTTGGTGCATGCTGACCCTCTTTTCAAACAGCGCCCCGTAGACAATAAAGTGATGTTTTTTAATTCTCACGCAGAAACCACGAAGCAGTTGTGGGACTATATTCTTCAGCGGTAGCACACGCGTAGTTCGGCACTGTAGCCTTCCCTTCATTGCTAAGAAAAGTTGTCCGCGAGTATAGCAATCTAATTGCTTTCATTGTACACTGCGTGTCAAAACAAAACTTTTGAATACTAATAAATTCCTTATTTTTATGAATAATAGTTTTCTTTTCCGATGAAGAGATATTCTTAAGACGTAGTTGGCAGACGACTAGTCTGCCAAATATAATAATAATATCTGGGGTTTTACGTCCCAAAACCACGATATGATTATGAAAGACGCCGTAGTGGAGGGCTCCGGAAATTTCGACCATCTGGTGTTCTTTAACGTGCACCTAAATCTAAGTACACGGGCCTCTACCATTTCGCCTCCATCGAAATGCGACCGCCGCGGCCGGGATCGAACCCGCGACCTTCGGGTCAGCAGCCGAGCACCGTAACCGCTATACCACCGCGGCGGACAGTCTGCCAAATATCAGCTAGTGATAGAGGCATTCTGCGTTAACTGATTGCGTGAGGCATGCATATGTCAGACATCGTTGTCTCCTACGGACAAGGAGTTCGCCTATCTGCTCAGCACGTGCGCCGTTATGTAATACGCAATGTTTGTTTCCCAACTGTTCTAATACTTCTGCGCGATGTTGATACGTTTTTTTTCTTTCACCTCTGTGTGTTCTTTAATGAATGAATGAATGAATAAACTTTGTTAAAAGTCCTGGCGAGTCAGGGGGGAAGAAGGGATTAACCCCTATCCCGTCCCACTCTCCGTTGATGATGATGGCGTTAGGTGACGGCTTGAGACTTTTTTTTTTCAGTTGCGAGTCAGCGCTCCTCCGTGTTCATTTTGTTTACATCGTCTTCGTCCCTTTCACACTGTGCATAAACATATATTTCTCAAAAAAAGCTGACTATACCTATGGCGTTGACAAGAAAACTTTTCTGTATTAAAATGATGGTTACAATTTACCGATGTCTAAGTTTGCTCTCAAACAATACAAAACGTTCCATACGTCATATCTGATTCATCACAAATGCTCATTCCAGCGCCGACCTTACTTTCGTCGAAAATGACACATTTTCCACCAAAATCGTAGGTAAGCCAAATCATTTGCGCGACGGTGCCATAGAGTAATTGTTAGCTATCTCAGAATTGTTACAGGCGAAGCACTGCATTACGTTACGAGTGTCATTATTTACTGTCATTATTACAAGCTGCTTATATCAATTGGTTATTCTGTGCACATATGAACATGTCTGCTGGCGGAGTATTCTATTCCTTCATCCAGTATCTAACGTGGTCCAGGAGGGTACATTCATTGAATCATTTTGAGCATGACTTATCATGAACTGTATTTAGACTCATTTTTTAGATTAATTAATATTGCAAGTACCAACATATTCAGATTTTTTTAGAAAGCCGTTAGGCAGACCCATCGACGACGCATGCGATATAGTTGAAGCGAATGTAAAGAAGCATTTGTTAAACCCGGCATTCGCGAACATTCCTCTCACTTACCCGCAAACTTTTAAGCCTTTGCACGCGTCTTGCTTCTCAGTTGTCAATGTGGTAGATCAGTTAATATTTTAAGCAACAAACAACAAGCGTTCCTTTTATCTTGGCCATAGCAGTAGAATTAGTTAGCAGTGGTCATTTCGTTAGTAATTTAACTGTATTACATGTATGGGTCTCGCATGTATGGCGTATGACATATATCGCTGACATGCATGTATATATGGGTCGTTCTATGCGAAACGTCCCACACACTTCACTTGACTGTCTACGATTATATTCTAGATAATAGTTGCGAAGCAAGTTAATACAGTCTTCGTCCTCACAACCAACTTCATGAAGAAATCCATTGCTCTTTCAGCAATTTCAGTACAGGGAAATGTTTGGCCAATTGGAGAGTAAATACTGATATGTATAATGATGACAATAAAGTATTTGCTTATTCTTACCTGTTTAAAAAGTAAAGAAAAAAAACACAGTTCACCGCAACGGCGAAGCGATGAATGCGATAGCAACAAATTGTAATATTATACGAAGTAAGGCTCGCAGCTAACTCTGTTGGATCGAATATCGCGTAACTCTACAAAATGCTGGTGTAAGATAATACGGCCGCTCCAGGGAAAGATGCTCTTTTCGCGCAGTCTCTTCGCGTTGAGAGCGTAGCACGTAGAATGTTATATGACCCGACCGCTGATGCCTGCCGAGATAGCGCGCGCGCGCGAGCGTTCGCGACCGCACCCATAGAATCAAATTTCACGGTTGCTGCTTGAGCTTGAGACCCCCGCCTCCCCGCATCCCTTCATGCTTGTTAAAGACTGGCGTGGAGGAGGAGAAAAACTTTAGTCAACAGAGGAGTTTTGAGAAGCAGGCTCCCGAGACCCCGCACGACCCCGTTGCGCTCAATCGTTCATTTGGTGGTGGCTCACGACGCCGGCCGCCCGGTCGGCAGCCACGGTCTGCTCAACCAGGTCCTCTGACCACAGTAGAGTCTGCAAATCCTCCAAAGTTTTTAGGTGCTCAGGGCCCGGGGGGAGGTTCCGCCGAGCAGTGTGAAAGAATGTGGATAGAAGAAGCATGAGGTTCAGGTGAAAGGGTCCAAGCTGAGGGGAGGAGAATGGGGCGATAGTGCGATAGAATGAGAGGAGAGGGAAGAGTGTGAGTTTGTAGCTGGCGCCAAAGAGTGGCCTCTCGGTTGCTGAGGTACTTGTGCGGTGGAGGGTATAGCTGACGCGCTGCCGTATAGGCCTGGGTCAGGTCGTTTAAAGTGTGCGCGCGCTCCTTCGTGAATCCCGGATCGGACTACGTGAGAACCTCGGGCTAAGAGGTTGGCGGCCTCGTTTCCAGGATTCCCGCAACGCGCGGGCGCCCAAATTAACTCCACTTGACGAAGCGGGGGTGCAGCGGACGAGTCCAGTATTCAAAAAGCAGGGACGTGAACTCTGCCTCGCGCAAGATTTAAGATTGCGGTTTTGAAATTTGATAAGAAATACCGTGCTTCTGTGCTTACGGTTGCTAAGGCAATGGCAGCTTCTTCTCTCTGCTTGAGCATTCGACGGCATGTCTAACACGCGGGTGATGTTATCGCATGCGCCCTCCGAGCGACGGAGACATGCCGGCTCATTTGATCTCTGCTTCACCGGCGTTCATCGCCCCCGCTCGCGCGCGTTTGCCCGCGGGTACAGCATACGACGCGCGGGGGATCTTATCAGCTCGGACATTATACGGACCATGAAGGCGAAGGCGACGACAATGGCGACACCGACGGCAAAAGCCCGTCGAGACAGTCCATATCATTGCTATCGCAATAAAAAGGAAATAGGCATCTCTCTTTCTTGTGCGGAACGCTATACGAATGTCGCAGCGGCGGCTAATGTGTATATGTCACATGATTTGGTACGAATAAGCAAGAAAAATATCAAACATTTCGTGAGAAAACTGGAATATGGGAATAAAATTTGTTACTGCATTTAGGGCTTCCCAACTGGCAGAAATGCTGGGACTCGAGCAACCCCCCTTTGAAGAATTGCCTACTTTCGGCTGTTATTAACTAAATTTGGTTAAGTTGAGGCTAGTTCTCGCCAATGCTAGCTAATTCCGGCTACATTTTGGCTAGTATTGGCTCCGTGTCGGCTGATATTGCCTAAAGCATGCTAATTTTCCCTAGCACTGGCAATGTTGTGCTAGTGTTGGCTAACGGCTGTCTTCTACTGGACAACGTGACTGACTGTCAGTGCTCTCTAATGCTAGTTTATATTTGTTAGCACCAGGGGATGATGGTTCCCAGTCATTGAGCGCTGCTTTATGTGGGCTAGCACTGCCTAATACAAGGCACAGTTGTGCAATATCTGATCTATGCAGTTCTAGCAATCTTCTAAATACTGCATACAAAGGGCGAAGACTTGCCATACTGAGCGTTGTCGGATCCTGCATAAATATGCTAATGAAACGTCCTTAGGGCATGCATACCAGCGTGCCAAAGCGCTCATCTCTTCTTGGTTAAACCGAAGATTTCGCTCGAACGCCAGTAATTAGGCTACGTTGTACCATCGATGCTGTAATTGACACTCCTTTGGGCTCCCGGGACTCACACAACTGCTAGTAGGGCGGCAACAGGGGCTAGTTGGTATGTATTCATGCTTGTAGTGCGCTGCCGGTGGACACGGACCAAGAAACAAGGAAGAATCATCTTGTGTTGTTCTTCCTTCTTTCTTGGTCCGTGCCCACCGGCAGCGCACTACAAGCATGATCACACAACTGAATTTAAAGGAGCCCTGCAACACTTTTCCAAGTAGCCATAGAATGGCTTCACTAAAGGAGCTTATTGCCTCACGAATCGACCACCGCAAAAATGTTTAGAATCCGTGCAATACGAGCGGAGTTACAGATATTTGTCACATGCTGTAATTGCTTTCTCTCTTCTCTCGTCCCGACGAACGCGAGAGAAGCTAAGCATGGAGGGATAGCAGGGAGGAAAGAAGTCACGTTACGTGCGAACCATTAGCTCGAGCACTTTCTCTATTGTTTCGTTTGAACGCGCGGCTAACCTTCGGCGAGATCGCGAGTGACCGTGCGGGCACTTGGCGGCCATTTGCGGCGGGCGCAGTAACTATGCAGCAAACGATGCTCAAATCAGTCAATGACCGTAAATTTGAGTATATGGTGCGGACATTTGAGCCTATGGCATCATTTGTAGAGAGAAGAGGGAGTGATTTTCAGCTGAACTTTAAAATTAATTTTAAATTCCAAGCCGCGTTCGGCGTTGTAATTTTTTATTCATGTGTTCTTGTAAGTCTCGACTACCGATCGGCAGCGTTTTCTGACCATACTGAAAAAGTGTTGAAAGGTCTCTTTAAAGAAACACGCCCTCGGTCTGGAAACACTTAAACGAAAATTAAGCAATAGGCCACAGCAAGCTCCTTGCTAACTGCTTCTCATAATGCTGCTTTGGATGTTAGAAGAATATGCGAAATTATTTCATATTTGATTAATTTGAAGTGACTTGTCGATTAAGCAGTGTCGTGTGAAGGTAGGTATAATGATTCTAGGTTTACCATTTTACTACTACAATCCTACCGTTATTTCTTGTACTGAAATTCATGTGCGAATACGGCTATTTCGCTGCTCGGTCAGCATGAATGCATTCACACAAACCTTGAAAAACTTCCAGGCTATGCTAAAATAGGCGCTGCGTGTACCAAACTGCAATATGCCATTGGGGAAGACACACCTCACACGTACCTTGGACTTGCGACAATGGCACATGAATTGGGTCACTTGTGAGTATAATGAAGACTTATGGGGCGCATTCAATCGTCAGAGGTATGTTACTGAAGACTCCACTGAGATTAATCTTTAGTACCTATGGAAACACTTCATTCATGATTGATGGGTGCAACGTGACAGATAGTTTTTTTTTTGTTCTCGTTTCATAGACCACAAATATGGTCATGAAGCTATAAAACCGTGATACTCGCTCGAGAAAACGATATATGCTGTTTCCAGAATCTCAATAGAGAATATTGCCGTAACGAAACAGCCGGGTTCGGTGTCCTCAGAGATGCAGTGCTACTCAGAATCGCGGATATTTCCCGCCACCGTAGGCACGCGATTTTCCAGCTGTCATGCATAGTTAAACCGAACAGAATGAGGAAAAATAGCTGCATAGAATGACGGAAAGTGTAGAAGCATAGCCTTGGAATAGGGTTTTGTTGTTGCCGACATTTGTAGCGTTGTAGTGGAAGGTGCTACACAAAGCGTGCGGGACTGAGGCGTGGGGCCTAAGTCTCGTACTTTCACGAAACTAATGTTCGGTCGCTAGTATAGAAGCACAGTCATTTTTTACCTTGGCAGTGTTCTGTGTGAATGTTTTATCTTGTATATACCAACATGAAATTATATAATACAAAGTACAACCCTTTTAGATTTACGAACGTTTTTATTCCTGTGTATGCGTAGGTAAAATTGCACACAGTTCAATATCTATCCGTCATCGGTTAAATAGCGTAATATCAGCATCCCTATATTCTTGATAATAAAAGGACCATTGCATGTCAAGCAGGAAAATAACATTCACCATATGAAACAATCAACATTTTCATATTCCCGGATTATGCGTGATTATGAATTTTTAAATTGTAGAGTAGTGAGCACGCTCATCACGAACATGGGAGCTGGTGCCTCACGGTGCTATCAGTGAAGCCTATCTACGCCACCGCAAGGATCGGCACATGCGCGCTTTGTTTGCGGCAGATCGCGTTATCGGTGAGCGCCTTCATTGAAGGTGCGCTCGCATCACGTGATGTAGGTGATGGTGCATTAGTCTAGTCGCTAAGGCACTGCGCATATGCCGAGACTCCTGGTGGTGCGGGTAGCGGCACGCGCTTCCGTTTTCACATGAAGCGTATAATAATAATAATAATAATAATAATAATAATAATAATAATAATAATAATAATAATAATAATAATAATAATAATAATAATAATAATAATAATAATAATAATAATATCTGGGGTTTAACGTCCCAAAACCACGATATGACTATGAGAGACGCCGTAGTGGAGGGCTCCGTAAATTTCGACCACCTGGGGTTCTTTAACGTGCACATAAATCTAAGTACACGGGCCTCAAACATTTTCGCCTCCATCGGAAATGCAAACGCCGCGGCCGTCACATGAAGCGTGCGCTCCACTATACATGTCTAAGAGAAAATGAAATCGGTACTATGCACTCTTATCATACGTAAAACAATTAAAAAGTTAAAATTGAACCCTCTATCTTCATTACAACTATTGTGTCATTATGAGCGTCTGCTACAAATGGTAAGTTAGGAAATACACAACCACGTCGGCGCTTCAGGGGTGTTTTGTGAGCGTCACTGAGTCACAGTTCAATGTAGGTGAGTAATTATTACGTTAGGAGAGCAAAGGCAAGGCGACGTTATAGGTCCTGCAACTAGGAAAGATTATTCCCGGAGTGGTTTTCAAGGCAAAGCCCACAGCCAGTGTTCATTACTTGAGTCAGATTACGTCTGTTGTCATTCAGTCGAATGTAACCATAATTTGCACTTGCTTGCATAGTCATTCCTTCGCCACTACTCTCCTGCTGGCGTTGCTGTTATTGCCTGCATTGCCAAGCTGCCTTCTCTGGCATACTGGCGCCAACAACGTCAGCATCGTTCACTGCATTCAGTGCAGTCCGGTACATTGGACAGGACTGCGGAAGGTATTTTCACTCCTTATAGATGGAGCAGCCGCTGTATTGTTTATTTAGGGGGAGCTCATTGCACACATGCAAGAAATTTTGTAAATATATATAAAGCACACGCCCACCTGAATTCAAATTTAGTGCTTTGAGCGCGCACGTTTTAGACGCACTGGGAAATTGTGAAAGTTCTACGACACTACAGATTGTTCTGCTTCTAGTACGCATAGACAATATTGTGTACACAATATTGTGTAACACTTGTTGTATGCAGTTTTGCTTTAACCATCTTGCGAGTCCGTATTTTTCTGTTTGAATTTATCCGCAGATTTATTTTTGCGCATTATATTTATTTGTTACAACAAAACATTTACTTGTGTGTTCAGATTAGGGGCAGACCACGATGGCTTTTCAGAAGCACCGAATTGTCCCAACGAATATGGCAACCTAATGAGTACAATGCACAAAGGTATGCAAAACAGGATCACGCTATCGACATGCACTAAGGATGCTATAAGAGCTTATGTCAGGTAATTTTTTTTAGTATAATGATTTCGCCTTTAGCAATATATTAGGAAAACTACTGTATTTGTAAATAAAGTAATGTCACAGTTGGTAGCATGAAAAAAAAAACTGAAAACTGGTAGGACGTAACCTTCTGACGAACATCGAAACAATAGGGCGGCAGCGAACAAAATTATAATAATTATTGTAAAGAACATTGCTTTTTTAATACATGTTGCTTAATAATATTCATGACAATGAACACGGATTTTAGTAATATTGTGCTGCTGGGCTATTTGGTACGTGCTTATCCAAGACGTGCAAGAGTTAAGGCATTTGCGAGTGACGTATATACCTGTTTCCTCTCGCTTCTATGGTGCTTGAGCGTCTGTTGTATTCCAGTAAACACGTTTTTTTTTATATTTTGTAGGCCTGAAGGAAAGCACTGGTCTGCGTGCATTTTTATTTTTAGAACCGAAGCGCATGCCTGCAATCGCGCCAGAAAAATAGTACATACTTTAACGAGAACTTTCTCATTTGCCTTGCTGAAAGAAAAGCTGCATTAATTCCTATAGGCCTCAAACTCTTGCGCTTCGTCGTAGGTAAAATACAGTTATTCTTCACTTTGCAAGAATGCCTTCCTTTTCTTTCCATTTCTTTGACAGCACAACGTTTTCAGCATGCCCGATTTCCAACGTAAACATAGCGCTCATGATGTAGTGGGTCAGTGTGCGGCCACGAGCCCGCTGTTTAGTTCTCCAGTAAAAATGTACTCCTAATATGACACTAAAATGTACACTGAACAATCGAAATATATCTTCCATTCACATTTTTTGCGTATATAATTTTGTAAATGCGTTAACGATGCGAGCGAGCAAAACCGAAATCAGTCGTAAGCTGCCCTACTTCTTGCGGAGCAACACGGATGTGCGGAAGCCCCGCCTCCGCACACTCCAGTGGATCCTTCGCTCCAATGTAAAGGTAAGTTGTCGCCGAGTATAGCCTTGCTTCGGTTTGTCGGTGCATGCCTCAACCGTGCCGTAAGGAAACGAACAATTTTTCGCGCAACATTCGCCGTTCAAAACCATGCAAGAATGCATACTGTAATTACAGTTGTTAAGTGCCCACTACACCATAATTCTTCGTTTTGCGAATCAGAGAAGGGCCCACTACTCTTCCATAAGGCAACACGCGAACCTACGCAGCTGCTCATTTTGTCGATGCTTTTCTAGCGCATGACGATTAAAGATATCTGAGCGCTTTGTAACGGGTGCGTTTTTAAAACATCCCCTCGTTGCGCAATTAATCTGTTTTGACGGCTGGCGCGATTCTGCACTTCTGCCATGCAATATAACATGCGTTAAAGAGCCTCTTTCCACTACATGACACTCATATAGTGTTGTTTTCCGAAGCAGTTTCAAGGAATAGGGTGACTCTGTAGTAAAACACCTGCCAGCCACGATGACCGCCTGGCTTCACGCGAAAATGGGATTTTCAATATTTTATTTGCATGTTGCTCTATTTTTCTGTCACAGATAAGATGATTTTTCGCTCACAACCTACGACGCCAATACCGGAATTTCTGCGAAACGAGCTCTTTAACGCTACCGCGTTAAACAGAGAACATGATCCGCCAAGGCTTTGTAGCGGACGTTGATGCCGTCGACCGCGATAATTTTTATTTGTGTGCGCATACCCATTCGTATGCAGCGGCGCACGGCGCATACGCGGCCAACATGCCTCACGTTATCACCGGCGTGCCGCGGGAGATAAGCAGCCACACCCCACTTTGTAGCGTACTTTTTATTTTTATATTATAAATATTATAAATATTTATTGACTGTGAAATGGAAGCCCCATCTGGTACTTCATGAGAGCCACACATGAATTCTATACCCCAGTAAAATTCTGCTTTCGCCATATTTAATGCCCGACGCATATTTCGAAGTTCGCATGATGCGCTTTACGTTGTACCGTTCTAGGCGCTCGCGAGAGCTAAGCCGAAGACAAGTGACTCCGCGGCAGTGGCACCCGACAGGAATGCTCCAAAGAAGGTCTCAACCATTAAATTTCGGAGAATATACTTGAGGCCTGCGTATCAATTAGAAAACTATAGAGAGAAATTCTGTGTGCATTTTTCTTCAGTGGAAAGAATTGCGCAAATGAGAAGCTTCCACTTTTTTCTTTGACCTAATATTACTAGCAGGTTCATATTTACTTCGCCGAGTTTCTGTAAAATCGTTATACTTACAGATACGTAGCTCTCCTTAAACAGGAATGCAGCAAATACTGCGAGGATCACGTCGGCGGCATATGAATGAACGTTTTCCTCGTCATTTTACGATATGTGCCATGTGAAGCTGTTTACCATTTAGGCATTTTGATTACAACAAATATTAAGACTACTTAAGACAGACTACTCTTAAGTAGTCTGTCTTTCAAAAGTGGGTTAATAATAATAATATTATTAATATCTGGGGTATTACGTCCGAAAAGCGCGATATCATTATGAGGGACGCCGTAGTGGAGGGCTCCGGAAATTTCGACTATCAGCTGATCTTAAGCGTACATCGCATAGTACACGGGCCTCTAGCATGTAGCCCCCACCGAAATGCCATCGCCGCCACCGGGATCGAACCCGCGACCTTTTTGGTCAGCAACTGAGCACCGTAACCATTCGTACACCGTGGGCGACATGAAAGTTGGGTCATTTGGAACTGTAGATACAGCTTGAAATAATGGTAATCAATTACAAGGCGTTCGTGAAGACACAATATTTTGAACCAGCATACGACTATTTTGTCATTTTCATGCGGCCGTGTAGAGCATCAACAAAACTAATAAATGAAGTGGATATTTGAGCTACAATTTCGGCCATGTAGTTATCTATGGCCTTGAATAATTAGCCAAAACATATGCGATCCACTAATTATAAAATCGTGCGTGAGGTTGACAAATTTCTTCAACCTCAAACTTTTTCTTCCGTCTTGTTTGACGTTGAATATTTCTTGGGGGCTGAAGGGCCAACAACTAGTAAATGCTTATGTATTGCAGCAAAACCCATGAGTCTCTGTGATCACGAGCTCGACACGTGCCCATTTTCATCGTAGTTATATATTGCTCATCGTCATCGTCCAAATTTATTGAACCCTTAAAGTCTTCGATAAGGTATTACGTAAGGGGGTGGAGAAATAAAGATCATAAAGAGATGTCATAATACAAATGCAGTATTTTTTAAGAAGAACAGTGAACTTAAGCATGCAGCAGACAGCTTTGAAAAGTGTAATTAACGTAAAATGGGAAATATATAGAAGAACTATTACATGGAGTTGGTTGCAAGAGGCGAACACTAGACAATACAACAAATGCGCTTTCATCCAACACTGTCGACAAGGAAACACACACAACGTAGAAGCTTTATTGACGAACTACTTGGTGCGAGAGTCAAATAAAAAAATCACCGCCCAAACACTCCGTACATAAGGTTAACCAGCGAAGGTGAAGCGTGCGGCCCCGGTGTTAAGGAGTGGGTTAATCCCGACGCTGTGTTGAAGCCTTTCTCAATTATTGGTATGGTTTGAACGGCGAAATCCGCCGGCCTTTGACGATGTTGATGATGACGTCGAAGAGCGTGTTGACGTATATCCCACATGCTTCAGGATCATTGTTTCAATGTTTGACGCTTTCGAGGAACATCGTGTCCTGCACGAACCAGCGTTGCGTGTCGTCGCCGTGTACCCTGATGCGTTCGATTAGCGGTCCCAATTAACTTCGCGGGCAGCCAAAGTTGGAAATGCCGTGGGCTTGTCGAGTTGCGTTGTCTTGAGAACACCTCCTTCTTGCGTTCCTGTCAGTAATGGACCGTGTTGGCGCAGACGCGGGGCCACTATTCGTTCCTCCACGACGGTGAGCCTGCGCAATTGTGAAGGCACCGGTGAGTAAACGTAGCCGTTAACGGGACTTAAATTTGGCATACTGCCTTTCATTAGCGATTCCTTGCATGTCCCATATACCCGAAACTGACCGACGTCAGGAGAAGCTGGGGAACCACCACGTCTGTACGTCCATGGAATTGCTCCGTTGTTGCGACCGGATCCCGTCGATCGTAGCCAGGTTGTTGTCGAACCACAGGCGGTCGCAGACGTCGCAGCCGCAGCCGAAATGCCGCTCGAGAAACTCCCGCCGAAAACGGGCTTTGGCAGCGACGAACGCGTTGCGCCATTGCTATGTGGTCGCTACTCTGCCGGCACTGCCGTTTCCTCGCTAACTCTGGCAAACATCCGCCCGCCATGGCGCGCGTGCTTAGGTCCGACGGAGAGACGACGCCACTGACGGCGCAGCGAATGGCGCCCGCGCTTGGGTGCGACGTAGAAAACGACGTAACTAGCAGCGCAGCCAATGGAGAACATTATAAAAACATGTGGCGAAAGGTTTACCGTTTTCCCTAACCATATACAGCTTTCGCTGTAAAAGAGAAGGCAACTACGAAACAAGAACGGTGTTTAAAAAAAAAGCTGGATTTGTTATCAGCCTTACAAACAAAAGAACAAGGCCTTAACCCTAACTGATATTTAGTTAAAATCTGAGGTATTCATTCTGCGAAAGCCGACTTTATAGCTCATATCCCGCGTAACCCATGTTTAATGATTCGGTAATATATTTCGCTTTTCTTTTCAGAAGCGCACTTTTTCACTGGCACATTCACTCAAAAGACATTCTTGCGTGTTTTTTTACTACTGCATAATTAGCAAGAAAGTTATGAACATTTTAGCATAAACGAACACCGCCAAATGCATCGCATTGCCAGTCCAATACATGAATCTCAGCGCAATCACAATCTAAACCAGCCTACTGGACAGAGTGAACGAGCATTGATTTAGGCTCCTCTTCTTTAGAGGTCTTATTAATATGCTCTTAAAGAGAGAGCCGCACATGGACCGGCCCACAAACAACTGTTTTAGTTTATGCATGTATGTATGTATGTATGTATGTATGTATGTATGTATGTATGTATGTATGTATGTATGTATGTATGTATGTATGTATGTATGTATGTATGTATGTATGTATGTATGTGTATTGTGTGTTTGTGCGTGAGTACATATATACATATATGTGAATATAAGGACGTGTTTTCCTGTTCAGCAAATTACCAGCTCAATGCATAAACGTCAGCGCAAACGCCACCTACACGAACACGTCATATCCGGGTGAGCACATCAGTAGGGAAGAATACTGTCAAATATTGCTCCCACAAGAGGAAGATGTGAATGCCTCACTTGTAAGTACACGTGTTGATATTTGAAACACTATAATTCTCTTTGATTCCCTTAAGTTTTATATTCTATAATAAAGTTCTATATTAAAATATAGTGGTTCGTCAACTCCTCTTATGATATCGCGGTACTACATTATCGTTACGTCATCTATGTATATATATTGTTGTCTTGCCTTAAACTCATCCCGTAACGATCTTATGGACAATAGAACATACCGCTTGAAAGCGATAGTAGCTGAAACAATTGTGCGACACGTGTTTGTTGAGCTCAATATTGCGTGAATATGATGTCAGAAATTCGATTTTTTTTCAGACTCTGTACATCTCTAAAGGCAGCGTGAAAATTATATAAATAATTTCCCGTGATCGCGCTGTTGACGAAGGTCGCAGTCTGCATGTTCAAGACGAAATTCTTTATCTGGGCGAACTTGGGCCCGGAAAAGGAAAGGGTCAAAGCAACCGCAAGGCAAGCTGTACACTGATAGCGGCGAGAACAGCGTCTGCCGTCGTGTGATTTGGCATGCGATAAAGCGCGTCGCCATTGAATATACCAATGTTATCGCTGGTGGCCGCGTAAGTTACAGCAAAAAAAAAAACTTTAATATTCAACGTGCGCAAGCGGTAGCCTTTCGCATGCTACAAACAAGATCGTACCTATCACGGGGCCGACTGAGCCATTATAACACAGAAATCACTCCCCAATGCCCAGATTGCAGAGAACTCTATTGTTCACTCTCGCACATGCTATGGCAATGTCCCGCGTTACCTCAGGGACCTCTCACCAGTGAGTCCGACTGGGAAGAGGCACTCAGGAGCTCCGAGCTCCACCAACAACTCAAGGCAGTCCAGAGGGCCCAAGAACTGGCGGAACGCCATCACGTTACCGCCCCGACTCGGGCGTCGCCTACGGTAGCGGCTGCTAGGGTGTCCCCCCTGGATCCCCCGGCGGCCTAAACTCCTCAGGACCGATGAATAAAGTTCTTGACTGACTGACTGATATTCGCGTAGGACTCGTGATGTAATCGAAAGGTTCTAAGTTAACCTAGAATGTTCCCAGTCATTCAGGCGCCGTTTACGCAGGGCAGTAGTTACATGTGCACTGGGCCGGTAACATAACAAATAGCAAAAAAAGAGCACGTGTGGCATTATGATGCATTTGCGTAGTACATACCTCGGCACGTATAAAGGCTCGTCTCTTTCATTGGTACTGAGTGAATTGTGAATTTTACCCCTTCAACAGGATGGCGTTGGTGAATGTGAAGTCTTATGTTGCTGGAAAAGTACTTACAGCGTCGAGAGCAGATTGGATTACGAAGAATCAGAAGAATCTATCAGTGACTCAGAAGGATACCCAACAGAGGATTATGACTATGAAAATAATGAAAAGTGCAGACTTTTTGATATGCTCGACGGAATGACGTGTGGAGAAAAGAAGGTATTTCATTATATGTGCCAGTTTATTTTTCACGCTTTACTTTTCTTCACCGCTTGCAACGTCCCAGTCCGATACCACCTACCTGCTTTAGCAAGTACGATGCACGTTACCAATAAATATAATGAAATTTTACTGGATTATTTTGCTTTAAAATTTCATAAATGCTGGAGATATTTTGGAGTGTTATTAAAAATATACGATACCAAAATTTTATGTAATGATTGTATATAAACATCTCTACTAAAACGAGAATGTACAGATAAAATCACGCTTGTCTAGAGCAGTCGAGCGGCCGGCTGCGGACTGCAAAAACGCCGCTTACGGGCAGTCGCTGGGTTGGAGATATGTTGGATGCAAGCGCCAAAAGCCTGCATGCGTCATGACTGCTCGCGGCCATTTCTGTTATCGGCCTGTAGATTTTTGTACGAACGAGGGTGGGCGGGATCTGCGCTTATTGGCTGCCTGCTTTGTCGCGTGCAGCCGCCACCGTAGCTGATAAAAGAGCAAAAAATGAAACATGATTCCCCTAATAGATTCGTATCTTTTTGAACCCGAAAGACTGGCAGCGTTTAAGCTATTCATTTTTTAAAAAAAGGACAGCAACTTGAGAAGACGCTTAAAGCAACGCATAGAATACGTTGCTCATTCCTGATCTCATTCGCACTTAGGAAGGGGTCTGCTGCGGATGCGGCAATCAGTAGGTCTTCTTTAGGCGACGTGGCCCTTTCAGGGCGACCACAGGCTCCGTTTTCGATACGACCTGTGTAATATCTGGGGTTTAACGTCCCAAAACCACGATTTGATTATGAGAGACGCCGTAGTGGAGGGTTCCGGAAATTTCGACCACCCGGGGATCTTTAACGTGCACCTAAATCTAAGTACACGGGCCTCAAACATTTTCGCCTCCATCGAAAATGCAGTCGCCGTAGCCGGGATTCGATCCCGCGATTTTCGGGTCAGCAGTCGAGCGCCATAAACACTAGACCACCGTGGCGGGGCGATACGACCAGTGTCACGGCACGCTTTTAAGACTCTGCTCACAGTTCCCATTGGGCGTCATGTCACAAATGGCTCTATACGGGTCATTTTGCGCCCCATTATTGCGATCGCTAGCCGCTCTTCCCACGTTAGCCGTGGAGCCACCGCAAAAAATTTGTTTTACTTCGCGTCAGTCGTCGTTTGCGTCTATCACTTCATGTGCCAATTGGCGTTGACGTCACCATTCACCGAGACACCGATGAATCATTGCCATCTTTTATCTTGAATCATGTGTAGTTCTCAGAGCCAGTGCATGCATTCCGGTGCACATCCTCGCTTATCACAAGCAGCGGTCACAAAAACAAAAAAGAAGAAAGTAACATAACTGACTATCTCTTATGATCAAATGTACAGGCTGACATCGCAGATAGGCCGAAGGGCACCTTCCGCGTGCAGGCTTTTGGCGCTTGCATCCAACATATCTAGAACCCAGTGACTGCCGGTACGCGGCGCTGTTGCTGCCCGCAGCCGGCCGCTCGACTGCTCTAGACAAGTGTGATTCTATCTGTACTAGAACTTGAATTCGTAGGATCTGCAGCCAGCGCACGCTTCAAAGACCCCGGAAAAACATAGGATAGTTCGGTTGAAAAACAAATACAGCATTTTATCCACAGATAAAAAGGAGCAGCTCTCAACAGAATATTTTCCCTACAGTTTCTAGTGAACCAACTGGATGCGCGACTGCAGCCTTATCGACCAAGCTACGCCGATGGGCTTCACGAACGGGCGTTGGCTGGACAAGCGCTGTAATTTGGCGCGCTATCATAACTTTTGCCACGAAACGAACGCCCTTCAGTTCCAAATATTCGGAATTTATCTCGGAAAATTCAAAGATCATATCAATGCATGTATGTGTCATTTCTTACGTTCCTGCGCATTGCCATGCTAAAACAGCTAGTTGAGACATTTTTTTTTAGCGGATGGGGCACTACCTTTTATGCGTGAATTGAACGTATTCAACTGCGGTTCACAAAAGTTCTCGCAGTCACCTCCCATTACAACGTGACCGTAGAGGTCATTATTAAATCCTCGACCACGTAGTGTTCAGTAGAACGACATTACGATACTGGTAGTCCTACCGCTATGGTAGTTTCAAGGCTGCCGGTGCAGTTCCAATGGAAATAGAGAGCGAGTAAACACGTGCTAAATCAGCTGCAAAGTCTGCAAGAGCTGCTTTTTGATAAGGAGTAGTGTAGTCCTTGTGTCATCAAAGCAAATAGACGCGTACGTTTGGGGCTCGTTAAATATTTATAGTTGTGTACCTGCACGTGTGCTTTTTATCAGTGACATAGAAACTATTTAGGCATGACTTCTCTGTAGCGATAGCCATCAACACACAGCAATGATCTAGAACGAAAATAGCAAAATAGAACGCAGCATATTTTCTAGGGTCAGTAACTACTTTCTTCTATTGTTAATATTGAGACAAAACAAAGCATTTTTTCTGCTTGCAGACGTGCAGAAAGGGTGTTTGCGGCGAACACGAAATTGAAGGGGCACGCAAGGAGCAACAAGCTGTCTGGACATCTCAGTAAACATGCGTGATCGGAGTAGCAGATTGCGCGTCTGATTGTGAAAATTACTCAGGACGATATTAAAGAGAGATATAATAATCACACAAAACCTGTTTCTGGGGCTTTAAAAAATATATATGACTTCAAGAACACATGATGGAAGCCTTCCTGGGGCATCTTAACAAAATATATATGTGCCGCAGAGAATGCTGTGAAATTACGATATTAAATTTTAGACAACGTGTAGTTTACAAGTTTATTTTCGTTTAACACACACAACATTCCTTCCCAACATACACAGCCTTTTATTTCAGCTGTCACCTAATTATACAAGAGATATCTCATATCTGAACACAGTGTCTACCGTCACCGCACTCTTTCTGGTCTATAGAAGAAGCTCCCAAAGAATTAGACGGCTAGAGGTCTCAAATATTAAAGTTTCTCACAAGCCATGCACAACGTCCTTACTGTGGCTGTCAATTAGAATAACTTCCTATGGAAAATAATGAATAATGTCAATTTCTCCCGAAAATTTTTTTGTAGTGCCTATTACGATCCATTAAAGTTTTTCAACCAACCAACCAACCTATTAGGATCGTGCCACCACTTTCCTCAGTGAACTAAGCCACATAAGCGAAGAGGAGGTCGCTGAGTGCGCATCCACCCACCGCCCATTCCGGTGTACTTGCATTCTAGCGCCGCTCCCCCCACCACTTCGTGTCCTTTCTTCTACCTAATTGCCGAGCCGCCATCACAACGCTTTTGTCAACCTACACTAACCACTGCTCAGTAATGTTCTTGGCGCAAACCTAAAAGCTGTTCACTATGTCTAGCTTGCGACGTTTCGTAGTACCTCCCAGTTCGTTATATATCAGCTTGCTTCAGCTACTTCGGTAGCGCTGAAACAAGCTAAAAAACACCAGGCCTGCGCAGGACACGCGGCACAGTCACACCGAAAGCTGGAAGAGTGGCCTTTCTATAGCCTTTTGCAAACTCGCTTGGGGTGACTACTACAACTGCAATTGCAAGGTACCCACTACTCCATAAGTCATCATAATTCTGTGAAGCAACGAAGCACCTACCATGCCATAATTCGTAACCTTGCGGAGCAGCGAGAGACCCGCTACATCTACAATGCATTATGTACAGATTGTTGATGATCTGGCTGACGACGATGAAGAATTAGGGCTGTGCCCTTTGTAATTGCTTGGAAGCTTTAAAGGACCCACTCGTTACGCAATACGCATTCTATGAAGCTTGGATGGTATTATGCTTTTCGCCCACGCTATATTACATATGTTGAGGTGATTTCTTACCCGGCATGATGCTTGTCGTTTTGCGATGAAATTTCAAGCAATGGCATCGCTCTGTTATGGAATACTCGATTGCCACGCAGATAGCCCGGGTTCAAATCCCATCCGATCCTGGATATGTAAACGCTATAGCAATAAAGAGAGCTCGTTTCGCAGAAATTTCGATGCCGGCGTAATTAGTTGTCATCACATAACTATAACAATTTATACAATAATTATCGAAGACTGTGCATATGATTAATTGAAGGTAGAAGCCACTATTCGTGAAAAAATGGTGGTTACTTCGTGACGAAACAATATAGGGTCCTGAATGTTGAAAACGTTATCGGGAAAACCGTTTCATACTTGTGCTACTGGCAATGCTGATGAGTTGAATGCGTTAGTGCGCCCGAAAGTGCGTTTGAAGGAACGATTATTGTGCAAACGGCGAGACGTTCGTGTCGCTTGGGAAAGAGGGATGATGGTTACGTGCTTACTGGTCGCTATTTTGTGAAATAGCCAGATCAAAGCGATCTTTCTGCGGGAATCTAAGGAAGGCAATAATAGCGAAGATTTATTGTGAGTGATACTGGAATGTCGCCTCTAATCTTTAGCAATGAATCGCGCTGTACGGTTCTGAATACGTTCAAGGGCGTTGATTAGGCAGGCCTGATGAGGAGACAAAATTGGTTAGGCAAATTCAGGTTGAGGACGAACGAATGCTAGATATGCACCTGATTTGGTCGATATTGGAGCCTCGTTAAGATTAAGCTTAAGGTATCCGAGGGTGCGGGGTGCATGTGCTGTAATTTTATCTATATGCGTCATTCATCATAGTGTGGGTGAAAAATGCAGGACAAGGTATTCGTAAGATGATGTGCGTGTTACATGACAGTTATTACGGGTATAGTTAAAATTGAAAAAGATTTCTTGTGGGTGAAGGTCATTAGCTTGCACATATCGGTATGAAGTGCCATTTGCCAGCGTGAGCACCAATTAATTATGAGGTCAAGTTCTTCTTAAAGCGCGAGATGATCTGATTATGAAGTTACCTTACGATAGATTACGCAATCGTCTGTGAAGAGTTGCATATTAGAGGAGCTTAGCGATGGCAGGTCAATAATGTAAATTAAAAGCAACAAGAGACCCAGAACAATACCTTGGGGGACACCTGAGGTCACATCGTTTAGACGAGACGACAAATAATTAGTAACCGTATACTGCTTACGGAGGTAGAGGAGGAAGAAGAATGAACCTTTATTGCAACCAGCAGTTTGGTTGTCTGGGCCCCGGCCTCCAATGTGAGGACGTCGTGGTCTTGCCTCTGCACCGCCTCGCGGGCCTGCTGGGTTGCCCAAAGCTGGTCGTTGAGGTGGGTGCTGTGCAGGGTGGCGTGCCATCTCGAAGAGAGGGTCTCGGTGTTAATGGAGGGGTATTGGTGATTACATTCCCGCTGCATATGCGGGAGCGAGACGACCGGGTCTTGGAGGCAATTGGGAATATTAATGAGGAAGCTGCCATGTGACCAAATGGGGAGATAGCCATCAATGGGGAACATCAAAAATTATTTTCTTCCTTAAAACGAAAATTGTAATGATAAAACTTGCCATATAAGAAGAACTCTTTAGTTGCTTTCGATTGAGATATAAAGCCGATTTTTAGTTGGAGCACCACGTGGTGTAAATCGCGTCTCAATGTGCACCAAAACGACGATTTTCTGAAATTCGTGATTTTTTCACGTAATGTTTAGAAACTTAAGGGGTCTGAAAATATTTTTATCGCAAAATATACCTTCTGTAGAGTAAGTATTCATTACTCGTATATTCATACAAGGCGCAATATCGCAATGGAAAAAATGCAAACATAGAACATTTTGGCGAAATTTCTGAAGGCGTACATGGCAGAAAAATTTTACTAATAGTATTGAGCTTTAAACAGCTTACACAAACACCTTTGCTTAATGTGTACACCAAATTTGGTATTAAAACAAGAAACAATACTCTCAGAATAAATTTTCTTACAAACAACACCCAGGTCACATTCTGGTAAATTTGGAAGGCACCCACAAGACCAAAAAATTTTTTCTCTCCTAAATATTCTAGCAATTCACTGTTTTCAACATAATAAATCGGCACGATTTTTTTTAGTACATTTGAGATAGTTGCCAAAATGGCTGGGACGTTTGGCGTGGAATGACCCACAAGTGTGGTTACGATAAATGTGTCGGTTTACTTTGTGGTATCGATGCAGTGACAGGTACGTATTTGCATGTAAATGGTGGAGGGTGGTTGCCTGTGCTCTGCTTAACTTATGATGAGGGATGGGGAAGGTTCTTCTTTCGAGGTAAAATGCTTTTGTGATGTCGTTGTGGCTGGTGAGTTGATCGCGCTCCGCGGGTACACCTGCGCTGTCTCCGGCCCGGTTGACCGGCCTCGTGCTACGGTGTGTGCGAAATCATTGAGGTTGGTGAGGTGCGGATGAACGTCGCCGGTATGCGATGGAATCCAGACAAGCGTGATTTGGTTATCTGCTGAGTGAGGGGCTTGGTGTAGGACCCGTAATGCTTGCTCTGAGATGCGGCCTTTTATATAGTTGATTGCTGTGCGGGAGTCGCTCACGATGGTGTCGCAGTCTAGGTCGAGGGTGGCCAGGGCGATGGCTACCTCTTCGGCCGTCTCAGCTTTCTTGGTTACGGCGCTGGCAGTGGTCTGAGCGAGCCGCCTTGAGTGGCAGCGGCTGTGAAGCGGTACCCGTCTTGATATTCAGCTGCATCGACGAAGGTAACACCTGTGGTGTCGCCGTAAGCTTTGATTAGGAATGTGGCCCGTGGCTTCCGCCGTTCCTTGTTGTAATCTGGGTGCATGTTTTTGGTGACGGGGTCGGCGTGTAGCCAAGCCCAGATAGGTCCACGAATTGGGTGTCTATCTCCGTGCTGGCGGTGGTATTTGATGCCGAGTTTAGTCAGAATGTGCAGTCTCGTTTCGGCGAGGGTGAGGTGCTCTAGATGAGCATGACAGTGCGATTTTATTAATTCGTCGAGAGTGTTATGGAGTCTTAATCAAAGAAGTTCTGTGCTGGTGTTGTTTGGTAGTCTGTCGGAGGATCTTGAATATAGCCGTTGAATTCGCACCGTTGGCTTCGATGCTCATGCCAAGGACCCTGGTGGTGGAAACCACAGGTATGGTGCCACCGTTTCTTGTGTAGAGTTGGATTTCCTCGTAGTGGCCTTTGTGCGTAGAACGCATTGTTGGGCGTGCGCGGAGCATGGGGCGATATAAGAGAAGTTCAGACTTGGTGGGTGAGCATCGGAGTCCCGTGTCTTTGAGACAAGTTTCGACGTTATCGATCGCGTTTTGCAGAGCGGTTTCGATTTGCTCGTCGCTGCCCTTAGTGGCCCAAATCGTAATGTCATCGACACAAATGTTGTGTTCAATGCCGTCGATCTTCTGGAGTTCCTGTGCTAAACCGATCATAACTAGATTAAACAACATTGCGGAGATGACGGAGCCTTACGGGGTGCCGGCGCCACCCTGGGTGAGTTCTTCCGACTGAATGTCCCCAACCGAGAGGAACGCCCTTCTGTTGGATAGAAAGTCTCGAATGTAGGTATAGATGCTCTAGCCAAGGTCGAGTAGTGATATGCGTTCGAGGATGGTGAAATTCGCGAGGTCATCGAAGGCGCGCTCTAGATCGAGTCCCAAGATCGCCTTCGTGTGTAGGGATTTGCCATCGAGGATTTGGTGTTGGAGTAGAAGATTGGCATCTTCGGTTGAGAGGTGCGCCCTGAAGCCGGTGATAGAGTGGAGGTAGGCGGTAGTGTCTTCAAGATAGGAGTTTATGCGAATGAGGAGCGCGTGCTACATAACCTTTGCTACTCCCAATGTTAATAAAATGGGACGGAGATTGGCCAGGGTGGACAGCTTGCCGGGTTTTGGAATGAGGATTACCTTGGCCGTTTTCCGTGATTGGGGAATGGATCCTTGTTGCCAGCAGTCATTATTTACACAGTGGGCTGTTCCACCGAAGGGTAGTCTCGGTTTCTTAGGGTTTTGTTGGCCACGCCGTCCAAGCCGGGGGATGAGTGGTTGTTCAGCTTGCCCAGGGCAGCGTGTATCTCAGCCAAGGTGAAGCCCTCATTCAGGGTCGCGTTCGATAGCCCCGCGTACGTAGCGTGGATCCTTGCGTGACCAGAAGGGATCTACTTTTGACATAAGGTACTAGTTACTTGGTCCTGGCTGTGTGCCTTGGTTTCTGTGAATAGGAGTTTGGTGAGCTTGCCCTGTTGTTGTGAACGAGTATTGGTGTTGTAGAGAAGATTCTTGAGGATTTTCCACGTGCGGGAGTGGTGGAGTTTTCCGTCGAGGGAGTTACAAATCTCCGGCCACGCGGCAGTGTTCCTCAATATGTTTATTGTGTACCGCCACCGTTTCTCGGAGTCTTTTGCTAAGTCGTTGGCCCTTCCAGCGAGTGAGGATGGACGACGCCATACACCACTTTTGTAGAGTTAAGTGAGATCGGAGCAAAACGAGTAAGCTGCTAGCCCTCGTTCATGTGACATTCCGGTGTGTACATATCGGATTCATTGCTTCGCCCCCCCCCCCCCGGGCCGCGCCGCCGCCGGTCCGATGAATTCCGCGACGTTCACGCGCCGCCGCCGGAGGTGGAAACACCGGCGCGCCGCCACCGGTGATTTTGGGTCCGGGGCACATGTCTAGTTAGGCATGCATTTAAATGGGTGGAGCCCAGCTGTCTCTTAATATATGTGTGCTATGTAAGTATGCTAAAATTTTAGCTGTTTGAGCTAGCACTACGCCTGCGACGTAAAGGACACTGGCGCGAGTACTGTTTACTTACATGCCAATGTATATATTATGTGCAGCTGGATGTCTCGTGTCCAAATAAATTTGTGGATATCGAACACTGAAATGAAATCACGAAATTGTGGCCAGCTGTTGAGGAACACCGTACCGTTTCCTAACGTTTGAAGATGAAAGCTTGTAATCTTGAAGACGTAGATGCCATCGAAAGCACTAAAGCTTGTTATCCTGTTGAAAGTGGCAAAGCATGCTGATTGTTTGTGCTTGAAACCACTGCCGTGCACCATGTTTTCGTCAAAGGAAATGCTCAAAGGTATTAGGTGCACCCCCACACAAATCTTGCGTCTGCCTTCAAATCAGTTGCCTGCCACGCAAATTAGGTTCGTAAAATGAGAGAGGTGGGCATCACACTAGAGAACACACGCAGTTAGTGTACTTACTCGTGCATTTACACTCGGCTCCTAGTTTTTCTGCTTGAATTACATTATCCAATCGCTGCGAAGCTGAAAACACCGCAACGGCACTATTCCCGTAGAGGGCCGTGGTCGTCGCAGACAGCGCTAAGCAATATCCTTCTGCTGCGCTGCTTGTTTTGGCATCCAAAGACGACTCAGTAGTGCCCAGACGAGCTCTTATACACAGAAGCGGCGTGAACCGCTACTTTTTCGCACTTTAAAGACTCAGAAGTGCAGCTTCCTCTGTTTACTTTGTGCAACCCATGGGCGCATTGGCAGCCCGGCCACCCCGGCGTCTGGGTGCGAGACAGGCGTGCTCTGGTGTATACCTGGTGCAAAGCAGAAAAGACGAAGCTAGGTATCATTATTCGTGGAGCTACAATCTTGCCCTCGGACTACCAAACAACACGAACACAGAACTTGTACTCCAATTACGACTCCATAACATCCTCGACGAATTAATCGAAGCGCAGCGTCAGGCTCCTGTGGAGCGCCTCACCCTCACAGAAACGGGTTGGCACAACCGCCAGTACGGAGGCAAACACCCAATCCCAGGACGTATCCGGGCTTGGCTACGTGCCGCCCGATCCCCAAAAACGTGCACAGTGAATACAGCAAAGAACGGCGGAAGGCACGGGCCATATCTCTCATCAAAGCTTACGGCGACACCCCAGGCGTCCCCTTCGTCGACGCAGCTGAATAGCAAGACGGGCACAGCTTCGCAGCGGCTACCACCCAAGGTGGCTCGCTCAGACACGCTGCCAGCATCGTAACCCAGAACGCTGAGACGGTCGAGAGGTGGCCATCGCCCTGGCCACCCTCGACCCAGACTGCGACACCATCGTGAGCGACTCCCGCAAAGCAATACACAACTATATAAAAGGCCGCATCTCACAGCAAGCGTTACGCATCCTACACCAAGCCCCTCGCTCAGCAGATAACCAAATCATGCTTGTTTGGATTCCAGCACATGCCGGCGACGTTCCTTCGCACTTCACAAACCTCAATGAAGTCGCACACACCGTAGCACGAGGCCGGTCAACCGTGCCGGAGACAGCGCAGGTGTACCCGCGGAACGCGATCGCCTCACCATCTACAACGACATCACAAAAGCATTTTACCTCGAAAGAAGAACCTTCCCCACCCCTCATCACAAGCTAAGCAGAGCACAGGCAACCACCATCCGCCTGTTACATACAAACACGTACCCACCACTGCATCGATACCACAAAATACACTCAGACATTTATCTTAACCACACTTGTAAAATCTGCAAGACCCCGGTAGCCCCGCTGCCGCATACAAACAAATACCCGTCCAACTGTCCAAATTTGTGTTTGCATTTGTGTCCAAATGCAAACACAGATACCCGTCCATTAACACCGAGGCCCTCTAGCCAAGCCACGCCGCCCTGCGCAGCTTCCCCCTCGACGACCAGCTTTGGGCGACCCAGCAGGCCCGCGCGGCGGCGGAGAGGCATGGCTTCGACGTCGCCACGTCGGAGGCCGAGGCCCAGCCAACCAAACTGCTGGTTACAATAAACATTTATTACTGTTCCTCCACCTCCGTATGCAGTATACCGTTACTTATTATTTATCATCTCGTCTAACTGATGTGACCTAAGGTGCCCCCAAGGTAGTGTTCTGGGTCTCTTGTTTTTAATTACATTATTAACCTAGCATCGCTAAGCTCCTCGAATATACAACTCTTCACAGACGATTGCGTAATGCATCGTAAGATAACTTCATAATCAGATCATCTCGCGCTTCAAGAAGACCTTGACCTCGTAATTAATTGGTGCTCACGCTGGCAAACGGCACTTAGTACCGATAAGTGTAACCGAATGACCTTCACCCACAAGAAATCTTTTTCGCTCTTTAACTATACCCCTTATAACTGTCATGTAACACGCACATCTTACAAATACCTTGTTGTGCATCTTTCACCCACATTATCATGAATGACACATATAAAAATGCAGCACATGCACCCCGCACTCTCGGCTACCTTAAGCGTAACCTTATAATGATATCCGGGGTTTAACGTCCGATATGATTCATGATTATGAGAGACGCCGTAGTGGAGGGCTCCGGTAATTTGGACCACCTGGGGTTCTTTAACGTGCACCTAAATCTAAGTACACGGGCCTTGAACCTTTTCGCCTTCATCGAAAATACAGACGCGACGGCTGGGATTCGATCCCTCGACCTTTGCGTCAGTAGCTGAGCGCCATAACCACTAGACAACTGTGGCGGGACTTAAGCGTAACCTTAACGAGGCTCGAATAGCGACCAGATCACTTGCATATCTAGCATTCGTTCGTCTTCAACCTGAATTTGCCAATCAATTTGGTCACCTCATCAGGCCTACCTAATCAACGCCCTTGAACGTGTTGAAAACCTTACCGCGCGATTCATGCTAAAGATGACAGCCGACATTGCAGTGTCACTCACAATAAATCTTCGCTATCAGTGCCTTCCTTAGATTCCGGCAGAAAGATCGCTTTGATCTGCTTATTTCACAAAATAGCATGCGGTATGCACGTAACCATCCTCCCTGTTTCCTAACCGACACAAACGTCTCGCCGTTTGCACAATAACCGTTCCTTCAAGTGCATTTTCGGACGCACTAACGCATACAACTCCTCAGCATTGCCAGTACCACTTGAAGTATGCAACGGCCTTCCCTATAACGTTGTCATCATTTAGGACCCTATATTGTTTCGTTACGAAGTACCCACCATTTTTTAATTAGCAGTGGCTTCTACCTTCAAATAAATCATGTACACTCTTCGCTAACTGTTGTATAATTTGATATAGTTATGTGATGTACCCTTACAAATGAGTATTTCTGCATTTTGTTTATTAGTTTTATGCCACCCTTGCTCTCGATGACATTTATATAACGTTATTTTATTGTTTTATATGCCATAGCATGTTTATTCGCGTTTTAGTGCTTCTCAATATCGCTACCTCCGCTTCTTTGTGGGCACCTCAACCGAGCCGCGAGGAAAGGAACGTCTGTGTGCGTCAGACTTGGAGTTTTCAAGCTATCCTGGAATGCCTATTGCAAGTACATTTGCGAAGTGCCCACCCGCTACGCCACAATTCTTCATTTTGCGACTGGGCGAGTACCCACTACAGGTCCGTTGGGCAACATGCGCCATTGCGCAGCTGCACGCTTTGTTAATGCTGCTGCTGAATAAGATGGTTAATTATGCCTGCTCGCTATGTAACTGGTGGCCCTTGAAAACAACCACTCGTTGCGCAATTCACATGATTTGACGCCTGGTGCGATACTACGCTACGGCCACCGAATAATACATGCATTAAGGAGACTCCTCGCAGCCCACGACAATCTTGTATCTGTTTCTTTCTGACACAGTTTCGAACACAGGGGTAGCTCTCAGGTAGAACACCTGCCTGTCATGTAGAAGTGTTGGGTTCGATTCCCACTCGAACCAAAGACTTTTTCCAGCAGAACTGATGTGCTCCAGGTTGGCTGTGCGTCGTAGATAAAAAATTATGATCGTCATGAACCGGCACGCACTCAGTGACCGCCCAAGCATTCTGTACAGATGGTTTACAAGAGAAACTGGATCGTACTGGAATTTCTCCGGTTTATGTGCCACATACGCGCTATAGGAATTGTATAGCAGAGCCAAGTTTGGCGCGTGTCGTAGATAGAAAATTATCAGGTTCATGAACCGGCACGCATTCAGTGACCGCCCAAGCATTTTGTACAGATGGTTAAAGCCAGAAGCTGAAACATGCCCAACAGATCTAACGTGACTGAGTGCGAGCTGGGGTATTAACATATGAGCTTGTAGGTTTGTTTATTTATTTATTTATTTATTTATTTATTTATTTATTTATTTATTCATTTATTTATTTCGATCTAGCTTAGATTTTCGCTCACGTACAATGCTGATTATTCGTTCACAGCCAACGACACCGACGCTAACACCGGAATTAGTGCGAAACGAGCTCTCTAACACTATAACACTAAATCATATTGACTTAGTGGCAACTATGACACTAAATCAGTAACAATATGACACTAAATCATATTCCTGTTCGTCCACACATCAAAATCCAACCAGAAGGAAAAAACATGTTCACACGTCTCGCACTCCGTGGACGTCAAAGAACAAAAAAAGCGTCACACATTCATGAATGATGTACTGGCCGGTACTGCGTGCGTCGTCCACTGCCCTTTGCTACGTAGGTCCAACTAACAAGTCATCTGTCCTTTCTTCAAATGTCGTGAATTTTGTGCATCATATTCCGGTCTGTAAAATGAAGCTGACTGTGACATTTCTGTCTTTCGGAACGCGATCGTGCAAGTGCTCCGCCTTCGCATCGCCTCATGGTCCCCTTTAGCGAGAAATGGTGTAATTTTATATGGACGGTTCATCCTTTTGTCGCAGTTTTTACACATCGCGCGTATGAGGTTCATGCGTACGAACATTTTCGTACAGTTACTTTGTATTCCATCTCCAGTTTATGTGAAAGGGCAGGCATGCAGCTCAGCGTTAAAAGATCTTTTTAAGCATATACTAAAGGCCCCCGTGCCATGTTTTTCATGCGCACGAAGCTGTAGAAGCCATAAGCAATACGGTGTCCAAACCTAGCTACGTCAAACTTTACCAAGACAAAGCATGAGCTTCATCACACTCGAAGAATTTCTGAGTAACCTTCTGAATCTATCTATCTATCTATCTATCTATCTATCTATCTATCTATCTATCTATCTATCTATCTATCTATCTATCTATCTATCTATCTATCTATCTATCTATCTATCTATCTATCTATCTATCTATCTATCTATCTATCTATCTATCTATCTATCTATCTATCTGTCCGTCCGTCCGTCCGTCGGAAAAAGTTGATTACAGTTACATGGATCCCATAGTCATTACTACTGCCGGAATTTCGGCACTCAATAAAAATCTCAAACCACCAGCATGTGCAGGAGTTGACGGTATGACTATTAAATTTTTCATACAGACCATTACATTTTTTAGTAATATACTTACCCACATCGTCAAACAATCATTATCAACCGGCGGAATAGAGCATCAATGGAAAATCGGAAAAATCAAACCTGTATTCAAATCGGGCAAGAAGCTTAGCGTTAGTAATTATCGCCCCATATTTCTAACAAATGTACCGTGCAAATGGTTGAACATGGCACTGCATCTAACATCGCTCAGCACCTAGAAGCTAACAGTTTTTTTTATCGGAACCAACAAGGCTTCAGAAAAGGTTTTGTATGTGGCACTCATTTACTAGACCTCACCAATGATTTAATAATAATATCTGGGGTTTAACGTCCCAAAACCAGGATATGATTATGAGAGACGCCGTAGTGGAGGGCTCCGGAAATTTCGACCACCTGGGGTTCTTTAACGTGCACCTAAATCTAAGTACACGGGCCTCAAACATTTTCGCCTCCATCGAAGATGCAGCCGCCGCGGCCGGGATTCGATCCCGCGACCTTCGGGTCAGCAGTCGAGCGCCATAACCACTAGACCACCGTGGCGGGGCCACCAATGATTTCTCCCTGGACATAGATAAGTACCTTGACATTCACTGCATATTCATAGATTTATCTAAAGCTTTTGATTGTGTTTGGCTTGTAGTCTAATATCTAAATTGTCGTCACTAAATCTAGATTCCTTAGCATTTTCCTGGTTCAAAAACTTTCTTTTATTCCGTAAGCAGTATACCGTTACTAATTCATCTCGTCTAACTGATGTGACCTCAGGTGTGCCCTAAGGTAGTGTTTTGGGTGCCTGGTTTTTAATTTATATTATTGACCTACCATCGCATAACTCCTCTAATATACGACTCTTCGAAGGTGATTGCGTAATCTATCGTAAGAAAACTTCATTATGAGATCATTGCGCTCTTCAAGAAGACCTAGATCTCATAACTAATTGGTGCTAACGCTGGCAAATGGCACCTAATACCCATAAGTGTAAGCTAATGACCTTCACCCGCAAGACATCTTTTTTCACTCTTTACCTATCCCCTAAAAACTGTCATGTTGCACGCACATCATCTTACAAATACATTGTCGTGCATCTTTCACCCACACTATCATGAATGACGCATATAGATAAACTTTCAGCAAATGCACCCCACACTCTCGGCTACCTAAAGCGTAACCTTAGCGAGGCTCCAACATCGACCAAATCACTTGCATATCTAGCATTCTTTCGTCCTCAACCTGAAGTTGCCTCATCAATTTGGTCACCTTATCAGGCCTGCCCAATCAACGCCCTTGAACGCGTTCAAAACCGCACCGCGCGATTCATTGTTAAATATGACAGCCGATATTCCAGTACCACACACAATAAATATTCGCCATCATTGCCTTCCATAGATTCCCACAGAAAGATCGCTTTGATCTGCTTATTTCACAAAATAGCACCCGGTAATCACGTAACCATCCTCACTCTTTCCCAAGCAACACGAACGTCTCGCTCTTTGCACAATAACCGTTCCTTCAAACGCATTTTCGGACGCACTAACGCATTCAACTCATGAGCATTGCCAGCAGAACTTGAAGTATGAAACGGTCTTCCGGATAACGTTGTCAACATTTAGGAATCTATATTGTTTCGTCACGAAGTAACCACCGGTTTTTCATGAGTAGTGGCTTCTACCTTCAAATAAATCACACACACACTATTCGCTAACTATTGCATAATTTGCTATATTTATGTGATGTAGCCTTACAAATCAGTATTTCTGCATTTTGTATATTAGTTGTATGCCACCCTTGCTCTCGATGACATTGATATAACGTTATTTTATAGTTTTATGTACCATAGCATGTTTATTCGCGTTTTAATGCTTCTCAACATCGCTATCTCCGCTTCTTTGTAGGCGCCTCAACCGAGCCGCAAGGAAAGGAACGTCCGTGTACGTCAGACTTGGAGTTTCCAAGCTATCCTGGAATGCCTATTGCAAGTGCGAAGTGCCCACCCGCTACGCCACAATTCTTCATTTTGCGACAGGTACGTTAGGCAACATACGCAATTGCGCAGCTGCACGCTTTGTTAATGCTTCTGCTGAAGAAGATGGTTAATTATGCCTGCTCGCTATGTAACTGGTGGCCCTTGAAAATAACCACTCGTTGCGCAATTCACATGATTTGACGCCTGGTGCGATACTACGCTTCGGCCACCGAATAATACATGCATAAAAGAGACTCCTCGCAGCCCACGACAATCTTTCATGTGTTTCTTTCTGACAAAGTTTCGAACACAGGGGTAGCTCTCATGTAGAACACCTGCCTGCCATGTAGAAGTGTTGGTTCGATTCCCACTCGAACCAAAGACTTTTTACAGCAGAGCTGATGTGCTCCAGGTTGGCTGTGCGTCGTTGATAAAAATTATGACTGTCATGAACCGGCACGCACTCAGTGACCGCCCAAGCATTCTGTAGTTATGGTTTACAAGAGAAACCTAATCGTACTGGAATTTCTCCGGTTTCTGTGACACATACGCGCTATAGGAATTGTATAGCAGAGCCAAGTTTGGCGCGTGTCGTAGATAGAAAATTATCAGGTTCATGAACCGGCACGCATTCAGTGACCGCCCAAGCATTTTGTACAGATGGTTAAAGCGAGAAGCTGAAACATGCCCAACAGATCTAACGTGACTTAGTGCGAGCTGGGGTATTAACATATGAGCCTGTAGATTTATTTATTTATTTATTTATTTATTTATTTATTTATTTATTTATTTATTTTCTTTCGGTCTAGCTCAGATTTTCGCTCACGAACAATGCTGATTATTCGTTCACAGCGAACGACACCGACGCTAACACCGTAATTAGTGCGAAACGAGCTTTCTAACACTATGACACTAAATCATATTGCTATTCGTTCACACTTCAAAATCCAAGCGGATGAAAAAAACGTGTTCACACGTCTGGCACTCCGTGGACGTCAAAGAAAAAACAAAGCGTCAGACATTCATGAATGATGTACTGGCCGGTACTGCGTGCGTTGTCCACTGCCCTTTGCTACGAAGGCCCAACTAACAAGTCATCTGCCGTTTCTTCAAATGTCGTGAATTTTGTGCATCCCATTATGGCCCCTAAAATGAAGCTGACTGTGACATTTCTGTGTTTCTTGCGTTTAGTGTTGATATACCAGCTAGCAATATAATAATGTAATATCTGGGCTTTAACGCCCCAAAACCACGATATGATTATGAGAGACGCCGCAGTGGAGGGCTCCGGAAATTTCGACCACCTGGGGTTCTTTAACGTGCTCCTAATTATAAGTACACGGGCCTCAAACGTTTTCGCATCCATCGAAAATGCGGCCGCCGCGGCCGGGATTCGACCCCGCGGCCTTCGGGTCAGCAGTCGAGCGCCATAGCCATTAGACCACCGTGGCGGGACGATATACCAGCGCAGGTGCTTGATTCTAATAAATGTGATTGGTGCTTTGCTTTCGGGCCGTTCGAAGCACTTCACAGCAAGAATGTCGGCTTCGGCAGCTTTAATGCCGTCATATACATGCAGCAGTTAATTGCTCAGCTACCAGCTTGTAATGATCCCGTAGTATGTAATGCCATTGGGTAAATGGAGTGGTCCGCATTAGCCCCACAAATGAAGAGGCACCAGCTAGCACAGCTAGCGTGAAAGGCCGCTGGGAACGGCGGAAGGGCATGAAGAGGAGCGCGTGATTGTCTCTTGGTAGTTTACCTTCGCCTAGTCACGTGACACCAGCAAGGCTTCACGTTTAGGCTTTCGCTCTAAATGTGCTTTGCGTGAGCTGTCCAAAGTTGTGTACGATGCATGAGAGTGCCGATGCATCGTAGAAGCTGAGGATCTAGTTGTAGCGATGATTGGGTGCCGATAGCGCATAAAACTTTTACTTTTGTTTAGCGCAATGTTTAGTAAGTGGAATGTTTGCTACAGAGTAATCTGTCAGCTGGATGATGAGAATATCGTCTACATGAAGTATTTCGCTTGTGTTTTGCATACATGAGCTAAAGCCAGCGTGCTTGTCGCGAGTTGTCGGACGCTCGGATATACGTTTCCAGATAAAAATTTGAAGAGATCAACTAATGAAGCAAGCTGCTACCTTACATTAGGACAATATTATCTGTCCTTTATTAAAAATTTCTGCCACATCCCTACGCTAAAGGACGATAATTTGTGTTTTAGCGTGGTGAAGAGGCTACAGAAATGAAAATGTTATGTGTGTGGGTGTTCTGCAAGCCACTCTCTTTTACTGTCGTTGTATGTCGCGGCAATTGTACCCGTAGTTTAGTTTTATTTACAGTCTGTGGATTACCGATCTTAGCAAAGATTTCTGAGAAGTAGATTTTCGGGCCATATCCACTGCCTCAGTGCACCACGTTCTACCGTCCTGCGTGCCAGTCCCAGAGTGCAGAGCCGCCATGGCTCAGTAATTATATGTCATTACGCCGCGCCATTGCATTCTTCGATATGGACGGTTCATCCATTAATCGCAGCTTTTACACATCGCTCGTGTGAGGTTCATGCGTACATTTTCGTACAGTTGATTTTTATTCTACCTCCAGTTTACGTAAACGGGCAGACACGTAGCTCCGCGTTGAAAAATCTTTTTCAGCGTATTCTAAAGGACCACGTCTCACGTTGTTCATGCGCACGAAGCTGTAGAAAGCACAAACAATACGGTGTCGAAACCTAGCTACGTCAAACTTAAGCAACACAAAACATGAGCTTCATCACCCGCGAAGAATTTCTGAATAACCTTATGAGCGATCTATCTATCTATCTATCTATCTATCTATCTATCTATCTATCTATCTATCTATCTATCTATCTATCTATCTATCTATCTATCTATCTATCTATCTATCTATCTATCTATCTATCTATCTATCTATCTATCTATCTATCTATCTCACCGCCTACGACTATGCTCTCGTGGCCGTTTTACTGCCTTCATGTATACAAAAAATGCTCTGGAACGACAATAATATATGAGAATCTTAAGTGATCGGTCGTTAGGTGAAAATCGTGGTAATATGCATGTCATGTACAGGTTTGGTCAAACGTTCCCAGGTTTCATAATATGAAACGTACAAAATGCATTTCATATCAAGCTAATGAAACGTACATTGTTGAATATACAACGCATTTCGCGTCGTTTATGTTTGTCATACTCACGCAATGTCGATTTTGGCAAATTACTGAACTTGGCATGACGTGAGTATTGCAAACATCAATGACGGGAAATGTGTTGTATATTCCGCAATATACGTTCCATTAGCTTGATATATACAGTAGAGCTCTGCTATAATGTTCCTTACTGCCATATTTTCCCGGCTGTTATGGCGTATCCCGCCGATCCTGCCATAGCCCGCATAGGATGTAATCTAACCGGAACCCAGGTGGTACGTCACAACTCTGTGCCCGTTCTCTTATGATACGTCATAAAGTGAGCTCCAAGCCGGCCGGGCGAATACGGAAGTGAGCGGCCATGTTGACTTTTCACGCAGCTTGGCTTGGCTCGAACATATTTAACTTAGCGCAACGACCGTAAAATTGGCCGACTGAGTTGCGCTAGCAACACGCATGACGTACATTTGGTTGCCTCGAAAAAATGCGTAGCCTTAGAGAGTCTTGTTGGAAAGAAGGCGTCTATGACGTAATTAATTTTAGACTTGTCCTCAGCGTTCACTGAAGCAAGCCCTTTGACACAGGCGTTTGTTTCCGCCGTCGCGATGGCGTGGACGCACCTTCATCTTTATTTGTGTGAGCAGTTCGCATCGATCGCGGTCGGACTGGTCGCGCTGGTCGTGTTGCGTGTGCATAGTTCCATAACGCGTACAATAGTTGGTGCAAGAAAAATCGCATACGCCGATTACATTTCAGTGGATAACGATATTCTCAGCTCCGGGGGTCTATCCGTCGATTAGATCGCGGATGAATGCGACATTGCGTGTACCATTGAAGAAGTCAGGAGTTGATGGGGCAGGGGTCACTTTCTTCGACGATCACTTGCGGGAGTACGTTCACTTTCGCGAGCGATTCGACCATCTACTACAAGCCACGGTGGTCCGGCAATATGCTAACAGTGCAACATTACTGCTCCCAGACGCCGACGCATCAGGTGACAATATTGCGAAGGTATCGCCTAAAGTGGTCGCTTCTCAGGTGTCGGCCATGGTGGTACTAGGTTTAATAAAAAGGATATGACACTGCAGGTGCACAAAAAACTTCTCCTGCTGATTGGGCCTGAGTAAGCGCACCAGGAAACGTTGCAGGGTTTGTTCAAGCCTATGCATTGAAATAAAATTCTGCACCAGTAAATATTTTATAACGAAAGTGTTTATACCTGGGTCCACCAAGACTCTTATGAATTATTTCCGTCACAGAAGTATGTCAGCATAATGAACGACACCAGATGACAAAGCAAAAATACAACAAAAAAGTTACGTTGACAGGAGTCCAACCCACGACCTCTCTGTCAGAGACGATAGCCGGTGGGCGTTTAGCCCACTGAGCTACCGCCAAACACATAACGGAGGCTACATAAACGCGCCTTCTAGATGCGAAGCATCTTATGGCGGAGTTGAATCCGGTGGTGGTGGTGGTGGTGTGCGGCGGGGCCACCCTTACTGCGCATGCGCAGACCCTCTCCACACACCTCCTCTCCACTTCCCGTCTACCTCTCCCCCTCTCTTGCGCAACGCCGGGATGAGCGCCAGCGCATGCGCGTCCTCTCCCCCTCTCTCCCGATACTTTCCCCCTCGCACGCCTGCTGGCCGCGTTCTCCGCTCGCCCTGTGAGATTAACGGCCAGGCTAGAGGGAAGACACGACGCGCGTAGCGTTCCTCTTCGCCTTCCACGACGCGAGGTCAGTAGCATAAAATGCTTGACACATCTCGCGCCACATCTCGAGCTTGACATAAAATGTCAAGCTCGAGATGTGGCCTTCACTCAATACCTCGGTATGCAAAAGCATTTTTAGTCAAGTAGTAATTACGTCCCTTACGTAGAAGTTGTTTTACTTCGACGGCGAACTGTGCACGAAAACTAAACGGGGTCTTCGGTACCCTGCGACATCGACAGTGTTATGAGGCGTTCAGCGGGCCACCAGGCCACACTCCAGGCACTGAGTGACGACGTGCTAGTAATGATAACGTTAACGGTTTCAATGTGTTCATCATGGTGCCGACTGGAAGCGACGCTTGGCAGCGGCTTCACTTCGGCTGTTTGGGTCGGTTGTCTCAAGTGCTGCGTCTACACCGCGCAGCTTCGAATGATTTGTGTTGGGCTCATCCTCAACAGCGTGTGATAATTTCGAGCGACTATTTCAACTGGATTACGTGTCAGCATTTCGTGAAACAGTTGTGCGCGATTTACAACAGGTCGTTTCAAATGCCGCAGGTGTTTGTGGCGGACGGACGCACAGGTCGTTTAAAAAAGCTTCCATGTAGGACTGTGCATGCATATTGCGTCTCCCCACGCGTCTCCGCGATGCACTGAACGTTGACCTTACACACCCAGTGATTGTGCTGTTCTTTGGAACTTGGTGGCATGGCCGAAACGCGCCAGCACGGGCGCCTGGCTGAGGACGACAGGGGCAGAGCCTCGGCAGCGTGTGTGTGTGGGTGGGCGGCAAAAGAAGGTGAGCCTGGCGTAATGGAAGAATAGGCGGAACCTAATCCTGTTCTGAGCATTGCCGACGTATTTCACCTTTATTAAATTGTTGAATAAATCGTTTGTTGTTGTCAGTCACCAGACTGCGCACTTTTGTTGACAGGATAGTAGCGCCTGTCCTGTCCGAAATATATCTTCCTGTTCGGTGTTCTTGCCAGCCAGCATGGCCCAAGTGTGCGTCTCCAGGTGCCTCCTCGTCACTGCTCGGGCCAGCGTCGATTTCAGAATCGCTTCTTTGCAGATGATCGAAGCGAAAATGATACTCGACGTCGCGAATCGCAGCGATTCCCAATTTCTCAGTGTTTTCTTCTTCACTTGTACACACTGATGGCAGCGTTGGTGACGATGGCGGTGACGAAGATAAGACTACACGTCTGCGCCTAGGACACGAAATTTCACCTGAAGCTCGCGTCACCGTTTTGTGTGGCGACGTGAAGAGGCAGGATCACGTGCAGCCCTTTCGGGACATGACCGCGAAAGGTGACCGTGCGGTAGTGCTGCGAGCACTGCAAACTCGTGGGTTTGCCTCCAGTTTTGAATCGCGCTCGCTATTTGTCCTCCTAATCAATATTACACATATTTATTCGTCCCTCCGTTGCATTAGCAGTAGCGAATCGTTACTAGGGGGTCGATAACTACACGTGGACGCAGAAAACGCGACACGCCTAAACTTGATGTCACTGCTCCTTTCAGTCTATTACCAGAACGCGTCGGATCTTCCAGCTTAGCTCCGGATACAGCTTTTGCTATTGACAATTCCCCAATATACAACAATAGTGCAATTCACCACTTCTAAAAGCGCATTCGATGTGCTGTTAAAAATCTCACAACATCCTTCTGTGCTGACAAACGGTGTTCATTTCTTAGGATATAAGTGTTGGCAACGCGGACGGTCCCGCCAAACTGACGAGGCTGCTTGCAGGTTCAGAACAACACTTTATAAAAACGTGGAAGCAGGGCACACACGCAAACGCAAACAACGCAAACAGACAATGAAAGAAATAACTAACCAAAGTTTCTCAGGAGGAAAGCGTCCTTAGCAAAGTCAGTCTCGGCCGACAGAGGCCCACCGTCGGGCCGAACAACTCACTAGACGTAACGGGCTCGACGACACGGCAGTAGTGTGAAGACCTGGGCACAAGCGACGTATAGTAATGTGGTGCGGACCACGAGACTCGCCGAAGCATTTGGACAGCAACGAAGGACGGGAGAATAATTGCTGCAGACTGGATTTCACCACACGCGTCGTAAATGAGACAAGTTAGAGCACACCGAAGCGTCAGCTGTCATAAGACGGGTGTTGCCCGAGAGTGAACACTTTTCAAATTGAGGAAAGTAGAAAACGTGATGAGTCTGATTGGTCATAAGTTGTAGATTTTTATGGTTCCCCTTAAATTGCACACATGTACATAGATTTTTTTTGTTTTGATAAATGACTTGCGACGTGTACCAAGAATGCCGTCTTCGTCTTTGTACCAGGGAAATTCGCGACAAAGACATATGTTAAACAGATCAACCGACTTCCATTTTTGGCGATGGTGCTGCTAAATCGATGACTACATTTACATTGCAGAGAACATTTTTCATCTGCGGATTCTTGTATATTGAAATGTTTCTGGTGGGAATTCTAGAACAAAACTTAGAAAGTGACACCTTTCCTTTTGTATGTACATGTTCGCCTGTCATCGCAATTCTTCATTCAACATCCTGGAACCTTAATATCTTCAAATCTAGTAGGTAAGTAAATAAACAATTCTCGCAAAAATTCCAGGCGATCGAACGATATTAATTTTTCAGGCTGGCATCGCCATTGAGCTCATACTGCGGGCACAGGGCTAGTATGATAAAGCGATAACGTTCTTCTGCATCACTGCATTGCTAGGGTACCGTAGGAATTATGAATATGGCGGGCAGACGTGACGACATCTGTTATTAGCCTGGAAAGTGCTTCGTGCCGAAGCATAGGGTGCCTTTCAGTATCCAAGCGGCACGCGAAACCTTAGCGTCATCATAATCAGCAAATTCTGACATTTAGAAACACTTTTCAGTTGTCTGTGAACAAGCCAAAGAACGTGGGCATGAAATTTTAATTTGCATTATCTTCTGTATGTCCACGAATATGCGCTTCCTGCACACATAGGTTTATGAGCTCAGTGGCCATTTCTGCTAGCTTCAAAGTGGACCTCTATTTGGACAGGTAGATATCGTGTGGCGTGTTTTTTTATCTTTGTTTCTTTTTTTGTTTTTTAGTAACGGCGCGAGAACTACAGACGTCAATAAAAGGATTGACGACCTATTCGTAACTAAGTGACGTTTGCAATGAAATTTGGATGTTAAGCTGAAGAGCTCATTCGTATAGACACAGTCACTGTCACTGACGTCGAGCTTTTAGTATGTATGAAATTGTACTGAATTAATTAGGTGCCTTATTTTTTTCTGTCTTTTTCCTCTTTATCAACAGCTATACTATACCTCATACTTCACTACACATGGACCCCTCGTCACCGCGATCACGACCGGATCCGATGACAAGCCATGACCAGCTGCTGGTGCTCACTGATCACGGTGATGACTACCTCGTTCAAGAACTGTCAAGAAAAATCTTCCACACATGCACACAGGTTCATGAAACGTGCGTGCGTTCTCCATCATAAGGGACAAGTATAAGCACTACATATCAGCTTACCGCTTCTGGTGTTGGTAATACCCACGTTGCAGTTGGCAGCATTACCCAGCTGTAAAGAACTGGTCATATAACACATGGTTAGTTATTACACTTATTACACATGGTTAGTTACACATGGTTAGTTATTACACTTATTACGGCTACAAGAATGATGACCGCTTTGTAGTTGTGCTGCCGTGCCCAAGAGTGATCTGAGTGGGCACGGCGGCACAGCGCATGCAATGTCGTCTAATCGCCTTCTGTTCCTTGAACAGGTAATGCTGATTGCCGCATCATACCAACTGCACGCGTGGAACCAGTGTGCCATCTGGCCGTCTATGGAACGGATCGGCACTCAGGGGGACCACGCTATCGACGGCACTCTCGGACACGGTGACCAACGGCAAGCGACACGGATCATGGCTGACACTATAAATCAGCGAGCATCAACCTACAGCCTCAGTGGGCACGGCGGCACAGCGCATGCAACGTCGTCTAATCGCCTTCTGTTCCTTGAGCAGGTTAGTTATTACACTTATTACGGCTACAAGAATGATGACCGCTTTGTAGTTGTGCTGCCGTGCCCAAGAGTGATCTTTTCCGGCTTTGCATCATTGTGTCTATTGCTTTCTGGCGACGTTGAAATGAATCCCGCACAAGAAACAAAAACAATGTTGAAAGAGTTGTGTGATGGCCAAAGGGCAATACAAGCCGATCTAGAGAACTTAGGCAAGCGACTGAAGGTAGTTGAAAATAGCCTGAAGGTTATTGAAGAACAGGCGACCACAATAGCTCAATTGTCAAAAACACTCAAGGAATTAGAGACTACTCTTGGGAAGCAGCAGGAAAGAATGGACAGCTTTGAGGACAGAAGCAGGCGGAATAACTTAATGGTATTTGGAATACCAGAAAGCGAGAAGGAATCTGTAGCCGATCTTGAAGCGAAAGTGCTAGTAAACGTTTTCCGAGAAAGGCTTGGTGTCACCTTGAGCACCGTGGAACGAATACATAGGATAGGGAAGAAGAGCGCCCGACCTCGCCCTGTAATTCTCAGGTTGTATGACTACAGGGAAAAATCCGAAGTGTACAAACAGTGCAGGAAGCTGAAGGCAGCGGCATCTCAATATCGGATAACTTTTCGAAAGAAACATTGGCGAAGCGTAAAATGCTCTGGGATTCCGTGAAACAAGAAAGAGACAGCGGGCGCCATGTGCGCCTGAATTACGACAAACTGCATGTAGACTCTGACGTCTACACGTCGGATCATTCAAAGAGCAGTCGCGTAAAGGTTCAGCGTCCTAAAAGACGCGCTGCTGCTGCTAAGGATGACTGACGGAAAGAAGAATATAATTCTAGTGCATTCCGCTTGATCAATGTAATTGCAAGAAGTCTCATTAACAAGGTTGGAGACCTAGAATACATCCTGGCTAACTACGATCCTCTTGTGATTACGATTACTGAAACATGGCTACGGCCCGAAATACAAGACCAAGAGCTTGTACCACTGAACTATAAAATCGTTCGTCGAGACCGCGATGCGCGTGGGGGCGGAGTTACTGTAGTGATCAAGACTGATATCGACTGTGTGCAAATGCCTGGCATCCCAACACATGAAAGTGTTTGGTGCCAAATTAAACTAGATAACACAATGATCATTCTTGGCGCTGTGTATCGTCCGCCTAACTCCCCCATTTCCTATCTCGAAGACATAAAGCTTTACTCAGAAGGCTTAAGGATCCGTAGCTCTCGAATTATTATTTCTGGGGATTTCAATTTACCAGGCATCGACTGGTCCGAGCTTAGCGCACAATCTCGTGAGAAAATTCAATGTGAACTACTACTAGAGATAGCTTTCAGTCATGATTTGCAACAGGTAGTTCAAGGGTGCACACGCGTAGTTGGGAAAGCAGGGTCGATTTTAGATTTAGTGTTTCTAGACGGGCGATTTGAGGAATATGATGTATCGATAGAGGCCGGTCTTTCAGATCATAAGTTAGTTTATTTAGAGATAAAACAGACCACCGTATGCCCAAGGGCTGATAGCACAAGTACGCATGTCCTATGTTTTGACAGAGCCGATGACACAAGCATTATTGATCACCTTTCGCTATGTTTAGATAGCTTCAGTCAGACGAATGACGTCAATGCAATGTGGGACGAATTTAAAGGAGTCTTATTTCACTGTGTCAATAGGTTTGTGCCCATGAGAAAGAAGAAAAAAAATAAACGCAACCCATGGATAACACGAGAAATCATACATTTAAAACGGAAAATTAGCCGTGAAAGAAAGAGGACAAGAAAGGATCACGATAAAATTTCCGCACTAAGCATCGCATTGCGCACGAAGATGACTGCTGCTAAGAGAGAATAAACGTTTATTTTGAGCAAGCGCGCTGTGCGCCCAAGGTGGGCGGCCTCCTTATTCCAGGTAGCCGCGGGCCTTCGCCATCTCTCGTGCCCGTTGAACCAGGCTTCGCTGATTCTTCAGGTCTGTGTCCGATAACTTGGCCTCCCACTGCTCTTCGGTCAGTGTAGCGGTGCTAGGGTTGCTAAAAAAACTTTTTATGATGTGACATTGCCTAATTTTATGAAGGATGACCCGCACCGTTTTTGGCGCCATTTGTCACTGGACAACGAAGGCCCCAGGGACATTGTCATCAATGATGAACTTGTGTTGGACTACTCTCGCATTGCAACTAGCTTTAATGATTTTTTTCAATCCGTCTTTACCGATAGTCCTGCAGATGGTTTTTCATCCTTCGCGCTAGAATCCGCGTACATTTCACAGATGCCTGATATAGAGGTATCATATGAAGGCATTGTAGCACTTTGTCTTAATATTAAAGACAAGAAAGCTATCGGACCAGACGGTATATCAAATGCGCTTTTACGTAGGTATGCGGAGTTGGTAGCCCGATATCTCGAGATAATATTTAAGGCATCGCTAGCACAAAAACAGATTCCAGATGACTGGCTAGTTGCAAAAGTTGTCCCGGTACACAAATCTGGTGAAAAGCAAAACATTGGAAACTATCGGCCTATTTCATTGACGTGTGTGTGCTGCAAGCTTCTTGAGCATATAATATCAAAGTCAATCTATAGTTACCTTGAAGACAAGAAGGCTTTCTTTTCTCATCAACACGGTTTTCGACGAAAGCTGTCCACCGTTACACAATTGGTAGAAACAATTAATGACTTTTCAACTGCACTGAATAACAGAAAACAGATAGACGCTATATGTTTAGATTTCTCCAAGGCTTTTGACCGGGTCGTGCATATGAAATTAATAAATAAGCTAATAGAAATGAATATAAGTTATGAAGTTGTTGCATGGATCCGCTCATACCTCACAGGTCGTACACAATACGTCGAAATAAATGGTAGCAAACCCAATCTGTTAAAAGTAACCTCAGGCGTACCACAGGGATCCGTCTTAGGACCCCTTCTTTTTTTGGTTTATATAAACGATATTGCTCATGACATAGGCGACGACATAACTGTTAGGTTATTCGCAGATGATTGCCTAATATATCGAGAAATTAATAATCATAATGATCAGGCGTCACTCAAGCGAGCTCTTATAGCAGTAGAAGGTTGGGCCGCTAAATGGGAAATGAAAATCAATGAATCTAAATCAGTCATGCTCAGGCTTACCAAGCGAAAAAAGCACGTTATTAAAGGTAATTACGAAATGAATTCCACCACTCTCACCGAAGCGGACACGGTAAAATACTTAGGCCTAACAATTTCAAATGACTTAAGTTGGAAACCACATGTAAACCAGATTTGTACAGCCGCAGACAAAAAGTTATGTTTCCTTCGCCGCAAACTAAAGCTAGCAACACCATCCGTTAAGCTGCTTGCATATTTGACCTACGTAAGACCAACGCTAGAGTACGCCAGTGCAGTATGGGATCCGTTCCAATCGGGGTTGACATATCGCATGGAAAAAATACAGAGAAAAGCCGCTTGGCTAATTTTATCCCGGTATTCTCGAAATGACTCCGTTTCTGAAATGCTTCGATTGCTTGAATTGCCTACGCTGGCTCAACGCCGGAAACTTGCTAGACTTAAATTTCTTTTTATGTTATCAAAAGGACACTTTAATATTGAAACTAAGCCTTATCTTGTTTCCAGGCAAATCAGCAACGTCGGATCAAGCAATCAATTTTTGTTCTTGGTTCCAAAATGTTGTCTTGATGTGTACGCGTATTCTTTTTTCCTCGAACGATAAAAGAGTGGAACGAGTTGGCAGTGTCTGTATTGACTTCAACGAGCATTGAAAATTTTGAAGAGCGAATTAAAAGTCTATTAGGAAAATGATTATTGCTAGTGCTGTACGTACATTGTCATGAGTTCCCATGACGTTCGAAATTCTGTAGTTTTCTCTTTTTCATATTGCATACTGTAACATCGTCCAAATGTCTGTCGATATGTTTTTTTTCTTCCTACAGTTTCTTATCGGTTTTTGAAAAATATGTATTCTTTTCTACAGTTTTGTTTCAATTATACTATGTTCTACTTACCATATTATGTGTTATCATTAAAATCACTGTACCCACCCTGTTACGGCCATGACGGCCAACAGTATTTGGAAATAAAAATAAATAAAATATGGGGCTCTTCAACATATATGTGTGCGTAAAAAGTTTATACAAATCTTTAGCGTCAGTTTGTAACGTTTCGCTCAGTAAAAAAATTACGCCACAGTCACTTTCTCGCGGCATGCTTCGCATAACATCGATTCTCACGGTACGTGTGATCAGCCGAATGTTTTATGTCTTTTTCCTTGTTATGTTTCATAGTTGAAGTTTTCGTATATTTAGTGAAAGGAAAGATTTTTTTTGCTCATGTTTATTACAATTGATTGCGACTATTGAAAGCACGATGAGCATAGGCATTTCAGGCAACAGCTTGGCGAGTTGTATTAGTTGATTGGCGTTCATGTGTAAAAATACCTTCTAAGCGCCCCGAAGACTAAGATCATAGAAGTGGACAAACCTGCCCTGTCCACTTCCTGCAAAACTTTTCTGTCCACTGCGTGTTCGGAGCGCCTAGAAGTATTCGTTAAACATGCATATCGCGCATCTAACGCGCGGAGACTGTGTTAGCAAGTGTTGCTGTCAAATTGCCTTCTTTTGGGGCTTTTACAATAACTTATAATAAATTGCACCTAAATAGGCACATGGTCGTACTCGGTATAAACGCTGCCCTTTTTGCCTATTGAGAATGCATGGGAGATTGTGCTGAACTCACGCAGCGCTTGCTTTTTTGTCGTGTGGATCCGTTGCATGGCCTTTCGAATGCGATTTTGTAAGTTCTGTGTGATGGTTTTCGATTGCATGTATCGTCTCTGCCTACAAAATATATTAAACGAATTGGGAACACAGTCAACGTGACCATAAACCGCCGATGTGGATCAGTGAGCGCAAGGTTCCACATTGTACTGGGTGTAGCTTGCGTGTCAAGTGGGCGCACACAGAAACAACACCAGCTTTTGCACTTGTAATGGTCCGTTAGATAGTCAGAACGGTTGGTTAGATGTGTCGGCATGCACCAAAATACCTGACTATTTGTAGGCCCCTACTGGCACGTCCTGTGTGCCATTCCAATGATTCCTTATATTTCCGTAAGATTCTTACGGAAACATCTCAAATACATATGGAGAATATATTGATTCCAGAAGAAACATATGTAATTATTGGAATTCTATGTGGAACGTTCCTGTAGGAATTTCTCATGAAATTACTAATAGCAGTGAAAGTTCATAGAACACTGAACGCCGCTGGGTTCAACGTTTCGACGAGACGGCTTTTTCCCTTCGACATTGCGGGATGTGCCGACGAACAGAAGTGACCTCGTTTAAACGTTGGCTCCAATGACAGTAAGTGAATGAATGAATAAACTCTAATAAAAGTCCGGCAGTTTCCATCGGGCGAGGTGGGGGGATAAGGGGATGAACCGTTGTCCCGTCCCACCCTCCGTCGGTGATGATGGCGTCAGGTTACGGCTTGAAGTCCTTGGACCCGGGCGAGATCTTCTGCTTGCCGGACGGCCCAAAGTTGGTGGTAAGTTCGAATATTTTTCATGATTTCAATACTTCACCTTCCTGTGAACCATACTTTTTTGAAACCACATTAGCTATTCAAACCTTGCGAAATTTCTTATAATAACTTTCTCTTGCTACAGACATGTTTTTGCACTGCGATAAGCTTTTCCTGAGAACTGCTAATTATGCTGCGTATTTTAAAGCCTACAGGATACAGGAGTTACCGTGCTGAAAGTGTTCATGCTAAAAGCATCTGGAACTGCTTCATTATCTGCCTTCAGTTCATGAGTTTGTGGTTTGTTACAAGTATCGCACGATTTCTGAGAAACAGTCGAGCGTCATAGAACAATTACGACGCAGCTCAAATTCGTGGTAGTGTTCGGCCAGTTGCTACACACTTTAAACGAATTCACAGCTATTTCGCGATTTCGCACTGCTTCAAAAAGTGGACGCAAACCCTTATGGTCCACATGCGTTCTGTGGGCTCATCTCGGTAACGTACGTCTACCTATGCTTTTTACAATTATCACTGTTTCTTACGTTTTTGATACCTTGGTTACACTATATCGCTAAGTTGTGATTACTCATCATAGTAAGCCTATCTTCCGTCATCTTCATTGTGTCAACTTATCATTGCGCATGCGTAGTGATTTGCGAATGCACGGCCTCATACCATCTGCTATCTTGTCGCGGCTTCACCATGCTTGCTTTTATCACGAGAGAATTCCGCCTCAATAGCCCCTAAACAGCATCTGAACAAAAATAAAATCAGTGCGTTAGTGTCTCTTGGCATTTCCTGCCTTTTTGGCACAATTCGACACGCTAGCAGTCTGTTCATGTGAATTCATGAGGAAATATGGTCTCGAGTGGTCCACATGCGAGATGTGAATTCTCTCCTACCGGGCTTTGTCATTCAGTCGCAGGCCCGTTGTGCTTTGTACCTCATAACTATAGTGCGAGATCAACTGATTTCACTAGCACGTTTTGGACTGCGCATGCATAAGTAGCAGCATGCAGTCAAAAAGCGCGAAATCCACTACGCTTAGTGCTGATACAGTCGACGTGATTTATGAAGAAATATGCGGCGAGGAGAAGATAGCGCCTATAGAAAGGGTAGTGAACGCGAGAAAAAAAATACTCTCTCGTCCTTGAACTCGGAGCGGTTGAGATGTCATTTAACTAGTGCATCAGTTATGTCTGTGGAAATCGTTTAAAACGGTCGTTTCCCCGACAACCCATTCACGGGCGTGGGTTAGCTGTTTAATCAAGAAAAAATAAAGAATTCGGCCTCACCCATTCCAGGCTTGAGCTGTCCGCGCGTGAAATCAAATCTCTTTTTTCCCATTGATCGGAGCTTGCAGGAATGGATCAGGTTCATTAGCCTCAGGATGGGGCATCTGCCATGCGTTCGTTTGCAACAGGCCAAAATGAGGCTGGTCTCACAGCTACAAATATGCTTGTAAAACGCTGAAGTCAGATCTGTTCCATTCGGGACATTCAGCTGTAACGAGCGTGTAGCGTCCTTGCACTAACTCACCTGCATCTGCGCGTGTGTGCTAAGATGAGCGGCAACGCTACCTGCACTGGCACTCAGCATATATAGTGTCGCCACGCACACGCGTGTAACTGTGCGGCGCATCTGCACGTACGCGTCGCTGTTCGTATAGCATTACGTGTACTTAAATCCACGCAATCAGTTTCACTTATGGTACTTGCTAATTGACTTAGTAAATTTCAGTAAGAGTGAGTGCAAGTCAATGAATGTGGTCTGCCAACACGACGATCTTTGCTCGAACTGATCAGCTATTGCACTTTCGCTTAACACAAAGAAATCGTGCGCGTTCTAAAACTTTGCAGTGGCCGGTGACAAGGCATTCAATCGCTTATTCAATCAATGCATCGATGAATCAGTACGTACGTCAATCTTGGCACAGGACCGCGTTTCGCCGCTTAGAGGGCGGCGTTTAGCATTTGTGGGGATCGCGGATAAGAACCCTCACCCTCGTCCGCACCGGCGGTGTCAAGGCACAGCAGCGAGGGCCACTGCGCACTCGCGCGGATGAGGACAGGCTTCATAACCAAGCACGGCGAGTGATCAAGGGGGGGGGGGGAGTTGCCGGCGAACTGTCGAGAGGTGCGCGTGTGTGCGCGGCACGCGGTCTGCCGGGGCCAGGGTTAGCTGGACTGGCGCGGAAGTGTTGTCGGACGTTTTCTTTTACGTATTGTCATTTTGTTGCCCTAACAGTTTTTAAGCTTCATTAATAAATGTTCTCTTGAGTTACGTCGACGAGCGGCCCAAATTTCGTTGGAGTGGACGGGGAACCCGACACATTCAACCCGGATGCATCGTCGATAATGCCACCAAAGTCGCACGAACAATGGTGAAGCGTATGCTTATTTCGTCTTCATAACCATAGGTCGGCAAGCTCACTAATGAGACGACTCATTCAGACTCACCCAGGCTCAGATCGGGGCTTGAGTCTGAGTGAGCCCGGGTGAGTAATATTTTGGTGGGTTTGAGTCCGAGTGAGTACGGCTGAGGAAAACTTTAATGAGCCTGAGTCCGAGTGAGCTCTAAGCGCAAAATATATTTTTTGAGTAAGTGCGAGTGAGCTCGACCTTATATTGCCGTCCTACGGTCCTATCATCTTCGGCATTACTATCAGCCTTATATCGGCTTACGTTTATACTCAAGACAATTCGTACATATCTCAACGCACTAGCGTTCATGCGCCACCTCAATATTTATTGATCAGAGGCGTGAGTAAAGAGGGATGGGGGTGGTACCATGACCTCCGCCAGAAAAATCTGTCACGGGAACTTCTTCATAAAGATATCTCGCGTGAGACGCGTATTTCATAAAAAATGTCCTTACTGAATTGAAACCACTGATAACACGTATTTGAAGGTACAAGATTGAAAGGCGTATCGTAGAGCACGGATTATGTGAGGTATTGGCCTTAAACAGCATTGACACCATGATCGAAAAGGTAATTTTACGCTAACAGACTCATGAGTCGATTCACTCAGGCTCACTCAGACTCAGGTCAAGCAGTGAGTCTGAGTGAGTCCTGCTGAGTTATAGCTGGTGAGCTTGAGTCCGAGTGAGTCCGGCTGAGGAAAACTTTGGTGAGTCTGAGTCCGAGTCAGCCATAAGCACAATATGTATTTGTTGAGTGAGTCTGCGTGAACTTCACGTTTTTTGCCGACCTGTGTTCGAAACTCACCCCACTTTTCGATGTATGCGTTTGCTGAAAACGTAGCGCGCCACGAGGAGACCGCGCTCAGCAAGCCGTCGGAACCTAAAACACTTGCGAGGGAGCGAAACACGAGAACATTTCGAGGGGGCGTATTATATCAAACTACCTGCGATTACTAGGTCGACAATCCTGTCTAGAATGCTGGAGCGACGCGTTTGGGACTGCACGGGCGACATCTACAGATGAGGCGTGGTTTGAGATATGCCACAAAGGGGCATGCGCGGCCCCGAATGACCCGGCTACCGTACATTTTCTCTCCTTTTTCGCCGCGTCCGCAACAACTGTTTTGACCATCGGAAGCGCTGTTGGTGGTGCAGCGTCGCAGAAAAAAAAAGCGCAGGGAATCTCCATGCCCGGCGCCCGATGCACGCTTTGCTGCAAGATTAGCCTCGGTTAGTGGAGTCATCATTCGGGCAGTATTTCGCACGTACATCGCGCGAATTACTTTTCTTATTTCTGAGGCGCTACACGACCGACCGCGCTTCTCACGACCAATAGTGTTTCTGGGCGCGGCGGTAAGCAAGGACGGAAAATGGAATGGAGGCACGCCATTTGAGCCGCGCATGCTCAGATGTGGTCTATGTCAAAGCATGTGTTATCTGTAGGTGTCACATGTGCACGACGCGCCGGCGTTCTAGATAAACGCGTTTCTGTATGTACTTCTAGCACTTCTAGCAGCAGCGTAAATGCCCCCTTCCCCCCTTTTTTTTTTTGAAAGGGCCCGAATCAAAGACGTATTTAAGGGACGCCGATAGAAAAGGCGATCGTGTTTTGGTCTCGCAAGACATCTATTTAAAGGTTAACCTTTAAGAAATATCTTCTTCAATACAATAAATCGTGTCGTGTTCCTTCTCTCATAATGTTTTTTATTGTCAAATTTTGCAAGCTCGTTACATATCCCCACTTCAACTGCAACTTACATAATTACCAATGTTGGTGTCGCCTGCAGGTTGTTTTGGGCCGAGTTGCATACGAAACTTCGCAACTATTCCAACTTATCGTGCAGGAAGCGTTGACGTTGTGCACATCTTAGCGCTCCCACGCAACCGTATGCATTTGCCTAAGACTCAAACGCAAACTCAATAATTCTATCTCAGCCCTTTGTAACGTACAAAAAAATGTAAATGTGCATCTTACATGAACACTTCGTAGAAAAATGGCTTTACTAATGGTTTACATAGGTTTCGTGAATCCCGCTTACTTCATTACTAAATCTCTCAAACATGGAGCGCTCCATTACACCAGGCGAAACCAACTTTATTTCTCAATTCACCAGGGGCACTAGTCTTTGCACATGATTTCTAATTTCCTTGCAGCCGTGAAGTCGGAAATGTTCGGTCCTAATATGGGAGAATATGCAGTAGCAATAACTATTATTTTATGTCAAATCATGACTCGTGCAAGCGCTGGTAAGTGTTGTTCTTTTTTTCTCACATTTGTAGAATTACATATTCCTCGAATCATTCCTTGGCGTGAATGGTTTTTTTTTACTGGAGTTAGGCGACGATCTTCACGAACTGAAACATCACTGCTAACGCATTCGAGGCGAGGCTTTGCGATTTATTCACGATTCTGTCCCCTCCCTTTTCCTGGTGAAAAATTATTGCAGAAAAAAAGCTGTCACTAAGTTTTAATGCTCGTTCCTTATTTCGCGAGCTATCGTACCCTCTAAAAAATACAAGAATTGAAACCTACTGGGCTACAGAACAAAATGTTATACTCCCCTTTTTTTTGACCAGCCACATTCTTAACCAATGCATCAAGAGCTTGTGGATAAACACTTTCGTCTTGAATCGCGTTTGGAGGAGTTCTTAAATTTTTGTTCCAGTTTAATCATCAGTCACAATCAGCCGTATTCATTGCCATTCTAGAAAGCGACCTCATACCAGCCATCTTTAACGATGCTAATTCAATTTGGCTACTGCTCTTTTGGCCTTGACACACACTGCGGCAAATGTACCCTCAGCCATCATCTCGGGCGTACACTTTGGAGGAGACACATTATATTACAATAAAACCACAACCTTTACCAGGTAAACATATTATGCTACTTGGCAAATCGCCGCTAGATATGTCATCATACCGACCCATTGCTCTAGCCAGCTGCATATGGAAGGTTATGGAAAGGATGGTGCTGACACACTTGGAGTGGTATCTGGAATGGTACAAGGTTTACCCAGACTGTATGGCAGACTTCCGACATGGCCGCTTCTCTATTGACAACGTGATTGACTTAGTCACGTTTGTCCGACATCAGAAACGCCTGAAACGTCTCACAGCAGCATTGTTCCTTAATATAAAAGGCGCCTACGACAATGTAATGCACGGCGTAATCATAGACGCGTTGACTGAAGTCGGTACTGGCAGCCGAACATTCGAGTGGATACGCAGCCAGTTTACTGCTAGAAGTTTTTTCATGATCACCGAGGAAGGTGCCACGTCATACCATCAAACAGGACGTGGAGTGCCACAAGCTGGTGTGTTAAGCCCGACACTATTCAACCTTGTGCTCGTTCGCCTCACAAAGTGTTTGCCCAATACAGTCCATGTGTCTATATATGCAGACGACATTTGCATCTGGGCATGTGCAATGACACGCCTACAGATACGAGCCCGGATACAAAAGGCAGCTACGCTGACCGCGTTGTACTTGAAAAATCAAAGTCCAGAACTGTGACCGGAGAAGTGCTGCCTTCTCGCATTTACACGCAAGACAATGCGGCAGTACACAATAACGATCAATGGGCAAGCAGTTGCCCACAACCGGAAGCACTGCTTCTTAGGCGTAATCATCGACCGCGATTTATCATGGACGCCACACGTTTTGTACTTGAAGAGACGACTGACTACCATAGCACACCTTCTGAAGGTTCTGGGTGGAAAGTCGTGGGGACATCAGTAAGGTCTATGCTGCAGCTCTACAATGCCTTATTTATCGGTGTTGCGAGATACAGTCTTCCTGTTATGGGAAATACCTGCAAAACAAATTTGCATGCACTCCAGGGCCTGCAAGCTCAAGCTCTAAGGACATGCCTCGGTCTTTCGAAATGTGCGTCGACAGAGGCAACAATCGTCATTGCAGGACACCATCCTATGTCAACATACGTAACAACTGATACTCTCAGGGCGCATATTCGACACCTTGCCCGGGTACTTTCGCACCATCTCGCATCTTTACCTGCAAAAAGGCCGCATACAATATTATTGCTGCCAATAGTACTTCTTTGCCATCGAACTATACGCCAGCAGCAAGGCCGCCCTCGCCCATATGGTGCCTCCCGAAGTGCGCCTTAAGATACCTGAAATTACGAAGGAAAGAAAAAAACGCCAGGCCTGCGCGGAAAGCGCAGCGCAGTCACAGCGAAAGCTGGAAGAGCGGCATTTCTAGAGCCCGTTATAAACTCTCTTGTGGCTACTAATACAGGTACATTAGCAACGTACCCATTACGCCACAAAGCGTAATTTTTGGGAAGTTGGGAAGCACCGAGCACGACATTATTCGTTGTTCTGCGGAGAAGCGAGGTACCATATGTAAGCGATTATGTGCAGTTTGTTGATGCGGCGGTTGATGACGATGAATAATTATGGTAGCGCCCTTTCTAATGGGTTGGAAGCTTTAAACGACCCACTAGTTACGTAATGCATATTGTGTGACGCCCGGTCGGTATTTAACTGTCCCACCACGCTTTATAACACACTTTAACCGGAGAAACGTAGAGCGAGAGAGAGAGAATTGACTTTATTGAGACCCTGAGGAAATGGATCATGGGAGCCTTATGGGCTTTCTTGGCAACCAACAGAAGCGCACTTGCGAGGAACCCACTACGCTATAAATCATTGTAATTTTTGAGAAGTAGGGCAGTAGGCACTGTGCCATTTTTCGTCATTCAACAGACAGCTGTCGTACCTGCTAAACGCATGTAAGGCATTATGCGCACTTTGTTGATGCTGTGCGTGATGACGATGAAGAATTATGGCAGAGCTCTTTGTAATGGGTCGGAAGCATTCAACAACCTACTCGTTGCGTAATTCGCATTGTGTGACGCCTGGTTACAGAATTCGCGCTGTGCGACGCTTGGTGCTTATTCTACTCTTTTACCACGCTATATTGCATATGCTAATGTGGTTCCTTCCCGACATGAAGCCTGTATAGGGCCTTTTTGCGAAGCAGTTTCAAGCACCGGCATGGCTCAGAGGTTGAATGCTGGGCTCCCACGCAGAGGGCCGAGGTTCGAACCTCGTTCCATCCTGGAAATTTTTTCTTATTAGTTTTTTTTTCTTATTTCGAGCGATACTGGTTACGGACACCGGCGGCGGCGGCGGCGGCGGCGGCGGACAGCTACGGCACCAAAAACGGCCGGTGAAATGATCTCATAACAGCTTTCGCTGTAAAATGTCATTGGTTGCCCTTAAAGAGGATGCACTACTGTATTTACAAGAGGTGTACATTACTCACACCCATATTTACACTGATGGTTCACTTACGGCTACAAGCTCAACCGCCGGGGTAACAATTCTAGCAAGAGCTATCACAATACAGCTCAAAATGTTTCACGCACTCAACTATACAGCTGCGAAACTAGTAGCGATCCGTGGTTCTCTTCAATTTGTCATGGAGCAGCCACCTAATTCGTGGTCTATATTCTGCGATAGCACAGCAGCCCTCCAAATTCTACCCTCCGCTTTACGTCATGGCTCAGAAGGGTAGCGGCTCGGGCTAGTTGGTATGACATGACGAAGTGTATAGCGCGAACAGGGTTCTTGGACAGACAGAAAAAACGAGGAGGGGCGCTAACATCCAACAGATTTTATTAAGCAGAATCGAACATTTATATATGGCACAAAATGCAAAAGATGAACATGTGACAGAGGAGAGCGAGAAACGTTAAGACAGACGCTGCGAAATCAAAACAAAAAACAAAACACGAAAAAACAAACCGGTCAGTGCGTGCGTGCGCCAGTAGTTCCTAGGAAACTTAATTCTTTGTCAGAGAGGGCGATGGATGGCTTACTAACACACATGTCATGCTCGCTTGCCATTTTGTGCCATATATAATTGTTCGATTCTGTTTAATAAAATCAGTTGGAAGTTAGCGCCCGTCCTCGTTTTTTCTGTCTGTCCAAGTACCCTGTTCGCGCTATACACTTCGTCATGCCATGGCTCACATGAGCAGCTCGTCACGGAAATCAAGCAAATCCACCATGAAGCAATAGAAAAAGGGCACCGAGTAATATTCCAGTGGCTGCTCTGTATTCTCTCTCTTGCCAACTATTACTACGTTGTCCTAGCCTTAGCTAAAAACGAAGTACATCTCAGTTCCACTCTGTGCCATATTTTTGCAATTTTTAATGTTAAGGCTGTCATTTTTTGTCCCGTTCCTTGTTACGCGATCCCTCGTTATCCACTTCTAATAGTATGCTCCTATGCGTATGGAACAGTCTTAATACACGCAACGACTGCTTGTTGTCAAGTTGCCGTATTACGCATTGCTACTGCATTTAGCCTCACCTGCAGAATGTTGCCCCTGTAAATGGTTGGTCCGACAAGCTAGTATTTTATTTCCATAAGCTCCAACTACTAACGCGTGACACTCCAATTTTTCTTACATCCTAGCACAATACATTTCTTAGCTTTTTGCGATGATGCTCGGTACAGACACACGCAACTGGAGACATCGAGCCAGAATTTAAATCCGGGTAGACTTCATTGATGGTAAAACCTTCGTGGCGAGCTCACTTGAATTTGGGCAGCAACAATAAACTTTTAACCTAGTTGAGATAAGTTGAGATGCTAAAGTGAAGCGAACTATTTTCGTTCTATCATTGATTCTTTTGTCTCTATTCAATGCCCTCTATCCATGTAGCCAAGAAATATGTTTCAGTCAATGGTCCTTTTTTATTTGTTGGGGTTATACTTCATATGCATCGTTCATATCAGGAAAAGCAATAAAACAAGCCCGGACCCGAGGCACAGGTCTACTATTTTTAATGATGCTGAACTCCCTGTCATTCACTACTGGGTCATGGCAATACTGGCCTATGCATAGATTCGTATTCTTAGTAATATAACATGCTTTATTAATTTCTTTCGTGTTCAGGATTGTAAGCGACAACATCAGTTAGTTTTCTTACGAAGAGGCGTTTAAACCGGCAGCATAGGCAATGTGACGTAAATTTAGACGCAGTATGTGTTAATATACACTTCACGGAGAATTGTTATTCTTGAAATAGTGCGTCGCTCTCAAAACGCCGTAAAAGCAGATCACGGCTCTCTAAGCGCACAAATCACTAATATTTCAGATACACGCATTAACTCGAAAATATTCGCTCGATAATACGCGCTTTACAGCATTCAGAATTTCTATCGTGTGTGATATTGCCACAAGCCTTCGTTGCGAATGGCGGCAAAATAATTTTCAGTAAATTCGAGAACCACCAACGTCCTACCCAGCTACCAGTGTAATGCGTATTGCAGGAGTATACCTCAAAACATTTACACTGACTTGTGCTAAATTAAACCATCCTTGCGGTTATTTGGCCACACCGCATACATTTTGTTCTTTCAGACGTCCTCGTGTACCCAAAGCTTTTGGAAAGCAGAAAATATGATGGCAGTTTAGTTCTTCATGTTCACCCTGGTTTGACTTTAGCGCTCGAGAAGAGTACAATACTGGCGAGGAACGTCTATTTTCAATCCTCGTTTTTGGAAGATTCCAGAACAACCGTTGTAAGTATTCTTAATGCATTTGTGAGTCATACCTTTATATTCTAAATATTTACTCTTGTCAGTCTGTTTACTTAAATAGCAAATCATTTATTTTGTAAATAGCGAGATGAAGTGCACTTTGTCGATATTTTAAATATCAAAGTCGTAATATAATTCTTGGGCTTTTGCGTCTCAAAACCACTGTATGATTACGACGGAAGCTGTATTGGAGGGCTCGGGAAATTTCGACCAGCGATGGTTCTTTAAGATGCACCTAAATGTAAGCACACGCACCTCCAGCGTTTCGCACCCATCGAAATGTGGCCGCCGTGGCTGCAATTTGATCCCGCCATCTGCGGGTCAGCAGTCAAACACCATAAACACTAGATCACCACGGGACGTGATTGAAGTCGTCTGTTTCCACAGGTACCTGTGGTACAAGCACAGTAAGATATGTAAACACGAGCATGCTGAAATGTGGATCCCATTATGGGAGAATGCTAAGTGGGTAAGCGTCTTCAAAAGTATTGATATTTGGTCTGGAAAAGAATTCATATTTTGCTGCGAAACTAAAAAAACGCTATTACCGAGAGTTTCTAGAAGCATATGTTCGTTCATGAAAACGAAATACTGGTGACACGGAGAAATATTAAGTCAAAAACCTTATGTCGCATGCAAACGTGTCCTTCAACGAGAAACGCGGTGACGACAAAAGCAGTCGAACAAATATTACGTGACGTGATGAAGAGGCGATCCCCTGGCGCAGCAGACTTGATGAAACGCTTCTGCGGAACTACGCCGGCTGCTTACATCTCATAAAGAAGCTTCATTCTCGGGAGTCGGCCTACAGATGCCTACGGAGCAACTAGGAAGGGTTTCCTTCAGGAGACGCTGAGGTAGGGCTTAATGGATTGTGTGGTATGGCAAAGAGTATGCAATACCAGAGGAGGCTAGACAAGCACGTAATAAAGCACGACGAGCAAGCCAAACGGATCGTCGAATTGTGACCGGACGTCTCAATCTGCCATGCATCGGCAGTCAGTATTCCGACTCCGAGTCGTCTTACTAATAGTGGAAGACACCCTCGCAATATTGTTTCTGAATATAAGTTCGAATATTCATAAACGTAACCAACATCACTTAGGGCTTTGAGCGCAAAGAACAATAAATATGCTGAAGACTACATTTCTGAACATGATCAGGCATTACTGCCTTTCTGAACAAAGCAACTGAAAAGCATATTTAAACAAAGGTGCAGCTCCTCCAGTGAGTTAAGTGTTCCCAGCTTTACGAATGGACTAGACAAGCACACGAAAGCAGTTTTGTAGCTCTCGTAGTTTTCTAGCTGCGCATATCGCAGTTATATTGCAGTTGTGAGAAGCTCTTTACTTCAATAACCAAGGAGGCACGAGGAACTTGAAGAGACGTAGTAATGGGCATAAAAGTAGCGCAGGCACATGTTAGTAAAAATTCATCTTCTGTCCTCTTTCAGCACGTCCCCTAGAAATTGAGAAAATCTGATCTTCCAGAGTAGGCGTGCTTGAGGCTGAAGTGCTCCAAGAACTGCTATCGGTAGCCAGGCACATTGGAAACAACGCATATTACAGTTTGAAGAAAAAATATTTAATCATGAGTATTGCTCCGAGAGCATGAATTCCCTCATCATGCTTATAAAACAAAATTTAAGCGCTGTGTTATTGGGTTTGTATACAATATCGTTTATGTTCTAATTTGTGTTCTAGAAGTGCGTAACAGAAGCGACCCTATCTATGTGAGTAAGCTTTCAGACTTGCATGGCTAACCTTTCACTGTGCTTATTTATTCTGCATGCGAACACGCAATATACAGCTCTCTATGCCGAAAATATGAAGAACTGGCGAACGGATCACTATATTCTGTATTACTACTATAACTGCAACTGGCGTGTTGTCACAATATGCAGTGTTCCGCAGTTGTAGCAGCGTGCTGGTTATAAACCAGATCCAATTTCTTGTCGATCATTCCACATTCCTGTATTTACCTTTTATATCTCGAATAGAAAGTAAACGTGCACGTATCTTTTCCTTTCAGTTGGATGGACGAGAGCTGGAAAAAAATCTGTACCATAACAATGAACATATGTCATCCCTCGTAATCGAGAGGACAGAAAGTGGCATATTAGTGGTAAGGTTTGGTAAATGTATTGATGTATTCAGCATCATAATCTGTTCAAGACATCCATCTTTCTTTCCAATCCGAGCCACTTGTACGGACTTTTTTTTTTGCTGTGACAGCTGTGAGATCACGAGTTACCCTCTATAATACTCTCAATGTTTAACAATATAAAAACGAACCTAAATGTAAGCAATTTTGAAGCGACAGCCGTAACCACCTCAGCACAACCGGTAAAGTACCGGGCATGTAATGAGGTAAACGCTCGTGTCTCGCGTAGGCAGAAAGTAGTAACGACCGAGCTGTAAATGGCTCACCTCATTGATTTTTTTTCGCCATGCGTTCATGTCTACAAGAAACCCCTAACTGTATTTCGAAGCAATAATTTGCAACTAGTCGCACCCTCTACATAGTCACGGAAGAAACTACTGCATTAGACAAAATGCTCTGGGAATAAGTATATAAATGTATAAAACGACAAATTTTGATAAATTTCCATATCAAACGTGCATTTCACCACGAGCCTATTTAGCGATTGCTCAAATTGCTGACGAAAATTACAGTGAAGACGCCGATGCAGCCCTTCTGGGGAAGACTGCAACAACCTACAATAAAAGTCAGCGCTTACGCTCCCTTATACAACTTCCAAAGAAGAGTTTTCGTCCGTAAGCTCCGCTTCTCATTCATTTTCATAGAGCATAATGGCTTTAAGTGTTTCTTTCTTGATGTCCTTTGACCTTTTTTTACAAAGAGTCTAATTTCCAATGTCATCGCAATAGTGTTACGATGAAACCGACCTACTTTCACAAAATCTCAGACAATGCGTCGTGAAGCAGCCCATCTCCAGCAATATGTATCCATACCACCATAAAGGACGCCCCAATGCTCGAGTACAGAAGCTGCAACGACTAAAGAACCACCCTGACATTTACTATAACGACGTTAGTCCCTACCCAAAGTACCAAGGGCAAGCTCGCGCCTACGTTCTCGCTGTAGTCAACCGGGGCAAACATGTCAACTCTGCTACTATACTTACCTCACCCTTCGTGGCAGTCGAGGCAACTGCAATCGCTCCCGCCATTGGAATGGCAGACCGACGAGGTACCTCTGCCTACGTGGTGTCAGACTTTGCAGGTAGCTTGTCGCATATACTTCAAGGGCATATTACCAACAAAGGCGATCCAGCTACTGGGACGCTAACTCCTGTTTGATCACGGGAGTCTGGTGTCGGGCCCATACTGGCCAGGATGGCAATGACTACTTCATTGCCAAGCTCGAGTACTCAGCGGCCGAGCCCCAGGACCACCCGCCACTGAAGAAGACACAGATGATGGGGTGACACAGCGTGGCCTCATAGACAAACAAAGATTACATCGCCGCATCGGGGACTTCCTCAAAAGGACCTCGACAGAAACGAAGCGCGGGACTGGCGCTGCCTGCAGACTAGTGCCTTCCGAATCTGCATAAGTTCACGTCATGTACCCAGAGGGATATCCCAGCGCATGCCCTTGGTGCGGAGATATTCCAACACTCACACACATAACCTACCGCTCACCAGAGGGACCCGCTACAGTCGAGACAGGACTACGCATCAATACACACGTGACCGTGGGAGGTGCGATTCGCTGAACGGACCCTGGGAAGCCAAATGGCAACCCTGAGTCAGGCCCGCCGAGCCGCTATAGCAAGTGGAGCCTTAGAAGAAGGACCCCACCCCCAATGAACCACATTTTTTAAATAAATGTTGTGTCTCTCTCTCTATCATTTAGCTACAACTAAAAAAAACAAGTAATTGTAATCAGAAAACAAAGGCCCCTTACGATTATTTGACCAGTGCGTCATTGGACAATGGGGCACTGGGTAACAGAAGAGACAGAAGTCAATGGCCGCCAGTGCACTACGGCAGAAACGAGCTCAAAGGACAATAATGTTCATCATGGGCCTATTGCAGATGTACCAAAGAAAAACAAATATGAAAGTATAGTCGTGGGAAAAACATAATTGTGAACGTTCAGAGTCCAAACCAATTACTAACACTTCCCCTTCAGCGTTCACCAGAGTACATCTCCACTAGGTGTATGATAGAGGTATACATGCTGTTATTTTTAGAAGGCAATAGCTTCCACTTACCATCTCTTCATGCCTTTTCACTACGCTTGGAAACAAAGATCGGAACTATTTCATGCTTTTGCGTTCACTTAATCTAATAGCCACTGTTGTGTATTCTGTAGCTAGGGTATATCGTCTCTGCAAATAAAAGCGCGAGGGGGATGCCAGCCACTTTATCCATTATTCGTAAAGCACAGCTCTGCCCTCTCATATGCGAGTTTGGACAAGCAGCAGCATTCATTCAAGCAAGTATGAGACTATGCTACTAGTTTTTGTTAAATTTTAGTTTTGCAGATTCAGTTTCATTGTATGCACGCGGGGCATGTCTGTATGTTGTGCCTAAACTATTTCACTAATCTATATCTCAGCAAGGAATTCTCAATCACGAGCAAAGGATTGCTCCTGCTGCCATAACCTACCGCACGAGTGATGAAAATATTCCACATCAGATATTCGAAATCCAAGAAAGGTCGCCTTCCGAGTCCCCCCAGACAGGTAAGCTTAAAACTTCTGTCCGGTCGTATATGTTGCGTCAAGTGCACCCAAATACCCTGAAATTTCTGCTGATTTAGTGGCATCTTGGTTTCGAGGCATTGTTCAGTAAAAAAAAGCGTTAAGTTACTTTGAAAAGAGTCAAGATGTCAGTACAAGACGTATTCAAAGAACTGAAGCAGGCTTTACAAGACCAGTAAAAAGCATTAGAACGAAATTATTACAGCACGCTTAAGGCAACCTCTTAGAAAATTGAATTACACTATTCAAGAGCCCCGTTAATGTGGGCATAACGTGGTACTTAGAGAATAAGACATTTTCTTGTTTGATTCATGAAGACATGGATCAGCGCCCTGGAAATGTGCATCCTTATACATTGTCCTTATAACAACAAAGCGAGTAACGTATAGCTCCAAAACCCGTGTTACAAATTGAATGTATGAATTTAATGTGTTTTAGTCATCAAATCTTATTACCAAATTGTCAGCATGAGTCTGAAAATATCTTTTTGACATAGCCTACTGAGAATATTCATCTTTCTTTCATTGGACTAATTACCTTATAGGTAAAAATAATGAAACTTTTGTTCTCCCCAGCTCCTTATTCGCTCTTGATTTCCGGCTCCGCGTTATTAGGCCTATAAATCTCACAACTATTTTAGAACAACATCCATTATATAGCAAACGTGCATTTTACATCAGCATGTACAAGCCTCGTGTGAATACCTGTAGACAATACTGATTCATGTTGCTTCGATATGGTCACGTCAGCTACAGTTCTTTCCCGTGTTAATAGACGATGCCGATGATCAAACAGACGACTCCGCACCCGTTGAACCTGTACCTACTGGTAAGTAATGTTCTTGTTGACATTTCTTATACGAGCAAAGCGTAATACAACTTGTGAGATTAGATAAAGTGTGGTGTGACATTTGCAGCTTACTTTTAGTACAGTCTGCTTTGTGTAGTGTAAATATATTTTAGCAATATATTCAGAAAATGTTGCAAAACTAAATATTTCGACATGGAATATCGGCAGAGCTAACCATGCAAGGCCAAGGTGCTTTACCTTTGCTAGAATTGAGCAACACATTTTGTATAAGTGGTCAGGGCTCTTAGCTTCCCGGATAGAAGCCTTGCATATACGCCTCCAGGGTCTCAGGTACGCATATTATAATGCTTCTACTGAAGCACCTTCCAAGACTTCATGAAACTTCGTGGAATGCCATAGAGAACCGGTTGTGATATACAGCAAATACATGTGCACGCCACCGATATCAATTTTGCTTGCCTTATAGTCGCAAACGTCGGATTTACCTAAACTGCCTTACATCTCTTGAAGAACTATGCTGAGTACTCGGCAGGCATCTTCAGCAAAGTTAAGTGAAATTCGTCAGGCCCCATACCAAGCAAAGCAGACATAAGTGCCTCCAGCTATACATATCAGGATTTGTATATTCATGTACCTGTTATTGCCAAATCGCAAGAACCACACTTCGGGATTGCCGCTGAATTTTTTTGTGAATGACTCTTGGAACAATACTAACAAATAATTAAGAAGTGATTCTTACCCTACGTGTATAATGTGTTTCGGGGCTTCCTACGCTATACGTTTTTAAGTTATTTTATGCTACACCGCTGTTTTGTGAAAATCACCCAAAGTATTGTATAGGTGTTCAAATATTCGTTATTTTGCCGTCGTCTCCATGGAATTCACGCATTACTGTCAGAATTTAATAATCATTTCATTGTGAGCGTAAGACTTTCGTGATATGACCTCTCTTCCTCTTCATCAACACAGCTCTATCGTCACAGCGTCAACGTAACAGAGATGTGTTTGAGGCTTAGAAAGTATCTTGATTACCACAGAAAGCTGGCCTGATCTTACAGACAGGCCGTGCTTCTTTCATTTAACAGAAGCAACACAAATTTCAGAATCACTACTACAAATTATAAACACAAGCGTCTTTAGCTTTACGGTGGATCAGTACCTAGCTTAAAGGTTAAACGCAAAGTGTCAACAATCTTTGTGAGATAAGTTAATTCGAAGATTCTATTCAAAGAAATGACGTGCAAAAAAAGCTCTCCCTCTTCATCGGCAGAAATTACCCAGATGTTCCATAATAAGTACCGGTTTAGATATGCAAACATGGAAACATGCAAATGTTGTTGCAAACTATTTAACGAATCCTGAAGACATGAGTTATCTACAGGCCAGTATTACACAGACTAGATTATTGAAGAAAATTTGTCCATCAGCCACTGCCACCCACATTCTCTAAGGCAGTATGGCGTTATCCTCACCAATTTCAACATGTCGCGTCTTAGAGGCTTTAAGTGGACAAATTAAATAGTCGATTTGCATATATAATACACACCAAACTGGAATATCGTCCGACATCATTAAAGCCGAACCCTTACAAGTCACATGAGTAAAAAAATCCGGCGTTGTCAGCATCGGCACGAACAGTACAAAACAAGCGCCAGGCCTGCGCGGAGGGCGCAGCACAGTCGCAGCGAAAGCTTGAAGAGCGGGTTTTCTAGAACCCGTTTTAAACTTTCTTGGGGAACTGATACAAGTAAACTTGCAAGGCATCCACTACGCCACAAATCATTTCTATGGAGTAGAAAAGCACCCACGATGGCATTACCCGTCTTTCTACGGATACGCGAGGTACCCGCTACACATCTGTAAGGCATTATGTGCACTTTGTTGATGCTGCATGTGGCTGATGAACATGAAGATTTATTGTTGAGCACTTTGGAGTGAGTCGGAATTTTTAAACCACACACTTCCATTTTTTGACTGCTGGTTCTTATTTTTAACACGAAAGTGTTTTATGCCGGGGTCCACCAAGATTTTAGTGATGTATTTCCGTCAAGGAAATGACGTCGAAAAAATTGAAACAATCAGATGGCAAAAAAAAAATGTTTCCTTAACCGGCATCGAACCCACGACCGCTCGGTCCGCAACAACAGATGCCGGGAACGCTATCCACTGTGCCATGGCCTTTTATATCTACGACTCTCCCGGTCTTTGGGGTGATGGTGGCCTCTGGGAGCGGTAAAGTAAAGTAATTCGTCATTACTGTGGCCTCGGCGATTAACACCTGCAACGCGTTACAGTCCGTCCCATTCGGCGCGTTTTGAACAGTTCAATTTTGTCAATGCCTTAAAGGGGTACTGACACAAATTTTCGCGGCCGAGATAGCCTGCTGGATCGATTCCCGTGTACGTGCGTGTACCATCTGCAAAATATCGACAGCGAATAAAGCTTGGAAGGTATTTTATGTGAATTCTGAAGTTCGCGAGCTCGATCCAGCATTATAGGCCGCACCTGGTGCATTGACACCCTCGGAGGTGACCCTCGGTGACCCCCCCCCCTATTTCCCCTACGTAACCGTTGCATCCGGTACGACAATTTATGATCACGTCGTAGCCGCCATTTCTGTGTGGACGCGCTCGCCGCTGCGCTGTTGGTGTCTCCTCGGCCGCTGCTCGCGAGTGTGTGGCCGCGCGGAAATGCGTCACTGTTCTGTGTGCTCACGTGACCGAGCGTTTCACTCGCTAGGTGGTGATAGTTGCACCCGGCGGCTTGTCGTTTTTGGAGCTCTGTCAAGCCAAAACTGAGGGTGTGTCGGTAATGAGGAGCTTGTAATTAATTATCACTCGCGCGCTGCGGCAAAAGATGTACCGTGTTATGACCAGCAGACCTCTAGCAACACATTGTAGCAAAAAAAGGCGGCGCGAAAATATTTGTATCAGGACTCCTTTAACACACCACGAGGTGGCGATCTCAGCCCAAGCGTCGTAAAAGCGTCGGCCTCGCTCCTAGCATCACGCTAATCCAAACCGAAAATAGCTCTGCGACGCGCTCCTGCCTGACTTGGCTGTAACACCACGTTGTCCACTCACGCGCTCGACCCCAGAAAAATCGCGGCCCGGGAGCGGTTAGACGCGGTTTGCGTTTCCCTCTAGTGCGGCCGTGGTGTTGAATCACATTTTAACATGCCGCGGGACTGCGACCACGTTCTCCGTTCAATATGCGACGCTGTTCTGGCTATCACACCTCGTTCTCTCATTACGCTTTTACCGTTAACTACTACAGCTACCACAAGGGTTTGTTTAATCATTTAGCAGGGACGTTAGTCGTCGGGATGGAGATGTACCACCAATAATCAAAGTGGGCACATCCACGTTAAACGGTGCTATAGCTGCCAGACATCAATATACATTGTGCAAACTCTCTTATACCAATGTACAGTGAATATTCAATTACTTCAGTAAGGAAACGCTTTACTTTCGTGTTATTCCGAATGCTATGACGGAGGGATCAACCATGTTTTCTCTTCTGCCACACTATATACCGTGAACAGTATATAGCGTGGCAGAAGAGAAAAATAACAACCAGCAGCACTCCTACATCTGCAAGTACTGTGATGTCCGGGACACTCTATGCCATATGATATGAGGAGGCATACAAAACTCTAGCACCACTTCACTAACCGAAAAGCAGTGGGAGGCCAAGCTATCGGACCCAGACCTGAAAAATCAGTGAAGCCTCGTTCAGCGGGCTCGAGAAATGGCGAAGGCCCGCGGCTACCTGTAGTAAGGAAGTCGCCCACCTAGGGCGCACAGTTTGCTTGCTCAAAATAAAGGTTTACTCTATCTCTCTCTGCCACGCAAGATTACACGTGTTAACACGATTCCTTGTGCGATATGACGCCTGTATAAGGTGTTACTGTGAAGGAGTTTCAAGCACCAGCGTGGCTCTGTGGTAGAATACTGGACTGTCACTCAGAGGCCCGGGTTCAACTTCCATCCGATCGTGGGCATTTTTTATTTCATTTCGCGCGAAAGTGGTTACGGACAGCGGCGAGGCGGCGGCGGACAACTACTCCGCTGCCATTGTGATTTGATAAACAGTCCTCGCTGTAAAATTGCGTCTTATTACTCATCAGCGACATACTCTGTGACGTAATAATTTTGGAAGAATTGTGCCGTCATCACGACATACTATGTTAACATCAACAATTTACGTAGTTTTTTGGTTGAAAGTGAGTCCACCTGGCATGATGAACTGCAGGGGAGATGCAGAGAGCTTCAGGTTGGTAAGGAGGAAAAAAAAATGGAATTGGCTGAGAAAGCAAAATTATTATATTGAATGCCTTGTGATAGCAGCCTTCGCTTGTGCTCTTCTTAGCGCTGCCTAAAGGAACTGTCACATTTTATAATAATGTTATCTGGGATTTAACGTCCCATAACTACGATATAATGGGAGATGCCGTTGTGGAGCGCTCCGGAAATTTCGATTACCTGGGGTTTGTTAAGGTGCACATAAATCGAAGCACACGGGCCTCAAACATTTTCGCCTGCATCAATATGCAACCGCCGCGGCCGGGATTCGATCCCGCGTCCTTCGAGTCAGCAGTCGAGCGCCATAACCCTTAGACCATTGTGGCGGGGCGAACTGCCATATTTTAAATTTCTTAATGTACTTTAACATATTTGAACAATGACGCGCTACTTGAACTTTTGGTGCACGGCAACAAACATTTCAGATAAATTCCAATACAAGATTGTCGATGTCCTTTCCGAATTCTACAATCGAATTATCTGCCAAATTATTTTTTTTGTTCACTACTATTACTCGCGAACAGCTTCGTCATTCGTAGCCAACATTGTGGCTATTTTCCTTTACGCACCCGCTCCACAAATCCAAACATACAGGAAACGCGTTACTGTATTGCGAATATAAGATTTTGTTATGAACGGTTACTCCCTATGTAAACGACGATCATCGAGTTTCTATTCGGTATTCTGATTTGGCGAATGCTTCAAAGTTGGTTATGCGCAAATAAATAAATGCGCATGTTTCACAGGCTCCTAAGTCCGCTTTGAATATAAAGTATGAGTTCGTGAGGCATTCTCGATTGATTTTAGACAGCGGGGCTTTTTCACAACGCACATCCGTTATAACATCGCATCTGAAACAAGGCCGCAACGGCCGGCATCAAACCGATGACCTCTCGTCTAGTAGTTCAACTCTATCCGTGAACGTAGACTGCAGAACTGCACAATGGCACAACCTACACTACATTTCTAGTGCCAACGCACAGGCACTGAAGAGCTCTATAGTGCTCATGAAAAATCACATCAAACGTACTCTCAATAGCTGTGGCCACTGTACATGTGCCAAGTAGACTACACGGTTTCGCTACATGGTAAATTCGTTTGAAAGCAGCTTATCATTATCGTCTCATGCATTGAGAAGGCTTAACAGAAAAGCTGTTTAAGCGGTCGGTGGATTGTGCTCTGTCGTAAAAAAACTATCATCATCGTGAACCGGCACGCGATCTCTTCATTTTTTTTTTTTTTTACAGTGTCAGTTGTTTAAGCCATCGGTAACTTGTGCTCCATCGTGCAAATTTCTCTGGTGGGCAAGCCACAAGAATTCGGCAAGCCCCAATACCGTTTACAGCAGGTGCGAGTGTCAAACGAAAACAAAGACATAAAAAAGGGATAAAAACAAAGAGAAAAAAATAAAGGGAATAAAGACATACAAATATAAAAGACAGAAAAACACATACAGTGAGAGAGGGAAACAAAGAAACAGAGAGAAAAAAACAGCGAGAGAGAACGAAATCGATGAAGTAAGAAATAAATAAATAAAAAGGAACAGATACAAAAAAGAGATACAAGAAACAAAGACAAAGAGAAAGAAATAGAAGAAACAAAGAGAAACGAGAAAGGCCACACAGCTGCACTCTTTCAAGTGTCGCACAGCAAGTGCGAAGCTATCATATTTTTTCTTTAATTGTAAAGCCATGTGTACATATACTCAACATTGACTATATGGTTATTACCGGTGTCTGCACTCTACGCCTCGCCGTTTCTCTTTCAGAAGAGTCGAATGCGTCGGTAACTATACCTGACGTATTTGTTGTGGAGATGTGCATTGTGGCAAGCACCAATTACACCAGTTATTTCGACACATTTGAAGATCTTGTCCTCTACTTTGCAGCTATGCTGAATTCGGTAAGCAGCCCTGAATTGTGTGATTAAACAGCATACTTAATAGTTATACTTTTTGCTCGCTGATGTACTGCATCAGGTTAAATTCTGAAACGCGGCGTTTTTTAGCACTATGCATACCACAAGTTAAATTTGAGATTTTCTATAGCTGTCATGCCGAAAAAGGTAACAATCGCCTTAGCTTTCAGCTGAGTAAGTGTATTATTCGAATGAGAACATCCTTCCTTCTTTCTAAGCATGTAAATTATTTTATGACCATGTTATTGGTAGCATATTAGACGTGCTCCTTTTGAAAGTTGTCTAAATAAATTAGTGGACTGAACCAAATGATTTCTTGTGACCTCCACAAAAACATAAATAATTGGAGTAGTGATTAAACTGGGATTGATAAGCACCCCTAAACTTTAAAGGCAAACAATGGCTTCTAGACGTCAGCTAAGACGTAATATAACACACAGTCATGGCCATTCTGAGTCATAAAACTTGTGTATATCGTGCCGTCTCTTTTCATTTACCAGACGAACCGTGACTGTCGCTTGCGAAATATGCATTGTGCAAGCTGAACTAGCAGCACTTTTGCTATTTTGTGGGGTTTAACGTCCCAAATCAACTCAGGCTATGGAGACACCTTAGTGGAGGGCGCCGGATAATTTGGACCACCTGATTTTTTAACGTGCACTGACATCGCACAGTACACGGGCCCCTAGCATTTCGCGTCCATAGAAGTGCAGCTCCCACGGCCGGGATCGGACCTGCGACTTTCTTGTCAGCAGCAGAGTGTTGATTTTGTTCCGGCTACATATATATTCGGAAGTTGCACAGTAACTGAGCACGGTTTTACTCAGTGTTCGCTTTGTTAGAGAATATAGAATAACCAGTCTACCAAGCTCGTGCGTATAACAAAACCAAACAGGAATTTGTGATACTGAAGGATCCAGGAAGTGGCATTTCAAATAGGAACAGTGTGTTGCTGTTATTCCTGCAAAGCCCTCTTACATGTTTCATACTGCTGGATGAAACTCCTCAAAACAGTGTTATAAGCGTTCGAAGCACATGTGACATGACCTTGTTGATTTGGTATAGATGAGAAAACCGGGGCCAGGTGGCGCTAAGCGCCCCCTTTTTCGGAAATATCATTACGCGGTCGCGCGCGGTGCTCTACCGGCGGTTTGTTTACATTGCGGCTGCGTGCATTCTGTCTCGCTGCACGTGCGAGCGCGTGCTTTTAACACGACGGTGTCTTATGCCGTGGTCCGCCACGGCTCCACTGACGTATTTCCGTCACGGATATGACGTTGTAGAATATAAAGACTAAGACTGGGTAAAGAAAAAAACAAGAAGAAAAAGTTCGAAAAAATTCGACAGATCCCACGTACCGTGAGAATCGATGTTATGCGAAGCATCCGCGAGATTGTTGCGTAATTTTTCACATTGAGCGAAACGTTACGGAATGACGCTAGAGAAATGTGGAAGTTGTATACCCACACTCATATACTGAAGAGTCGCATGTGTATAATGTAACCAGTTGTTTACAGTTGCGTAACGATGTCAACAGCAACTTGGGCGTTACCAACACCAGACGCAGTGAGCTGATAGTGCTCATATCCTTCAACACTGCATAGCGCGAATCCGAACAGCACAAAGAAGGAACACAGATGCACAGGACAGGCGTTACTCGCAACTAAGCTTCATTCAGGAAAGTTTCCTTAGATATATGCACAGCCGAGTGGCACATGCAGGCGCACTGCACATACGTTACAGTCACAGTTGCAGTTGTTACAGTTGCGTTACAGTTGTTATGCTTATACATGTCGGTTATGACGGAGAAGGCATGCACGTTTCACGAACCCATGTGTACGTGCAGAAGGGGTTCTTGACAGTTCTTGTACAAGGTCATCATCACCGTGATCAGTGAACGCCAGCAGCTAGACCGGACTTGTTAATCGCATCCGTTCGTGATACCGGCTACGAGGGGTCTAAGTGTAGCGAAGTGCGAGGTGCAGAACTGCTGGTGGAAATCCTGGATGTCTCTCACGATGAAATGATCTATGATGCCTCCTCTCCTGGACGTGGCAGCAACGTCTTTTGATGCCCTGTCCACATCCAAGCCGCATGTCACGCAGTATATGGACCAGGCGTTGTTGGGTTTCGATAAATCAATTTTGAAGTCACCGGTAATGATGAGAGGCCTGGTTCTCCCGGCAGATTTATTGTAGGAAGCATTGACCCCGGTTTTTGCGTAATCCACGTGGTCCACGTTGCGGACCACGTGGACGAGTGGGTGATAGTTGAGCGTCTTCCGGGGCTGTTCTGTCTTTAGCTTTCTTACTTTCCTTGCGTCCGCCGCAGTGGTGTAGCGGTTATGGTGCTCGGCTGCTGACCTGAAGGTCGCGGGTTCGATCCCAGCCGCGGCAGTCGAACTTCGATAGAGGCAAAATGATAGTTGCCCGTGTCCTGTGCGATCTCGGTACACGATAAAGAATACCAGATGGTAAAAATTTCCGGAGCCCTTCACTGCGGCGTCTCTGATAATCATATCGTGGTTTTGGGACATAAACCCCCTACTATTATTATTATCCCATTCCTTGCGTGTTAATGTGTGTATTCGCGGTTACTGCGTTGGTTGAGACTGTGTATCACCTGTGGCACATACCCGCAAAACATGAACTCTGGTATGCGGGTATGTGCCACACGTGACTGAGAGAAAGGGTTGTATGACGTACGCTACAAGTATTTTGCGTTATTCATGTCATGACCAATGAATCGTGTTCGTCATACACTGATCCCCTGCTATGCCAAAGTTAGTATATTACAAGTTATGGAAACGACCAGGAGAGCGCCCAGACGTAGGCGGCTAGATAAATAGATAGATAGATAGATACGTAGATAGAAACGGCCAAAGTGCCTGAGGTTCGCTAAGAAATGCTTCGCATTTAAAAGATGGACCTTACGCCCCCTCGCTCCGCAGCGCGAAACGATTCGGCCACGGACGGCACGTTCTTCACAATGCTAACGCGAGCTATTTATATACACCATTTGCCGGTAGCTGTACTCAGAGATCGGTGCTACAGCGTGTTTTCGTTATCACTAGCGAGATGGCGCGATGAGCTCGAAGAGCACGCTTTGAAGGTCGTCGCCGTTGCGACGAGCGCCCGCGTCTGAAGGGCGTGCTCGCTCGAGCGTGCGCTTATCTCGTGATCACGCTGGTTTGTACGTCTCGCGTTGAGAGCACGAAGGTCACTTGGCTCATTGCAGCCGCCGCTTTTGCGAAAGAAGCCCGGTGTTCACGCAGAAATAAGTTACCAATGTGACAGTTAGTTCGCTCTCATCCTGTGTATGTTCGTTCCGTGCGTCCTTTCTGCTTGAGCAGCGCGTTGCAAGTTTCGAGCTGCGTGCCGTTCTTCGCGTGACATTATAATTTGTTGCTGAAGCACTCCGCTCCACTAGGTCTGTGAACGGCGAGTCTACCCTCCGCCCGATGAAACACTCACGAGAGTGTTTCATCGGGCGGAGGGTAGGTGGCCACGATCCTCCGTCGCATTCAAACTGACTCATTTCCTAGTCCTCATCGCCTGGCGCTAATTACATGCGGATCGGTTAACCCAATCTGCCAAAACTGCAGCGCGCAAGAATTGGCCACACAAAATCACATGTTGTGGCGATGTGAAGGCTTTCGTCCCCCCAGAACGCTCCTGCCAGCTCGCTTACGGTCAACGTGGGAGGAGCTTATTCAAACTCCCATTAAGGAAACGCAGCTAGCTATTGCTGCCTGGGCCGAAAGGGTCGTGCCCACGTGGAGTGACCCTGAGGACCGCACCATATGTGTAAATATGTGGAACCTAACAATTGGTAATCTGCGTATATTGTCTAAAACTGAAATGTTAAATCGGATGTGCTGACCGTGTTGTAAATGAATGTTGGGTGATTTCTGTAATGGTTATTCAGTTTTATTCTTTCATACATTGCTTTGTTATGAATATTTTTGTATGTATTTCCGAGTTGTCATTCTATTATTTGCTCTCATAGGCCACATGCGTGTTTCTTTTTGTATTGTCGCTTTCCGCTGCCTGTAAGTTTTGTAATTTTTGTAAATTTGTACTTTAGATTTTTTCCGGGTGAAGGGGCCAGTCAAGCTGTGAAATGCAGCGTTTTTCCCTTCGCAACAAACCACGTATACAGTGTATTTTCGTGTACTTGTCACGTGGTTGAACAAACTCACTCAAATAAAGCTGGTTCCTCCTGTCTCTGGTTCCCTGCTCGCGCCGCGCGAGCGCTCTCCAAATGGCTCGTGCGCGGGTTCTCTCCTCGAGCCGTGCTGAATGGCAGTGCACGTGCTCTTGCTCGCAGTGGTCATGTGAATGTGCTTGCGCGCTGAACTCTCGCTGCGCTTGCTCTCGCGTTATATTAAAGACGATAGTCTTTCTTGGGATACTTAAACGGAAAAATTTTGGTCTGTCTTTCTGTCTTTCTGTTTGTCGGCACGTCCCTCGATTGAGCCACTCGGCCAAAGTTGAACCACTTGCCCAAGGGCCAGCCGTCTTGAACTGGTACGGCAGTTCATACTTGTGAACGTTGTCGATCAAAAAGTAAATATCATGCATATCTGAGGTGCAACATCACTAGGTAAGTATTAGGTTGCGTGTTCCTTAAATAGAAAATGCATACATACGTAATTTTAAGAACCCTAGTTTCTTAAGCTGCGCTGAAAATGCGACTGCGCTGAAATTTGCCTTCCTCCGTGCCCTCCGCACGAGCTCAATTTTGTGTTTCGGTTTCGGTTCTCTATTGCACTGTACGAATGCCATGGGTTGGTGTTGAAAAACTTTAGTTTTTAGAAGGCCAAGAAGGTGAAAAAAATATTTAAAAAATGAAAAAGCAGCGTTGTGGGCGGTCTTCAGGCTGCCGGTTGTGGGCGCCGCTCTGGCATTCCTGTTTTACCCAGGCGACGTGTAAATAAGAGAGTGTGTGGAGAGTACTCGTTGAGTGCGGACGTTTCTTCTTTTTCAGCGCTTCGCGCCAAACCGCGTGTTCGGGCTGGCTGGCGTCCCCGCCGGTCGCGTTGGTCACCGCCGGTCTTCGCCTGCTGCTGCACCGGGACTACCAGCACGCAACACAGCACTCATGTTTCCCGACGTATTGCCAGATGGCGTCCATATCTCACACAGCGCCTCTTCTATCGTCTTTACATGACATTTGCAGCGAAGCACGCAGATACGTGGCCAATTTTTTAACTGAAGGTCGTGGTCTCGCGGGGTAGTTGGAGATGGTGTAGAGCACTTTTGTCAAGAGGCTGGCCAAGAATGCCACCTTTTTTGGGACGGTAATGCCCATAGGGCAGAGAAAATGAGATGTTGAAAGTAAAGTAGTGCGCCATGCTGTTCGAATGATAAAAAGAAATGGCACCAAGATCGCGCATAACATTTATGACCAGAACTTCTGCAATCTGGATATATAAATAAAGGCCAAAAAAAGTAAAATTATTCACCCTTCTTAAAAACTCGTGTGCATATGAGAGAAAACCATTTTAAATGAAACAAACAGCATGGAATAATTCATGCCAACCCAAGTTTGCCATGAGAACCACCTGAATACGGGCGAGTCCACCTGAAAACGGGCTTTAAGCTGGTCTTCTTGGTGAACGATTTTTGGGGTGAACTGCCCAGAGCAAAAGACGAAACACCACGACAAGAACAAGGACAACAAACGCACGAAGAAGACAGGACAAGCGCTTCGTTCCTTTGTGGTTCTCGTCAGCGCTGCGCTGTTTCATCCTCTGCTAACATTATGAACCAACTAGTTCTCATCAAGTACTTACCAATGCACAATGGCGAAAAAAGAAAGATGCGTTCGCTTTTACTAACGTCACTGTTCTGGCTTGCACATAAGTTCTCCTCAAGATTGAGGTGGGCCGGTTTCCTGGTTCTGCGGTTTGCAAAAATAGAAGAGTGCGTAGGAAAAAAAAAACAAGACTGCTGTTTATTGCGTTCCGATGTCATTTCTTATGTAATTTGTGCAAACGAGGATGCGTATAGATATATATCTATAAGGAACAAGAGAGAGTACGACGCACGTTGGTTTTTGCGGTATGTTTACTGACGTTTCGGCTGGTGGACCAGCCTTTGTCAAAGTAACCTGGTTACTTTGACAAAGGTTACTTTGACAAAGGCTGGTCCACCAGCCGAAACGTCAGTAAACATACCGCAAAAACCAACGTGCGTCGTACTCTCTCTTGTTCCTTATTCTACGGGGGCCAACGTGACTTCCTTGCTGCAACTATATATATATATATATATATATATATATATATATATATATATATATATATCCCAAGCCAAATCGCCATTGCACCCAAAGTCTAAGTTTAACGTAATAAAGTGCTTAGTGAATTTCAGTTCTGCGAACACATTTTGTAACATGGTCCAACGCCCCTCACGTCATATTGATCAGAAATTGTCTGAATGTCTGGGTACAGACAGCGCCTTGCGTTTTGAGGACTATGTCACCTGTGACACTCGCATTGAGGCATGCGCCACTCTGTCTACAGAAGACCTTGCAGCGAAAATCCTGTCTCAAGAAGAAGAAGTGGAAGACGTAGCCGCTGTAGAGTAAGCACCAAGAATATCAGATAAGGAAGCACTGATGTACTTGCAAAGAGTGGAGTTCTTCGATGCCCAGCAGAGTGTTGTGCTGGGGAATGCCCATGAGAGATTGCACACAGTGACTCAATTCATTGACCACCGCAGTCCTAAGTGCACAAGTGCAGCAAAAGATAACTGCATTCTTCAGAACATGCTAAGTAAGCAGAAATTCACATTCAACTAGGCAGAACTGCAAATAAAAGGGTTTAAACTTCATTTCAACAACCGATAATTTATTTAGCTCATGATAATAAGTTGCAACAAAGCTATTTTATTTCAGCGAGCTTTCTCTTTAAGGAACATTTTCCTGGGGTCCGTCGAAGATTGTTCAAGTCTCACTGTATACTGTTTCGGTTAGCCGCACTCGAGCGATTGGCGACATATTGGGCTGCTTTGCCTCAGCTACACGGACAGCTTTTTTGTCACCAATTACAATGGCTTTGTCACCAATTACAATGTCTAGAAAGAGCACATTGCTGGAATATCTGTTGAACCAATATTGCTTATTTACGCCTTTGAAAAAAAAAAGGCAAAGTCAAGTCACTTGAGCACCCGCTTTCCCGAGGTACCGAAATGCTTGTCATGATATAGTGGATGAATTAAATATATAAAAGGATCACAAATGATCTTTCTTTTGGTGAGCACTGTGTACAATAAATAATACAAGGACTTTCAAAGGCTTATCAATAAAAATCGAGTTAGCAAAAACAAAAAATACAATCGCCTCTTGTGCATTTATATCGTGAATCTACGATACAGAAAGTGTTCTGTCGAGCGACATCCCCACGGGGACGCAGGCCGCAAGTAGTATTCTAGGAGATCACCAATGCAGATACGCAAGTGCGATCACTGCGTTAAATATTTAGCAGTATGCGCAGTACCAGAACGGCTTTTCACATGAGCAGGTGTTCCGGTGTGCTCTTTCCTGAAAGTACTGAATGGGTGCGACAATACGTGAGAAGGTGACTAAACACTATTGCTGTATGCGTAAGGGTCACTCGATCTGCCGCACGACAATGATCAAAATAAGGCACGTACAATAAATGACGATTTGAATCTGCGTACACCCAGGTGCTTGTTTCGCCTGTGCATTTCACTTGAATGTGCAGTTTCACAGGCTAATTTCAGTGCTTATTATATGTTCAAGGCTGATGCTGCAGTACGCGGCATAAGAAGGGTCCGTACAGACCTGTTGAATGACATGGCTTTATTTGCAACTTGGAAACCCAATCACCGGCAGCGCAAGCTCCACCGAAAACACGCGCGCGGCAGCGCTGGCAGCGCGCAGTCGTTACCACGGGTGAGCCGACGACCTTCGAAGTTTTCTTCTGCCCACCAGGGGAGCATCCGGCGCTGGCGTCGCGCGTTATCTTTAGGTTGCCTCGTCTATATTGCACAACCAAGGAAAGAGAACTGGTGAAAATATGTTCCTTTTGCGGCAATGTACGTTTGAAGAGCATATCTACGAGAACTCATGTATCGTATTGAACTGCTATTTGGAACTGTTCAATATTACCTTTAGTAACTACCACTTCAGTTATTTATTACACTTTATTTGAGTTATATTTATGTGGTTTGTGAATTATTTACGCTGCATCTGACGGTATTGAGATTATCTCTAACAAAAAAAACATAATTTGTTTTCTAGAAACGCCTCATATAACCTATAGAACTCAAAAAAACTAATAAATGATTCATTTTCCGTTTAAGGCTGGACTCGTATTTACTGGAATGGACAATCCGGCTATAACTTTCCAGCTTAACGCCGTACTCAACATTTCGGTAAGCTATTTTAAGTTAAAATACAACTTTTCATTGGCTCACTAATTCATATAATCTAAAAAAGGCAAACCAGTTGCCACTGCCATGAAGGAGCTTGGAGGGTAAAAGTGAACTTTCAGGATTTAGGTACGCACAGCTATATATGATGCTGGAGATCATCATATAAGTATATTGTTGGGATTATATTTGCAAGATATTTGCGGAGCAAAATAGTTCGACACTCAATACGGTGGTGGTTGTTCACCAGAACACGCCGTCCTCCTCTTCTTCCTTCACTTCACCTTGGTGATAACTGCAACACCGCAACATCGACCCACGGTGGCGAAAGTGCCGTCCCGGCCCTTATTAGGAGGTGTTGGGCGAAAGTTACGGCTTCAAGCGGGCGACGTGGACGACGTCTCAAGATGGTGAAGGCGCGGCAGAATCGAGAGGAGCTATTTCATAGGTAACGTCAGTCACCTGGCGCAACAAACGGTAGGGGCTGGAATGCTTGGGAAGAAGCTTTTGGGACAGGCTAACATGCCGACACAGAGAACAGAGGAGAACAAGGTCACCCGGATTAAAGTGGTTGTTCCTATGGAGATAGTCGTATGCATGTTTCTGGCGCAGCTCCGAGTCGGAAAGGCTTCGATGTGTGATCCGATGGGCCTTTTCGGCTGTGGTAATAGCGTGGCGAGCATTAGCTGTCGACAGGTTGGCAGGGCTGGGTACGAGCGTGTCAAACGGCAAGGTCGGTTCTCTTACATAAAAAAGATGAAAAAGGAGAATATCAAGCAGTGTCGTGGCGCGAGGTGTCATAAGCAAAAGTTGCAGAGGGTAGCGCAGTGTCCTAGTCATCACTCGAGACATACATGGCGAACATGTAAGTGATCGCGCGATGCAAAACTTTTTTGAGGCCGCATGTCTGGGGATGATAGGCCGTTGTAATCTTGCGTTTGGTTGCACACGAAGTAGGTCATCGATTACCTTGGATAAAAAGTAGTGACCTCGGTCCTTGAAAAGTTGGCGAGGAGTGCCGTGATTGTAAGTGACGTCTTGTATCAAGAAGTCAGCGACGTCTGTAGCACAGCTGCTCAGGAGAGATCTCGTGATGGCAAAACGGTTTGAATAATCTGTAGCTACGGCGATCCACCTGCTACCGGTGTTCGAAAGAGGGAAAGGACCGAGAAGGCCGAGGCCGACACGAAAAAAAATGCTGGGCAGGTATGTCGATGGGTTGAAGGAGCCCGGCGGGGTGTACAGCTGACCTTTTACGGCGTTGTCAGGACTCGCAAGAAGCAACTAAACGAGGTACGGAGGCCGGGACACAGAAAGCGTCGGTGGGCACGGTCACACACGTCATTGCGGTATACACGTCATTGCAGTGGTTAGACGCCCAGCTATGGGATTTGTGATACAACACCATTATGCGGCGGTAAATACTTGATATACAATTCAACTGCTTTACTGGGCTCATCAATCTGTAACAGTTCCTGAGCGACTGGATGCTGCAGTTTCCCTTTCACTGTGTTTATTCTTAACGTCATACACGTCATTGTTGCCAATTTATGGAATACTTTCATGTTATGAAATTGACAGCAAGCACAAGCGTCAAAGATCTGCTGCTAACATAGCTCTTCTCTTTCAATAACAGGATGAAAAACTTTTCGGCGACAGAGTTTGTGGTATACCTTACAATGGGTTTACTGATAAGACTAACACCACGGTCTGCGGTTTTGACGCTGAAGAGACGTTAAACAGGACGACAGATTACGCAAACATGTGCATGGCTGCTGAGTGCGACGTTATTTATCACATCACTAAGTATATTTCTTTCTATGCAAAATGTTGTTAGAATATTCGTTCTTTCTTTTTTCGGTATATTATGCAACGATCCCTGCTATGAGATAATGTAAACAAACTTGAAATTGACTTGGAACTGCTCTCAGATCACGTACCATTAATCATTATGCGGGCCACGCGATGTAGGACGAAAAAAATTGTGACATGATGTTACAAGTGATGAGGCTTCTAGGTAAATCACGATGACCTGAAATGTGGAGATTTCTAAACCAGACAAGAGATGGCTCACTCTGTTTGAGCTGGAAGACATTATTTTTAAAGAGCCTTTCACCACCCCGCGTTCAAAGACGAAGGAGTGGTTTCTTGCTCGCCTTCGCTGCGCTTCCTCAAGCCATATCTCCCCCTCGCCCTTTATTTTTCAGAGTACGTGTACACTGTCAGCACTAAGCGTTGAGCCAATCAGGATTTCGCGCTTGCCGGCTACACACTGTTATCTCCGCTTGCACGGTCGTAAACACAAAAAATGAAATGAAGTCTCTGGTCGCGCACAATAGTTTTGCGGGACAAGGCAGAGCAGTTAGGCGGCTGCATGGCAGATCAGTGTAGGAGACAATTTGCAACTGATATCTCGCGTATATGAACCAATGGAGAGTATGTACCGCAACGACGTCCCGTCAATCACTGTTCTTGCGTCACGAAGTGCACCAGAGAGACGAGAAACGCCAGGTCAGAATAACGCGCTCATTTTATTACGATGGCAATTTTAGGGACAGTCTCGACGGGTTTTTGCCATCGCCATCATGACCTGCACGATGTCCAAATTTATAAGATCTCCCCGCGCATCGTATGTTCTACCGCGGGTAAAAGCGCGCGAGCGGGGGCCACAAACGCGGCCGAAGGAGAGATCAAGCGAGCTGGCCCATTTCCGTCGCTCGGAGGGTGCATGCGCTAACATCACCCCGGTCGGGTGGCCTGCCGTCGAAGCAGACAGAAAATGTCCCGCCCGTCTTTAACAACCATGAAAAGACGAGAGAAGGGGAGGGTGTCGCGCGAGCAGCAACTTTGAACTTTGAATCTAAGAGCGTGGTCGCGATCGATGGCGCGTGCGCTATCTCGACAGCCATCACAGCGGGTGCCTCGTGTATCCTTCTACGCGCTGCGCTCTCAACGCGAAGTGACTATGCGTGCAGAGCATCCCTCCCTGGAGCGGCCGTATTTCTTACACCAGCGTTTTGTAGTCACGCGAGATCGGACGGAAAACAGTTAGATGCCAGCCTCACTTCGTATAACACTACAATTTGTTGGTATTGCATTCACTGCTTCGCCATTGAGGTGAAACTGACTTTTCTTTCGTATTTTGAGAGCCTAGTGAGGGACCCTGTGCAACACAGTCCAATGTCACGCAGATACTCGACAACGGTCCTTAAAAGATTTAGCTTTAGTGAGGAGTATATCTAACGCTTTAGTCTAACCAATCACTGCATACCACACTAATCACATAGCTACCGTCACTAATAATCAATGATGAAAACAGATAAATGTACCCTTCCAGCTCTGTGTGCGATGCTGCAGCTTCGTTTGTTATCCATATTTGCAGAGCGGAATGACTTCGTAATCTTATCTCAAATATGCACGCGCACTGCTCTTCGTGCTCGTGTACCTGAGCGGGAAAGGATGCAGATAATCGGGGCTTTTTTGCGGCCCCCTCTGCAGAGTTAGGAACGTGGAAGTTAAGGTATACAACTTTAGAGATGTGGGAAAAGAACGCCGTAAATAAACTTCGTGTTGTGGTTTGGGTTCATGTCGTCTTGCTTTGACTGCCGCGTACAAAGCGTCTTTTTGGTTTTTTGAATGCTCTCCTTGAAAAAGAAATACGTAATCAAATACACGTGAAAAGCTGTACTGATTTCAAAATGTTCAATTCAATTCCTCTTCTAAGTTATGCTCGCAACTGTCACAAAACTTATGAAAATAGAGTCCGGTTCCAGTTAAACCAGGTTCACCAACAATGCTCCGTCCGTAGACCTGCGCTGAAGATCTGTCGATTTAGTGTTTACGGGACTAAAGATTATTCAACGTTGACTAAATTAGTATATAAACACCTTCAACATATTTTACAATAAAGTGAAACTTGCTTTCTTCGTTTTTTGAAACCACGGAATGTTACTGTAGTCGTCAATAGAACGCAGACAAAAGCTTTCTATGGGTTAGAAGAAAGCATATTGTGATGCTAATGTTTATTGTTTACCTTGTGCAGCTAAATTCGTCTTTAATTTTTGAAATATTGTTCAATGTGTATAGTGTACACCAAAACTTGCAGATATCTTGAGCAATAATGTACTTATCAAAATTGACTAAGACAATAGATACCAAAAATTGTCAAGCAAGCATGTATTTAAAGCATTTAAATAGCCGGGGTTGAATGACGAAGACTTGCCTTTCACTTCCTCATCCATCTATTTCCTGTATTTCCTCTCTTGACTGCGTCGCTCTGCTCATCTACATTATGAACGTAAACCAACTAACCCGAATCACCATTTTCTTCATGCTGTGGCAGTTATGGTAACACTTTAACTATGCCTATCGTACATACTGCCGCGAGTCTTATATTTCATGAGTTGAAGCTTCACCCACAAAGACTGTGGGCAACGCGCTGCGCAGGCCTCGCCGTGATGTGTAGGAAGCTTCGCCATTGTTTTGGAACAATCTGTTAAGATTGCGCGCCGCACGAGAATGTTCCAGCTTTGTCGAGAGATAACGCCGCCAACAGCGATATCGCTGGAAAGTTCGATGGCGCCTGTATAAAAGCCGACGCGCTTGACTGCTTGTCAGTTGATCGACGGTCGACGCTCTGTTCGCCGCTATCAGTGAATACAGTGTTTATTGCTGTAAATTACCTTTCCGTTTCTCGGCCACAAGTTCGGCCAAATAAACAGTTTCATCTCGGACGTGCTGACTGCTGACTTCGTCGACGTCACGACCACGTGACATCTGGTGGAGGTGCTGCTTCATGATCCGGACGCCACCGCGGAGCGCTGACCCAAGTCCAAGCCGCGAAGAAGATGACTCTAAGGACAACCCGGATCCTCGAACCAGCCGCCGGCAGAAGGGACTGCAACCAGAGTACGGGCTCCTTCCCGAAAACGCCAGGCAGCCGAAGATCGTCACATCGACTGCCGAGACGATGACTGACGCAGTGCCCCCTACGGCGATCGTAATGCAGCCACCCAGGGAGCCGCCGACGTTCCGTGGTTCGCCATGTGAAGACCCCGAGACCTGGCTCGAGACCTTCGAAAGGGTCTCAACATTTATTAACTGGAACTGCGAGAACAAGCTGCGCCACGTATACTTCTACCTAGAAGACGCCGCGAGGACGTGGTTCGAGAACCGAGAATTCCGCCCTACAAACATGGGATCTCTTTCGGACGACGTTCCTAAGAACGTTCACGAGCGTGGTCCGCAAGGAACGGGCCGCGGCTATGCTGGAGACTCGTGTGCAGCTGCCCAACGAAAATATTGCCATCTACACGGAAGAGATGAATCGCCTGTTTCGACACGCCGACCCAAGTATGCCCGAAGAGAAGAAAGTGAGGTTCCTCATGCGGGGTGTCAAACAGGAACTCTTCGCTGGATTAATAAGGAACCCGCCGAAGACGGTCACTGAATTTGCATCGGAGGCTTCCACGATCGAGAAAACGCTTGAGATGCGAACGCGGCAATACAACCGCAGCTTAACGGCTACAAGCTACGCCGACGTTCAAGCCCTAGGACCCGCCGACCTGCGTGAGACGATTCGAGTAATCGTGCAAGAGGAGTTGCGAAAAATTCTACCTTCGTCGCAACCTCAAGTAGAGTCCATCGCCGACGTCGTGCGCCGGGAGATCCAGCATTCACTCGGCTCGCCTCAGCTAGCAGAGCCGCAGCCGCAAACTATTAGCTATGCTGCTGCAGCCCGCCGTCATGCTCCTCCTCCAGGCCCCCGTCAAGACGCCACACCGCCGCAGTACCGTCGCCAGACGCCGCCGCCGCCACCGACACCCTACCGACCACCTGTCGGCCAGCGCAACACCCCGAGAAAGACCGATGTCTGGCGTGCCTCCGACAACCGCCCGCTCTGCTACCACTGCGGAGAGGCCGGCCACACGTACCGCCGCTGCCAGTACCGACAGATGGGACTACGCGGATTCGCCATCAACGCGCCGCGCCCGAGCCAGGCGAACGGCCGCGCGACATCGACGACTACCTCACCGGAACACAGTGGCAAGAACGACGACCTTCCCGCTCGCCGTCGCCCGGACGCTACATGTCACCGCACCGCCGGCCGTACACTGGCCCAAACCAGGGCCGGTCGCCTAGCCCGTATCCGGAAAACTAAGGGCAGCAACCGATGGAGGTGCGGTTGCTATACGACGAACTACCGAAGATCCTCCGCCGCCGACGACGACACCGCGACGAAACCTTCCGAACACGACGCGAACCATACAGACCCCTGACGACGAAATCTCGCGGACTGAAGAAGACCCGACGACGCAAAATGGAAGCAGCGGAACACACCGGCGCAGCCGTGACCCCACGCCACGACGTAACTGCAACCCGAGACGACGAACTAGCGACCTCGACGTTCTTATCGATGGCCACAGCATCACAGCTCTCGTCGACACCGGAGCCGACTATTCCGTCCTCAGTGGACCGTTCGCCACCAAGCTGAACAAAGTAAAGACCGCTTGGAGTGGACCCGAAATCCGGACAGCTGGATGCCACCTGATAACGCCGATTGGTGTCTGCACGGCGAGAGTCACCATCAATAACCGGACTTATCCTGCGAGCTATGTAATCCTACAAAATTGCTCTAGGGATGTGATACTTGGAATGGACTTCCTAAGTGACCACGGCGCCGTCATCGACCTGAGGTCTGAGTCGATAACGCTAACCTCAGAGAAAGCGCTCCCGCCCCACGCGACGCCAGGGAACCATGCATTGAACGTGATAGAAGAGCAGGTGACCGTTCCGCCGCGCTCCAGCGTCATTATTTCCGTCGGCACCGAAAAACCTGCGAACCTTGAAGGCGTCATCGAGGGCGATCAGCAACTACTCTTGAACCGTCATATTTGCGTCGCAAGAGGTATAGCCGAACTGCATGACGGTAAAGCGAAGGTAGTGCTGACAAATTTCAGCCACGAATGTAGGCACCTCAACATTGGTACGACGGTCGCCTACATCGACGAATGTGTGGCCGCCAGCAATGCTTTCGCCCTCTTCGATGCTGCCGAACCTGCTTCAACGAATCGAGGTCCCGAACCAGATTTCGACATCAACCGGAGCCTTCCGAAGGTCAAGCAAGACCAGCTGAAAACCCTGATCCTGCAATACAAGGACTGCTTCTCGTCGTCATCACGAATTCGACAAAGTCCGGTGGCGAAACACCGAATTATAACGGAGGAAAGTGCAAGGCCCCTCCGTCAGAGCCCCTACAGAGTTTCGACTCGAGAGCGCGACGCGATAAAGAAACAAGTCGACGAGATGCTACGCGACAACATCATCGAGCCGTCCAAGAGTCCGTGGGCGTCACCCGTGGTGTTAGTGAAGAAGAAGGACGCGACACTGCGCTTCTGCGTTGATTATCGGCGCCTGAACAAAACCACGAAGAAGGACGTGTACCCCCTCCCACGGATAGACGACACCCTGGATAGACTACACAACGCGACGTACTTTTCGTCGATGGACCTCAAGACCGGATATTGGCAGATCGAAGTAGACGAAAGAGACCGAGAAAAGACCGCTTTTATAACACCCGACGGCCTCTTTGAGTTCAAGGTCATGCCTTTCGGTCTTTGCTTGGCACCTGCGACGTTCCAGCGCATCATGGACACCGTGCTGGCCGGATTGAAGTGGCAGACGTGCCTTGTGTATTTGGACGACGTCGTCGTGTTTTCCTCGACCTTCGACGAGCATCTCCGGCGGCTTGAGGCAGCACTTCAAGCAATCAAGGCCTCCGGACTGACCCTGAAGCCAGAAAAGTGCCGATTCGCGTACAACGAGCTCTTGTTTCTCGGTCATGTGCTCAGCAAGTCTGGAGTGTGCCCAGACCCGCGGAAAACTGCTGCCATCGCCGACTTCACGCCTCCCACCGACAAGAAGGCCGTGCGCCGATTTCTCGGCTTATGCGCCTATTACAGACGCTTCGTCAAAAACTTTTCACGCATCGCCGAACCACTGACGCTTCTTACGAAGACTAACGTGGAATTCAGGTGGGAAACGGAGCAAGTGCAAGCATTTGAGGAACTTAAACGACGCCTGCAGACGCCACCCATACTTGCGCATTTCGACGATTGCGCCGATACGGAAATACACACCGACGCAAGCAGCGTAGGACTCGGTGCCGTCCTTGTGCAAAAGACGGACGGGCTTGAAAGGGTAATCAGTTATGCTAGCCGGTCACTATCCAAGGCAGAAGCCAATTAATCCACAACAGAAAGAGAATGCCTTGCCATCATCTGGGCTACGTCAAAGTTTCGCCCCTACCTCTATGGCAGGCCCTTCAAAGTTGACAGTGACCATCACGCCTTATGTTGGCTAGCTAACTTGAAGGACCCTTCAGGTCGTCTCGCACGATGGAGTCTGAGGCTTCAAGAATTCGACATTACCGTCGTGTACAAGTCCGGACGAAAACACTCTGACGCCGACTGCCTCTCTCGTGCCCCCGTCGACGCGCCGCCGCAAGACGACGACGATGACTCATTCCTCGGAACAATAAGTGCCGACGACTTCGCCGAAAGGCAACGAGCCGACGCGGAACTGAGGGGCCTTATGGAGTACCTGGAGTGCAAGACCGCCGTTGTTCCGAAGGTGTTCAAGCAAGGACTGCCGTCGTTTTTCTTACGGAACGGCGTTCTCCTGAAAAAGAACTTCTCGCCACTGCGAACGGACTACCTTCTTGTCGTGCCCTCATCATTGCGACCAGAAGTCCTCCAGGCCCTACACGACAACCCGACGGCTGGACACCTCGGTGTTTCCCGCACGCTCGCCAGAATACAGGAAAAATACTACTGGCCACGCCTTGCTGCCGACGTCACCCACTAGGTCAAGACTTGCCGAGATTGCCAGCGACGGAAGACACCGCCGACTATGCCAGCGGGACTTCTGCAGCCAATCGAACCACCGCACCGGCCGTTCCAGCAAATCGGGATGGACCTACTAGGGCCGTTCCCGACGTCGACTTCCGGCAACAAGTGGATCGTCGTAGCGACTGACTACCTCACCCGCTACGCCGAGACAAAGGCCTTGCCCAAAGGCAGTGCCACCGAGGTAGCCAAGTTCTTCGTGGAGAACATCGTCTTGCGTCATGGCGCCCCAGAGGTACATATCACAGACAGAGGTACCGCCTTTACTGCGGACCTAACTCAGGCGATCTTGAAGTACAGCGAGACGAGCCACCGCCGCACCACCGCCTACCACCCGCAGACCAATGGCCTCACCGAGCGTCTAAATAAGACCATCGCCGACATGCTCGCCATGTACGTCGACGTTGAGCACAAGACGTGGGACGCCGTCCTTCCGTACGTGACCTTCGCTTACAACACGGCCGTCCAAGAAACGACGCAGATGACGCCCTACAAGTTGGTCTACGGAAGGAGCCCGGCGACGACGCTCGACGCCATGCTACCCAACGTCACCGACGAAGAAAATGTCGACGCCGCCGCTTACTTACAACGTGCCGAAGAAGCTCGACAGCTGGCCCGCCTGCGCATCAAGACCCAGCAGCACACCGACAGCCGTCGCTACAATCTTCGACGACGCTTCGTCGAGTACCAGCCCGGCGACCGTGTCTGGGTCTGGACGCTAATACGACGACGCGGACTGAGCGAGAAGCTTCTTCGGCGATACTTCGGACCGTACAGGGTACTTCGACGTCTCGGCGCACTCGACTACGAGGTTGTCCCCGACGGCATCACGAACTCTCAGAGGCGCCGAGCTCGACCCGAGGTCGTGCATGTGGTGCGCCTTAAACCGTACTATGCTCGTTAGCGCACCTGAGGACTCTAATGTTTGCTTTATTTATTAGTTTTCTTTAGTAATGCATGTGTTCATGTTCTGTTTTAAGCATCGGGACGATGCTTTTTCAGAGGGGGGCATTGCCGCGAGTCTTATATTTCATGAGTTGAAGCTTCACCCACAAAGACTGTGGGCAACGCGCTGCGCAGGCCTCGCCGTGATGTGTAGGAAGCTTCGCGATTGTTTTGGAACAATCTGTTAAGATTGCGCGCCGCACGAGAATGTTCCAGCTTTGTCGAGAGATAACGCCACCAACAGCGATATCGCTGGAAAGTTCGATGGCGCCTGTATAAAAGCCGACGCGCTTGACTGCTTGTCAGTTGATCGACGGTCGACGCTCTGTTCGCCGCTCTCAGTGAATACAGTGTGTATTGCTGTAAATTACCTTTCCGTTTCTCGGCCACAAGTTCGGCCAAATAAACAGTTTCATCTCGGACGTGCTGACTGCTGCCTTCGTCGACGTCACGACCACGTGACAATACGATGCAGTTCTTTATTAAAATCACATTTTAGATATACTGATACCTACCTCTAGTTCTCAACAATATGGGACATTGTGTACGTCGCATCTAATTTAAACCAAATGTCTCTTCCAGGGAAGACCTTACATGGACTGATAATGGTACATTTTCCACAGCCGTGAAAGGTAAGCTGGAGTATCTGCACACTGGCGCTCTAGAATTATTAACTATATGTGTTAGATTCGAATTGATGCCTAGCGTTGTCCAATGTCATCCCATTCGAACAAAGCTGCTGACAATGCTTCTGTTATACGTATTACTCCATTATTGGACCAATAATGGAGTAATCTCTCAGTATGGCCCCGGCGCTCGCGATGACCGAAAAAAAATAGAGGCCGGAGATACGCATGCCTCTTTGCTTGAAAGGAAATTATGATGAGTCCAAAAGATGAGCCTTGCAAGAAGGTCGTGTCATAGGCCTTTACTGTTAACGCCATAAGTACATCATTCATATACATCGTAAGTGCATCATTTATGGTTTTGTAAATAAACCCCCTTATATTTTCAGAAAATGGACGTGTTATGAATCGTTTCATATATATTACCGATCATCCACTCTACTTACGCTTCTTTTAGAGTTACTTTTTTCCCTGCTACATTAACAACATTCTGCAATTTATCTTGCAATTCGTTACAGAACCATTTTTGGAACATGCAGCGAGAATAAAGCCAATATGACGAAGAATTTATTACATTCGTTTTCAGAGCTTTCGTCTTTCTCATTAGCGAACATTAGAGAGTTGCCCGTACGATATATATTAGCGGATTATCTGATAGATCAACTATTATTTTTAGGAAAAGTTACGATGACTGGCCTTTTAGCTCGATCATATACGTAGAAAAACCTGACAATTGTCTAGTTGGTTAAACATGATCAACTTCCCTTTGGCAAACAGCAAACACAACTGGACACAGCTAAGAAATACACATCCAGAACACATTAGCGCATACTATCAACTGTTTAATGGAGCGATGAACATGGGATGTATACATAGAATGCACGCAGGCGTAATAAACGCACCAGCTACCGACGACATGTAGCCTCATTGATCAGCTCTATTTCTTTTTGACTGAGTGCTATCGACGGAGCGCTTAAACACGTGCCCCCTGTAGTCGTTTTTAGTGTTGGCAACCAGAGTAAAAGGGGGGTCATCGAAGCCATATTAACCATAGCTACTTCAACGGTGACAAGCTTGAATAAAAAGGATCTGTTCTTCGTGGCAGCAATGACACAAGACAGGTCAAAAGCACTGTTAAGGTTTAATAGGTGGTTTAGAAAATTTATTAGTGATATGTGCTATTGCATTGTATTACTGTAATTTAAGCATGCTGCTCTGTATTGAGAAAAAACATTATATTAGGCGTGATATTCGGACTCAGGACATTTATATAGATGTTCGTGTGCACGTGCAAACACCCTATACCGGTGGCTAAATCTCAGCTCTTTTGGTTGAGTGTGCTAAACTTGGCTAGTGGTGGCTAACTGGAGGATGCCGTTGGCTAGGACTGGATAATTTTGAAAGGTGTCAACTTGTTCTCACTGATGTTTACTATGTTCAGCTGCTATTATATTAAAATGGTTAAGGGGGGAAGGCTAACGCTTGCTCAAGCTTGCTAATCCTGGCTGAGCATTAGTTAATATTAGTTTGTGCTGGTCCAGTGTGAGGTATGCCATAATACTTTTGGATAATGCTGTGTAATGAGGGGTAACAGTTGTTGTGTTGGCTGGTGCTTTCATGTGTTGGCGAACGGTTGCCGTGTACTGGATAAAGTTGGGTGACTCTCAAGGTTGCAAAAGTCTGGATAATGTCGGTGACGATTAGCTATCCGTCAGTAACTGTTGGCTTGCCTTGCTTAATTATACCTAGTGATGACTAGTGTAGGATAGAGTGTTGCAGTGTTTGATATCTGCTGTTATAGCAGAGAAATGTATAATACATATGAACTGCTATGACTCAGCCACTGATTGTCAGGCACTGTTTGATACCGCAGCAATGCTTCAATGAACGTTGGCCATTGCACGCATATCAGGGCAGTGGAGCACCCATTTCTATTATACGTAACTGACGCCTTAGCTTAAACGCGAGTACCAGAGTTGCGTCGGACCAGCGAGTACCGACTAACGAGAACCGAGTACCTACGTTACGTCATTACGTGGGCATTACTGCGTAGTCGATGCGCCTGGTGACCCCCGGCAAATTGCACTACCCCATTTACACAAGAACGTCTATCTGCCTGATAAAAGCTAGGTCAAAGTCAGACAATACGCCAGAACCCGCGCATTGCTGACAGATTTGTATAACATCGATTCCCACAGTGCGTGGTGCCGGCCAGGTTTTCCTAGGCTCCATCACTCTGAAGCCCATAGCGGATGAAGCAGTGCCGTGTTAAGGTGTGCCTAAAGTGCGAATATCTGTCACTATCCCACGACCAAATTTCCATCGATGTCTGGCATGATCGAAATTCTGCGGGGATGCTGTTTCGTGTACTCGATTACAACCAACATATTCACACAAAACGTGCAAAACTTCCAGGTTATGCTAAAGAGCTGGTGCTTGTACGACACGGAAATATGCCCTTGGAGAAGATGAACCTGGCACGTACACTGGACTTATCACAATGGCACATGAACTCGGCCATTCGTGAGTATATTGAAGAATAATAGTGTGCCAGTCCCCTGAGGTACATTGTGCTGAATTGCAATGGTGGAGTCGGAGTAGCCGATGGACTCCGCGAGCGAGCACTCTACTACGGTTTGAAGCGAAGCCTTCGAACACGCGACTACTTGAACAAGGCGTAAGCGGAATGTTTATCTATCAGATGGCGAGCTGCGCAGAATACGTTGGCAGCATTAATTTCCTGTTCCGAATGCTGTGGAAGCAGCGCTCGTAGCCGGCTGTTCCATAGTCGATGTCACTATCCGATTAATCGATCGCTACAGCACTGAAAATTTGTTTCACTCGGAGGTGTCGCTATCAAGCAGCAGACGCAATGCCGCCCGCTTTGCTGAGCCGTCCATGTCGTACACCATTGCAACAAAACTCGCCACTGCTTTCGACGTCGGCTGCACCTCCACGGAGGCAAACGCGTTGATTGAAATGCGTCACGCAGAATTCCGGTCCTCACAGATGATTTTCGCAGAGCAACTATTCCTGCTCTACGGAGTGACTCGCGCTTCGAACCTTCTCCGACTTTCTCACCGGAACACTTACTCCAGACCGGAATCTCAATGAAACCAAGTGCTCCAAAACGAGCAGGATAACTTGTGCCGACTCCGCTATTGGAATTCGACGTTAAAAAGATTCCACCGGGATGGATATCTAGTATCAAAGTTTTTTTTTTAAATAGAGCGAAGTCTTGCTTCATTATGCGATGTCGCAGACTTTTTTTTGCTTATTCGCGTTTCGCACTGCACAAATATGGCCGTTCAACCTTAAAAGTACTCATACTTTAGCTATTCTTATATACCGCGAAAACTACGGAAACACAGAAGAACACAAACACACGGGCTGCTATTCTATTTTGTGTCTGTTCTTAAATATCATCTGGTTTTTAACACCACATAAAAATACTGCGCATGTCACACCAACAAGCTCAACTTCTGGCACTGCGTACTTTGAAGTACTGTATATGCGATCATTTTGTGAGATAAACAGAAAACAGAGTAAGTGCACAGGTCGCAAGCTGGCATTTCGGAATTTACCACTACGGCCAAATGGATGTGTTCTTTTGAAGATGTCCCCAATGCTGTGGTCTCTGTGGATGGATGTATACGAAAAACATGCGATAAGTACAATGATTTTCAACATAATAGCGTAGTTACTCGTACACACAAACACTAACACTTCGTGCCGTGTAATATAATACATAGCTCTTTCATGGAGGAAGACCTGCGGCCGTTCGCCGGTAGAATGGTCCGGTGCCCTAAAGTTTCGCCTGTGGCCGTGGCAATGCCTCAGCGCATCACCGGCCATAGTTTATTTACCGAACAGCAATGCAATTAAACACTCAAAACAAGAAGTGATTGTGCGCTCCGCGGCATAACAAAAGCTTGTGTAGCGATCGGTGTAATTCTAAATCCTGCGCAAAATGCAACTGTACTTTGTGACACCTGAGGAAGTGAGTAGCACTAGCACCTAGCGATTACCGCCCGTAGAGTTCCCACTGCTCAGTTCATCAAATCGTCGATGACGCCAATGTTTTAGGTAAGCACGTAGGATTCCACCGACTAGAGTACAATCTTGCTAGGGAGATTCGCAAAGTCTGTGTGCGACATGCGGGCAACCTTTTGCTGCGCCTTATCGACTTCCTGCTTGTTGCGCTAGTTCAGATACGTGTCGTCTTCGGCAAGTTTCGTCAGGTTATGGCACCGATGGCACCGACGTGGAGGACTGGCTCGCAATTTACGAGCGCGTGAGCGTACCCAACAAATGGGACGAATCAGGCAAGTTGAGCAACTTGGTCTTCTACCTCGCAGGAGTAGCAAGCTTGTGGTACAACAACCACGCGTCCGATTTTGCTACTTGGTCGGATTTCAAGACTGCCGTCATCAACGCTTTTGGCCGCCCTGCAGTTCGTAAGCTGCAAGCAGAACAGCGCTTACGCGAACGAGCTCAGCAGGCCGGTGAATCTTTCACCACTTATATCGAAGACGTCCTGGACTTGTATAAGAAAGCCAACGGCACCATGTCCGAGTCTGACAAGATCCGGAACATTATGAAGGGCACTGATGACGATGCCTTCACCATGTTGCTCGATAAAAACCCTTCCACCGTGGCCGAGGTCATAACACTGTGCCAGAGCTACGAGGAGCTCCGCCGGCAACGTTCGATGACCCGTCGCTCTCCATCACGCGACGAAGAGCTTGCTGGCTTGGCGGCCATACCTGACCAGGCCACGCTGCTGGCAGAAATAAAGGCATTCGTGCGCGAGGAAATCGCACGCCAGTTCTCTCTCCTGGCCTTCGCCCACCCGCCGCACGTTCAACAGCCGTCGACGACCCTTCTTCCTCCCATCCGCCGAGCGATTGAGCAGGAAATCGCAGAGGTGATGCCTGAGTACCACCAGCAACCTCCGGCTCCTGCGCCACAGAGTTACGCTCAGGTTGTCGCCAGGACGCACCAGGCAATCCCTGCGGCTGCACCGTTGAGTTACGCCGAAGCCGCCGCTAGACCTCCGTCCTTCGAAGCGGGCGTACCGGCTACGTATGCTGCCGCCATCTCTAGGCCCCGACTGCAACCCACCTTGCAGTCATTTCAGCAGCCGCCCCGTCAATCGCATCCTGCGACGTGGGCGGGACCTGCCCCGGCGAACCGATGGCGCACACCCGACAATCGGCACATCTGCTTTGCATGCGGTTATGCCGGTCACGTGGCCCGTTACTGCCATCGCGTGCAGCCGCCTCGAGTCGCGCCAACCACCACCAGCCAGTCCAGCCGTGCATTCTACGACCCGCCTATGTCGCCGATGTCACGCCCAGCTCCATCCACTCGCCGCTCTCCGTCTCCACGCCGTCGCTCAGTCACCAATGCGGCCACGTTCGGTCGCACGAGAGCAGGAAAACTAGTCGTCGCAGTCCACGAGGCAAGGGCTGCGACGCTATCGAACTGTAAAAGCCCTCAGCGAAGTCCATCGAATGTCATAGACGTGTTTGTGGACGGTGTTTGCGCATCTGCCCTTGTCGACACTGGAGCCGCCGTATCCGTTATGGACGCAAAACTTAGCCGCTCACTTCGAAAAGTGACGACGCCACTTTCTGGGATGTCCCTCCGTACCGCCAGCTCCCAGATTATTAGGCCTACAGCAGTATGCACTTCTCGCGTCGTCATTCAGGACGTTCTGCACGACGGCGAGTTCATCATAATTGCTGCATGCGCCCACGACGTCATCCTGGGATGGGATTTTCTCTCCCGCCACGACGCCATAATTCACTGCGCACCAGCCGCCCTCGAACTCTCACCGTTCTCACATTTGACGCCGGCAGACAGTCCATCGGCATTCGCCAAGGCCCTCGTCAAAGACGATACCAAAGTTCCTCCGAACTCGTCGACAGCTGTGCCAGTTTACTGCGCCGGTCTCTGCGACACAATTGCACTCCTTTCGCCATCTGACCGCGTTTGCACTAGGAAAGGGTTGCTGGTACCTTTCGCGACCGTGCAAGTCACTCAGGGTAGCACCGCTATTTTTGTTACCAACCCATCCCCGCACATTGTTACGTTGGTGCGAGGGGAATGTCTCGGCAGAGTGGAGCCCCTCGAAGACGCACATGTTCTGGACGCACCCGATGACTCGCACTGCACCAGTTCCCGTACCATCAGTGCCGTTTCGACGTCTGATTCCTCACCCGCGGATGTATTTGGTCCCTCCATTGCTGACAACCTTACGTCGGTCCAGCGTTCCCAGCTTCTGTGCCTGCTGGAAGAATTTCGTTCTTTCGATGTCGGGCAAACTTATCTCGGCCGCACGTCCGCTGTTACGCATCGCATCGACACTGACGCCCAACTACCACTGCAGCAACGTCCATATCGCGCGTCTCCCACAGAACGTCGGGTAATTAATGAGCAAGTGGACGATATGCTTCGACGCGACATTATTCGACCCTCGGACAGCCCGTGGGCGTCTCCTGTTGTTCTCGTTGCCAAGGAGGACGGTTCTGTGCGCTTCTGTGTGGACTACCGAAGGCTCAACAAGATCACTCGGAAGGATGTTTATCCACTGCCCCGAATCGACGACGCGGTTGACAGCCTCCAAGGAGCAGAATACTTTTCATCTCTCGATTTGCGCTCGGGGTACTGGCAAGCACCCATGGCTGATGACGCTCGACCGAAGACAGCCTTTGTCACGCCTGACGGCTTGTACGAGTTCAACGTCATGCCGTTTGGTCTGTGCAATGCGCCCGCGAACTTCGAGCGCATGATGGACACCGTTCTGCGCAACTTGAAATGGCACACGTGCTTGTTTAACCTGGACGACGTCGTCGTTTTCGCTCCGGACTTCTCCACGCATCTTCAACGTCTGCGGCATGTTTTGACGCGTTTGACCAACGCCGGCCTCCAACTGAACCTGAAGAAGTGCCGATTTGCAGCACGGCAGCTGACAATCCTAGGCTACGTCGGGTCCAAGGATGGAACCTACGTCCGTCAAAGAACTGCGCAGTTTCGTAGGACTGTGCTCCTATTTTCGACGTTTCATACGCAACTTTGCCACCATAATATCGCCGCTGACGAAGCTCTTTGGAAGTAACGGGCCCCTACATTCGTGGTCGTCCGAATGCGACGACGCGTAAGCAAAGCTCCGTCGTTTGTTGACGTCTCCTCCCATACTACGCCACTACGACCCTACGGCCCCAACGGAGGCACACACGGACGCCAGCGGTGTAGGCCTCGGTGCTGTTCTTGCGCAACGCAAACCAGGGTTCCCCGAATATGTCGTCGCCTACGCAAGTCGTACGCTTACTAGAGCCAAGACCAATTAAACTGTCACGGAAAAAGAGTGCCTGGCGATCATCTGGGCCCTTACAAAATTCCGACCTTATTTGTATGGTCGCCCATTTGATGTCGTCACCGATCACCACGCACTATGCTGGCTGTCGTCATTGAAGGATCCCTCGGGCCGTCTCGGCTGTAGGGCACTTCGCCTGCAAGACTACGACATCCGCGTGCTGTACCGCAACGGACGTCAGCATGCTGACGCCGACGCCCTCTCGCGCTCCCCCTTGCCTGACGACAATACCTCCTGCTCAGTGTCTCACACTGCTGTTTCTTCTATCGATGTTCACACCATCGCTACCGAGCAGCGCAAGGAAAAATGGATCGCTTCGCTAATAGACTTGCTCACTGATCCGTCGACAACACCAACCACTCGCGCGATGCGTCGTCAAGCCCACCATTTCGCCATTCGTGACGACCTACTGCACCGACGCAATTGCACCGACGACGGCCGCCAGTGGCTACTTGTGACACCCCGAAGTCTGCGTGCTGAAATATGCGAGTCCTTCCACTCTGATCCGCAATGCGCGCACTCTGGGGTATCCAAAACTTACCACCGCATTCGACAACGATACTTCTGGCGAGGGATCTACCGCTACGTGCAGAAGTTCGTCCGCTCCTGCCTCGATTGCCAACGCCGAAAACCTTCAACGCACGTGTCACCAGTCGGTCTACAACCATTACCTTGCCCTAACCGTCCGTTTGGGCGCGTGGGCATCGATTTGTATGGACCACTTCCTCTGACGTCGGCTGGTAACCGTTGGGCCATCGTCGCCGTTGACCATCTAACGCGGTACGCCGAAACCGCTGCCCTCCCAGCGGCTACAGCGCGTGATGTTGCCTCCTTCCTGCTACACCGATTCATGCTGCGTCACGGTCCACCCCAGGAGCTTCTCAGCGATCGAAGCCGTGTCTTCTTGTTGGAAGTCGTCGAAGCCATTCTCAAAGAGTGCCATGCTGTTCATCGCAAAACTACTGCTTACCACCCGCAGACGAATGGCCTAACCGAACGCTTCAACCGCACGCTCGGCGACATGCTCTCAATGTACGTCGCTGCCGATCACACAAATTGGAATGACATTCTGCCCTTCGTCACCTACGCCTATAATACCGCCCCTCAGAGCACTACTGGTTTTTCACCCTTCTTCCTGTTGTACGGAAGGCACCCGTTGCACACCATTGACACGATACTACCCTACAAGCCGGATCCATCTGATTGTGCGCCTATTTCTGACACAGCCAGGCTTGCTGACGAGTGTCGCGAGCTTGCAAAGGCCTTTACAACGCACGAACAAGAGCGGCAGAAGAGCCTTCGCGGTGGCACCACCACTTCTGAGTCCACGTTCCTCTCCGGAGCGCTCGTATGGCTCTCGGTCCCTACCACTGCAACCGGCCTCTCTTCAAAACTACTGCCGAAATACGAAGGCCCCTACCGGGTCGTCGAGCGCACATCCCCGGTCAACTACCTGATCGTACCCATCGAACCAGCTTTGGACATGCGTCGTCGAGGGCGCGACATAGTCAACGTGGAGCGCCTTAAGGCCTACTATGACCCACTCATAGTAACGTGCTGTTAGGTCGCCGGACGGCTCCCTTTTCGTACCCGGGGTAATTGTGGCGAAGCAATTGGTACTGCTTAACGGTTGCGCTCTCCAGCGGCTCCTAGTGGGTCGTCCTCTTCTAAACGCCGCTCGCGCTCGGAGCCCGTGCTTTTGCCTTGACTGTCGCCATAGTGCATTGTCGCCGAGTGCCGTCCAATAAACAGCTTAACACTCCCTTCATATATAGCGACGAAGCGTCGGAAAAGCACCGGTGGGAGGAGCAATCGTGTGCTTGGCGAGGCGGTGGCGCCCTCTCATGCCCCGCGCGGTTGTCAGCCGCATGTCTCCGAATGGTTTTTAGCGATTTTAACTAAACTATTGCGACTATTTCTTCGTTAAGTATTATTGCGATTATATCTGTTAACTGCATAACTTTAGACTTTGTTCGTTTATTTTAACCTGATTTCGACCACTGCTAGCTTTGTTTTAAGCCTGTATTGAGCATTTGAATGCCAGCGAGATTAAACCAAGTGAGATCTACGGGCGACAGCCCGGGCCTCTAAAGTGGTACGCACATATGAGTTATTCTCGACGAGGTTTCCAAAGCAACACTCATTACCAGTGTTCGTGATGGGTCTCGAGATATGCCTCGTGCGATCAAGTCGAACGCAGCCATAATTAGCATTTGCTCGCACAGTCATTCCTTCGTTCGTACCTAATGTCCTTCCGAAACTTGTTGTCATTAGTGTCATGTCATTGTACTTCTAATAGTCGTGCAGCAATGCATGACCCATAAAGACGTTTAATACAGTTGGAGTACTCCGCACGGGACTGTGGAAGCTTTCCTTATCGCTAAATACAATAACGTAGGTCGAAGTAGTTGCTGCTATTGCACTATGTATGTTCGTAGTCGTAGTAACTACTGAAGTCTTCAATTCATGGTAAATTAATAATATACACTTCTAACACATTGAAAATATATTTAGACAAGACATTTACGTCAATTAGAATGTAATGTTTTGATGTCGCAGTGATCACACGCTCTAGCAAAAAATAATATCTGGGCTTTAACGTCTCAAAACCACGATATGATTAGGAGAGACGCCGTAGTGGAGACTCCGCAAATTTCGACAACCTGGGGTTCTTTAACGTGCATCTAAATCTAAGTACACGGGCCTTAAACATTTTCCCCTCCATCGAAAATGCAGCCGCCGCGGCCGGGATTCGATCCCGCAACCTTCGGGTCAGCAGTCGAGCGCCATAACCACTAGACCACCGTTGCGGGGCTTCGCCCTAGCAAAGTGTTCAAGTGCGGCTGACACTTCACAGGTTTTTTTTATTGTTATTATGCATGGAGATCAAGTAAAACACAGTGGTGAATTCATGTTGTAAAACTTGCTTTAAGCAATCTCACCTGAAGCAATCTTGCAAATCTGTATTTTGCAGGTGACTGAGTTTTCCCGCTGTTCTAATCCCATGCATTCTACTTAATTTGTTGTAAAGAAACACTCGCTTCGTGTGTTCAGGTTAGGGGCGCGCCATGATGGATCATCAGAAGCTGTTTCTTGTCCGGCGATCTATGGCAACCTAATGAGTTCCTGGCACAGAGGACTGCAAAACAAATCCCAGCTGTCGAACTGCACTCAGGATGCCATTCGAGCTTACGTCAGGTAATTTTGCTTATTCAAATAATCTTGCCGTTCCCACACCACATTGGGTAGTGCAAAAGAAATACGAAAACTCGCATGACTTCACTGTTTGATGACAACAGAAACTCAACATAACCACCTCGACCAAAAATATAGTCATTGTGGCTATAAAAAACGTTTTAAGTGATGTTTGCTGCTGGGCTATTTAGGTACTGCACGCTTACTGTAACGCACGAGACGCGCAATAACCTCAGACGACAGAGGAGACAGAAAAGGGCATTATTTTCCTCCTTGTCTACCTTCTGTGAATTTTGCGCTGGCTGTGCATCAGAGTTAACGCGCTCATTCCGACTTGGATGTCTATAAAGAAAACACTTCTTTTATATGTGATTCGTATTACAGGTACTCGTCATATATTTAATATTAGTGTCTGGACCTTTACGTGCCGACACCATGACGCGATTATGGGTCAGACTTTGGTGGAGAGATCCGTGAATTTCGTCCGTCTGGCGTTCTTTAACGGGCATTGAATTCGCACAGTACACGAGCTCCTACCTTTTCGCCTTCATCGAAATGCGACCGCTGCCGCAAGCCACGGACCCTCGTCTTTTTGGACAGCAGACGAGCACCGTAACCACTGTACCACCGAGGCAGCTGGAGTTATATTTTAATATGAAGGTTTCAGTCAAGCATTAGATTTCCTGGCAGTCAAGTAGAATGTGATAAGTGATATTTTCAATGTGATATTCTTTATTATCCGGGAATATATGTGTCAAAGCAAGGAAACAACAAACATTTTCAGCCATCTACTAGTCTAGTAGCAGCCACTAACAAAATGCATTGTATACCCTGTTAGGATATTAGGATTGCCTAGCCTGTCATTGGCTTTATAAAAAGTAATTGAAATGGCCCTACGGTCGGGTCAGTGAAAGAGTAAATATTGAAAAAACGCCCAGTTTCACCTCAGCTTACTGCTCAAGCAAATTACGCACAGGAAGCGGAAGCTGCGCATATACAGTGAAACAAAACACAACCAATGTGCACTTTACCTTTCACAGTATGTAAATCAGTACCTTCTGGACCCCTAAATTAACGCTAAGCAGCCTGAGCTGCGCAGTAAATATGAGAGACATTCATTCAGCAACTGATAATTTCACTATTCATTCTAGATAACTGGCAAAGTTGTTTTGTAGATAGTCGTGTTCAAGTTTAGGCGACCTGACATATGCAGTGCCAACGCACCGTAGGCCTTCGTTGTTTATGCAGAAAGCTTCGTGCAATTATCTCTCTTGCTGCACCTTAAAACATTCCAAAATATGCGAGTGAAACCTGGCATGCACAAACACCTGTTACCGTGGTAAGCTAGCTACACGCCAAGCCTACAAAAGCTTGCACATTCGCAGTGCCCCCCGAGATTTCATGGAAAGTTTAGCGCGCAGCAAGAGAACATTCTACGATTTCAGCATTATTAAGGAAGGTGAAGTTTGCATTAACACTGCGTTTGTCGCATTGTCTAAAAAAATGAAGATATTTGTCTACAAAATACGTTTCCCAGCCGTCGGACACGAAGACCGTAATTTATTGTTATCATTTGCTATAATGATGTCTCTTCAAATTTTGCGCAGCTCAAGCTGCTCAGTAGATAATTATGGCTACAAAGATTTCGCTTTCGTTACTGCTCGGAAACGTGCACAGTGGCTCTATTTTCTCTGTTTATGCGCAGCTTCTGCTCCTTGTACACAATTTTCTGTGCAGTGAAGCTCAGGCGTGCTTCGGCGTTCGTCCCGTGTGCACTCCGTGTTTGTCCAGTCGTTATATGCATCGTTTTAACCACATTATATCAGAAAACAATAAGTGTGCCAGCATGGACTGCGACCTTGAATACCGACAGAAACGAGATGCAATCAGGACACACTCTAAATGTTATATTTTCTAAGTCATCAAGCTTTTACATTCACGCTGCTTACCTAAATATTCATGATCAAGCAGCCCAAAACGGTACCCCGCCTGACTATAGTCACTGATCATTGGTATCGCGTAGCCAATACACCATCGCCTCCGCAGCCTTTATTTTTTAGGGAGCAGCCAAGAGGTTTGATGAACGTTTTAAAAGTAAGCGCACTCGCAGTGAATATCAGATTGAACGTTTTTTTACCAGTGCAAACGAACGACATAATGAGCAGGTGGTACTTACTTTGCTATGGCTGATTATATAGAAGAACCTCAGATGCACAGCATCGGGTTAACATACAGTAGCTATAGCTGCAGAAACGTAACTATGTTTCATAAACACCGCAAGGATCGCGTCGGCGACATGTGATCAACCTTTCACCTGGCACTTTTAGGCTACGTGCTGTTTAATTTTAGGCTTTTTCTCAAGGACTGTCATGGATATTCATTTTTTAAAAAAATTGAACAAGCGGAACCATTCATACAGCTTGGATTGAATGGTGTCAAGTGGTGCGTGTAGGAACCGTGAATAATTGATAAACGGCAGCGACGAAGCAAGAAGAAAGTGGCTGTGACAACGGAATGTAGACACTGGCAAGAAGAAAAAATCACAGCATATCCACGGGGTGAATGATGATGAGTGGGGCGAAGCTACGGAGGGAATCATCTGTAAACCGTGAAACTCTTCCGTGAAATGCGCCCAGTACATAATATAAAGAGTGTGAAACATCGTGTATATATTAAACATCAAACTTTTATTGTACTGTTGGTTTACGTGGTCCCTTCATTATCACTTGTGATCGGTGAAATGCAAGGAAGAAGTCCGCTCCCGAGCGAAAGAGCGCCAAGAGCGACCGCATTCCCCGCTCGCCCTGTGCGAATTAAAGGCAAGGCTAGAGGGAAGACAGGACGCGCGTTCCACGACGCGAGGTCGGTAGCATGCCCAACGAAAGCCAACGGAACGCGATCGTGCAAGTGCTCCGGCTTCGCATCGCCTCATGGTTCCATTTAGCGTCCCAAAACCAAATATATTGCTCAAGGTGTGCCTTGCGTTTTTCGTAGAAATAATTTCTTTATCATGTACATTAAGACGAAAAGTTGAAAGCTCACTAGAGTGTATCGCCCGCAAAGTATGTCTTTTAGTGTGATTTAACTCTCGTACGGCAGGGTCCTCGCGCCGTTGCCGGTCCACCTCGCCCGTTGACGATCGGGCGAGGTGGCTACATACAACTACTACTACTACACTTTAAGAAAAACATCTGGCGTTCTTTCGTTCTGCTTTTACAAAACATCTGGCGTCTTTCGTTGGTTTATTTCATCAATCAACGGCGTTTTGAACAAAATTTTTATTGTTTAATCACGCACAGGAGAAATATCACAAGGCACTACCTTGGAGGTAAACAATGGCTGCTAATGGGAATGAGAGACAGAAGAAGTCGGCTTTTAGCTAACACTTACACTTCTACTTCTACTAACGTTTCCTACTGGAACATGCCAATGGCTGCTAATGGGGAATGAGAGACAGAAGAATTCGGCTTTTAGTTAACGCGCACGCTGCGAATTTTTTATTGTTCAACAACGCACAGGAGAAATCTCCCACCGGCACCACCTTGGAGGTCAAAGCGTAAGACTTGTTACGGACTACTATGATGACGACGATTACGAGGGACGAACGGGTGCCGCCTTAAGGAGCTTCGCCCCTAAAAAGCGGCCCGTGATGAACGCGCTGCTACGCTGCAGAAACATCTGCCACCCGGCAGCAACTACCGCTCGAGCAGACAGCGGAAGAGCAAGGTTCTCCCTGCGCAAATATTAGAAAAAGCGAGCGAGTTGGCCGACGACTTTTAAATGCGCCCGTCGCGCTCCTCACGCCATTTCGCTGGTAATAAAGAAACGCTTATTAGCGCCTGCCGTCTCTGAGTAGTGCGGGAAAGGGTGTTTATATAACGCTCGCCGTTAGCTACCTCACGGATCTGAGTTTTGTGGCTTAGTGGTTAGCGCAACGCGCTACAGAATGAGAGGTCGCTGGTTCGATTCCGCGCTTCGGAAGCATTTTTGTGAATTGTTTTTTGGGGACTTTTATATATATATATATATATATATATATATATATATATATATATATATACATACATACTTATACGGTGCATGACGCCGGCGACGGTAAAAACCAGCCGAGACGGTCCGTATAATTGCTGTCGCAATAAAAAGGAGTGCCACGCGATAAACCCGATGCGTGAGCACCTTGGGAAAAGAAGCGGAGGCGCAGGAGCACAGTGAGAAAGGAGGAGGAGCACGTGAAAAAAAAAGGAATAGCGGAAGAAGCAGCCATAAGGACAAGAAATCCTTGCTCTTCCCTGAGCTTATAGATCTAAATGGTTGGGTCAAGTATTTGGGCAGCCCAACGCTGCCTAGACTCCAGTTGTCCTGCGGTGAAACGACGGCACCCGTTCGTGGCACGCCGCCTGGTCACCTGACTCCCAGTGGAATTTCGTACCCTGAGTCAACGACTTCATAGCATCGCTTTTCGAACGCTCCTGATTTGTGCAACCTGTGATAACGGTTATGTATGCTACCTGATTTTTTACTCTTCTTATATGCGAACTGTGGACTGTGTACAGCGATCTCTTGGCTCTCTTGCCTGTGTATATAGCGAATTGTTTGTGCATTTATAAAATGTGTGTATGTATGTATGCAACCGAAAGCGGTTGCTTCTTCCTTATTTCTTACGTGTAATTCACGTCGAGTAGGCTGCTACGGTGAGTACGTTACGCTGTTACAAGTAGTGATTTTCGAGGTATTTGGGAAGACGAAAAACCTTGAAACAAAGTGAGGCTGTTTTGCCATGCTCATGCAGCGGTGTAGGCTATGGACACAACTAGTGAAACCTTTACAGATTTGATTTAACCACAGTGGTGCCTAAGTATGTAAGAATTTTAATAGAGAAGAGATCAGAACGATAACCGTGCGCACAGGGAGGGCAAGAGCCCCCCCCCCCCTTATTATCTGAGGGCGACACCAGGTCTGCCTAGCACCTTTACTAAGATGGACCTTTCCCGTCATTACCTAATGTGCAGACTTATGGCATACAGGGTTTTGGCGATAATGGCGGCCCGAGGACTGGGTACTACGCACCCTAACCCCGGGAAAATTGGGAACAAGAGTCGGGCTGTAGTGGGCAGTGCGTCACCATTTGATTTTCATTGTTGCATTCATTGCAACGCTTCTGTTCTTTCAAAATCGGCCAATGGAGGGGCAGGGGGGGGGGTCACGCAGCTTTGATAGTTAGCTCCCCCTAGTCGAGACCCCAGCCCATGCCTATCAACAAAAAAGTGCAAGGGTTTCACGAATTTCTTCTACATCACACCGTGTCTTTCATTTACTTGAAGGTTCGACATTTTTTGCGCGCTCTGTACCATAAATCAATGAAAGCATACCTGGTGCTGCAAAACCTATTGAGATAAATATAAGTCATGGTTACTTCGAGCTGTCCAGGTGCACGTGTTATTAGCAGTCATGTATTCTGTCGTAATAAAGGTAGTTTAGTACAAAACGCAAAATTGACGAGAATGGTAATTTATTCCACGAGCCAGCGTAATTTCGTCGAAGTCTGTGAGGTTATCGTTTCGTTATAGCGGCTTTTATAGTTTTTATTCAATCCAGGTTAATTCATGGGTAATATAGGGATCTTATATTTAAATCTGACTTGAAGAATACTACCTTTGATTTGATACATACACTCAACAGACACTCTTCTTTCTTTTCTTGTGTAGTCAGGAGAGTTACCTAATTCATTCCCTATTAGCAAAGCTCCTCCAAATATCACACATCAGCCCATCTTTTAGACTAAGCAAAAAAATCGCCAGGCCTGCGCTGAAACCGCAGCACAGTCACAGCGAAAGCTGAAAGAGCGGCGTTTCTAGAGCCCGTTGTGAGCTCTCTTGGGGCTACTAATACAAGTACACTAGCAATGTACCCACTACATCATAAATTACAACTTTAGCGAAGTTGGGAAGCACCTACTAAGCCAATATTCGTCATTCTGCGGAGAAGCGAGGCACCAGCTACACGTCTGTAAGGCATTTGTGCACTATGTTGACGCGACGGCTGATTACGATGAAGAATTATGGCTCAGCCCTTAGTAATGGGCTGGAAGTTTTAAACGGCCCACCAGTAAACGCCCGGTCGCTTTTTTTCCCTCTGCCGCCACGCTGTATAACATACGTTGACGTGGGAGAGAGAGAGAGAGGAGGGGGGCGAAGAACTTTACTGAGACCCCGAGGAAATGGATCATGCGCTTACGGGCTTTCTTGGCAACCAATACAAGTGCACTTGCGAGGAACCCACTACGCTATAAATCATTGTAATTTTTTAGAAGTAGGGAAGCACGCACTATGTCATTTTTCGTCATTCTACGGAGAACCGTGGTACCTGCTAAACGCATGTAAGACATTATGCGCACTTTGTTGATGCTGTGCCTGATGACGATGAAGAATTATGGCGGAGCCTTTTGTAATGGGTTGGAAGCATTCAACAACCTACTCGTTACACAGTTCGCATTGTGTAATGCCTGGTTACAGAATTCGCGTTGTGCGACGCTTGGTGCTTATTTTACTCTTGTACCACGCTACATTGCATGTGTTAATGTGGTTCCTTCCCGACATGAAGCCTGTATAGGACCTTTTTGCAAAGCAATTTCAAGCACCGGCATGGCTCAGAGGTTGAATACTGGGCTCCCACGGAGAGGGCCCAGGTTCGAACCTCGTTCCATCCTGATCTATCTATCTATCTATCTATCTATCTATCTATCTATCTATCTATCTATCTATCTATCTATCTATCTATCTATCTATCTATCTATCTATCTATCTATCTATCTATCTATCTATCTATCTATCTATCCTTCAAGTGAATGATAATGTGCTTTATGCAGGAGCTTACCAGCTGACTGCATAGACATCAGCGCACCTTCAAACTACACAAGCAAGAGATATCCGGGACAAAATATCAGTATAGAAGAATACTGCAGATTGTTGTTACCAGATAAGGACGTGACGGCCTCAATGGCAAGTGTACGTGACAGCATTTCAAATACTAGAACTCTGAGTGACTCCCGTGTGTTCTGTGTGATGTTGGCTCGTTGGTTTATGAGAAGCTGCGAATATGCATGCTCTCAACAACGGCCCGTTTGTCTACTGCCATACTTTTCCGAGACGGCCAGAATAAGCGAGCGTCTTTTTACCGAGAACCGAATGCATAACAATTAACACCATTGTAATCGTAACAGTGAGGTGATTATAGATGTCAGCTCGACAGCTCTGCTCCGATGTCCTAGATGTGCGCTCTGGTTTCGGTTTTTCTGGCGCTAAATATAACCACTCCGCAGTATTCCCACCTGCCGCTTTTTGCTTATCTCAAAGCGGCACTTAACTCTCCGTAGAAAGGCGTTCAATTACCCCATTAACCTTATCGCGCGTCTTTTTCTAAGTATCATGGTAATTAATTCAATTTATGTACATATTACTAAATTAACACTTTAGTGATCGTGATAAGCCAGTAAATAGGCTCCGACTTTTTAACACGAAAGTGCTTTATGCCGGGATCCTCCACCGCTCCACTGACGTATTTGGCTCACAGATATCACGTTGTAAAATATAAAGACTAACAGATGGAAAAGAGAAAAGTAAGCAAAAAGTTCCGTCACTGGGAGTCGAACTTACTACCACTTGCTCCGCAGTGCGCGGCGCGAAACGATTAGGCCAGAGATGGCACGTTATTCGCCATGCTAACGGCGAGCTATTTATATACACCATTTGGCGGTGGCGGTACTCAGAGATCGGTGGTACATCAGCGTGTTTTCGTTACCACTAGCGAGATGGCGCGAAGGACTAGAAGAGCGCGCTTTAAAGATCGATGCCCCACGCGTCGCGATGAGTGAGCGCCTCTACAGGGTGTCGTCGCTCGTGCGCACGCTTATCTCGTGATGGCGGTGGTTGTACATCTTGTGCTCCCACCGCATGTTTTCGTTGAGAGCACGAAGGTCACTTCGCTCACTGCAGCGGCCACTTTTGCGAAAGGAGAGCGCTGCTCACACAAAAATAAGGTACAACTGACAGTTCGCGCTCAACTATGTATGTTCGTTCGTGCGTCCTTTCGGTTTGAGCTGCTTGCCGTTCTTCGCGTGGCATTACAATTTGTTGCTATAACATTCATTCCTTCGCCGTTGGGGTGAAAGCATGCCCTACATACCCTCAACTACATCTGTGAAGACACGTATCACTTTTGTGTTACACCAATTCGTATGACAGAGGAATCTACCATGTTTTATTTTACGTCTCCCAAACATCTCGCCATTTAATGCAGAAAGCCGCGGCGATCACATTTTTTTTATTATGACAGCGCTGACCACGGCACAGACGGTCTATTACAAAAAAAAACTGTTCCCGCCCCCTCTTCAGCGCCTGAACTGTCCTCTTCACCTACAAAGTGACGTAAAGTTGCCCATCGGCAACTTTCCGTAGCCCTGGCTTCGTCGCTTCGAGCTCTGTACTACGAAACGGCTCCTTCGTCCTCAGGCGATGCGGTTTTGGCCGCGCAGTTACCGCGCTTCCTAATTCCGCGCTTCTTAATCGTAGAGCGGCGTCAGGCGACCCCAATCGCCGCTCTGCGAGTGAGGCGTGGAGGAAGCCTCGCTTGGTCACTAGCTGCACGCTGATGATGTAATCGCTGACGTCTTGTTACGTTGCCGAAGTGCGTGTAGTCATGACAACGAGCTACACTTACCTCTCTTCGTGACATGAAGAGCGGAAAGGACGCGGGGGAAACCGCAACTAACTGATGCCAGTTCTTTTATACTCTGTAACTTCCGTATAACAGCACTTGTTTGCAAAATTCTTCCTGCAGCCTGTACACATCGTGCAAATCCGAAGTTATCTATTCACCGCAAATTTTGGACCATGGGATTGTTTACTGGCCCTTTACTTGCCTGCCGCCATAGAAAGAGTAATAACAAAAGCAGCGAGCAAACACCGCGTTTCTCATACTTTTAATGATTTTCGCACCTATTCCTTGAAACACCTTGTAGTTAGGGAGAAAGAGCGAATTGTCATTTTCTGTTATTTCTTTACAAAGGGGAATAACATTTCTTCGTGGAACAGTTAAAAAAAACATGGCTCACTCCTCCGCCATAACAGGTGGTATAACACGAAAGTGAAACGCGTGTTCACAGAAGTAGTTGATTATTTATTGGGCATTTATATATGATTGTTTGTACCATGTGTATTCGGGTTTGGCAGCTATAGCACCGTTTTACGTGGATGCACCCATCTTGACGCTTAGTGGCGCATCTTCATGCCGACGACTAGCTCTATGACCATGACCTAAGCTTGTGGTATCTGAAGTTAACATATACCTGGACAGAGACAGCATGTAGTGAATCCCGCGAAAAGATGGCATCAAGAAGCGCAAATTAAAGAGTGCTGGTTGATATGCACTGGTTCATGGCATCGACACTCGAGGAGGGAAACGACAAGATATGCGCTCCCCAGTAATACGGTAACGTCCACCAGTGCTTATGCATGCACTACTAGACTGCGCTTCAGGGATGCGGGAGGCAGAGGATCGTAGCTTGAGCGATGAACGCGCGAAGGCGCTCTCCTTTATGCTGGTGTGTGTCTCGCTCTACCAAGACGCGACGTTCACCCGTCGACCTCGTTTCTTTCGGCGGCGCTTATTGCAGCAGTTTTATTAGCCGGTGATACACTCGAAGCAGCAGGCGCGGAGAAACACCTTTGGTGCATGTGGAAGCTGCACTACTGCACGACTACAAGCCGTCACACGTTAACGCGACGCAAAAAGTCACGGTTTCGCCGCAAGGGTGAAGCAATGAATGCGACAACAAGAAATTGGAGTGCCACAGCAAGAATAAAAAGCAGCAGGATACTTGCAGCGCACCGCTGAAGCGCAAAGAAGGACACACGAAAAGAGCGCACAGGTATACGCAGGACAAGCGTGAACTAAAACTGTCGCAGCTCTTACGTATTTGTCCTTGAGCAACACGCTGCAAGTGTCGACAAGGCAGAATCAGACGCTCTTAGATTTTTCTTTTCCTGTTAAACTGCGGCGCGTGGACTGACCCATCTGGGTCTCCTGCCACACGGGGGCGTCTGACGCAAGGTGTGCCCGGTGTTCTTTTAGCAGCGAATCTGTTTAGCAAATCGTTCCTTGTCCGGCCAACCAAAAATATCATCATTATGAAAGGGTATGTGCCACAGAAATTGAGCGAATCCCACTACTCATCACTGCTCCACTAATGATGAAGACGACAACGGTTACCCCAACAACAAATGGCTGCGAAGCAATGGCAGCGAGCCGAAGACCCCGAGTGCGTACAGCGAGAGAATACTAGGTAAAGGGAAAGGTAACGGCGGCTGCGGGAAGACCTCGAAGCGATGGAAGGCCTTCGCCAACGATGACCTGTCCGTAGACCTATGAGGCGTGCGAACGCTTGGTTTCAGCGCGAGTTTCTCTGTCTGGAGTTTGGATATCCGTGTCATGTCTGTGACTGTCTGTGGTTTAACTCGAGCCCCTCTGCGCTGAGAATCAACGTGGAAACAACCTAGCAGCGCATAGCTAAAGCGTAGCGACAACTTTAAAGCAACCTAAAAAACAACCTGCATCACCTAGCTAAGGCCATGAAACAACTTAGAAGCAACCACACTAGTCTTCAGAATTTTCCAGTTCCGTTGTTCCGAGCCTTCCGCGGCTTCGTGCAAGCTTCGCCAATTTTTTTTTTTTCGTGCCACATCACGAGTGGGTACAGAAAAGGGCCACTTTCTCGTGCGCGTCTCAAGGGCAGTTTTCACAATGAAATAAAATGTAGGAGCGTTGCACGATAGAAAACACGCTCATGCTCTTTCGAGATCTGCGTACCACCAGTGGTAGATGGTGTTGATAAATCGCTCGCCGTTATTTCGCCGGCGCGTGCATGGATCGTGGTTGGGTTGTCGAAGGCAGCGTGCTGGGGAGCGAACGGTCGCTGGTTCGAATGTCTGGTCGGGGTCTGCGGATTTTCTACTTCTGCTTTAATCATTGTGCCTTTATATATATATATATATATATATATATATATATATATATATATATATATATATATATATATATATATATATATATATATATATACACATATATATCCGGGACATGACGGCTACGGCGATAGCGAAAATCCGCCGAGAGTGTTCATTTACTTGCTATCGTAATAAAAGGCAAAGCACGTAATTTGGTATAGGGCGCACTCTCGACGCCAGTGCCACCAACGTTCCTTCGCTGGCATTATTGAGGCGCCCCAACTGCACCGTCACGGAATCGCTCTCTATCGGCGCTCCTTAGTGTCATGACTGAATGCTTCATTTCACCGCTCCCACATGGCGACACCTACCCGCCAGCCAAGTGCACCGTGTGAACGAGAACGTGTGAGATATAATAAGGCGCGTTTGTGAGGACTCGTACATGTGCGTCGGTAACATACATGGTAGCGCGACCGGCACATATCATCGCGAACTTAGAGGTGGTGGGTACCATTCCAGGTGATGCGCGTCATTGAAACTTTTCGTTCTAGTTTCTCTTTGTCACACGTTAGTGTGAATTTTGTCAACGTCATATCCGTCGCGGAAACACGGCATTGAAGTCTTGGTGAACCCCGGCATAACACACTTTTGTGTTAAAATGAGCTCGCTTATGGTCGTTTTTTTCCATCAGAAATCTCGCGGTACGTAGGACAATTTTACGGCACGTTTTCTTTGTCTGCCGAATCGTTCGTGATAACGTGAGAAGAAATTGAGATGGTTGGATGCTCTAGATGCCGATAAAGGCAGCGCGAAACTTATCTCACCATAAAAAAATGTGCAGTGCATGTCTCTAGCACCCTCACATGCACACTTCTTTCATTGATGTTGAGATATTAAGCCTTTTCATTTTACCCCTTGAACAGATTGACGGTCGTCAATGCGAATTGGAGTGCTGCTGGAGCAGCACTGACAGCATAGAGAGTCGATCAGATTCCGCAACTGCAGAAGACGATTACGGTGTCACAGAAGGAACCACAACTGACTATTACGACTTTTCTTTCGTTGTCAACTTTCCAACGTGTACATTTGTGGACATGCTCGACGGAATGAACTGTGGAGGAAACAGGGTACTTCAGTTCTCATACTGATTTATCTTTCATTTATTAAAAATTGACCTATTCGGTATGTGCGAAACAAGGTCTGCCCAGTCCGCTCCCACACACCTTGTGTAACAAGAATGATTTACGATATTTCTCAAAAATATGTTTCACTTTTACCTTAATCATTTACATTAAATTGCAGAGAAGTCTTGCAGCATTTCGACGTAGTATTATAGACTATGATGACCTATATAAAGACTCTATGGGCCTCGAGATCAAGCAGAGTCGGCAGCTAGCGGCGATTGGAAGAAACCCCGAAGTGTGGATGCCGGTGGCCCATCACCGCTCAAGCAGCAGTGTTTCTTGTGGTGGTTGTTCGAGAATTCACGATGGCAGTTGAGTGACAGTCCGATAGATGTTGAGTAAACTCATTCTTACTTTTAGATGCGAAGCATCTCTTCCTCGGGGGTATGTGGCACGGCCTGGAGTCCGCGCTCACACTACGCATGCGCAACTCTCCTCCTTCCCTCTATCCAACAGCTGCGCGTTACTCTCTCCACTTCACTTCCAGCAGCTGCTTGCGCTTCTCCTGTGTTTTTGCTTCTGCTTTCGCGGCGCATGCGCTACTCTCCTCCTCTAGTCTCCTCTCCTTCAAGCGGGTAGAGCGCTGCGCGCGTTGTCCAGCGCTTGCTTCGGTTGACTCCTCTGAAATTTGGGCTCGACATGCCGAAATTCTTTTCTACGCAACGCCGCGATCAGCGCCAGCGCATGCGCGTCCCCTCCCCCTCTCTCTCTTCTCCTACGCTGCTCCCTCTCGTGCGGCTGTAGACCGCGTTCTCCGCTCGCCCTGCGAGAATTAATGGCCAGACTAGAGGGAATACACGACGCGTAGTGTTCATCTTCGCGTTCCACGACGCGAGGTCGGTAGCATGCCCAAAGAGCGCCAACAGAACGCGATCGTGCAAATGCTCCGGCTTCGCATCGCCTCATATTCCCCTTTAGCGGGAGATGGTGTGATGTTTTTGTAATCAAATTTCTTAAATGCAATCAGTTTTTGAGTAGCTCTGCGTGCCAAAAGCATTGCTTTCATGCGGCCGCACCACATATGTTGGTCGCTTTGGAAGTTTTATGGGGCTAACATTTGTATTTGCGCGTCACAGTACCGTTGCTTCTGAGCACAATTCTGACTCAGGTTGGGGACTGAGTGACGTGTATTGTCGATGGTAACAAAATTGTTGCGGAGGGCCACATCGATGAATTCAGTGCCGTCTTTTCCACATGCTGCTAAGACGGTCGCGCTCATGCTATGGCATTCGTGCCCCAGTCGTCCGGGTTTAGAAAATACACGCAAAGGTTTACCTGAAGTTGACCGACGATACAAAAACAGCAGAATTGAACTGCTCGTGCCCTGCAGCATACTAATAAAAGCTCAAGTTGTTCGGGTATGGTTGGTCGCGGCGCGTATCGCAACTTTTCTTTTATCGACCCTTGCGATACTAATCCAATATACGCTGTGGAAGCTTCTACTATGGCAGTATATCGGGTCTTAGTCATTTCTGGAAAATTCATTAAAAAGGCCCAGAAAAGATACATACCAATATGAACAGTGACAACAGTGGCAATGAACTCTCTCGCGCATGCTCATTTATCGCTTATATTGCCCGCCCGTTTCTGACTCGCGAAACATTTTTTGTCGCGTTAGCTACACTCGCCTAGCCGAGCCAGTTTCGCGTGGATCCTCAAGAGCCGTGCTGCGCATGCGCGGGGATCAGTGATGTCACGCACCGGAGCCAGCAGCTCCCGCGCACTCCGCCGCCGCCGGTCTGCGCTTCCCAGAGAAGTGACGTCGTAGCCTTCGCAAGGAGTATTGGCGCCGGCGCGCGCACAGCTATTCGCCTTCGCTATGCAGTCGCCGTCTGACACTGCGCTGTAGCTGCTTGATAGCGCTTCTGACTGCCGTTTGCCAGTGCGGTTTAGCCATGGAGAAGGGGGGCGCAAATGCTTCTCAACGGCGCAGAAGAGCGGAGAAGCTTAACTCGTCGGATCCCGAAGTAGTTGCCTGGCAAAATAAATATACAGGTGCCCCGTAATACGTACACCGTGTGTGTGTCATTGGAGCAGCAGTAAGCATGATAGTCAAGCTAATCCTAGACAATCAGGAAAGCTAAGAACAATTAGCTGAACCTTTGCTAATGCTACATTTTCCTGGCATAGCCGAGCTAAGCCACTGCAACATTTTTATCTTTACTCTGTACGAATTCACGCACAAACTGGGCGAGTTTTGGAGATTATATACTTCGGAACACTGAAAACCATTCTTGTAGCTGAGTAAGTGCGACGGAAAACCCGAGAACTATACAGTGAAGCTCGGTGACACTCGTTTAAATGTACTGGCAGCTAGCGCCAACAAACCTTTTATTCACAACAAATGTGGTCATGTAAGATGTAGAACGAATGGTACGCCGGGATATTTGATTCGTTCACTTGTGAGGTACATAAAAGCATGAACAAATCATAACTGGCAGGTGTGGCGCAGCCGCCACTATCTTTCGCGAACTGCGTTCACGTGCGTAGTGCGCAGTTGGTCGCTTCACTTAGCAGCGTCTGACAAAAAAAAAAACAGCAACAGCAGTGGCGCCATCCAGCTGTAATGCGCTCAAGTGAGGCTTGCCTTCGAATATTCCTTGCTCACCATCTTGCCGAAGCCAACCAATTGCGAGTATTTCAACCTGTAAATGTTTTGTGGTAGCGTGGATGTGACAGTAGCTGCCGGTTGCACACTGCTATGAAACGGCTCAGAAATTCCACACATTCAGTGCATCGTCGCGCTAAAACGAACTGGGCGGCGGCCGAACGCTGACCTCATAGGTAAAGACAAAGTGACAAACCACGATGCCTTGATTCAGACGTAATAACTGCCTTTCTGCCTCAACGAAGCTGATCCTCCGTAACATCCTCGGTAGCATTTATATATCTGCTGCATCCGCTGCAAGTTGGACCATGTTGCTGGCCCAGACAGCCTGCCTTGCACGTCCGCGGCCTCCTGATTCTCTTCATCTCTTGGTACAGGAGGCTCGTAACCGTAATTTCTTCAGAGGTGAAATCATCAGAGGAGAATTCATCGCCGGTAGAGAGACCACGACGTGAATGCATACTGTGAAGCTATGTGACGGCGTGCACACTTCCAAAGATGGCGGCTGGCAGGCCAGCCGCCTTTCGAATGAGGGTGTCATGACGTCACGGCTTCCAACTTGCGTTCACCGAGTGGCTTGGCGCACGCTCACAAAAACGTAGAAAATAAAACCACCCGCTGAAAATTTTGATAGCTGACGACTTCTTTTCGATGTAATCACTCAGTGACAATTCATTTTCAACATTTCCGTAAAATTTTTAGTTTTTGCTGCAGTATCCCTTTAAGCCGTAGAGCCGTCGCATGCATGAGAAACCACAACGAAAAGGAAAAAAACACATAGGATTGTTCGTTCTTAAAACGAAATGAAAGTTTCATCACAGATTAAAAGGTGCAGCGAGCCCAAGGCCCCCACGGGTATCAATATGACAGGAACAAAAAGTTAAGGAAACCTGCGTCAACATTTGCGACCATACAAGCGATTGAAGGCCTGCGTGTAAACGAAAAACGGACGCACAGTGAAATTCGAATTGAGAACCTCAGTATTATAGTAACGGCCTCTGAATGAGCCACAAACATTTGCTCTGGCTGCGCAAAAACGACCACACAAGCAACTCTTGTAAACAGCTCACACCACCACTTAAGCACTCTGTAAGAATTGGAGAGAATTCAGTGCTTGGGATCCCACTCTATGGCTATGAGAACGGGAAGCCCTTCGTGTTGTCGCTAGTCGGCAAGGCAGTGCAAAGCAGACATTGGTAGGAATAAGCTGCGCTGGTGACCTCATGGAAGGGACAATATTTTTCAAACGTACAAGATCGCACAAGCATCCAGTTTTCGTGCGGTGACCATTGCAAAACGTGAAGTCCTGTACAATGTGGCGATAAGTGAATGTAGCCGTGTATTCATCAAACTTCGCTGGGAAGTGCTGGAGCAGCTGCGCGCCAGCGCGCGTGCATATTATACTGCGCGTATTTCAAAGGTTTGTGTATTTTCTCTGAAAAAAAAACTACTAGGCAGATTTCAGCACAAAACATATCATTTTTGCTAGGTTACGTGAGGTGGCCAAAAACTTAAAACTGACATGTTAGTGATTCAAAAAATAATAAATGTTGACCAAATAAAATTATACAACTATTAATAGTTATTCACGAAAGAAATGCTTCTTGTAATTACGCACGACAATCGCTATCATAAAGTGCGCATAATTTACCCACAGCTATAGCTTGTTTTTACTTGCTCCGACTTATCTGAGCCACCTTCTAATGATTTCAGATATGTAAACAAGTAGAAAGAAATACTAGTTTGATATGCAAGCTCGCAATCTTAGAGCGAGACAAGTCCTAGTGTGATACAGGGGCCAAACTTTGACCACCTGGTGACATGCATTCAATACGCCGTGCAGAATCGTTTTTCCATCCGCTTTTATCCCAGTGCGGTCGTGGAGGCCTTAGGTAAAGCTCTCATCTTGTGATCTGCAGTGAAAAACTATTACGACGCAGGTAGTGCTACCGATATCGTATCTCTTCATTTGTGGGTGGTGTCGCGATGGAACTTGTGACCGCCACAAAATGCTCACCCAACAAAATAACTGCTTTTAGGGTAGCATTAGCGCAATTCTTGTTTGAGCAACGTAAACAGGTGCCTACGTTCGTGGCTTGGTAAATGTGCGCACTTTTCTACCTGTATATACGATTGCTGTCAGGGGTGTCGCTACTGTTTACTCATTTTTTTCAGCGACAACACAATAACGATTGGGACGACACTGCAGTCGTCCCAATCCTGAATAGAAAAACAGCGCAAACCTCATTTTCGATGTGAACAATTTATTCTTATTTTATCTATCAGTATGAATCCTAAAAAAACATGCACTTTTTTTATTTGCAGACTTGCAAAGCAGGTGTTTGCGGCGAACACGTCTGGGAATCGACAGACAAGGAACGATAAGCTGCGTTGACATTTAAGTAAATATGAGGTGCCCAACATAGCCCACTGCCTATTTTATTATGAAAAACGAGGACGAACATAAAGATGAGAGAAAGATGACATTTTATGAAAACTATTGTTGGTTTTAAGCATTGAGGCATGGTATAAAATTTCAACAACACATGGCGACAGCATTGAAAGCGCATTTCAAAAGAAGACTTCCATCACGGAATTCTGCGAGGCGAAGAAAATAAAGCTTCCACGACGTGCAGCCTACAAGTTCACTTTTATTCAATGGGCCTAACACTTCTTTCTAAGTAAGGTTTGTTATGGTTTAGGATCTCAACTAATCGTACCGTACAGTCCTAAAGTCTCAAAATTTGTGAGTTCTGTCAGCACGCTGTTCGTCAGCTGTAAGACAACTTACGAAGGCAACGGGAATCATAGAGGCCTCGAAAGTCGGACAAGCCACTGCCGTTTTTCATCTTACTGCACCTATTTATAGCACTAATCTCCTATTGAAGAAGAAATAAATTAGAAAGTAGAAAAGAAGAAAGTGTATGCGAATATGGAACTACTACGGCTTTTCGCTTTTTTGCAGGCACCCCGCAAGACGACTGATCAGACATGTGCTCATTTCTGAGCAAACACTCAAGTATAGACCTTTAGCAAAATATGCTGCAATCTAGCTGCTACCGTGCGCATTTCCGCCATGTTGAAGGCTAAGCGCGCTCCGCATGTGCACACAGGAGCGTACGTAGCAACATGTGGTGGCTGATAGGAACGACAATGCCGACATATTTTCGGTTGCCGTGTAGCTGAGATTGCGGAAAAATGGTTTGCATGGAACTAACCTCCACGTTATTATAGTTCCTTGAGGCCGACGACAAGCAGCATATCGTTCCGCGGCTGTGGCTGCTGCTTACGACTAACGCCGTGTTTACCTTCGCCGTTATTAATAGATGCGCCATGTTACAGCATCGGCAGTCATCACAGAACACTGTTTCGTGTCATGCCGGAATGAGACAGTTTTCGCGCCATGTGCTTGCAGGCACAAAAACACCGGCTTCGTGTATGTACGTGCTTGAAAGCTTCATCGCGAGCACTCGCGCACGCCTGCGCTGCTGTTGACAACATTACTTTGTTTATTACTTTGCGATAACAATTCCATGTCAGACAGGTAGCTCGTGCGCGTCTTCAATTTTCAGCGAACTGACCGAATGTACTAGAGCTTGTAGTTTGCTTTCAATTGTGGAGTTCAACAATGTAGCGCTTGATGGGGTGCCTTGTGCGCGAGCTTCACTATGCGTATTTTTCAAGCATTTTATGTGCTGTCACTGACAAATTCAGAGGCGCGGCCCGTTTGTCCTTACCGCCCCTCCCCTCCCCCATGACTCATTGCTTTTTTTTACAGCGGAAGCTGTTATGAGATCATTGAACGGCCGCTTTTGGTGCCGTAGTTGTCCGCCGCCGCGGCCGCCGCCGGTGTCCGTAACCACTATCACTCGAAATAAGAAAAAAAAAACGAAATAAGAAAAAATTTCCAGGATGGAACGGGGTTCGAACTTGGGCCCTCTGCGTGGGAGCCCAGTGTTGTACCTCAGAGCCATGCCGGTGCTTGGAACTGCCTTGCAAGAAGAAGCTATACAGGCTTCATGTCCAGAAGGAACCACATTAACATATGTAATTTAGTGTGGTAGAAGAGTGAAATAGCGACCACGCACCACACAACGCGAATTCTGTAACCAGGCGTCACACAATCTGAATTGCGCAACGAGTGGGTTGTTGGATGCTTCCAACCCATAACAAGGGGCTCTGCAATATTTCTTCATCGTCATCACGCACAACACCAACAAAGTGCGCATAATAGAGCATTTTACTTTGACGTTTTTACGGTCCGCTCCGCTCCGAGTTGGCCCGCTTAGCTGTAGCAGAGCGGCGGTCGACTTTTTCTATTTAGTTATCCTTTCTCCGCTGCCGAGCGGATCTTTCGTAGTTGCAACGACCTCTGGCCAAATTCAGCCTCGTGAAAATTGAAAAACAGTTTTGTCACTTTTACAAAGTAACACAAATATGTAATACTCACTTGTTCACGCAGTATTCACACGTGCACATGCGTTACCGGCCCATTTCAGGGGAAACAATAAAGCGTCGACTTCAAGACAGTCACGTACAGTCAGCGCTGTAGCATTCCAGATCCCCTGCAATCCGTTTGGACGCCAACACGGCAGCGATGTTTTCGTCATCTGTGCCGTCTTGTCTAGTTCGCGTCACTTTCCTTAATTCGGCGACTCGAAATAAGCACAAATGTTCGTCTAATCTCAAGCGCTTTCGCGGCTTCCGCTGCGCAGACGAACGTGAAGCGGCCGTGCACGTGGGAAGCACGTTGAGCACTGGAGGCAGCCACCTTAGAAAATGCGGGAAGTCGACGCACGCGTCAGGGAGGGCGTGCACATCGACGCCCCTCGCTAGCGGGAACGGCAGCGACGGTCCGCGCTCCGCTTAGGCTCCCTATAAGCGGAGCGTGAGCCTCGCTCCGCTAGCCCGCTTACGGCTAAGCGGAGGACGCATGCTCACTCGCGCCCCCGCTCCGCTTAGCTGCTGAGCGGAGCGTAAAAACATCAAACTAAAATGCTCTAATGTCTTACATGTTTTTAGCGGGCACCACGGCTCTCCGTTGAATGACGAAAAATGGCATAGTGGCTGCTTCTCTACTTTATAGAAATTATGATGAGTTATAGCCTAGTGGTTTCCTCGCAAGTGCACTTCCATTAGTTGCCAAGGAAGTCCATAAGCCCATCATCCATTTCCTCAGGGTCTCAATAATGTTCTTCCCTCCTCTCTGTCTGTCTTTCTCACGTCAAAGTATGTTATATTGCATGGTGGGAGAGTGAAATAGCGACCGGGCGTCACACAATGCGATTTACGTAACTGGTGAGCCGTTTAAAGCTTCCAACCCATTACAATGGGCTGAGCCACAATTCTTCATCGTCATCAGTCGTCACGTAAACAAAGTGCACATAATGCCTTACATATGTGTAGCTGGAACCTTGCTTCTGCACACAATGACAAATAATGGCGTTGTAGGTGCTTCCCAACTTCACAAATATTGTGATTTATGGCGTAGTGGGTACCTTGCTAGTGTACTTGCATTAGTAGCCCCAAGATACCGTTTAAAACGGGCTATAGTAATACCGCTCTTCCAGCTTTCGCTGTGACTATGCTGCGCTTTCCGCGCAGGCCTGGCGTTTTTTATTTATAACCCCAGCAGAGCACATATCAGGTACTCCCAAAAGGTGATCTCCCTTTGGAAAAATTATGTATCCACTCCTATGTGCTATGAAATATCAATAGATGCTTCAAGTGTGTGGGAGTGCGCTACCGTTGGTTACGCGCTGAGGTGATCTCTCGAGCGTCAGTCGGCGACTTAAAACTGTCTAGTTGCAATGAGTTGAAATTAAGAGGCGCCAGTGGGCCCCAAAGCCGATGATGTGAACGCGAATATTCTTGGCGTATTGTGTTACTTACGAGCAAAAGTCGGAAGGATGTTCACTGATATACCAGCTAATGGGCACCTACTTCTTGCAGCAACTAACACTTTTCATGTTCACTTTTCGCGTGCGCGAGAGCAGAAATTTTTACGTGTTAATCGTGCAGTTATTTTCTACGTAACATACGTCGGTGACTACAGCAGCGAAATTATTTTTACTTCAAAAATAAAAACATAGGGCAACGTGTTATTTAAAATTTGATTCATAATACACGAGGACAACATAGGCTGCCGCTCATATGAAATACGCTTCGAAATGGGTCAAAACACTTTCTTACCGTGATCGATGTGCCTTGCCGTGTCGCGTGCTAAAGCCTCTTCCCAAGCGTCCTACACTACACGCACGCTTTCAGAGAGCTAACAACGCTTCTTTCGCTACACTGAACACAGACAGGCGAAATTCATAACCTAGCGCCAAGCCTAATTCTCAACGACGACATGCCTACGTGTGACTCGGTAACAAACTTGTACCTTTTTCTCGTTGTGAGGCAGTTCTTTAGACGTAAAAAGCCGGCAGATCCCACACATTGTGGGAATCGATGTAATGCGAAGCAGCCAGCAAAGAGCTGCATACATCGTCTTGTATGTCATTGAGGAAAATGTGTGCCATGGTTTTCATGTTAACTCATATTATTTATGTTCGTCACACAGTAACGTCGCGCAATACGAACTTCGGGGTCGATCAAGCTAGAAAAACGGCCGCCAGCGCCCCAAGAGCGTGGCACGCAAGTCATGCTGTACATGACATACGTGTCATGACTTTCATGTTAACTTGTGTTATTTATGTTCCTCACACGGTCACGTCACATGATACCACTTTTGGTGTATATCAAGCTAGCGAAACGGCCGCCAGCACCCCATGAGCGTGGCACGTAAGTCATGCTGTACATGACATGCGTGTCATGATTTTCATGTTAACTCGTGTTTTTATGTTCGTCACACAGTCACGTCGCGCAAAACCAATTCCCGGGTAGATCAAGGTAGCGAAACGGCCGCCAGCGCGCAATGATCGTGGCACGTAAGTCATGCTGTACATCACATGCGTGCCATTATTTTCATGTTAACTCGTGTTATGATGTTCGTCACATGGTCACGTCGCGCAATACCAAATTCGTTGTAGATCAAGCTAGCGAAACGGCCGCCAGCGCCCCATGAGCGTGGCACGTAAGTATGCCGTACATGACATGCGTGTCATGATTTTCACGTTATCTCGTGTTATTTATGTTCGTTACAGGGTCGCGTCGCAAGATACCAATTTTGGTGTATATAAATCAAGCGAAACGGCCGCCAGCGCTCCATGAGCGTGGCACGGAAGTCATGCTGTACATGGCATGCGTGTCATGATTGTCATGTTAACTCATGTTTTTATGTTGGTCACACAGTCACGTCACGCAATACCAATTTTGGTGTATATAAATCAAGAGAAACCGCCGCCAGCGCCCCATGAGCGTGGCACGTAAGTCATGCTGTACATGGCATGCGTGTCATGATTGTCATGTTAACTCGTGTTTTTATGTTCGTCACACAGTCACGTCGCGCAATACCAATTTCGTGGTAGATCAAGCTAGCGAAACGGCCGCCAGCGCTCCATGAGCGTGGCACAGAAGTCATGCTGTACATGACATGCGTGTCATGATTGTCATGTTAACTCGTGTTTTTATGTTCGTCACACAGTCACGTCGCGCAAAACCGTTTCCCGGGTAGATCAAGGTAGCGAAACGGCCGCCAGCGCGCAATGATCGTGGCACGTAAGTCATGCTGTACATCACATGCGTGCCATTATTTTCATGTTAACTCGTGTTATGATGTTCGTCACATGGTCACGTCGCGCAATACCAATTTCGTTGTAGATCAAGCTAGCGAAACGGCCGCAAGCGCCCCATGAGCGTGGCACGTAAGTATGCCGTACATGACATGCGTGTCATGATTTTCACGTTATCTCGTGTTATTTATGTTCGTTACAGGGTCACGTCGCAAGATACCAATTTTGGTGTATATAAATCAAGCGAAACGGCCGCCAGCGCTCCATGAGCGTGGCACGGAAGTCATGCTGTACATGACATGCGTGTCATGATTTTCATGTTAACTCGTGTTATTTATGTTCGCTACACAGTCACGTCACAAGATACCAATTTTGGTGTATATAAATCAAGCGAAACCGCCGCCAGCGCCCCATGAGCGTGGCACGTAAGTCATGCTGTACATGGCATGCGTGTCATGATTGTCATGTTAACTCATGTTTTTATGTTCGTCACACAGTCACGTCACGCAATACCAATTTTGGTGTATATAAATCAAGAGAAACCGCCGCCAGCGCCCCATGAGCGTGGCACGTAAGTCATGCTGTACATGACATGCGTGTCATGATTGTCATGTTAACTCGTGTTTTTATGTTCGTCACACAGTCACGTCGCGCAATACCAATTTCGTGGTAGATCAAGCTAGCGAAACGGCCGCCAGCGCTCCATGAGCGTGGCACAGAAGTCATGCTGTACATGACATGCGTGTCATGATTTTCATGTTAACTCGAGATTTTATGTTCATCACACAGTCGCGTCGCGCAATATCAATTTCGGGGTAGATCAAGCTAGCGAAACTGCCGCCAGCGCTCCATGAGCGTGGCACGTAAGTCATGCTGTACATGGCATGCGTGCCATGATTTTCATGTTATCTCGTGTTATTTATGTGCATTACACAGTCACGTCACAAGATACCAATTTTGGTGTATATCAAGCTAGCGAAACTGCCGCCAGCGCTCCATGAGCGTGGCACGTAAGTCATGCTGTACACGACATTCGTGTCATGATTTTCATGTTAATTCGTGTTTTTATGTTTGTCGCACAGTCACATCGCGCAATACCAATTTCGTGGTAGATCAAGCTAGCGAAACGGCCGCCAGCGCTCCATGAGCGTGGCACGGAAGTCATGTTGTACATGACATGCGTGTCATGATTTTCACCTTATCTCGTGTTATTTATGTTCGTTACAGGGTCACGTCGCAAGATACCAATTTTGGTGTATTAAAGCTAGCGAAACGGCCGCCAGCGCACCATGAGCGTGGCACGTAAGTCATGCTGTGCATGACATGCATGTCATGATTTTCATGTTAACTCGTGTTTTTTATGTTCGTCACACAGTCACGTCTCAGCATACCAATTTTGGTGTATATCAAACTAGCGAAACGGCCGCCAGCGCACCATGAGCGTAGCATGTAAATCATGCTGTACATGACATGCATGTCATGATTTTCATGTTATGACTTATCATTTATGTTCGTCATACAGTCATGTTACGCCATACCAATTTTGCTGCACATTCGATGAACCAAGCGACCAGGAGAGCACAAAGTCGTAGGCGGCTAGACAGACAGACAGACAGACAGACAGACAGACAGACAGACAGACAGACAGACAGACAGACAGACAGACAGATAGATAGATAGATAGATAGATAGATAGATAGATAGATAGATAGATAGATAGATAGATAGATAGATAGATAGATAGATAGATAGATAGATAGATACGCTCAAAGTCGCAGAAGTTCGCTAAGAAATGCTTCGCATTTAATAACTGTCAACTGAATCACTAAAAACGCCTGTAACGTGTACAGGCCCTTGCGCACTCGTCTGACGTTTTTATGCCCCGATCGCCTACTTTCAAAGCAAATACAAACAAGAAGTGATAGGAACTTGTTGTTGGGCGAGTTGGTGTGTACTTAACATCGTGGTTTAGCGCTAAAGAAAGACAGACACAAGCGCCTGTCCTGTCTCTCACATGTGTCTGTCTTTCTTTAGCGCTAAACCACGATGTTAAGAAGTGATAGCAGTGACAGCAATATGGCGCCGAATTGGTAGCTTCGTCAAACCTCCGACAGATGGCAGCAATTTTGCATAAGGTCTGTTGAGGTTTACCAAGCTTGGGAAACCCAGCATCTGTTAAACGAAAAGCTTGTAAAGGCTCTCGGTCATGACATGAGAACGCGGGTACACTCCGTTGTATGTCAAGTCGAGCGTCTTCTCTAAAAGCCGTGAACAATCCACACGTGAAATCGTAGAAGCTGACTTGACTCATAAGCTTGCTCAACAGTGCGTTAGCATTCCATCAATAGGTCTTCTTGATGAACAAAAGGAATGTCTGCCCTTGATGTGAATTTGTGTTCCTTGTGATATGTCAGTGCTATAAATTCTGCGTTTCTGCGTAAATAAACCAGTTGGAAATCGGCGCTCATTTGTCTCTGCGTGTTCGTCCGTCGTGTTTTGCGCTGTTATTTTACGATCATAACCAACTAGCCCGATTTAGCGCCATTCTTTGGTAGGTGTTAAAAATGCCAACGAAAACGATTGTGACAATGATCGCGTGCGCCTGCCTTCGTTGAAATATGTGTGTCTCTTCAAAGTTATGTGACGGGACCCGCAGGATGACTCCGAAGCATCGACGTTCAGCTAGTCCCTATAAGGATAGACGTTTAGTTAACAGATGTACGTACAGTACATCACCAAGAGAAGATTGACAGTTCAATCACCGTTGTAGGTTGGTAGGTTGGTTTATGGGATTTAACGACTTAAAGCAACCCAGGCTATGCATGTGAAAAAAAATGCCCCCACCTCCCCGAAGGGAATCGTGAGGAAATGCGAATGCATTTCTTGCGCCGAGAATACACGGCGCAGTAATTTTAATGGCGTAAATTAATGACGAGACGAGGATTTGTACCGTAACCATTTATTTACACATTCATCAGCACCTGTTTGTGTTGTCATTGTACCTGACGGCCATAATCTCAGCCTTGTGGTCGCCGTTGGCGTTTCACAGCGGCGTCTCGAGCACACATTTCGAGAGGCGCCCAGCCAGCGGACGGGAGAGTGGGGCGCAGGGAGGAGAGAGAGCGAACGGCGAGAGAAGGAGCGGCGAAGCACTAGAGCGGTGCGGAGCCGGCGCGCGCCCGCGCGAACCGCGGTGAGGAGGCGGAGCGTGCGCAGTCACGTGGGGTGTGACGTCACTGCGCCGTTGCTACAGACGCTCCTCTCCTTTCCTCACGCCGTTGCTATGGGACGGCGGATTCAGGGTCGCTTATAAAGTGCATTCGCACTTAAAAAAAGAAATAGACTGTGTGACTCCTTTCGATAAGTCCCGACTTGCCACGATGCATCTCTGTTGCGGCTCACATGACTCTCCGAAATAATTACAGTAAATTCCAAAGAGAGTTAACGGGTCTTTTTAAAGAGAGTCATATACGTGATCAGCTAGAACTCTCAAGAAACAGTCAAAGGACTGTTTTTTTATAATCTGAGAGACGCCGCAGTGGAGGGCTCCGGGTACTTTCGACCTCCAGTGGTTCTTTAACGTACACTCACATCACACAGTACACGGCCCTCTTGCATTTTGCCTGCATGAATGTGTGACCTCCGCTGCTGAGATCAAACACCCTTCTTTCGGGCTGCAGCCCAGCACCGTAGCCGCGGCGGACAATCGCTGTTATAAAGGAACGCTCAAGTGAAACGTGATATCATTTAACTTATAGTTTACTGTTTCGAACTCGTATTATTAATTTTGTCATCGTCCATTCGTTGTTAGAAAAGACTGACGCAAACTGTTTATTTTTTACATTTAGCATGGGGATCTTAGCAGCAGAATGCCAGTGTGACGTTGTACATGTTTTAGTGTTGCTTTTACTTTCGCATTTTCGCCACATCGGCGCAACAAGAATTCTCGAAAGTTCGAACGTTAGGTACCTTGATCCATTTCAACAGAGTGAAAAAATTTTCACGTTGGAAAATGCCTTCGCCATAGTATAGATGCCGTGGAAATCGCTGACGCATGGCCAATGCTGGGGCCGGAACCACAACGTTGCGTCGCAATAGAATTTTTTTCTTTGCATGTTTTCTTACTTGACAAGTTTTTCACAAAGCAGAAAGGTCACCTTTTCTATTGTAGAAAGATAAAGAACAAGTCTCAGAGAAAATGTTTTCTTAATGTGATCGCGTTACAGAGCTCGTTTCGTAGAAACTCCGGTGTCGGCGTCGGTGTCGGCGTTCGGTCATGAGCGAAGTTCAGCGTTTTTCGTGACCTAGAAATCGAGAAAGATGCAAATAAAATAAATAATAGAAACCTTAGGTTCGAGTAAGACTCAAACGCAGGCCTCTTGCGTGACAAGCAGGTGTTCCACCACAGAGTCACGCCATTGTTTTAAGCTTTTTCGAAAGAAAAAAACGCTATATGAATGGCATGTAATGGGAGGAGTCTCTTTACCGCATGCAGTATTTCCGCGGCAGTAGCGTAGGATGGCGCCAAGCATCAAAACACATGAATGGCCAACCAGTGGGCGTAAAGGCCCACCAATTACAAAGCGCTCACACATGTTTATTCATGATCAGCAGCAAAAGCATCCAGAAATTGAGCAACTTCGTAGGTCCGCGTGTTGCCTTACGGACGCGTAGTTTGCCCTTCGCTGGTTCGCAAAAAAAAAAAAAAGAATTATGGCTCAATGGGCACCTCGCAACTGTGCTTGCAGTAGGCATTCTAGGACAGTTCAAAACGGCCAATGTTACGCGCACAGACGTTCGTTTTCTTGCGGCGCGGCTGAGGCATCCACCGACAACCGAAGCAAGAGTAGCAGTTGAGAATGTCATGCACGCCGGGTCCGATTACACTATCGGGTTCTACTCTTGATGGCGAAGCACAAGCGTCCTCCAACTTTTTATTACCCCCTGAAAACTCGCACGATATCCACAATATCAGCAATAAGGTGTAAATGACGGATATTTATAATGTGTGCATACGCATATTATTTGTTAACTTGCTGTACACAACCTCTGTCATGGAGGCATTTTTGTTATTTCCTGGCGGTCGCTCTTCGGAGCTGGCACATTATTTTTCTCGTGTGAATTACGAAAATGAGCGATGTAGTTGTATTGGGCAGATGTATTCGCTCACATTTTTACGAGCTGTATCTGGACCCATTACGCTATCTTGGTTATAGCATCATATCCATAAGCGCTTATCCTACATGTTTAGTTGGGGCTTCTTCAAGCAGATCCGATGTCGTAGTCAATTTTATCTATCAACGATTTTTACAAGGCGTATTCATTTTACATTCTATTCATTCACACATTGCAAATGAAGCATTGTGGAAGGATGTTCACCCTACTCGCTTTTTCTCGACGCCCACGAACGTCACTTACTCATGATGTTATGCCCGGTACTTCAGATTTTTGCGCGTCGTTTTTACAGCCTTTTGTGAAGAAGCCTTCACCTGAACTTTCTTGAAATGTCACGAATTTTCGTGTTTTCCATTCCGGCTTCTAAGATGCAGCCCATTTGACATTCCCGTGTTTGTTGAGTTTACGGTTTATATTTCTCTGAATAGCAGCTTCACTCATGACATGTTATTTTTGGCTTCATTGCGCTGCGTCGAAACTGGCACCTCGAACAATTTCCCGGCGAGGATCTCCACCAGTAGATTGAATGCCTACTGGCGTCAGCCTCGGTGTGCAGTGGTTGCGGCGCTCGGCCCTAAGAGTACCTTCGCCTAAAGAGTAGCTTATAGTATTTTTAGGCACCATAGCTATCGCAGTAATAGCTATAGTACTACTCCTTTAGGCGCCAAGCCATAGTAATAAGAAAGACCGAAACCTACCTTCCCCGCAGACACGTTTACACCGATGGCTCAACTAATTCCAACAGCCCTACTGGAGCCGTGGTTTTTCCATCTGGGGAGATATCGTTGTAGTTTCTGTCTTCCCATACCACGAAGTCGACAGCAGCAGAACTCACAGCGCTTCAAGCTTCGGTCACGTACTTCAGCAGCCATCTTAAGCAATGGGCCACCTTTAACGACTCGCGGTTAGCCCTATAAACACTACAAATTGCCTTGCGGCAATTTATAGTGCCTCTCATTTAAATGACTTCAACTGGTTCAACGCAAGAGAGGGCGCCACCGCCTCAGCAAGTGTGATTGCTTCTCCCACCAGCGTTTCTCCGGAGCCCAATCAGCGCGCGCCGTGTGGCGAGAGAGAGCGAGCCGTGCGCGTTGGCTTCACAAACGCTCTTTCTGCGATGGACGCTCAGCTGTAAGCTCGCGAGGAGCGTGAACGCGCGCTCACCCGTGAAATACAACGCCAACGCAAGGCCGATGAAGCAGAAACACCACCGCACGCTGCATGCTTCGCCCCTCCCCAGGTTTCACGTTAGTGGAGCTGAAACATTTGCCAAGCTTCGTTGTTTCAAAAGTATTTCTTTTTTTTATGGACGACCGAGTTACTAAAGCAAACCACTGGTGAATTCCATTGGCAGATTCGGAGCACTTCCGGTAGCAGTTTTGCAAGCGAAAGCTGTTCTGAGACCATTTCACCGGCCATTTTTGGCGCCCTAGTTGTCCGCCGCCGCCGCCGGTGTCCGTAACCAGTATCGCTCGAAATAAGAAAAAAAACGAAATAAGAAAAAAACTCCAGGATGGAACGAGGTTCGAACCTGGGCCCTCTGCGTGGGAGCCCAGTATTCAACCTCTGAGCCATGCCGGTGCTTGAAACTGCTTTGCAAAAAGGTCCTATACAGGCTTCATGTCGGAAAGGAACCACATTAGCATATGCAATATAGCGTGGTAGAAGAGTAAAATAAGCACCAAGCGTCGCACAACGCGAATTCTGTAACCAGGCGTCACACAATGCGAATTGCGCAACGAGTAGGTTGTTGAATGCTTCCAACCCATTACAAAGGACTCTGCCATAATTCTTCATCGTCATCAGGCACAGCATCAACAAATGATGATGATATCTGGGGTTTAACGTCCCAAAACCACGATATGATTATGAGAGACGCCGTAGTGGAGGGCTCCGGAAATTTCGACCAGCTGGGGTTCTTTAACGTGCACCTAAATCTAAGTACACGGGCCTCAAACATTTTCGCCTCTGTCGAAAATGCAGCCGCCGCGGCCGGGATTTGATCCCGCGACCTTCGGGTCAGCAGCCGAACGCCATAACCACTAGACCACCGTGGCGGGGCCAGCATCAACAAAGTGCGCATAATGCCTTACATGCGTATAGCAGGTACCAACGCTCTCCGTAGAATGACGAAAAATGGCACGGTGCCTGCTGCCCTACTTCTCAAAAATTACAATGATTTATAGCGTAGTGGGGTCCTCGCAAATGCACTTGAATTGGTTGCCAAGGAAGCCCATAAGCGCATGATCCACTTCCTCGGGGTCTCAGTAAAATTACACTGATTTATAGCGTAGTGGGTTCCTCGCAAGTGCACCTGTATTGGTTGCCAAGGAAGCCTATAAGCGCATGATCCATTTCCTCGGGCTCTCAGTAAAGTTCTTCGCCCCCCGCCCCCGTCTCTCTCCCACGTCAACGTATGTTATACAGCATGACGGGAGAGGGAAATAGCGACCGGGCGTCACCCAATGCAAATTACATAACTGGCGACCCGTTTAAAGATTCCAACCCATTACAAAGGGCTGAGCCATAATTCTTCATCGTCATCAGTCGTCGCGTCAACAAAGTGCACATAATGCCTTAAGACGTGTAGCTGGTGCCTCGCTTCTCCGCGGAATGACGAATAATGGCTTAGTATGTGCTTCCCAACTCCACAAAAATTGTGATTTATGGCGTAGTGGGTACCTTTCTAGTGTACTTGTATGGTAGCCCCAAGAGAGGTTAACGGGCTCTAGAAACGCCGCTCTTCCAGCTTTCGCTGTGACTGTGCTGCGGTTTCAGCGCAGGTCTGGCGTTTTTTTTGCTCCATTCGGAGCAAGCCTGTTCCATTGGCAGATTGAGAGTGCTCCCTGTATGTTTCATTGGCAGATCCGGAGCGGCCCCGCCGCGAAATCCACTCCACGGAGCAACTCTCTCTACTCCGCGAGAAGCGGCGGATTCAACCGGAAGTCGCAAGCGCCCCGCGCGTGCGCAATGCGTGGCGTACCTCGTGATCGACCAACGCGCTGTCCAAGCGCGCACTCCGCGCGCCGAGAAGGCAAGTCGCGTCTCGGGAGAAAAATGAGTGGTGCGTCGCAGCGTCAACTTGCGCTTTTGCTGCTCGCCGAGAGCGATGATTCGAGCTCTAGTTCCGGATCGACCAGTGAGGACTCAAGCGATGAAGAAGCTTTGGAAGCTGGCGTATACGAACACGTTTTTGACGTCATGTTTCGGCCGCCGCACAAGAAACCGAAAGTTGAGCATTCGCCGACGACGTCGTCCGCCAGTACTCGGATGAAGAGGTAAGAATTAACGCATCCCTTTCGGAAGTTCGCATTTTAACACTCTTTACTTATGCTGGCGAAATGCAGTTCCGAAGGCACTTCAGGTTGTCTCGGCGTGTTGCCACCGAACTGATAGCAGGCTTCGCGTCTTCTCCGATGTGCCCGACAGACAATCACGGTGGCAAGGCTGCGAAATCTGCGGAGACGCACATTTTGTCCTTCATTTGGTAAGTAATTTGGTGAGTAATTGTTATTGCTGCCTCTTCTTAAATTCGTCCCGCGAAATTGGGCACTAAAGTGTGCCGCCTGATCTCCTTACTGCGCAGGTATGCAGCCAACAAAACATGCATGCGGGATGTGGCCGACAGATTCAACCTGGCTGAAAGTACTGTACACAGGGTACTGCAAAGAGTGGCAGACTACCTGTGTACGCTAGGTCCAACTGTCCTCGCATTTCCCCGTGACCTGGAGAAGCTGTCCAGAGATTTCGAGAAAGTATGTGCACCTAACTCTTAACGTTTGAAAATAGACTGACGAACTGTTGGTCCTTTTTCTGCAGGTGTCGGGTGTGCCTGGTGTTGTTGGATGCATAGAAGGTTGCTACATTCTCATCCAGTGCCCCGAAAACAAGATAGCTTCGACCTACGTCAACAGACACCACTTCCTCTCAATGACATTGCAGGCTGTGTGCGACAACAAGAGGCGATTCAGTGACGTGCTCGTTGGAAGCTCGAGCGAGATACACGATTCCCGTGTCTTTCGCCTGTCCTCGCTTGCCAAAAAAATCCCAGGGATATGCCAAGGTGGCAGGTATCACATCCTAGCTGACGCAGCATACCCTGTAAGGCCGTTCTTGCTTACCCCTTACAGGGATTATAGAGCACCAACAAAATAGAAGAAAAAATTCAATGCAAAATTTTCGGCAACCCGCGTGCTGATTGAAAACTCATTTGGGATCCTGAAGAAACGCTTCCGCCAGCTTATGTATCTGGAGCTGCGGACTGTCAAGTGGCTAAATGCGTTTATGCTTGCTTGTTGCATCTCGCATAATCTGTGCATCGACACAGGCGACGAACTGCTCGATGACAGTGATGAAGAGGAGGCTAACGAAGATGTACCATGGTCCAAGTGCACAGACAGCGATGAATGTAAAGAAGAGGATACTGAAGAAGACGCAGCTCTACGTAAGCTCGGCGAGTTGAAGCGAGAGAAAGTGTTCCAAAAAATGTTTGGGAGAAAATGAAAAATCCGCAATTGACTTCCTGCTTCGATATCGTGAAAGTCCACCATTAGTAGCAGCTCCGTTTATATAGGTACTTGTTCTATGGGAGAAAATAAACAAAAGCTTTACAGATATAATTCGCTTGTACATTTTGGTCGCTTCTTTTATTGTTTTTCATTCCACCGTCATTATATTCATTTTTTTGCATAATAATATGCCTGTGCAAATGCTGTGTGTGAATGTACACAGTGTGATGTTAATATATTGTCACGTGGTCGTGACGTCGACGAAGAAAGCAGTCGGCGTTTGCAGAATGAAACTGTTTATTTGGCCGAACTTGTGGCCGGGAAAATGAGAACTAGAACTACAGCAATACACGCTGTACAATGATAGCGGCGAACAGGGCGTCGTCCGTCGATCAACTGACAAGCGGCGAAGTGCGTCGGCTTTTATACAGGTGCTATCGAACTTTCCAGCGATATCGCTGTTGGCGGCGTTATCTCTCGACAAAGCTGGAACATTCTCGTGCGGCGCGCAATCTTAACGGATTGCTCCAAAACAATCGCGAAGCTTCCTACACATCACGGCGAGGCCTGCGCAGCGCGTTGCCCACAGTCTTTGTGGGTGAAGCTTCAACTCATAAAATATAAGACTTGCGGCAATATATATGTAAATGAAAAAGATCCTCTTGGAAAGCGGCAACAAGGTGCGCGTTAAAGACCACCAGGTGGTGAAAATTCCTGGACAGATTCCTGGAAGCAGTGGGGACAGATTTGTGATCGAATGAATGGTCAATTTGGATGCAAAAAGACATGGCAGTTGTTGAGGCACCTTTTGGATCCGGCGGCAACCAAGTCGGCCCAAAGGGGACAAATGACTCGGTTAGTGCATCAGTATCAAGGCACGATTGGAGAATTTATAAAAGAACTCCGGGATCGATACATAACCAAAGGAGTAGGTGGTTGCTTACCACACTATTCGGGGGCGGAAAACTCAGAACTAGATGAAGACTTTACGGTGGCGGAGGTGGAGTTTGCCATGGGGCAGCTCCGCACTACGTCAGCCGCGGGCCCGGACGGGGTTACTAATAAAATGCTGAGGAACCCGGATTTCAAACCGGTGGGGGCGCTCACGGACTTGATGAACAAGTATTGGGCGGCCGGGGAGATCCCAGCACAATGGAAGCATGCTAGGATTATATTTATTCCTAAGCCAGGCAAGAAGCTCTGCGTGGAGAACCTGCGCCCGATCTCGCTGACATCATGCGTGGGCAAATTGATGGAGAACGTGGTTTTAAACAGGCTTAAGGGTTATGCGGAGGACAAGGCGATCTTTCCCGCAACTATGATTGGTTTCAGGGCGAATTTGTCCACGCAGGACGTCATGTCACAGCTGAAACATGACGTAGTCGATCCCGGGAACGGCACGGGCACCAAAGCTATATTGGGGCTCGACCTGGATAAGGCTTTTGACAATGTTTCCCATGAGGCAATATTAAAGAACCTATCGGACGTTAGCCCAGGTGCCAGAACCTTCCGCTACATCAGATCATTCTTGGAAGCAGGACTGCGGAGATTGCAGTTGGAGAAATCAAATCGGATTCTTTCCCGATGGGGGGCAAGGGGACGCCACAGGGTTCAGTTTTGTCGCCGTTCCTGTTTAACCTCGCTTTGATTAAGATACCGCCGAGGCTGGAAGAGATACCGGGACTGAAGCACACATTTTATGCGGATGATATTACTCTATGGGTGACCAGGGGTAGCGACGCGCAGTTGGAGAAAACACTGCAACAGGCAGTCAATATTGTAGAAGAGCTCGCAGGAGATGCGGGACTCTCATGCTCTCAGCCCAAGTCCGAGCTCTTTGTGGTTCGGGACAAACCACGAGGTCCACATGCGAGGCACTATATTCCGCCACCACCGCTGGAGGTAAAAGTGGGGGGTATGCCGGTCGCCGAACCCCAAACGATCAGAATCCTGGGCCTATATTTACAGACTAACAGGAAGAATACGGTGGCCCTTGAAACGCTTAAGAACACGGTCAACGCTACCGTAAGGCTAATCAGGCGAATCGCTAACCGTAAGAGCGGGATAAAAGAAAAGAACCTCTGTAAGCTGGTACAGGCGTTTGTGCTCAGCAGGATTACTTATGCGACACCTTACATGAAATTGGATACCACAGAAAAAGGCAAGGTCGAGGCTATGATTAGGCAGGCTTACAAGGCAGCCCTTGGGCTTCCTGACAATGCGTCAACAGACAGGCTACTAAGATTAGGGGTGCACAACACCCTGGAAGAACTACGGGAGGCGCACCTTGTGATGCAGCACGCTAGGCTTTCGACAACGGAAACTGGCAGGGATATATTGGAAAGGATTGGCGTTGGCGCCGAGGCTCCCGCTGGTGACACTAAAACTCAGGTGCGGCGAGAAATACACAAGGCCTTGCACATAAAGCCTTTGCCCAAGAACGTGCATCCGATCCACCATGAGGGACGCAGGCAGGCAAGAGCCAGGAATTTACATGTTCGATATGGGGAGTACAAATCGGCAGTCTATACAGACGTCGCGGAATATAAGGACAAGGACGCATTTGCGATTGTGGTGGTGGACAGGCGGGGACGCTTGGTCGCCTCTGGATCAGTCAAAACGCGCTCCTCAGAAACTGATGAAGAAGCGGCAATAGCGCTAGCTATCACTAATTCTCAGTCTGACCTGATTCTCAGTGATTCAAAAACAGCCATTCCAAATCTGGCGAGGGGCAGAATATCGGTCACCGCCGCACGACTGCTGCACCGAGCCGCGGGGCGAGAAATTCGGGAAATAGAACTTGTCTGGGTACCAGCACACTCTGGAAACCCTGGGAACGAGGCGGCTCACCTGAATGCTCGAGGTTTCGTCAGCCGGGCAGGTGAGCCGCCCGTTCCGGGGAGATCCGCGAGAGATGGGCTGGTGTCCTTTCACGACATCACCAATCATTATAAACTAGAGCGTAGGCTTTATCCGCCCCCGCACAAGCGGTTGACCAAGGCGCAGAAATGCGTCTGGAGAAAACTGCAGACGCGATCTCTTCCCAACACATACGTGTTAAGCAAAATATACCCGGAGGAGATTAAGCCACAATGCAAATGGTGCCAGGCAGTGGCAAGTTATGATCATATACTGTGGGAATGTAGCATGGTGCCGCCACCGGCGGATATTATGCGTGATCCCTCTCTCGAGCAGTGGGAGGCCGTGTTGACCAGCTCGGACCCAGTCGTCCAGACAAGGGTCGTGGAGTGGGCCACACAGGTCGCCGTCAACCTTGGGTTGATGGCCATCTAACACGGAATCGTCCCCAACTGTTTTCTGACGAAATAAAGTTTTTCCATCCATCCATGCACACCATTCACATATATATTTTTTTACAACTCCTATCGTTGTCTCTGGCGCTTCCCGTTATAATCGTTCAACGGATCGCTATATGTGTAAATGAATAAATACATGCAACATACGTATTTTTCGAATAGCTACCACCACTAAACCAAGCTCGTAAAGAGTCTGTTATCTGTCCGTAGCAAACTTTTTTGTTGCGGATCCCCACCCCAGGCTCTGAAACAAACAATTGTTTAATAAAATCAGTTCTTCTCTTATGCATAAAATCAGTTTATTTACTTTCACTCATCATTGTACTCCGCACTTATGCCAAGGGCACGGCTCAGTAATGCCAATTTCTCATTGTGCTGCCTCGCCCTGTCTTGCCGGCTTTCTTCTTTCTGTTTTTTTTCCGTCTTCGTGTCGTGCTACTCTCTGCGCTTCCTTCTGCGCTTGCAGCTGCTTCATTTCGTCAAGGAAAAATTTCATGTCTTTCAGTCTAGATGTGGAAGGACGCGGTGGCCTCGTTTTTTGTTTTTCAGCAGTGTTTGATTGCCCACTCGATGAAGTACTCTGACCGCTCTGCGAGCTTTCCGTTTCTTCATCAGGCATCTCCTCCACCTCTCCTGACGAACGTCCTTTTCTGCTGGACATGCTCCCGGTATCTTTTCTCGAAACGACGCCGTGGCCATCTCGCAACTCCTCTGGTTCGAAGCTGTCGTCCTGAGCGGCTATCTTGGCCAGCTCCTCGTCGTATGGCACGACGCTGGGTGAATTGCCAGACTTCTTGTTATGAGTAGTTGCCGATGTCTTGCGCCTAATTACAGTCTTAAATCGGCTGCAGCATTGCTCACCGGTCCTCGTTATCCCCATCGTTTTGTTAAGATTTTCAGCGATGCGGGCAAACATTTCTTTTTTATTTCTAAATTTTCTCATGGGTCCCACCTGTGCGAAATATTGGTCGTAATAGTCGAGCATCAACTTCGTTTCGCCCGCCGTCCATTCGCAGGCTGCACCTGAAAATTTTGAAACGACAATTAGGTATGTCATATCAAAAATAGCGGCAAACGGGCTTACTGCGGCGGCTGGTTTTCTGGCTTGCTCCACTGGCTCCATGCTGCTGTGGAACATTCACACTGCTTCCAGGATCTGGGACTGAAAACAGAGATCCAAATTTTATTCCTCAACAAGGAAAGATTACGACAAGGACAGGTAAAAGCTGTAAGAACAGATTCCCTAGTACACAAGGTCGCATAAAGCTAGAACAATGTGAGTTACAGAACGTCACCATGAAAAATGATAACGTCACTACGAAAGGATTATAAAGCAGGTATAAAGAGAGAAAAGCGGATATAAGGAGACTACGCAGCACGTGCGGTTAGACCCATCTTATTTTTACTGCTAATAATTAAGCAGTTCATTAGTAACCCGAAAAACCGCACCTGTGTTTATTTCAACGAACGTGAAAGACAAATAATGCAGCATCTTTTTTGACGAACTATGTGTATTTTTCACTGGGATATCAAACGAAGTAACTGACTCATAAATAATCATTACCCCCGTATTCAGAAACGCTCCTTCACTTGAACTTGACTTGCCACCGCCTTCAACGCGTTTCGAACGCGCTGCCTTTAGGCAGTGCCAAGGCAGCACAAGCGCGTTTCAAACGCGCTCTTTGAGGCGGGGGCAAGTGAAGTTCAAGTCAAGCAGCGTTTCTGCGTAGGGGGGTAAATGGCTTGTTTTTTTTTTGCAGGCACTTGCAAATCACAAAAGAACAAATCAGCTTCGGTAAAAATAATGTTGCCATTGAATTATGGAGTAAACATGTCAGGAAGGAACATCAAGCTTAGATTATGGGGTTCAGTAATGTTGCTAGCGGTTAATCAACAAACGACGTAAAAGAGAGTTCAAATTAGGACAATATGCATCCATGCTACTGTTCCATGAACTTCACACACGGTGGCACCATGCAGTGCGGAATACTGCGTGAGCACGCACAGAGCAGGACACATGCGAGAAAGATTTTTTTTTTTACAATGACGAAATCCACTCACCTGCCGTGTTGGCACATGCCGGGTTCGTGATCGATGAGTGGAGGACGCTTACACCCGCTGCCACTTCCATGTGAGCACAGGAGGAAAATATTTAGAACCAAACTTCCAAGTACAGCTGACGCGCGAGTTCAAACCGAACAGGTTGAGAATCGAAAACGGCGCTTACGCGAGGAATGCTGGGTGCTTCCGGAAGCGGATGTGCGCTAGCGCCCCCTGCCATTTGCTCCAGCGAGAGCGCCTGTGTTCCATTGGTAGATTCCCGCCGGAGTGGATTGCGCTCCTCCGTCGGAGTGGCGTGCTCCAGCGCACTCCACTCCGGTCACTCCGAATCCGCCAATGGAATTCACCACATCTTGCGCCAATTGCGCATCACGAATGTCCGTCGGAGGGAACTCGTTTCCTGAAGCATTCTGTACGCACAGCTTGCTGAAATTAGAGGATACTGATGCATTTATTTCCTTTCTTCCTGGAAAATTTTGAATTCTCACATAAAAGCCGTACGCAGCGGTCGAAGCGTTCCTATGTTGCCTTGATTAAAATGAGCTCGAGAAATAAGTAAACCCAAGATGCTAGCCAAATCAACTTCCATGGCTACCACACTTCTGCAGCTTGTGGAGAGAGGCATAGAGAAGATGATGTACGTTTCTACCTTTTTTATTTTCACACTTTTTTTCGCATTGAGTCTCGGTAAGAATACATGATCCCTCACTTATTTTATTTCTCTTGTCATTCTTCTATAAGTTATGTGTTATTTCCCCTTTCCCCCACCCCACGTGCCAACCAAGCCAAACCTTGGTTAACCACCCTGCTTTACCATTCGTTTCTGTCTCTGTATTGTCCGACGTGGCATGGGGAACCACCCATGCAGCGCAGACTTCAGTTATATCAAAAAAAAATCACAGCATATCCACGGAGTGAATGATGATGAGTGGGCGAAGCTGCGGAGGTTCATCGGTAAACCGTGAATCTTCCGTGAATTCTGCCCAGTACATCATCACCGACGTGAGATAGGGCGCGTTTATACTAAAGGTTCGATGAGTTATGACGACTTGCAGCTCACTTTAATTTTACATGTACGCTGTGAATTTTCATTGTTTAGAAAACCATTGCTTTAGAAAACATCTGGCGTCTTTCGTTAAGCAGCTGGCGTCTTTTCCTCTTGCTTTAGAAACATCTGGCGTTCTTCCGTTTTGCTTTTACAAAACATCTGGCGTGTTTCGTTGGTTTATTTCATCAATCAACAGCGTTTTGAACAAAATTGTTATTGATTAATCACGCACAGGAGAAATCTCACCAGGCACTACCTTGGAGGTAAAGAATGGCTGCTAATGGGAATGAGAGACAGAAGAAGTCGGCTTTTAGCTACCGCTGCGAATTTTTTATTGTTCAACAACGCACAGGAAAAATCTCCCACCGGCACCACCTTGGAGGTCAAAGCGTAAGACTGGTTACGGACTACGACTACGACTACGAGGGACGAACGGGTGCCGCCTTAAGGAGCTTCGCCCCTAAAAATGCCACCATCTCCCACTAAAGGGAACCATGTGGAGAAGCGAAAGAGCGCATAGGTCGCCTTAAATTTCCGTTTATCACTGGCACCTTGCCCGTTGTTAACGTGTCCCTGCATGTGGAGCACACCATGAATTCAATGTAGCTGCTGTTGGTGTCACTGGTCCCGAACTCTTGTTGGATCACGCCACACGGGTTCATCGCGCGTCTGCAGAATCTCGTTCCCCGACGCCATCACGTGATTGCTGAGAGAGTGTAAGGGGGAGAGGCCACAGCGTCTTACCCAGCCCCTTACACAGGCCCGAACGTGCTAATGCGTGCCAGCACACGTGGTTTTGTCGGCGTTACGCCATGCTAGGACAGCATACGGTAGCCCGGGCCCCTCAAGTGCTCTGCACGTATCATCATCAAGGCGGTCGAAGAACAAGACGAAGAATATCCTTGTTACACAGACAGCCTAAACCGCGGTTAGTGTAACCACGGTTCGCTTATGTTACACGTTATGCGAAACCGCGGTTATGCCGCTAACCGCGGTTGTATCAAAGAGAGTTTGGCAACCTTGGTTTGGCGGCTAAACGAGAAAATGGCGGCCTCCATGGAGGACGTGCGCACGCTGGCGAGTGTTCGTGAAAATCGAACGAATTGGACCGCACGAACCACAGAAAGCCTGAGTAAGCTTTGGGAAAACAATTAGCGTCATCTGCGGAGAACCTCAAGGAATGCGAAAGTGGACGCGGCAATAACAGCCGAGTTGAACGCCGGACTGCCGCCAGATGCAGAGCCATTCACGCCAAAGCAAGTCCGCATTAACTGAAGTCGCTTGCGCGCCGTGAAACATCGGCGAACTGTGGGTCAACGCGTTTAACCGTGGTTGGTCGTAACTGCGGTTAACTTGCTTGTGTAACAAGGGTAGAAGATTTCTCCTTTGCGGGAGCGCGCGCTCAATATGTCACAGATGGCTATGGTAGGTTTTAGAAAGCGGACGGTCGCCAATGGAACTACGGACAAAGCCCAGAGCAAAAGCTGCTTCGCATTCAAAAGAGATGTAACGTGCGGCTTGCATACGTGCGTGTTATACGCAGCGTCCATTGGCGCATTCATGTGGGGCAAGAACACCACACTGTAGGTGAACAAGAACACCTGTTATAACAGGGATACCGCGAACATTGAACGCCACACTTCTCGGCATATGTGTTAACTACGAAGGCCTTGTGGAGTCAGAACTGCTCATGGAGAAAAAAAAAGGACTCAAGAAAAAGCTACCTTTGAGATTCCTCCAAAGCAGTCGTGAGAGCACAGTCCTGGGGTCCGGTACCGGTATGGGTAAGACCCATCGAGATGCTCAAAATGCCTATTACTGTTGTTAGCTATACAGAGTTACCTTTACTGGGAAAAAATGAGAAAAAAAATCACTTTCGCCGCAACGGCGAAGCAACGAATGTGATAGCAACAAGCTAGAATGTCACACGAAGAGCGGCACACAGCTTGATTGTCACAGCGCACCGCTCATGCGCAAAAAACGCAGGAAAACAACTCATACAGGAAGAGTGCCAAGCAAGAACGGTAATGGCTCGGCACTTGCAGCGCTCTGCTCAAACACAAGGAAGGACGCTGGAAAGGAATGCACAGGTATACACAGGAGCGCGAACGAACAACTGTCACAGTTGTTACTTCGTGTTTGAGCAGCGCGCTACAACCCAACGCTCTGGATTTTTTCTCTTGAAAACTGCGGCGCGTCCTGTGACCCCTCCACACCTCCTGCCGCGCGGTGGCGTTTGATGCACTGTTTACCTAGGGTACCTTGATGCACGTTTGGCACACATCGAGACACACTATGCTTACCCGGCGTTCCACATCGCGAGTGGGTACAGAAATGGGCCATTTTTTGGTGCGCGTCTCAAGATCAGTTTTGCGTACTGAAGCAAAATCTAGGAGCATTGCTTTAATAGGACACTAAAGAGCAAAACGGTTTTTCTGTTATTAGTAAAGTACTCATTCACGAACCAAAAACGCGACGCTTGCTGCGAGAAGACGCTTAGTAAGCGAGAAAACGCGCGAAACAAAACGTGGGTGGCGACGCCACCTTGAAGTTTACGCACCATTCGCCGTGACGTCACATGTTTTGACGGCGCTTAGTAGGGACGACTTAGTTCCTAATCCGTAAAAATGAAGTACCTTGTCCTCTGAGGGGGCAATGGACTTAACATACCAAGTTTGGGGTAATTTTGTTGAGCCAATGTAGCCAATATATTATACGTAGTCTTTGAAATACGTGAAATCACGCGGGGAGATTTCGGCGCGAATTTTAAAAATGAAACATTGAACTTGATTTTCTCCTCTATTATTAAACCAATGATATCGAAATGAACGACATTAGAATTCTCAGAGCACTATTTATCGATCAAAACCGATTCATTGTTTGTCTTTAGTGTCCCTTTAAAATGCGTCCTTCGGGTAACCATGCTGGGGATACCGCACACACTGAAGCACCTCCGATCTCTGCGTACCGCCAGTGGTAGACTGTGTATATAAATTGCTCATGACTAGTATTCCAATGGAGGTATGATGATGGTGTATTGGTTTTTGTGGCGCAAGGGCCAAATGAGGCCAATGAGCGTCATGTTAATTTATGCTGGGACGTAGATGAACCATGAGGTTCGATGTGTTTATGACATCGTGGCTGTAAAAAGGCCTGAAACACATGTATACAGCAAATCACGACACGATGCATGTAGCGCGGTGGGCTGTGGGCTACAGTTGCTAGAGATGACAGGTTTTAGTGGAATAAAGATATATGGCACGAGATGAGAAGTTTCACTGGTCTTCCGTCAGCACGGCACTAAAAACTAAAAGCCCTTAAACAAAAGGGCAGCGACACATGTGCCTCTTAAAACTTCCTCTGCAGCAGCCTCTCCTGTAAGGCTGCTCTACGGTGCAAATGGGGCAATAACATGCAATGCTTGGCGTTCGTTTAAAGGGACTGTCTACCGCTCGGAAAAAAATTTTCTGACTGGCGAAAATGAGAAGATCGTTCGTCACATCGGCGGCAACGAGCATGCTATTGCCCCATAAAAAAGGAATCATATTTTTAATTTGATGCAGAAAATCGTCAAAGAATAATAATAATAATAATATGTGGCGTTTAACGTCCCAAAACCACGATATGATTGTGAGAGACGCCGTAGTGGAGGGCTCCGGAAATTTCGACAACCTGGAGTTCTTTTACGTGCACCTAAATCTAAGTACACGGGCCTCAAACATTTTCGCCTCCATAGAAAATGCAGCCGCCGCGCCCGGGATTCGAACCCGCGACCTTTGGGTCAGCAGCCGAGCGGTGCCATGCGGTGGTCGTACTGTGCCACTGTATTGTTGTTAGGATGTTTCACATGTGCTGCGCTGTGAAACGTGCATTTATGTCTCTTTGGGATGAATCGACTTGGCTTGGATTGGGGCAGCAGTGCTAAAATAAACACATAGACTACGATTACGCAAAACAAGTGTTCTGTAATCGTATAATAAGGCTTCATTTAGCCGCTAGCTGAGAACGATTGTTACATTCATTACAATAGTGTTCAGTGAAAGTATATTAATCCTACAGAAATCATATGTGCTTTCGGTTTTAATTTTTACCGGAACTACAATCGTCATCGAGTCCACGAACTAGTATAGTGGGCATGTTTCACGCCAGTGGAAGGAGACCGAACGGAGATAGAAAACTTGTGTTTTAAAAATTTCTACTCACTTTCTAGAGAAACCGCCGAAAGTTTGAACACTTCAGACGGTACGCTTTATATTGGAGTGCAAAACTGAAAAGTGATGAAGGATGGTAGACAGTCCCTTTAAAAACGCCAGGTCTGCGCTGAAACCGCAGCACAGTCACAGCGAAAGCTGGAAGAGCGGCGTTTCTAGAGCCCGTTCTAAGCTCCCTTGGGGCTACTAATACAAGTTCACTAGAAAGGTACCCAATACGCCATAAATCACAATTTTTGTGAACTTGGGAAGCACCTACTAAGCCATTATTCGTCAATCTGTGGGGAAGCGAGGCACCAGCTACACGTCTGCAAGGCATTATATGCACTTTGTTGACGCGACGACTGATGACGATGAAGAATTATGGCTCAGCCCTTTGTAATGAGTTGGAATCTTTAAACGGCCCACCAGTTATGTAATTTGCATTGGGTGACGCCCAGTCGCTATTTCCCTCTCCCGTCATGCTGTATAACATACGTTGACGTGGGAGAGAGACGGGGGGGGGGGCGGAGAACTTTACTGAGACCCCGAGGAAATAGATCATGCGCTTATGGGCTTCCTTGGCAACCAATACAAGTGCACTTGCGAGGAACCCACTACGCTATAAATCATTGTAATTTTTGAGAAGTAGGGCAGCAGGCACTGTGCCATTTTTCGTCATTCTACGGAGAGCGTTGGTACCTGCTAAACGCAAGTAAGGCATTATGCGCACTTTGTTCATGCTGTGCCTGATGACGATGAAGAATTATGGCAGAGCCCTTTGTAATGGGTTGGAAGCATTCAACAACCTACTCGTTGCGCAATTCGCATTGTGTGACGCCTGGGTACAGAATTCGCGGTGTGCGACGCTTGGTGCTTATTTTACTCTTCTACCACGCTATATTGCATATGCTAATGTGGTTCCTTCCCGAGATGAAGCCTGTATAGAACCTTTTTGCAAAGCAGTTTGAAGCACCGACATGGCTCAGAGGTTGAATATTGGGCTCCCACACAGAGGGCCCAGGTTCGAACCTCGTTCCATCCTGGAATTTTTTTTTTCTCATTTCTTTTTGCTTTCTTATTTCGAGCGATACTGGTTGCGGACACCGGCGGCGGCGGCGGCGGATAACTACGGCGCCAAAAACGGCCGGTGAAATGATCTCATAACAACTTTCGTTGTAAAACGAGCCTGTGCCTAATGAAGAGTCTCTGCCGAGGAATAGCGCTGGGTGAAGTGCTATCCTTTGTCTAAATGCCAGAGGAAAATGCTTTTTTTACAGCGAAAGCTGTTATGAGATCATTTCACCGGCCGTTTTTGGCGCCGTAGTTGTCCGCCGCCGCCGCCGGTGTCCGTAACCACTATCGCTCGAAATAAGAAAAAAAAAAGAAAATAAGAAAAAAATTCCAGGATGGAACGAGGTTCGAACCTGGGCCCTCTGCGTGGCAGCCAAGTATTCAACCTCTGAGCCATGCCGGTGCTTGAAACTGCCTTGCAAAAAGACCCTGACCCTATACAGTCTTCATGTGGGGAAGGAACCACATTAACATATGTAATGTAACGTGGTAGAAGAGTAACATAACAACCAAGTGTCACACAATGCGAATTCTCTAACCAGGCGTCACACAACGCGAATTGCGCAATGAGTGAGTTGTTGAATGCTCCCAACCCATTACAATGGGGTTTGCCGTAATTCTTCATCGTCATCAGGCACAGCATCAAGAAGTGCGCATAATGTCTTACATGCGTTGAACAGGTACCAGCGCTCTCCGCAGAATGACGAAAAATTGCGTAGTGGCTGCTTCCTTCGTTCACAAAAATTATGATTTATAGCGTAGTGGGTTCCGCGCAAGCGCACTTCTGTTGGTTGCCAAGGAAGCCCATAAGGCTCCCATGATCCATTTCCTCAGGGTCTCCATAAAGTTAATTCCCTTTCGCTATCTGTTTCTCACGTTAGCGTATGTTATAAAGTGTGGTTAGAGAATGAAGATTCTGATGCGTCCGTAAAAAATGCAGGGCACGAGTACTTTGACTATAGTTCTAAGTAGTTTATTTGAATGTGCATTCCTGGAGCATGCTTAGTTACCTCCACAGAAGACATGTCGCACTCTAGTATCTGCCACTGCCATGGTAGCAGCGACCTCGCAGGGTGCGTTAATACCTGCTCAAGAGGAACATCTATTTAATCACTTAAGTTCCTCACACCAGCTGCGAGAAGGGACGTCTCGCTGATGGTCGTAGACTATACAGCGTGGCTGAACTGACATCATTTATGGTTGTGTAAGTGGGATGCTGTGGATCCGAGCGTACTTCAAGGAAGTAAGTAAAGCCTAAGCATGACCTTTGCAGGTGGAGCGACCATTCAATAGATTCCACTCGAAGGCTCTTCATTGGACTTGTTCTGAATGCACCAGTAGCCAGCCGGTTACCAGATAATGCACAGGATCTAGCATCTTCAATGCACTTGGGGCAGCACAATGATTACCGAAACGTAGTCCAAGCGTGTGCGTATGAGCCGTTTGTAAAGTTATATGAGTTCTTCTCTATCATTGTGCCATACTGTGTGAGAGAATTTTTGGTATGTTTATGGTTTTAATAAATTTATCTTTCAGGTATTTTATGTGCGATATAAAGGTCAGATATAAAGGATCACACCTCAAAATTTCTCTTCTGTGTTCAAAAGTATGCGGTGCTGTTGTAGATGGATATCGGGGTGAGATGTTAGGCCTCTATTTCTTGAAAAAAGAACGCAGGAGCTTTTCTGAGGGTTTACTTTGAACCCTTTTGTATTTGTCCAGATTGGCACTTTATTGAGGCCGTAATGTACCTGACGCTCACATATTGCAAAAATACAGGATTGAAACCCTATCTGAACATTCTCTACGTAGACTGAATCAAAAAAGATGATTCGTGGAATGAATGACTGTAGAGAATTCATTCTTTCTATAAAAGGGTACAGCGTAGCACTCCGCACTGCGGTACACTAGTCTCTTGGATAAACGGCTCAGACACAGCATTTTCTATTCTGACGCGAAAGGTACGATCAATTATGTAACTTTCTATCACGTTTAGCATGTTACCTCGAGTACCAATTTCTGAGAGGTCCGAACAGCCAAGTAGTGTCATATGCTTTCTCCATTTCAAGAAACACAGAAAGGAAAAACTATATGTGGATAAAGGCATCCCGAATGTGGGCCTCAATACGCACGAGATGGTACATTTTGGAACGGCCTTCCCTGATACCGCACTGATACATATCGAGTTGCTTATTAGTTTCAAGGAAGTTTATCAGAAGGCGATTTATCATCTTTTCAAATAGCTTACAAAGGCAACTTCTCAGAGCTATCGGATGGTAGCTTGCTGCACAATATGGATATTTGCCTTATTTTAAGACGGGGATTACGATAGCTTCTTTCCATGCTAAATGAATATATCTTGCGGTTCAGATCTTGTTATAGAAACACAAAACTACAAGCTGCGCGTCGGCATGAAGATATTTTATCATTTTTTACATGACTCTGTGAACTCCCGGCGAAGATTTGTCACAACTGTTCAAGGAAGTTATACAGTCAGTCATGCCAAAGGGACGGTTGTACAGTTGGTCTCTACTAGGCTTATAATTCAGCGTTTTCTTTTCTGCTATTTCTTTGTGTTTACGGAAACTGGCTCAGTAGTTTGATGAGCTAGACACGCGCTCAAAATGTTCACCAAGTGCAGTTGCCTCGTCTTCGAGGCTGCTGCCTTCGTCGTCAACAAAGGAAAGAGCGTGGAATTGCTTATCTGATAATTTTCTCAGTCTATGCCATACTGCTACTTCTTGTGTGTATGAGTTTACACTAGAGATATATTTGACCCATCTCTCTCTTTTAGCATTGCGTTGACTGCACCTGCCCTGGGATTTTACCTTTTTAATGTCCTCAAGAGATTCCGCCGTTGAATGCTCACGTAGAAACCTCCCTGTCTTATTTTTCTTTTTGCGCGTATTTCTGGACTGGTCATTCCACTAGGAAGATGCTTTTTTCTTGTGCCACCATTTGTCAGGGGAATACACTCTAATGCAGCATAAACTATAAAAGCCGTAAAATGAGCAACAGCATCGTTTATGTTAAAATCATTAAAACATTTCTAGGCACGTGAGGTATACAAAAAAAAACTTTTCCCAGTCTGCGCATGGTACTTTCCACTCAGACTTTCCACTGAGGTTATGTGGTATGGAGTGTTGGTCTGTGGTTTTGAGGCAGATAGGAAGTGACCACAACCGTAGGTGTTTTGAACCATTTCCGAATGTAAGCAGGGTAAAAGAGTGGCCGAGCAGATTGCTATATCCAGGGCTGGGCAAAGATACTTTGAAATTGTATCGCGATACGATACAAGATACTCAGGGCAGAAGTATTTGAGATACAGATACAAGATACCACAACACTGATTGTATCCGATACGATACATTGTAATTGTATCTTAAGATACTTCGATACATTTGCAAATTTGTTATTATATATCTACATAACGTCGCACTAATCGCCTGTGCACAAAAATGTTCGCTTGAATATCTAATAACTGCGACCAATTTTGTTTCATTTCAATGAAATGTCTCTAAATATCTCAGAGGATTTGTATTTCTTGCTCAAGGCATATTAGTTTCATTCCGAAACAACTTATTGGCGTTGCTTTATCTGATTGCCGTTTTTGCTTGTCGCTTGTGTAATTGGTGGCAGTCGCTGCTCTGTTTGCCGACGCGCTAGCGGGTTGCCATCTAATCTCAAAAACTTCAATAAGGAGCCTCCGCACGACGGTGCCAATAGTGCTGAGGAGTTCTACCTTGCCTGTAAACGTATTACGGTCTTCGCAATACCGAATCACCAGGCAGGTGCACAGCAGTAGATACACTGGTCGCGACATTCTTTGATACGCATCGTGTTTACGTAGGGGACATAAAACTGCAATGACTTTTACATTATACTTATCTACTGGCGTAAAGCGTTCGCTAGCAACGTACTCAGTAATGCGGCCCCGCCACGGCAGTCTAGTGGTTATGGCGCTCGGCTGTTGACCCGAAGGTCGCGGGATCAAATCCCGGCCGCGGCGTCTGCATTTTTCGATGAAGGCGAAAATGTTTGAGGCCCGTGTACTTAGGTTTAGGTGCACTTTAAAGAACCCCAGGTGGTCGAAGTTTCCGGAGCCCTTCACTACGGCGTCTCTCATAATCATATCGTGATTTTGGGACGTTAAACCCTAGATATTATTATTATATTCAGTAATGCGCAATTTTTTTACATTTTTTCTTCTACAAGAGGACATGTGCTGCCCAGAAACGTCTCGATCAGACGTATTGTATAGTTGCAGAAAGCGCCGCAGGACGCCGCCGCTATTCCCACTATATTGCCACTTATAGCTCCAATTACCGGGAGATTAGTAACAGAGACATTTAGGAAGTCTAAAAAAGGAAAACAAATTATCTAGCTAAGTGAAATAGAAAATCGGTTTCGTATTAAACACAGTGAATAGGCATAGGAAGTGATACAGGCGGCACCGCCAAGGGGTAATAATAATTGTTGCGTTTTACGTCCCAAAACCGTGGTATGATATGAGAGACGCCGTAGTGGAGGGCTCCAGAAATTTTGACAACCTGGTGTCTTAAACGGGCCTGTAGTATTTTACCTCCATCGAAATGCGGCCGCCGCGACCTTCGGGTCAGCAGTTAAGCACCATAACCACCAGAACACCGCGGCGGGCAACCCCTAATAGCTGTGATAATTAAGCATTTAAGGTAAGACCCCAGAAAATTCAGTGCCTATGGAAAATAGCGCAATACCACTCGTTGGGATGCTCATGAGAAAAACGGATCGTTTTGTTGAACAATGTCTCTCCAGTCTCTTTGCCAACGTCCGCAAGATGGCTCTTAATAATTTACGTTATTATAATGATGCAAACTCAATTTCGCTATTTTATTACGTAGTTTTTTTGTTACTGTATACTCCAGGCACGCGCAGGTTATTATATATTTGTCCTCAACATCGCCTTGACATAACAGTAAACTCAAGTGGAATATATGTACACAAACAGTATAGCAGAAATGATGCAGAGAGTTACGAGTATGCTTGTAACTGTCTTTTTATAACTGTCTATTCTTAGAAGAATAAAGCAGAAGGCTTACCATTGCAGTACGTTAAAGACGTATTGCAGTAAGCAGACGAAAAAAAAAACAATACAGACACAGAGGTAATGTATGGGATGGAAAAGGACAGCATAGAAAGAGCTTGTGCTAACAATCAAATTATGATTTTAATAACTCATTGAATAAAAGAAAAAGAGAGGCACGCCAGATAACTTCTGTTAGCTGAATGTTTGTTCTGTTAGATGCAGCATCGGTACCTATGGTTCTATAGAGGTTAGAATCTTATTTGCATATAAGTCAATCTCATTGCATATAAGTCAAAATTACATCCACGAGGTCCTTCTAGTTTCCGATGTGTGAAATCTACGAGACTCAAAGCAACCCGATTCTTGCATTCTTCAGACTTCGTAGCGAAGCACAACGCAAGAGAAACTTCGATAACGACACTACAGTTCCGCTTTGGAGTGCGTCGCACAGGACAGTGTCTGAGAGCCAAGTGTTATAGCACTGACCCAAGTAAAAAGAAACAAAAAAAACCGAGAAAACGAAATGTATGTTGGGCGTACACGTTCGCGCGCTGGTCTGTCTAGGCGACGCGAGCGCTACCACGTGACTCTGCTCCATCAATAGGGACGCTCAAAGCTCATCGCCTGCCCTCGCTTGAAAACTTTGTCGGCAAGATAAAATGATGTCACTGCATTTAGTTTAATTGTGTTGGCTTAGTGGCAACAGTACCAGTTTGGGAAGCGGAGTTCAGTCAGCGTTTATTGTTTCGCACGGTGGTGTTGCGATCGCAGTATCTTGTATCTTAAGATATACGATACATTCTTCGATGTATCGGAAATACAGATACTGATACACGTCTTGTGAGACGTATCCCGATACAGATACACGATACACAAAGAGTACCTAAGGTAGTATCTAAGATACATGCATCTTCGATACTGCCCAGCACTGGCTATATCAATAGCAGAATAGGTATTGTGTGTTGTGCTGTAATGTGACGCTTGTTTTTATTGCGATAGCAATTATATGGACAGTCTCGGCTGATTTTTGCCGTCGCCGTCTTCCTGCTGCATCGTACATGTCTCTCTATATATATATATATATATATATATATATATATATATATATATATATATATATATATGTATATATATATATATATATATATATATAAAAGCCACAAAGAAAGATGTTGCAGAAAAACTTTCCAACGCGCGGAATCGAAAGGGCGGCCTCTCGCTTTGCAGCGCGCGGCGTCAGCCAGTTAGGCCACCAACAGTTACGTCGTTCAGCCTGCTAACGGCGAGCTCATTATATACACCATTTACTTCAGCATGCATCCTTAGTCACTACATAGATGGCGCAATGTGCGCGCGTGTCGCAGAGTGCCTCAATGCAAGCGCGCGGGCATCAAGACACCCTAGCGTGGCGCGCTTTAAAGATCGTCGCCCCGCTCCTGTCAACGCTGTTGCTCTTCGCCTACATGGTGTGGCCGCCTTCGTGCGCTTATCTCGAGGAAAGAAGGGGGCGGCTGGGGGGTGGGAGGGTTGAAGCCGGGAGTTGTGTGTCTTGTGCTTTCTCCGCGATGTCCGCGCTGAAGTCACAGAGCGTACGAAGCTCACTTCGCTCGCTGCAGCGGCCGCGTTTGCGAAAGGAGCGCGCTGTTCAAACAGACTTAAGTAGCAACTGTTACAGTTAGTTCGCGCTCGTCCCATGTGTACATGTTCGTGCGTTTCGTGCGTCCTGGTTTATGTTTGAGCAGTGCGCTTCAAGTGTCAAGCTGTGACGCATGATACTTCGTGCTCGTCCTGTGTGCGTTCTTTTCGTGCGTCCTTTGGGCTCGAGCGACGCGTTGGCAATTTTAAGCTGCTTTCCGTTCTTCGCGTTACATTCCATTTTTTTTGCTATCGCATTCATTGCTTCGAGGTTGCGGCGAAACTGTGACTTTTTTATTTAGAGGGCATGTACCAGAATTCAAGAGATTCCGCTCTATCAAGCGGCCCCTTGCATCACACCATCATGTCTACGTATTTTGATCTTTTAAACACCAATCACATTTAAAGAAGTGGATGGTGAGTGGCCTGGTTGTCTAACGCGCTGCGGAGCGAGGTGTCGGAGGTTCGAATACCGGTGCTCCGCTTCGGATTTTTTCTTCCTATTTATTTATTTGTGATTTTTATTTATATATACTGTAGAGAGGAAGAGTGGCCTCAGCGGCATTCTTCTGCGCCTCAGCGGCATCGCGAGTGGCTTGAGCTCGTGGTTGCTGCGTTTGGCCGAACGCTGCTGCCCGCTGCTTGTTCACACGTATTCTCTGCAAATAAACATCTTAGCAAGTGGTGGAGGTGCGGGGTATCAGAAGAAGCCACTTGCGACCGTCTTATACCCTTGTCACACGGGTAGTCTAACCACAGTTAAGTACGACGGCCGTTAAGTCTAACGGCTGTCGTACCTTGTCACACAACAACCCTAACTGCAGTTAAACCGCTAACGACCGTTTTCGTAAACGGAGGTAGGCAACCCCTATTAGCGCCGTAAACTGACAACATGGCGGCCCCCATGTCGGACGCAAGAAGCTCGGCTCCCAACGACATATCGAGCCAAAAGCGTGTCAACTGGACCGTTGCGACGATGGAGGCGTTGATACACATTTGGGGAGATAAATCACCGGCTTTGAGGTAGAAGTTTGTCCGTGCTGCAAAACTCTAGTGTGAATTTCACGAGATTGATACACGGCTGCGTTCGTTCATTGAACAGGGCTTCACGCTATTTGATAGACGCGCATCAAAACACGCTGCTGACGCGTCCATAATCGAGCGTGAGGCCCTGTAAAAGGCGATGTTATAGCGGTGTTGCACGAACACAGCCATGTATCAACTAAAGAATGGTTGGAAGCGCTAGAGGCGCACGAGCGCGCGTTTATTTAATGTTTGGCGTGTTTCGCGCATTTTTGTTTTTTCTCGGAAAAAGCAACCAGACAGGTGTGACAGCGCCTCTGTCTGGTTTGCGGTAACTGTGGTTACGTCCGCTAACTGCAGTTGGGTATAACTGCGTCCGACGTGGGGGCCGCCATGTTGTCAGTTTACGGCGCTAACAGGGTTTGCCTACCTCCGTTTACGTAAACGGTCGTTAGCGGATTAAATGCGGTTAGGGTTATCGTGTGCCAAGGTACAACAGCCGTTAGACTTAACGGCCGTCGTACTTAACTGTGGTTAGACTACCCGTGTGACAAGGGTATTAGACGCATAGAGGTGACGGAATCATAAAGGCTCCCGATGAGGGCACTGATCTAGCAACCCTTCCGTTGCTCCGTCGTCATGTTGCGTAGGGCGGGTGATGCAAGTGCATACTCAAGGGCAGATAGGCAAGCACCGTCATCTGATTCCGGTGACCGAGAAAGGGCGTCAGCGTCCGTGTGCTTGCGACGGCATCCTTAAATAATGCGGGTGTCGTACTCCAGAAGTCGGAGGGCCCAGCGAGCAAGTCGTACAAAGGGGTCCTAAGGAGTGGATAGCCAACAAAGGGCGTGGTGGTCAGTGACGACGTGAAATGCCTGACCATACAGGTAAGGGCGAAATTTTCTAAGTGCCCAAATAATGACTAAACGCTCTTTCTCGGTAACCGAGTAGTTAGCCTCGGCTTACGTCAAAGTTCAGGTTGCGTTGGCAACGACATATTCATGAAACCCTGTTTTTCGTTGCGCGAGCACAGCCCCAAGTACGACGCCGCTGACATCAGTGTGAGCCTCCGTAGGAGCGGTAGGATCGAAATGACGGAGGATGGGCGGCGAAGTTAGTAGGCGCAGTAATTTGGTGAAGGCGTCGTCGCAGGCTGCTGGCCAAGCGGAAAGGTCCTTGTCAACGCTAAGAAGGTCCGGTCCGTCAGGGGCGCAGATATGGAGGCCTAATTTTGAATGAAGCGTCTGAAGTACGACGACAAGCCAACAAAACTTCGGAGCTTCTTTAGATTCTTCGGTTTCGGAAAATCGGCGACTGCGCAAAGCTTGGCTGGGTCTGGAAGGATACCGTCCCGCGATACGACGTGTCCAAAAATGGGGAGCTGTCAGGCGCCGAAACGAAACGTTTTAGGGGCGAAGCTCCTTAAGGCGGCACCCGTTCGTCCCTCGTAGTAGTAGTCGTAGTCCGTAACAAGTCTTACGTTTTGACCTCCAAGGTGGTGCCGGTGGGAGATTTTTCCTGTGCGTTGTTGAACAATAAAAAATTCGCAGCGTGCGCGTTAACTAAAAGCCGAATTCTTCTGTCCCTCATTCCCCATTAGCAGCCATTGGCATGTTCCAGTAGGAAACGTTAGTAGAAGTAGAAGTGTAAGTGTTAGCTAAAAGCCGATTTCTTCTGTCTCTCATTCCCATTAGCAGCCATTGTTTACCTCCAAGGTAGTGCCTGGTGAGATTTCTCCTGTGCGTGATTAAACAATAAAAATTTTGTTCAAAACGCCGTTGATTGATGAAATAAACCAACGAAAGACGCCAGATGTTTTGTAAAAGCAGAACGAAAGAACGCCAGATGTTTCTAAAGCAAAACGAAAAGACGCCAGCTGCTTAACGAAAGACGCCAAATTTTTCTAAAGCAATGGTTTTCTAAACAATGAAAATTCACAGCGTACATGTAAAATTAAAGTGAGCTGCAAGTCGTCGTAACTCTCATCGAACCTTTAGTATAAACGCGCCCGATCTCATGTCGGTGATGATGTACTGGGCAGAATTCACGGAAGATTCACGGTTTACCGATGAACCTCCGCAGCTTCGCCCACTCATCATCATTCACTCCGTGGATATGCTGTGATTTTTTTAGGTTGAGTTGAAATCCTGCGTTGGTGTGGCATGTGAGAACGTGCTCGAGACGACTTAAATGAGTGTTCATATCGGCGGTAAAGACAACTATGTCGTCCAGGTTATTTGTATGTACTACACAGAATAAGAGTGAGCTCAGCGTCATTGCTGTGCGCCTCGGCGGCATCGCGATTGGCATGATATCGTGGTTGTTGCGTTTGGCGGAACGCTGCTGACCGCTGCTTCTTCACACGCATTCTCTGCTAATAAACTTCTGAGCAATACATACATATGCACTTCCGGGACATGACGGCGACGGCAAAAACCCGGCGAGAGTCTCTATATAATTGATGTTGCAATTACAAACGCTGAGGAGCAGAAACTAGCAGAGTTCATACATTTCTGATAGCACTGAAACCAGCAGAATTTTCCTTTCGACATGTTTGAGGTTTTACTACAAGGGTGCGGAACCGTGTACAGCAGCCAAGATTTTGCGGACAGAGATATGGTTTGGAAATATTTCCTTGTTCGCTATATCTGTAATGATCTAAAAACATCCCATCACATTCTTTCATTGTCGACAGTTTCAATTGAACAAAAACGATTTTTAAGCAAACTGCTTAGTGATATAAGGCTGCCCTTATGCAGCCTTATGTTCTTGTCACTAGGAGTACTTGCTAAAGCGCATACCCACAGGAAAGTCTGCCGTGACATCTACATCGACATCTATGCCAAGAAACGGTTACCATTTTAGCATTTACCTTTCTACGCAATTAAAATATTTCTCACTTTTAAAGACGATAGGCTTTCTTGGGGAACTTAAACGCACACATTTTGGTCTGTCTGTCTATCTGTTTGTCTGTCTGTCACCCGATTCAGCGACCTGGCCAAAGTTGAACCACTAGGTTACCGCTCACCCATCTTGAACTGGTACGGCTGTTCATACTTGGGGACATTGTCGATCAAAAGGTAAATATTATGCCTATCTGAGGCGCAACATCAATAGGTGAGTATTAGGTGGTGTGTTCCTTTAATAGAAAATACAGAGATACGTAATTCTAAAGACCCTACTTTCTTAAGCTGCGCTGAAAATGCGGCTGCGCGCCGACGAACGCTCTCTGCCACGGAGAAAGGAAACCCTCTGCACAAGCTCATGTTTCCCGACGTATTGCCAGATGGCGTCCACATCTCACGCAGCGTCTCCTCTATCGTCTTTACACGGCATTTGCAGCGGAACTCGCAGATACGCGGCCAATTTGTTTCATGTATGTTTGAGTGTAACCTTGTACTTAGAAATATGAAAATAAACACTCCAATCTTCTAGCCTGAAGAGAAATAGATGACAAGGAAACGCGGGGAGGTTAACCTTACGCGATTGACATGTTTGCTACTCTGCGCAGGGGTGGGGAAATAGAGGTAAGAAAGAGGACATAGAGATAAAATGAAAACGAAACACACACACATGCGCACACACGCAAGACATTCCAATCAGAGCCGTTCTGAGAGACCGGTTGAACGCAGAAAGCGCCTGTCTTTCACTTGATCTCCTCACCTTAAAAACTAACAATATTTTGTTACTTTCTCGTTTATTTACACTTTAGACATCACTAAGTTTGACAAATTAGTTTATAATACTTCCTGGTGAAATTAGTGAAATCATATCTTGTTCTTATGAACAATGGCATGGTTATTCCTGAACAAAACAGTTCTAGCGCAGCGCTCCTGCGTTGAGGTGAGTATAAAAACCAATAACTATATATATATATATATATATATATATATATATATATATATATATATATATATATATATATATATATATATATATATATATATATATATATATATATATATATATATAGCTCTTGGCCGGTGACCGGCCTTTATCAAATATGACATTCTGACATTGCGTTCAGGTTGAAGTACACATTCTCGCCATACAGACACAGATGACACAGATGCACACATCGTCGCGATTCGTTGGAACGGGACAAGGGGAGGGGCCAGAACAACAACAGCAAAAAAAGAAAAGAAAGTGAGAGAGACATAGATATATACTGACATACACCGTGTCGCAATTTGTTAGAACTTGACAAGAAGTTAACAAATTGCGGCACTGTATGTCAGTATGTATGCCTCTCCCTCTCTCTCTTTCTTATATTTTTTGCTGTTGTTGTTGTTCTGGTCCCTCCCCTTGTCTCGTTCCAACGAATCGCGACGGTGTGTGCATCTGTGTCTGTATTGCGAGAATCTGTACTTAAACCCGAAAGCAATGTCATAATGTCATGTTTGATAAAGGCCGGTTCCCTGCCGAATGCTCACAATAAATGTTATGCTTTTCATTGCGAATATATATATATATATATATATATATATATATATATATATACATTAAAACAGTGTGAAGAATAGATATTTTGTTAAAGCATTTCATAGTTATAACTCACTTAGCAATTGGCATTTTTATGGTTCCCGAATTTGGCTACTTTGATCCAATATGGCTACTATTTTATGCTGGCGGCTTTAGAAGATATGTGGCTTGGCTACTTGGTTACTTTTTTAGCTCTTTTCTGGTTTCCCTCGATGTGACCGAAATTATCAATATCTGGTGAAGAAGCAGCCGTTGGCGTTCGAGTACGCGATGTGAAAACATGGCGACCAAGGCGTGTTTAAAGCTCCGAAAATTGAATTTGGCACTGGTATTACACAAAAGCAAAGACTTTTGGATACGTAGCTGGGTCTCGGAAAGAACTGTTGCGTGAGCCCTCATTTTGAAGACCACCTATTGCCGAACGTGACTTTAAGCCGCGATGGGAAGTGAACAGTACAATCGAAAGCGCTCCTCTGCTTCCACGCAGCCTGCACTCATTCGCACCAGCATTTCATATCTGACGATGTGCTTGTGTGATTTCTTAGGATTACGAATGAACTGCAATAAAGGATAGTTGAAGTGCTGGCGTCATTTCTTAGGATCAGGGACGAACTGCGATGAAGGAATGTTAACTGCCCAGACCTGATCATCATGCACTAAATGATTGCGATAGCCACTACGTATTATGCGCCAATCCCAACCCCGGTGATTTTGAGCACAGTTATGCGGTACTCATTTTTATCGTCGACCCAAGGCTGTTACTTCTAGTTGTTTTAAGAATAGTCATGCGAGACGCGTGAAGAGAGCCTTGTTTTTGCAACAGCGCAAGAAACTTCATAATTCTGCACGACATGATTGCTACACTGAACAATTTATGCTGAATCTCAGCAACTTACATTTTCAAGGGTTCATGGTGTACCTATTTCACTTTCGCCAAAAGACTTTTGCACTTAGTCATTTGCAGAAAAACCTCACAGTTGTCTTCCCACACGCGTGGAAACTTTTGGCTACTCATATTGAGCTTAGCTTAAGTTGACAAATTTTTGGTTAGTTTTCTGACTTTTCTGGCTATCTTTTGTCTTTTGAACCTGGCGAATATGATTGGTATGCCATATTTTTGCATAAGACTTATTTCGTTTGCCGCCACCCTGTAAAGAGCACGCGAAAAGTGAATATTTACTGTGCCACTATTGTTGCTTTGTTTATTTTGTTTAACGTCCAAAAGTGACTCAGGTTTCGAGAGACGCCTTAGTGAAGAACTTCGGATACTTTCGACCACATAAGGTTCATTACCGTCAACTGAAAATGCACAGTGAACGGGCCTCTTACATTTGATCTCCAGAGAAATGCTACCACCACCACGGGGACTTCAACAGCTGCATTGTCTGTTGTAACGCAATAATATTAATATTATTAATATTAATAATAATAACATTATTACTTTATTATTATTATTATTATTATTATTATTATTATTATTATTATATGGAGTTTTAGGAACTAAAACCACGATATGATTACGAGGGACGCCGTTGAGGAGCGCTCCGCAAATTTCGGTCATCTGGTTTTCTTTAACATGCACTGACATCGCACAGTACACGAGCCTCTACCATTCCGCCTCCACCGAAATGCGACCGCCGCGGCTGGGATCGACATCTGTTGTAACCTAACAACTATCCTCAGTCCTATCTTATTTTGTGCCTTACAATGAGTTGTACAAATTGTGCCTTCTAACGTACGCATACGTGAATTTCCGATTGTCGGAATGTTTAAAATAATTAACTGAATACGTTTTATACCTTGTGGTACGTTCTAACATGCTATGCTGGTGATGTGGTACCTACAAAATGAGTGAGTGCTACTATAAAATAATAATTAAAATTAGTGAAACACTGAAGCAATCAATTAATCAATCAACCAAACAATGAAATGAAATAATGTCTAATACTAAAGTAGACTTTAAGCTCTAATTTTATTGCGATAGCAATTATATGTACGCTCTCGTCTGGTTTTTGCCACTGCCAACGTCGACATATTATATATATATATATATATATATATATATATATATATATATGAAAGCCACAAGGAAAAATTGGTCAGAAAAATTCTATCCGAATCGCGGAATCGAACGGGCGACCTATCGCTCCGCAGCGCGCGGCGTTAGACGGCTAAGCCACAAGAAGTACGTCTTACAGCACGGTAACGGTAAGGTATTTATATACACCATTCACTTCAGCGTGCTTTCCTTGTCACCAGCGACATGGTGCGAAGTGGGCGAGGGGCGTGCTTTAAAAGTCGTCGCCGCGCTCGTTCAGATGCGCGCTCCTTCGGTGCACTTCGCCCTACAGGGCATGGTCACCTGCGCGCGCACTTAACGCGCGCTTATCGCGTTTATCGCAAACTTATCGGAGGGGCGGGGGGGGGGGGGAGGTTGTATGTCTCGTGTTTTTTTCCCTCGATGTCCGCGCTGAAGTTACAGAGCGTACGAAAGTCTCTTCAATCACCGCAACGGCCGCGTTTGCGAAAGGAGCGCGCTGTTCAAAGTGAAATAGGTAACTACTGTGACAGTTGTTACTTCGAGCTCGTCCTGCGTATACCTGTGCGGTCGTTTCGTGCGTCCTTTTTTATGTTTGAGCTGCGCGCTTTAAGTGTCGAGCTGTGACACTTGATAGTTCGCGCTCGTCCAGTGTGTGTTCTTTTCGTGCGTCCTTTTCTCTTGAGAAAGGCTCTGAAAATTTCGAGCTGCTTTCCATTCTTCGCGTTACGTTCTAATCTGTTGCTATCGGATTCATTGCTTCACCGTTGCAGCGAAACTGACTTTTTCTGTAAGCCTTCAGTAATTCGTTACCACTGAAGGTGCTGGAATGTATGTACCTTGGGCTCCGAGTTTCTCACAATTTTCGGGGAGCAATCATGTCGGAGTAATATTCATTGAGCCGCCAAAGTAACTTAGCTGTCTCAAAGAGGTTTTTTTTTTTTGCGCAGGCATTTAAGAAAGTGAACTGCTGAAGTACAAGACAGCAATCTGCCCAAGAGTGGAATGTCTATGTGCAGTTTGGAACTCGCATCAGAGAAATGAAAGCAGAATTGTTCTCTACATGATGAAGATCTTGTTTTTACATACTGCAAGTAGTATAGGCACATTTAACTTTCCTATACCGTGTATTATCTTAGCGTAACCTTTCGGTAACACGTCACTGTATTGGAAGCTTAACATTTCCGCGCACAGAAGCTCCCACACCTGCTTATTAACGTCTTAAGATCGCTATACTCAAATGTCGATATAGCTCTTTTAACCAAATATTCTAGTGCTTTAACCTACAATTAACAGGCAGAAACAGTTCTTTCACTTGGAGTATAGCAGGCTGGAATTATTTTCCAGGGCATTCTTGTTCACTGGAGTGGTTTAGTCTTTGTGTGCAATATATATATATATATATATATATATATATATATGCTCATGAGATCACCAGTGCATGCTAAGGAGGCCACATTTACGTTTTACGCATCGACGCATAGACAGGTATCCGCCCAATTTCGTCCATTTTGACTGTGACTAGGTCATGTTCAGTGCTCCAGCCTAACCTAGCCTTTTTCTTTGCACTCTTGGCCAGTAGTTCAATGTATTGTCGCTACGGGCGCCCATTACTTAGCGCGTGACACGATATTTATTACAGTGAAGCACGCCACTGTGAAATTTCGTGTTCATGACCAGAACCCTTTAGCTCAGGACAATCGAACAGAGAGACCTTCGGATTCGAAAGCATTAGGTTGGAAGCACCAGCTGGCGTGCTTACATTTGCGTGTGCAGTGGGGAGTAGGGGTGTTGTAGTGGCGCTACAGCCTCCTTTTTTTGGAAGTCGGACGAAGTGGTAGGGCCAGTAGAAATTCAGTGCTGCAACTTTTGTGATCGCGTGCACTGCACAAGAATGCTCATGCATTTCATTTCAAATAACAATAAAACAGCCCAGAAGGCATGCAGCATAATATGCATAAATTGTACCGTAAGTTTAACTTACATTTTGGTTGCTTTTAATGAAACTTATTGATAAGAGTACTCATTTGAAAAATACCTGCACTTCCGCTGCATACCCTATTGATCAAAACGCTTGGCAGTTGTTCATGTGTTGGAGATTGCAAGTGCAGTAGCATATGCTGATTAAATTGATATGTTTCACTAGAAAAACTCACAGGTTCCCTCATGTGTCGGCCTAAGACGACTCAAAGGCAAAAACCATGTGTTGCTTCTCATTCAATGTACTGATCGCACTTACGTAAATTTTGCATCGTTCCTGTTGACACCAGCCCCGACGGTAGATTTTCGCGTTAATGAGGCATGTAAGGCTTTCGCTTTAATCGCAATTTTGCAAGTGCGTGTCTGTGTGTGCCAGGCCCCAAGAGCAATCGGAGGGTGGCGGTCACAGCCAAGACGCCGTAGTGGAGGGCTCCGGAAATTTCGACCACCTGGGGTTCTTCAACGTGCACCTAAATCTCAGTACACGGGTCTCAAGCATTTTCGCCTCCATCGAAAATGCGGCCGCCGCGGCCGGGATTCGATCCTGCGACATGCGGGTCAACAATCCAGCAGCAACCACTTGACCACCGTGGCGGGTGGATATGAATCATTCCTTGATGAACTTTGAAGATCTGCGTGCTTAATTTCTACATAGTAAACCTGTGCTCACCACAAGGCGGCGTTTACGTGTCAAAGAACTCGTGAGCGGTGCAATGGCTATTTCTTCTGTGTAGGTTTCGACGTGCTGAAAATCCTTCCACTGAGACTACGAGATCCAAACACAGAAGGCGACGACATTCCTCTCTAAATATATGTTCTCGTATCATGTCTGTCGTATCATAGCTTGAACCACCAGATCCTCAGCCAGAAGTTGGCGCTTGTGAGCTGCATCACGGACGTACTTCGCTTCGCGGGCCATTGCCCTGAAAGCCTCACATTAGTTTTCGGCCGCGAATGGTTGCATGTCGTTGAATGGCCGTTGGTTGTTTTCTAGTATGCCCATTTGAATTTTCATTTGCTTGCTTTACTAGCGCAAATGATTAATCATTTTAATTGTGTCACTTTGCTGGGCACGATTATGTTCACCTCTTACTGTACATGTTCCTGCTGCTCTATCTTTTTTTTTTTTTTTGCTCCAGTGGTCCTCGTGCAATTCTCAAGCTACCATTGTAGCTTTTCGCTCGAGGCTCATTTCCTGTGTTTGCTCGAATAAACGTTCATTCATTTATTCATGAGTGCAGCTATGCTTCCTCAAAGTGTTCCATTTGAGCAGCATACGTGTTTTTGCAACGACATGCGTCATCTTCTCTGGCTTGCCGCATGCACATGGCGTTTCTTGCACGAACTTGAGCAACCGTTCGAGCAGCATGCTTCGTTTTGACGCATTGTCCTTTTCGCGACACCCTAGTGGAGCATTGGTTCGTAGTGGGCTTGTCATATTTATGGGACACAAAGGATTTTCTCGCCGACGATTTCATTTTTAGTGGAACAGCGGTGGGTAGTCGAGCTTGTCCAATGCCGTGGTACGTACCTGCGCTACGGGCATCCGTTCCGCTTCGGTATATTCTGCTTCGCTGTAAAGTCAGTGACGTTGCCCTTCCTCGAATGAAAAGGTAATGAACTCAATGACCCATTCGCGTTCGAAAGAGGCCTGTCTATTCACGACGTCAGTAGTACAAAGTGTACTAGACCACAACGGACGTCATAAAATTGTGACAGCGATTAATAAATATGAAAGTGATACTAACAGTGGAATTTAAATACAGAACAGATTATTCGACTCCACTCCTTCATATTGCTTATAGACATGGTGACTGCCACCGAAGGCCGCCTGTCCATTCGAACAAGGTATCGAAGCAATAATTTTGGGCGAGACTAATACTGATATGCTACTACGCCTTCAGTTACGTCGCTACGGCATCCGGTTGGCGATAGCGTAAATTATCCGAGATTCAAGAAAAGGTAACGTAACTGGGAAAGATCAGTCTTGTTACCATAAAACGCAACTAACGAAAGGACGCTTAACGTAAGTGTATTCTAGGCTTTGTACAAATTGACGCACAAGAGAATGTGCTATCGCGCGTAAAATTGAAATCAGTTTTCCCTGCGGCTGTCTTTGAACGCAGTACTGCACCTTAAATAGTGACGTGGCTATCCTCGAAATATCAGCGGCGTTTTTTTATTTTTATGTCGAAATTATATGGATGCTCAAACTGCAATCACGTAGTCGGTACTGCTGTTGTGCACGTCCGCTTCACGGCAACGGCGAGGTGCACACGTGGAAGTTTTAAGCTAGGGTATTCGTCCGCATGATGCATACCTGGCCGCGAAAGCGGTGAAGCCAAGGAGGCACAGAGTAAGCCCGACACTAAACTAGCGAATGGGATGAGCGAGAGCATTGTTCTACATTCTGGCACTTGTTCGCGTGTAGCGAGGCCGCACATCGAAGGAGCACCAGCTTTTGTAGGATGGAATACTGGGCGAGTTGGTGCAGACTTATTAACGCGTGCAGACAGTAGAGGTCAAAGACCTGCAGTCAAGTTCGCAAGACAGCGTACGCTGTCTTGAACCTGCCCATAATGTTTTGAAATACGTGCTGTCTTTTAAATGATCGCTGTACCTATACGATTGCCTGTATTTACGATTGAATGTGATCGATTGTGTTTTTGATATATTTTGTCATCGATTGATTAGCTTTTACTGAGTAACCATCGCCATTATTCGATCTTTTTTTCTGCCTGCGCGTGAAACTTGGCCAGAATATAATTAACCTCGAATGGTGCACTTTTGCTTAACATGCATATGGGTGTGCGTATAGCTTTGCAGCGGAGTGTCACATGCAGTTAATTATTCAAGCAGATAAGGAACCACTGAATCAGACAATACGTACCGGAATCCCGACACCGGGCATCATTTCCTCGGGTAGAGGGAGTGTTCGCTTTGCGAAGCCTGACGCATCATCCCTTCGGGCACAATAATCGCACGGATTACCACTGAAGCCAAGTTCTACTTGGTGTCTTTAACACACTGGACTTCTCAACAAATGCGTTCACTTGTGCTATCACATCCCTCGGAAATTGCGCGCTGAGCCAGTGCGAAGTGCGGGCCACCGGAACCCAGATAACGCGCGCGGGAGCCAAATACCAAAACATTTGAAGTGGGCGTATCAAGTCAGACTAACTCTACCAGCGCACATGGCTGTAGCAGCGTGAAGCTTCCGTCCTCGCTTTTTTTTTTCAGGTGGCGCTAATAGAAAGACATATTTTAATGGCACTGAAACAAAATGCAGTGGTATTTCTTTCACTCATCACATCTATTGAAATAAAATGAGGCACAACTCTCTTTTTTAGATATATAAAGCGTGCTGTGTTTGTTCTTTTAAATTTGACTTATTATTTGTGTAAGTCCGCTCGTCATTTAGGCGCGCTTTATTCGCAACTCACATGGCCCTCCTTTGATGTTGCTCACTATTTGCTCTGGACCGCGCTTCTTCTAAATCTTCGCGGCCATATGATTTCACCTTCGATGCTGCCCTTATCGCATTGAATGTCGAGTTGCGATGCCTTCAAATCCCTGACGGCGCTTATAACGCCAGCGTTGCGGAAAGAATGCCTGCTAACACAACATTAACCTGCACACTCGCATTATCACGCACACATGCCGTGCATGCAGGAAACACCGATGGATAATAAAGCCGCACAATGAAAACTGTCTGCATCGTATTATGATATTATATGGTTGTGGTCAACGAAATTGGGCTCCTCACTGATTATTTCTTCACCCTGGTACAGAAAATATTTCACACACCCGACATGCAATGGCCGGGAATGGGGTCACTGAAGCGCATATTCGAGCAGAGTTTGTAGCATTAAATCATTATTGCAGTCTAGTTGATTTTTACTGAACTATTCACGCGCCACGCAAGTAGAAAGAAAGGAAGGAAAAAGACCGGCTAGGGCGCAGTCCTCGTGTTCTGTCCTGTCTTCCCTGTTTTTTTTTTCTTTCTGCTTGCTCGGCAAGTCAATACTTTGTTGCAATATTTGCAACATTATAACAGTATCATGTGCTCTCGCTCCCTGCTCGCTAAGGGCGTCTTTGGCCGATCCCTCCGTTTGTGGTGAATTCTGCTTTTCTGACTTGGCAATTAACGCGTGTATGCATCGATTCTTGGGCCTCCTAGATGAGGTGCTTTGAAACCAAGCGATGCTACCTTTATGTGGAACAAAGAAATACCTTCTGCGAAATATAGAAAATATAGGAACGTGGGATAGAAGTGGTTGACGAGGGATATTCAGCGGCACTGTAAAGCACAAAGAAATGTGAGCGACGTCTATCTGAAAGCCAGAAATCACTATACAGAACCCAATACCTTCGGCCAATTGACGCGATTGGATAAGCTTACTTGATTAGATATACTTATTATGACATGAACGATCATGTGACATGAACAGATTAACACAAGACGACTTGTTAGAAGGCTGCAATCTTTCTGGTTCGAAAGTACTCTATTCAAGTACAGGGAATGGGACTTGTGAGAAGACCGGGTGAATAACAATGTCATGGCAATCTGTTGCATTGCACATAATCGTAGTGCTTCAATACTCGCAATACGCGCAAGAAGTCCATGGTTGCTGCGCTGGCTATGCCAGCGCTTGTGTGCTTTTACATGTTTTGAGCGACAAACATTAGTGTGGTATACTGGCAGAGTTATCAAGAGAGATAGTATTGATGACGAAACACGCATATCTGGAATAGGAGTGCCTGCTCCGTCAATGGGTGTTTAATATTCGGTGTTTTCGCGCCTGGATTGCTACAACGTTCCAACAATGCAGTGATTGTACGGCCCCATTATGCCTTAATTAAGCACAAGCCGCGTTTGTCGATGCTCTCTTGGTGATATTCGATACCGACATCATCGTCAGAGAAAATGATGTTGGTTATAGGGCTTCCTCGCATAAGTAATTCAGAGCTGTAAAGAATGCAAAGAATATAAATACAAGCGACGTTGCCACGACCAACTTTCTGAAACAATAACGCTTGTGACGCAAAATAGTATAACCTAGTTATTTTTACAAACAATTCAAAAATATATTTGCTTGCAAAAAAGTCACACCTGCTTCACTTTCTCTACCTTTTCAAAGTAATGCAGCCACGCAACGTTGATGAAACAGACACTGTATTGAGGGCCATGCTTCTGCGACCTCGATGGAATATTTGATGTTTGTGTCCCTCAGAACCTCACGCCAACGTTCCCAGCAAATATATTAAAGGGGTGGTGCCATCAAATTTCGAGGCTGTAGCAAGCTTGTTGTGGTTTTCCTCTGTATGCAAGGACATTCCACACGAAGGGTCAGACACAGCAAACGTTTAGAATATATTTTAATTCATTTCCAAAGTGTACCTAAATGCCCATTCTCCCGATCGAGACCCATCGCTAGCACGCCAACACTGACGTAGATCTGTAGGATGGGCAACGAAAGTTGAAGTGACGTCACAGGAAATCTGCTTAGTAATGTCAGTGACCTCCGCCGTTTCCGCAACGTACGTACCGGCTGTAGTGAACTAGAATATATGCTAATTCGCTATAGTACCGGCAAAGCATCGGTTGCTACATCACTCGCCGAGTTTCGATCGCTTCCTGGCTAAGTGCGTCACAGCCTTGTGTGGTCACGTGACCACGACTCCTACACTTCTACGTCACCGCCCAACCTCGGCGCCCAGAAACCGAAACCGAAAGTTGTCCACATCAAAAGGCGATATTAAGTTATTTGTCGAGACTACATGAATCTTGGTGCATGCATCATGCTTCCTGGAGCTATAGGAAACGCTTACAGCAAAGAATGCGCAAGCCACAAATTTGGTGGCACCACCCCTTTAATCTTAATCCAGTAATCCTTTTTCCTCTGCTGTACGTGCACATTCGCTGTACTCTTGCATTGTATTTCTTGTTTTGTGTTTCAAATTAGGACCAAAATTTTCGACAACTTTGCTTTCTGAAATGCAAATGCGTAATACGTGAATATGATGTGAAATCACCCTTTCATTTACATTACCAGGAGCGCAAGTTTGGCCACAGTATATACAGTTTTTATCAGCTATGACGTCTGACCATTTCGACCGTCATGTTGTGTCACCAACGCAATTATTAACTTTCATTTTACCTATCTACATGTTTGGCTCATGCGTTGGTAAGTGTTACCCTTTTCTTCCCACTGCTGCAGATTTCCATTTTCTGTAAAGTCGGTTTGTACTTCACAAATTACCTATGTTGGCTATCAGCGGACGTTTTCTAAAGAGAAACATAAATACATGTGCTTTCGAAGGGTGCCTTCCTGGCGTGCTGAAAACCTTCGCCCCTTCTGTGAACAAAAAGAGAGAATAAAGTCTTATTGCACAAGAATATTTACTATGAAGAAGTCGCTTGGCTCACCAATATTAAGCGGTCACTGTCAACTCTAAGAATTGTGTGAATCAGCAAGCTGTGCTTCACGCAGCCGAAGATGATTCCTCTTTGTTTGAATTGGCAATATTTTTCCCTAGCGTAAGGAGCCTAGCAAAAAATCATGGTTGATCTCTCCGTCATAGAATTGGGCATAACAAGAAAGTGAACCGTGTCTTGACAGTAGTACAGCTCGTTTATCTATCCTAGCTAAGAGAATGTAAATTGGTGTTTGGCAGCTATAGCACCGTCTGACGTGGATGCATCCACGCTGACGCCTAGTGGCACATCTCCAACCCGGCGACTATCGTCAAAGATTACAATTTAACCCTTGTGGCAGTTGAAGTAGTTAGAATACACCTGGACACAGCAGATGCTGAATCCCGCTCAAAGATGGCTTCAACAAGCAAATAACACTGGTACTCGATATGCACTCATTCAAAGCGTCATCAAAATGCCAAGGTGCGCAAATCTGCGGTCCCCGTAATAGGGAAGCCTTTGCCTGCGCCAATGCGTATACCACACAGCGCTTCAGGAACGCGAGAGGCAGAGCTCGTAGCTTGAGCCGTGAATGCGGGAAGGTGTTCCGCTTCCCGTTGGCTGGCGTGTCTCCCTCGCTGCACCAGAAGCTGAAACTACTGAAGCGCTCCCTGTCGGCGCTCGTTATTGTCATGATGCCGTACTTCACTTCACCGATCCCAGATGGCGACACCACCCCCCTCCACCAACCAAGGTCATCGTGAAAGGGAGAACGTGTGGGAGAGAATAGGCACAGGTGAAAAACAGCGCTAAAAAGACGGGACAAGAAAGGACACGAGACCACAGCGCCGTGGTCTCGTGTCCTTTCTTGTCCCGTCTTTTTAGCGCTGTTTTTCACCCGTAATCATGAACCAACCAGCCCAAATGCGTACCCTTCTAGAGAATAGGCACGTTGGTGAATCCTCGTGCATGAGCCTCGGTAGCGCAATGGTTAGAGATCAGCGCCTATCGTCGGGTACCGACAGGTCGAGGGTTCAATTGCCAAGGCATATATGCAAATGAACGAAACATTTCCTTCTGGTTTTCATTTATCATCTGTTCGTGTGCATTTTACCGACGTCACATCCGTGACGGAAATGACGTTAGTGAAGTCTTGGTGGACCCCGGTGTGAAACACTTTCGTGTTAAAAAATTGTTACATACTTGTTACGTCGGGTATACGGTACAGCTTGCAAGTGACAATGCTGATAAAGCAACAATGGTGCAGATACAAACGGTCAAGGTCCTGTGGTGTTGCAAAAAGAGCATATTGATGATCCATGATAAGGCGCGGATGTTCCATAGATGAACATAATTAAAGGTCTACTGAAAGCCGACATACAAAAAGACTTCAGAGCGTCACTGCTGGAATACCGGTGCCTCAGACACCCTAGGTTGCTCTAAGAAAATACATTCCCACGTAATGAACAACCCAGAGCTGGCAAAATAGATTAACTTATGTGCATCTAGAAGATTGCGAAGTGAAATTACTAACCAGGTTGCGAAATTAAGGCCTTTCCAACTTCATAAAAATCGAAATTAAATTTTGCTACAACTCTGAACCGCCGCTGCCCAGCGCCATTCTGTCGACATCGAAAACACAATTTCAAGCATCTAGATAATTCTGATTCTTCTCGTGGTATTTTACATGAATGGAATTTTCCACCTACTCCATCATTTTAAAACTGCACTGCAACAGAGGTGACGGCATACTTGACTGCGCCGATCTCTGGGGAATACATAGAGCTGTGCAAACCACCTCTGCACTTCTTTCGGAACTGAAAATGTTTCCTCGGCGAGAGTTCAGTAATTGCCTTCCTAAATATTTATTCGTGCACACCATGCTCTGTGCAGAAATCAGTCTTGTCTTCATAGAGAAATGGCGTGCCTTGTGCGCACAAACGCACCTAGATTACAGCAATGCACATCACGTCAATGAAAATATTATTATTTTCTGGAGATTCCTGCGGCTTATGAAATACCCGTAGTGCTACCATATAAAGTACCTGCTGCACCAAATACCCGTTGTAACCGTTGAAATCAATACTTTAAGTTTGCTCAACCTTCCTGTACTCATAGCCGTCCTAATCTTCCTCTTTTGCCACTAAAACAAATAAATGATTTCTACAAATTTAGCTACTTTCTTTTAAAAATTGAACGTTGGAATGCGTTGCGCGAATTTGTTCGTGCTTTGCCAATAACCGATTTGTTGCCTACAGGTTACATGTTTTGTTGTCGCATCTCCAGCCATAGCCCAACGTGGGCTGCGGTACCGTAAAATCTCAAGCAAGCGCCCGTACCAGAGCAAGCACCCCCCTCCCATTTTCGAGATATTTAAAATATGCGACAATGACTGAGCAAGCGCGCCCCCCCCACCTCCCTTCCTTCCACCCTTTTTTTCAACCTGTTCTCTGCTACAGGATCCTGCGGCAGTGATAACCAGGAACCCAAATTCAGAGACTGTTTAGGTACCATGACGATTTATTAATTGCGAAGCAATCCTTAGCGAACCCAAAGCACTTTGAGCGTTTCTATCTACGTATCTATTTAGCTATCTAGCCACCTACGTCTGGGTGCTCTCGTGATCGCCTCATCAGCTTGGTGTAGGCCAAAATTGTCGTGAGAGGGTAAGAGAGTCTGACGAATATGACTTTCTGTCATGACATCAATAACGTAAAAATCCTGCAGCGTACGTCGTCAAAACCTTTTCTCCAGACACGTGTAACTTATACTCGTATACCATGGGCCACGGTAAGGGGGTATGCGCCACAGGGTATTGACAGTTTATATCTTCTCAGGAACGGCGCGAACAGACACTGGTAATTTAAATGCGAGAGCGTAAAGAAAAACCGACCTCGGCAGCGTTGACCCCCCGAATGCAAAGAATAAAAATCAGAATCTCATCAGATCAGGATCTCAGGATCTACCACAGAACCACGCCGTGTCTGTCAACTGCTTTGGAAAAAGACCCTATGCAGGCGTAATGACGGTGCAGCGCCAATTGTGGTTGCAGTAAAGGCTATCTAAATGTATAAAGCAGCATGAAAGATAACATATGTACTCTTATGATACGGGCGTCATGCAGGCTTAACGTCAAGCATGGTTCCAGTTTTGGGGCCAATTTCACAGAAGTGTATTAAACATTATATTTGTATTCCTATAATGCAGCCTTCCTTGGCTTCATTATCTGTTGGTGTTCAGTAACATTATGATTCAGCAAGCTATATTGAAGCGTTAGTTGACCCCGGAGCAATTTGCTAACGAAAGTTACCTATGATATTCACACCATCGCACCGTAAAGTGCACTTTGTTTCGATACTACTCACGTATGTGTTCTAAAGTGCGTGCTGACATTACGCAAGACCATAAATTACCCTTTAAACCCCAGTGTAGTCGTTGTGTCTGGCGAGACCACAATGTGCACGCAACCATAGGCGTGCGCACAGGGGGGGGGGGGGGGGGGACTGCTCCCCATAATAACCTAAGAGGGGGGCGCAAAATCCCCGTACATTGACCCTTCTAGTCACCTAAGAGGGGGGGGAGCGCAAAATCTGCCCATACATTGACATAGTAGGGTGGGGGGGCGCTGCGATGAACGTTTGCCCCCCCCCCCCCCCCCTGATGGGGAACCCTGCCTACGCCTATGCACGCAACTACTACGCACACAAAAACACGTCGATCCGACTCGCAGCCATTTGCTCAAAGCCAAAATTGCAGCATAGACAACTACTCGCTGATTGCTTCGCATGAAACCGATTCCCACAAGGCGTGGGATCTGCCGAGCTTTTTGTACTTTTCTGTAATGCCCCCGGAGTTGCCTACTGAGTTGTCACAAATTGTCGAAACATTTCAAGAATATATTTCCCCCTGGTCATAACGCGGGAAATTTCACTCGAGGATACTCTCCAGTTCAGTAAAAACAGTAAATGCATGTGCATTCAATAATGCATTTAATCAGAAGCACCCGTGTGCGTTATTTATTCTTAGCAGATCTTCCAACAGCAGCTTGAATTTTTGTCCCCCTCCAAATCTTGTCCGATTTTCTTTCACCGAAGGGGGGAGGGCGCTTGCTGGGAATTTTATGGTATGTAGACATAAATAAATAAATAAATAAATAAATAAATAAATAAATAAATAAATAAATAAATAAATAAATAAATAAATAAAAAATAGAAGAAATAAAAAATAAATTCAGACCACATTCAAAATCCCCCCCATGAACTATCCAACCGATCAAAAAACATCGACTAAAATCTAGAAAGTGTCTATTTCTTTCGCTCTCTATTTTTCTATCTTTCTTTGCTCTCTATCATATGTTTCGCTTTCTTTCTATCACTTCCCTTCTATCTTTCTCTCTCTGTACTCCTTCTGTCGCCCATCCGAGTTATTGCATCCAACGCCGGCTCACATGTTCTGGGAGCGCAGCAGATGGAAAAGATGACAAACAGAGCACCTGCCAGCCGAGTTATTGAGCTCGTGATGAAGATAGTGTTTGTACGCAACCAAAGGGGTTTCTCCTCAACAAGAACCATGATTTCGTTTTCTTCATTTCCCCTCATCCTCTTGTCTACTTCTCATCTCGTCTTCTCCTCCTTTCTTTTCTCCTCTCCACTTGAGCGAGCAGAGTTTTCGTTTAGCGCAGCACCTACTGTACTCGGTAGTGGGGCTTGCCCAGTACCTGTGGCGCATACCACTCCGAGGTTTTTTGCCCACGACGGGTAGACTTGCTCTAAGCACTCCTCTCCACCGCACCTCCGAAAAATATTAAATAATAAGGAGCAGCGGGAGGCTGCTTTGCGCAGCTTGGAACCCGACGTCCAGGAGGCCATCCTGGGTTGGGCAGAGAGGGTTGCGAAGGACTACCGTGGGCAGCAACCTCCCCATATCTCTATCCATTTGCCCCTTCCTTTCAAAACGAAAAATAAAGTTTTTACCTACCTACCTACGCTCGGCTTACACAACTCCACTGTCTACTGTTTTTTTTTTCTTCTCAAAGTTCATCTGATGGCCTATTCTTGGTTAGCACCTCAGGTGATCCGTGGGGCTTAATCTTGTCAGCTAATCGTCCTACAACGCCGAAACTCCATTTGGTCATAAGTGGCGCAAGAAACCGAGTCTCAGCTCCCGCTATAGTCCACTCGACGGGAGCGTAACTTAAAAGCGTTATGGAGGAACGTTCAACGTTGAAACTAAAATTTTGAATTTTGCAATATACACGACGCGTCTTTTGCTCTTTCAGGCTTTCGCGTATACCCGAGGCTTTTGGAGAGGAGGAGTGCAGATGATCGCCTCATCCTTCACGTTCATTCGGGCTTAACTATAACGCTCGAGAAAAGTTCTATATTGGCAAAAAAACTTTATTTAGAATCTTCATCCTTCGATGATTCTCACACAACCGCTGTAAGTATCTGGTAACCATATGTGCGTGATGCATTTAAACGCTACATAGTTTAGTCTGTTTTGTTAATACAAGAAAAATTTTTCTTTCATAAGGAGCCGAATATTACTACAGTTGTATGCGAAAGCTGCACATGGTCACAGGCATACGTACTACCGAGAATTACTAATGATTCTAGTCGGCTCTTGGTGTTGAAGGCTTCAGGGAAGCTTGTTTTGTTTCCACAATACATGGCGGACAGAGACTAGGCTGTGAGCCTCAACTCTTTATTTTTTCTTTAATTCCTTCGAACATTGTTCTCGCCAGGTAATTCAAGACGATGTATAAAAGGAGTAACAACCGATGAATACAATGAGAACGAACATATGTTCTACGCATCTCGAAACGCCTACTTTACTGTCTATATGAGCATGAACATAGCAATTAAAATGGAACTTATTGAAACAGAATTATACGGAAATTTCCAATGACAACTACAACACTCACAAAATCAAGCCTCCAGGACTATAAATTTCAGAAGGCATATGTCACAGAGCCCTAATTTACAGTTATTTCACGATACTACCATCGCGCTATGTGCTGGAGCTCATATTGGCTATTCATATTGTCACGGGGTCGTGACATCGACAAGTGCAGCAGTCGGAGTGTCCAAGATGAAACTCTTTATTTGGCGAACTTGCTGCCGAGAAACGGGAAGTCAAACTACAGAAATACACACTTACAATGGTAGTGGCGAATAGAGTATCGGCCGTCGATGAACTGATCACGGCTGCGACGTGCCGTCTTTTATACATCACGAATCGAGCTTTCCAGCCTTATCACTGGTGGTCGCGCAAGCTCTGGAATAATCTACACCATTCGCGTCCTCCTAGCAGTCTTAACAAAGTGATCTACTACAATCGCGAAGTTTCTCAAACACTGCGGCTCGGTCTGCGTCGAGCGTTACTAACCGTCTTTGCGGGCCCAACCCGAAGGCATCAAAATAAAACAAGAAGCGGGCGCTGCAGTATACCTTCGCCCACAGGATCACTAAATCAACGCATAGCAATGGGCAACTGTTCCGGCTAACAATTTCTTGATCCGTCGATTATGTTCGAATTATTGAAAGATGACGGCTTTTTTATGGGTATTAAACACCGAAACACATCACCACGCAGTAATGAAGCTTCGGTAATACCTGTATATTTCACCTGGTTTTTGTTGCACTGATACCGCGTATATTTAAGCGCTTTTTTCTTCAGGATTACTCATACGAGATTCCCCTAACAGTTATTGGCTTCCTATTTCATTACTAAAGTGTCAAGCGTTTTGAAATTGAAAAGCACTGTAAACCCTCAGTTCTGGAGCTGTACAATTTTTTGAACGCCGAATGTGCATTATTTGTTAGAATGAAAAACCCCGTTTGTAAAGATCACCAGTTCTGTCATTGCGATCCTTATGAACACCAACGTGTGCCCAAAATGTTCGAATACACATTCTGAAAGACACTGTTATTGGAGGTACATCGAAAATGACAGCTGACATAAGTGCCGTGTAATGAAGAGAAGAATTGACATCTGTCCAAGTTGATCCTGGTAGAACATCTTGATCTGCGGCACTGACAACAAAAACGTACAGTAGCTAAAACACAATGCAGCACCGACACATGTTTTTGCTGTCTTGTGTCTTTCGATGTGTGAAAAAAATCACCACTATGTTTTAGCAGCACATAAACCACATACTAACTATCATGTCTCTTACTTCCTATATTCCAATAGTTATCTTCTCCGCATTTGAATGGCTGCCGGAAATTTCGTGAACACATGGTTTCTTTTTTCCTCAGTTAGATGGAGAAGACCTTGAAAAGAGCCTGTACCACAACAGCGAGCACATGTCGTCTCTCCACGTCCAGAGGGTCGGAAGTGGCGTAGAAGTGGTAAGGTTAAGCAGCTGCACTGATGTAATTCTAAGCATAAACTCTTCATTTCGTGTGTCTGCCTCCTTATGGAAAAGTACTTCGAGGGCGCAAGTTTCTTTCATTGGGAAGTGTTTTGCGGCCCACAAAGTTTAGGCGATTTGTTGTACCGGCCTACACCACACCCAAAAACCTATATTTAAAAAAAGGGAACGCCCATGAACGTAGAGGGAATATCCAATGTTATGGCTAATTTGTGAATGATCGCACAGGTGATGCAGAAATAGTGGTTCGCCTTGCAGAATTGCGAAATGTTTTCTTTGATGCATTTAGTATGCTTTTTAACTACTATATTGTTTAACTTTACGAGAAAGCAGATCTGATTTTCCTGCATTCATTTTGTGGAGTTTCCTACTGCTCTTGTTTGGTCATGTCAAGCATCAGACAAAGCGCCTTGGTCTCTTCCAATAGCGTACAGTACCGGCAGATTGCTACCTCTACACGCCTCTCAGCCGTGCAAATAATCCGAGTCTTTAATTTGTTTGTTTCGATACCGATCACGGTGCCTGTTGTATGCTGCGCTTTCGCTTATACATTCAACCTATAGTTTATCCATCATCCTACCGTATATGTGAAGTGGCGCACTTTAAAGAGGACAAAGGGAACAAGGAATACAGGACAGTCACTGCCCTTTCAACTAATTTTACTTAAGAAAGAATACTTCATGTGGCCTAACTTTCATCCTTATTGAACTCTAGTGCATTTTCAAATAGAATGACGTCGAGATAAATTTGGCGTTACACTCCGAAAATCAACACGTAAAAAACGCGCAAAGGTGGTCTGTTATTGTGAGTGCCCTCCTGCACGAACGTTTATGTAGATAAATGAAGTTGTGGACTTAGAGTACGGTACTACATTCAGTACTATGGGCGAGCAGTAAGCTATGCCTATTGACGGAAAATAAAGGCGGAATGGTAAATATGAGCGGCTACTCCAAAGAGCTTGAAGCAATACAAGACGTCTTTATTCGTTAAGTAAGCTTGCGATCGTGGCGTGAGGATAATGCCCGCAGGAACAAGGCTGGAGGTAACTCAGATCAAGCGACTTGGCCGCGTAGCAGGAGTACGTGTTTTTACAAGTAAGCAATGTGTGCTAAATAACAACCATGGCGTCATATATTTGTTTACACGGAATGTTTTTGGGCAGCACAGATTTGTTTTATTGTTGTGAGAGTCAGGCAACTCTGAACTTCGCAGAGAAACTCCACGCAACTCCCAAGGTAGCAGATAAACTCTATGTCCGGGAGGAACTACTTCGCTGCTTCTAGTTATCTCAAAAGAATCATTAGGAAAAATTTCTTAGTATGTTGTCTTCAGCTTGTGAGCAGTTGTTTATAGAGAAAGGTTCTATCCCATCACAATTTGGGGAGCTCGATGTTTTTCGAAATGTAATTTACGCGTATTATACTGCAGAAATTCATGTATTCTCGGACACGCCCACTGCCTAAATTTCTGCATATGCAACATCACTTTTGTCATTTTATTGTGTGTACATGTGTCAGCAAATTCACTTTATTCCATGTACGCTCTTACCTCAGCGAGGAATTCTCAATCATCAGTTGAGGATTGCTCCGGCTGTTGTGGTCGATCATAGCAACGCACAAGGAATTCCACATCGGATATTCGATGTTCAAGAAAGATCAACCTCATCATCGGCAAAAGGTAAGATGTAAACCTCTTCTATGATTTCACTACCGATAGCAGACAGCCATTCACTGTGGGTTTATGCGTAGAGTATATTCGTTAATGTACTTAGATGCCTTAAGCTGAAGGCAGTTGGAAACTGATACGTTTTTCTACGTAGGCCTCTCTTCAGTAACTTCCTGGTTGTACAGCAATTTGAAAAACAAACAAAAAAAGCCGGCAGATCCCACGCATTGTGGGAATCGATGTAATGCGAAGCAGCCAGCAAAGAGCTGCATACATCGTCTTGTATGTCATTGAGGAAAATGCGTGTGATGGTTTTCATGTTAACTCCTATTATTTATGTTCGTCACACAGTCACGTCGCGCAAGACCAATTCCGGGGTAGATCAAGCTAGCGAAACAGCCACCAGCGCGCCATGAGCGTGGCACGTAAGTCATGCTGTACATGACATGCGTGTCATGGTTTTCATGATAACTCGTGTTATTTATGTTCATCACACGGTCACGTCGCAAGATACCAAGTTTGGTGTATATCAATCTAGCGAAACGGCCGCCAGCGCCCCATGAGCGTGGCACGTAAGTCATGCTGTACCTGACGTGCGTGTCATGATTTTCATGATAACTCGTGTTATTTATGTTCGTCACACGGTCACGTCGCAAGATACCAATTTTGGTGTGTATCAATCTAGCGAAACGGCCGCCAGCGCCCCATGAGCGTGGCACGTAAGTCATGCTGTGCATGGCATGCGTGTCATGATTTTCATGATAACTCGTATTATTTATGTTCGTCACACGGTCACGTCACAAGATACCAATTTTGGTGTATATAAAGCTAGCGAAACGGCCGCCAGCGCACCATGAGCGTGGCACGTAAGTCATGCTGTACATGACATGCGTGTCATGATTTTCATGTTAACTCGTGTTATTTGTGTTCGTCACAAGATACCAATTTTGGTGTATATCAAGCTAGCGAAACGGCCGCCAGCGCACCATGAGCGTAGCATGTAAATCATGCTGTACATGACATTCGTGTCATGATTTTCATGTTATGACTTGTCATTTATGTTCGCCATACAGTCATGTTACGCCATACCAATTTTGGTGCACATTCGATTAACCAAGCGACCAGGAGAGCACAAAGTCGTAGGCGGCTAGATAGATAGATAGATAGATAGATAGATAGATAGATAGATAGATAGATAGATAGATAGATAGATAGATAGATAGATAGATAGATAGATAGATAGATAGATAGATAGATAGATAGATAGATATAGATAGATAGATAGATAGATAGATAGATAGATAGATAGATAGATAGATAGATAGATAGATAGATAGATAGATAGATAGATAGATAGATAGATAGATAGATAGATAGATAGATAGATAGATAGATACGGTCAAAGTCGCAGAAGTTCGCTAAGAAATGCTTCGCATTTAAAAGTCAATATTACGTACTACAGTAAACTACCACTTCAATGAACCCTTAGTTAAGCGAACTATTCAGTTGTACGACCATTTTTTGAATCTCCCGCTGCATCACCAGTTGACCAAATTCTAGCGCATTTCAGTTAACGAAATAGAGTGCAGAGCGCATTTTACTTCTACGAACATATTTTGTGACACTATCCAATGCCTCCCACGCCATACTGATCACAAGAACAGCCGAACTTTCTCTAATATTGCTTCACAGCGGCCATCGCGATAAGTTCCTCCAGCGTGCACGCCAGACAGCACATTGCTTCTTGAGGGCTATGTCACCTGTGACTCCCGCGTTGAGACATGGGCTACACTCTCTACAGAAGATATTGTAGCGAACGTCTTACGTCAGGAACAAGAAGAAAAGGAAGCAGTAACCGTAGTAGAGGAAGCAAACAAAAAAATTTGGGAAGAAGCGAACCATGTGGGGAAGGGTGTTTCAGCTCCACTAACGTGAAACATTGAGGGGCGAAGCATGCAGTGTGTGCCGGTGTTTCCCACATCAAAATCGCTGCTGATGGGCAATGAGAGACAGAATAGAGATTGCAGACAGAGACCCGCAGTCCGTTTTTAGTTAAGGTACACGCTGCGAATCTTTATTGTTCAATTACGCACAAGAGAAATCTCCCACCGCCACTACATTGCAGGTCAAGATCCGGTGCCTATATATACGCGGTGGCCGGTCAACGGTTGTGCAGCGCGAGCAGTCGGTTTTTAAAGACGATAGTCTTCCTTGGGGAACTTAAACGCAGAAATTTTGGTCTGTCTTTCTGTTTGTCTGTCTGTCACCTGATTCAGCCATACGACCAAACTTTAACCACTTGCCGAGCACCCAGCCATCTGAACAGGTAGCGTCGTTCATACTTGTGAGCATTGTCGATCAAAAAGCAAATATTACGCATATCTGAGGCGCAACATCAATACGTAAGTATTAGGTGGTGTGTTCCTTTACTAGAAAATACATAGATACGTAATTCTAAAGACCCTAGTGTTTCTTAGGCTGCGCTGCAAATGCGACGCTATGAGCCTGATGCGGCGATTTAGCGTAGAGTACGGCCGGCAGAAGACTATCGTCTTTCGACGACATTTGCAGCGAAGCACGCAGATAGGCCAATTTTTTTTCAGTGAAGAAACTCGCTAGCAGACGCTGCCTGCGTCGGGGTTGTCTCTCGCGGGCGAGGATGCGTTCTCGTTTCGTGCGAGCCTGTAGTTCAGCGTTAATCGCAGAAAGAGCGTTTCCATAGTGAACGCGTGCCGTTCGCTCTCTCTCGCCACACGGCGAACGCTGAAGCGGCGGTACCCTCTCTTGTGCTCAAGCAAATGGACCGTTCCGACAGGAGACGATGATGTATGCCGCGACAGCAGATGACGATGCACGCCGACACGCCGACACCCCGAGGTGCTGCACCCCTAAAATTTCAGCGAAAGAAGCACTGATGTACTTGGAAAAAGTGAAGCCCTTCGCTGCCCATCATAGCGTTGCGCCGGAGAAGGTTTATGAAAGCTTGGACATGTGACTCAATTCACGACCACTGCTTAGTCCTAAGAGCAAAACTGCAGCAAAAGATTACTGCATTCTTCAAAACATGCTAAATAAGCAGAAATTCACGTTCAAGTAAACATCATTCCAGATAAATGGGTTTAAATTTTTTTCAACAATTGATGTTTTCTTTAGCATCTGATAAAAAGTTCCAACATCGCTATTTCAGTTTAGCGAACTTTCACTTTAGCGAACGATTGCTGGGGTCCCTTGAAGATTGTTCAAGTGAAGTCTCACTGCATTTTTAAAGTACAGGAAGACCATTTTATTAAAAACACATTTTGAGGTTGCTGTACAGTGCTTTACGAAAGCATTCTGTACACTTTGTGCTAATACAAGTGTTATCAAATGCACTTCCTAAAGTAATGGTTGTTCATGTGAACACCCCACTGAAGATGTGAACTGCGTTCTGCTGCGCATATCGACACAACTTTACGGCACTTACCAATTCAGCACTGCGAACGCATCAAGTATTCTTTGACACTGGAGGGCTTGCGTGTCACTGGCGTGAATGTAATTGATGCGAACATTGCGTATAATAATAAAAAAAATTAGGGTTTTTTTAGGAAGCTAAATTGAGGTGTCGTGTTCAGTATTTTTCTTTATACTTCCAGAAGGAAGTAAAACTTCGCTAAATTTGTTACATAGCTTTCTTTTATTAGCCCTTCAGGGAACCTAATCGAAATGAACAGAAAAAGCAGGAAGCATTCTTTCCTGTGGAAAATATTAATTACTGTAAGTTGGTCATGGGAAAATGAAACAAAGCTGTTGCGGCTGACAATGGCGGTATGAACCAGATGCAAAACGATGTAATTTCAAAAACACAATTTTTATACCACAAGTTACTAGATTTAGCGAGTACCATTTTTGTTGTACGCGCCATTGTAGTTCAGCGGCCAGGGGATGGAGCTGTTAGGATTGAAGACGCGGGACTGATTGCTGGCCGCGGCGTCAGCATGTCGGTTAGGCCAAAAGGGAGAAAAAGTAGTGATATTTGTGTACATCGGTGCACTTTAAAAGAACGACAAGTGGTCAATATAATTTGACGTTTGCCACTGCAGTGCCCTTCATAATGGCAGCATGCTTTTGGCGCGCAAAATGCAAGAACGCCATTCGAATTTACTTTTGCGTCGTTTGCTTCTGTCTAGAAGTTGTGTTAACCAATGAGACTACTTTCAGTATTTTCTTTTCCTAGGTAGCGTTGAAGACACTCCTGACGTTAATATCTCACACACTACCACGGCATCTAACGGTAAGGGTCGTCACCAGTGTTTCTATTCTTAATGAGGCCAAAGTTAAAGAAGAACTAAAGAAAAAAAGCGATCCTTCTTGTATTAGTAAATAACAATTTCTTGTATTAGTAAATAACAATTCTTGTATTAGTAAATAACAATAACAAAGACTGAAATTCGTGACGTTACATGCTTACGTTGGCGCTCTGAAGCTTCGGTGCGAAATTCAAACATGAAATTCGAAACATAAAACATGAAACATAAAGCGCCGACGCTTTATATTCTACTAACATTACAAAGAAGCCACACCTGCATGCAGAGGAATCGGAACGCGAAAGAGCGATCGCATCTCGTCATGCACGCTCAACGTCATAGCGCGTGTCGACGCAACAACTCTCCCCCATGCCATCCCTCCCTGCGTAGCTTCCAGCGCCCTCGATGGAACGAGAGAAGAGAGAAAGCACTTAAAGCGTCCCGCAAATCCCCGAAACTTCGCTACTTCTTGATGAATTGGAGTTTTGCAGCAATCGATTCGCCAGATAAAATACTCCCACATTGAGGTCATTCGACGATTACTTAAAAAAGGGTTTCATGACCCTGGAAAGCGCGGTGATTGTTGATGTCATGTGCCGTCGTGTCACCGCCGGTACGTGTCATCTGCAAAAGAAGAAACTGGAAAAGAGATGGGCATTGCCTTTCTTTGCCTTTGAGGTTCGTAATACGGAACTGAAGAATCTCGAAAACAAAGAAGAGGGAGAGAAAAAAAGAAGAATGTGAAAGTAAAAGAAAGAAAATATTTAAGGGCAAATAGCGAGAGAAGGATGTAGATGGCTGCGCGGGAGGGTTGCCGGCTTAGGTTTCGGGAAATCGGTGTTTAAGAAGAAACGCCACTGATTTCTTAAACCCGAAGCTTCCGTGTACAGGATCCTCTTCTCCGCCCTTTTACAGCGCATCAAAATAATTCCTACGTGGAGGCTGCACTGGTTGTAAATGTGTTGTAGGAACGTTCTAGGAAATTTGAGATTTTCTCTAATCGTGCAGTTCGCAAAGTTTTCGATCTCGACTACCTTTAAGCATGAACAGGTAAGTCCGAGACCGTGCTGTATCCACAGCTGCGAACATACGGAACATTGTGTTCAGAAGACAAAACGAAATTGTCCATTAGCTCAATTCTTTCCCAACTGAATGCTTAAGTTTAATTTAAATGCGATGAAAATGTGGTTGCTGCATTTTCTTTTTCTAGTAATCGATGCATGGCCTACCTTGATTAACTCGGAACAGTAGCGCAAACAATCACACAGACGACGACAGAGCAACACGAGACACAGTGCTAACTAACAACTCAGTGTTTATTGCAGGTGATTGCATATATATCCACATGACACCGCCAGAAAGGAAAACGAAGGGGGCGAGGGGGGTGAAGAAACACACAAGGCAATCAACCACGCGTATCACACAAGCGGCTGACGCGACAAAACTATCAGTTCCTTTTCTGATAGACGGATTGAAGGGAAACTTACCGCGTCTCTATGTGTTATGTCTGCCGCTTCAATAATTTCCCGCGTTAGTTGGTCTGAATTTCTATTTAATGAATGCGCACGGTTGAACAATGGCTTGCAACCGCAACGCGCACAATGCGCAGCGAGGTGGCCTGACAACGCGAGATTTCCCACATTGTACCTTTGTTCCCGCAGACGCTCATTCATACACCTGCCTGTCTGGCCCACATATTTATTGCCGCACGTGAGCGCAACAGAATATACTACTCCCTCTACACAGGAGACAAACGGTTGGCGGTGCTTCTTGTTGCATCCGCGTGCCTTGCGCACACCAGCGTTCACTCTGGCGCACAATCTCGACAGCTTGAAAGGAGCAGATAGCGCAACATCAACGCCTACACGCTTTGCAATTTTCATCAGATTGTGACTAATATTGTGAAGGTAGGGCGAGACAACAACCTTTTTTTCTTTCATGCGTCACAAGCTCAATGGTATTACAGTCAACTTCCTTGGCTTTTTTCAGCATGCTACCTGCTGCAGCGGTCAACATATGAAACGGGTAACCCGCGTCTGACAACCGTGTTACTTGGCCACTAAAACTTTTGTTAATGAAGTGCGGGCAGGATTCAGAAGGGCATTTTGTCGCCTCAGCCACTTGTGTGATATGCTTGGTTGATTGCCTTGTGTGTTCCTTCGCCCCCCTCGCCCCTTCTTTTTCCTTTTGCGCGGTATCATAAGCATATATATGCAATCGCCTGCAATAAACACCGAGTTGTTAGTTAGCGCTGTGTCCCGTCTTGCACTGTCATCGTCTGTGTGATTTTTTGCGCTACTGTTCCGAGTTATGCAATACCAACTAGCCCACCAGTCGGTCCTTTTAAACTACCTTCATTATATGCAAAATCGCGTGAAATATACTGCCTGCAGGCACTTTGATGCAAAAAGAGCCTGTCCATGTTATGCAAATCTTGAACATGCTAGTGGACAGAATTACAAATGATAGGTTGCATTAATGTAACATCTCACGTGATGGCGCCAAAGATAGTATTGCTGCATACACTACGAAGGTGGCGGTTAAAAGTGCTCTTTTCTCGATTTCATTAGATGTTTTGTTGTTTTAGCTGCAAGGCGAAAGTTTCTCTTAAACGTACGAGCATGAATATTCGAAACCACAGCAATACCTGTGTGAAGAAAGCCGTTGTATTTTATAGCGAGATAACATCGAAGAGCACTTTGTAGCTTTCACTTTCGACTAAGTGACGCTACCTCTGACCCGACATGTACTATGCGCTACGACAACACCAGTCCCCATTACGACTATATTATATGGACGCTCTGGTGGCGCACTACAGGCATACTGGGACTATTGTCCTAGACCATGCACAATTTTGAATGCTAGTTGATGTAGCATACCCAAAACAATCACTTTTTTGCATGTGGAATCACAATCTTCAGTAATGTTTTCGTATAGATAAGCTGATTTCATTGCAGTGCGCAAATTTTGAGTAAGCTAATCAAAACCTATACCGTAAATAAACATTTATGTAGGTAAGTGGGCGTTTTATTTATCAATGTGCGTCTCGTGTTTAGTAACCTATTCTTTTTAAGTTAGTGCACGTGTTGTGTCCTTCGTCGTGTTTGTCTTGTCCAAGACTAAATATTTGTTACTATACTACCCATTTTTACCGTTGTCATTCTTTTATAATATAAAATACATTGATAGAATTCACAAAACGACTATACAATATTACTTAGGTTGGTGCAAAAAGCTGATAAACGCTTACTTGTGACAGTATCTGAACCTCCTTGTTCAACTCTGCAATGACTTTACAGAAAATACAAGCGAGCAACAAAATGCAAATATACAAGATAATTTCACTGTGGAAACCTGCCTCGTGATAACCAAAAATTACAGCCTGGCATTCAATACAACTGAGGAGCTTCTTCTCTACCTTGCATCTATGATAAACTCTGTGAGCTGCGTTTATTGTGTTTAACAAAAACAATATTATTTGCTTTTTATAGTGCTAGCGTTCATGATTTCCTATTGTTTCAGCATTTTATTTCAATAATAGCTCGATATATCTATTTCTTGTTTCACTACTTTCTCTAAGTGAAAAGCAAACTTTTTACTTAGTTTGTTTCCAGGATTAGCTGAATCAGGCTGTTTGCTGATTTCTGTGTTGAGCACTTGTTCATACACACCACCTTGTTCTCGCCGCATGTTCTTAGCTTGCAGCTACGGGTAAACTTTAGGTTGCTTTTGCAGCCACCTCTTCTTTCTAAGGACTACAATCTCTAGCGCACAATTACTGAAATAAATGAAACCAATCTAGAGTCATTCGCTCACATATACTGATTTTCGTACTTTTTGCATCAATTACTTCAAGGTAATCGACTGATAGGTTTGACAATCGCTGTCATTTATGTTCATAACGGATTGCGGCATAATTTTTACAGCATTGCGAGAAATTTTATTGTGCCTTTTTGTGTGGAGTCCTGTACGTTTTCGTTTTGGTCTGTGTTGTTCACTATGCGCACTTTTGAAGAAGACTTTTTATGTGGCGATTGGAACGTTGCGTTCATCAATATAATGTAACATGCTGTCGGTAAATCCTCATAAATTTTCCTATAGATGGCACTAATGTACACTGAAATGAGGGGTCCAGCGATAAACTTTCAACTCAATAAAGTATGGGTGGTTGAGGTAAGCAAACTATTGCACTAAATTAAAAGTTTATTTTATGAGGTGACCATTCTTATTTGCTCGTTCGCAAAATATTTTTACAATAAATATTGTTTTAGCGTGCATTGATAGCTCATAGACATGCCTAAACGAAAAGACCATCTGTGTTTCACTCGATTTAAAAATTCACGCCATTGACTTGCAGGTATGGTATAACGAAATTCTTACGTTAACGAAGATACAAGGTGAACTATTTGCTAAATAATATTCTTACCATACCCGTCATAAGACTATACAGCTCAAGCTAATTGTGCCTCATTATCCAAGCAGTGACTAAATTTTGGAGCACATCCATACCGCTTCAGTTCAATCGGTGTGTTAATGCTGTCAAGGGCTGTGTTTTGCTGAATACGTGCTTCACTTTCTTTTCTGAGGCGACGTCTATGTCAAAATAATTTCTGTCATTCTTCCGCATGCAGCCGTAGTGACGTTCTGAATAGTGATGTCACGTGGTCTTGATGGGAGGCTGCCGGTCTTATAGGCACAGCAAGCTTCATAACTTACTTTACACGGTGGTATTCCGAAAACTTCGGACAAAACAAGTCACCACAGTGTATAAACTGAGGTAATTGACGTGAGGACGGGTCTAAAGTCAGTTTAGCATGCTTATATTAATGTGCACCTGCCGAAACAATGTTGCAGAAACATGTACATGTGTAGCAGCTGCGACGGTTGCTGCAGTGTATGCGCTTCATGGAAATATCCGTTGCGTGTGATCACTCAAATTCAAGAAACTCACAGTCGCTCAAGCATTCGCCTGAGAGGACTTGAAGACAAAAGCCATCTTCTTATTTTTCTCAGTCAATTTTATGGAGCCTCCCTCCCTGCACGAAAACTTTCCGCGCCTAACGTGGCTTTGCATCGCCTACAGGATCGGAGGCATCGCAGCTTTGTGAACGTCACGTGGTTTTGCAGCACTGTCTTCGAGATAGTCCGCGTTTGACGAAGCAACGATGTCGTTTGATGAAGTCATCGTGTAACGTAATGCCATATGACGTCATAGGGATGTCATATTAGCGTAACCATTTCTGGTAATACGTGACGTCCCATCATTTCGTCAGCTAGCCGTAATCTCTGATCACGTTACTTTCTCCTCCGTTCAGGTTGGCGCCGATGCCAACGTTCACTTTTCCCGTTGGATGAGGCCTCTATGGCTTTCTATAATGGGCGAAAGGGCGTTCTGGGTGTAGACGTTTGCACGAACTTGCGAAATGCGAGAAATGCCTAGCGTTGGTAGGACATTTTGATGCGGGAATACGTCTCGTCATTACTGCAGAACTATTCCGACTGACTGCAGTTCTCCATATTACTCTGCAGAATAGAGGGTGTTATCAGTGTAACTTTCACTTTAAGCACAGCACAGAACACGACAGATGTACTATGAAAGAGCATGGTGCAAGCGTAAGTGGCAAGTAAAGCACAGACAAATACACTAATGCTGTTAACGCGGGAAAAATTGTTCTTTGCAGGCGACAGTTGAGTGACTGAGAAACACTGCACATGTTTACTTAAATTTGATATAAGAGTATCACTGGTCCTGTATTCTGCACACTATAGGCGCACAGGCAGTGTCCTCGCTTTAAAAAGGCCCTGAACCACTTTTTCAAGTAATCATCGATTGACTTCAATATGAAAGTATATTGCCTCACGAATTGACTGCCGAAAAAAATTTCCAATCCGTCTCGATCGAGGGTAGTTACAGGGATTAGACACTCGCTTTAAGCGCTTTCTCTCTCCTCTCGTACCGACGAGGACGCTGGAAGCTACACAGAGAAGGATTCACGGGATAAACAGGCGACGTCACACGCGCGTCGAGACAGTGACCGCGCGTCACGAAACGCGATCGCTCTCTCCTGGTTTGATTGCTATGCGCGCTAGTGTCGCTACTCTGTAATTGTTGCACACTATGGAGCGCGGAGCCCGGTACGTGGAGGCACACCATGGCAAGAAGCACATCTGATTTAAACACCGCTTTTGGTTTATGTCAGCTATCAGCCAATAGCACCAAGGTGTGGTGTGATGAAAACCCCCGCTGTATGACCGCCCTCCGAAAAGAGAGAGTACAGGCCTCTCTATGAAAAGAGGGCGCTCGAGAAAGTGGCAACTTCGCGCTGCGCTCAGCTCTTCTCGCCACGCACGACTGCAAGATTTGGCTGAGCTGTTAAGCGCAATGTCTGCTTTCCACTGTGCACGTTTTTACACCAAGCAGGAGGGGTGGTCCAGGACCGTATTGTGCTTTCAAATTTCACAAGGGCAGTATTCCCCCAGAGCATTTCCTAAGGAGAAATCCAGCAATGTTTTCCTCCTTTCATTATTACTGTCACCTAACGTTCGCGCTAGCTGTCATTGTGCACTATCTTATATAATGCAGCACTGCAACCCTCGTGATCCAATAATTAAACTTAATGCATGTAGTACCACTTATAATGAAACTATACTTCGCACTACCGTGTTTCTCAGTATGAAACAAGAAGTAATATTATCATGCCATTCACATTTCAACGATGTTTTATTAGCGCGCCATTGCGCAAATCTTGTTTTTCCAGGACGAATATCTTTTTGATAAAACAGACTGTGGTAAGGCTAACAATAGGTTCAAACACGACCCGAATAGCACCGTATGTGGCTATAACGCGGAAGTGACATTAAACAAGACGATAGATCACATCAACGTATGTGAAACTTCAATGTGTGATGTTATATACCACTTGACAAGGTATGTAGTGATTGTCTGACGTGTGTATGTTGCGCTTTTGTGTTTAATACCTATTCTTTGCATTATAAAATTCCCAATGTTAGATGAAGTATGGGGAACTATTGAACCATCCTTTAAAACGTGAACACATTCGCAGCTACGCGCTCAATAATAATCCATTATAACCTGATATCACAGCCGCTTAAACTTAGAAGCCATTACTTATGGGTACCTCATCTCACATAATACGCCACACTGTCTTCAAAGGAAATCACTTACGATTTTAATTGCATTAGAATATGCGATTTATCCCTGTATTACATCTTGAAAATATAGAAAAAGCGTAGGAACAAAGGTCTCTTAACGTACTAATAACTGTAGCCCATACGCAATGACCATTTCAATAGGTTCTTATAGAAAAGAAAACCTTTTCTCGCCCTGGCTTGTGTTAGACTGTTAAGAGACATGACATGACATGACAAGAACTTTATTGGAGACCTGAGGAACTCGACTCTGGGGAGCCGAAGAGAGTCTAAAATAAATTAGTTTACCGGTGAATTCCAAAGGCAACCGCCCAAACGGGCCTCACCTTCCACATCACGTAAGACATCCGAGTTCACCACCTGTACGGAATCGGCATTTCTTTTAATCCTCTTCTACTGAAGGCTTCATTTTCAGTTTTTCTCGTAAGCGTCAATGCAAATAAACGCTGCAAGAACGAAACTGTAGAACAATAAAACACGCGAAACGAGACCTGGACGGAAGGTCGACACATAGTGGAACATTTCATTCGGATTCAGCACCCTATCTCGCCATGAGAAAGATTTGTTCGCAGGCAAAATGAAGAACAAAAAACAACAACTGAATATTGTTAGGTTCTACAGCACTTATCTCCTGTTTGAGGCCCTCTACGCAATCAGTAATTCACGATCTTGGTTTAGCGGAGGCACGAAATAAACATGTTGACAGTTCAACGAAAATATTTTTACTTACGCACAGTCAATGAAAAAACAGAATTGCCAATTAGATGTGGAGGCCTCCTAGCGTCGCGGGAGCTTCCTCAATAACAAGAAATGGGAAGGCATAACGACACTGAAGTGAGGGTAACCGGCTTACTCAGGAGCGGGAATAATTTTCCTGGAAATCGCTAAAAGAGCGCAGGTCTGCCGCTTGGTAATCTTTGGGAACGAGAAAATGAACCAACGGACGCGCGCTACGAGTACATGCGGACGGAATCTTCAAACCGGAGTAACCACGTATCGATAAAATTTACTATCCGGAAAAGACCCACGTTCAATAAATGAAGGCTTTGGCGGCGCCCCTGTAACAAGAATTGGGCAAACTGAAATTCATGTTTCAGCATTCCTTTTGTATTTTTTATGAAATTTACTCACTTTAGTTTAAGAGCGCCAGTCGCTGACAACTCACAAAGAAAGACAATAAACTAGAGGTGACCCAGATCATTCCCTTAGGCGTCTGGTAACGCACTCGTACATCGGCATTCGTACGCCCTGGTGTATTTATTGGGTTAACGTTTTTTCATCGCGTTGCTGAAGTGGATCTCAGAGGCGACGTAGCAATGCGCGTGTTGTTGAGACCTCCTACGCCAGGTGCCATAATGATCCCAGCGGCTCCGAAGAAAACTGTTTGCTTTCGTAGAACTCGTGTAATTATTTTTCACTAATTACCCAGACAATTGATTCGCTCTTACGCTAAGTACATTTATGCTCCGATATCATATGTATCTAATATCACTCTCAACTCGAACCAGCACGATTCGTTTCGTATCAGTTTTGCTATTTAACACGTTTTCTGATTATTCGAAAAACCGGAAAGAAGTGCTCGACAGGAAGTGCGTAGTAAAGAAAAAAGAGGGTCACTCGTTCCTCGGGTCATGAGAAAAAAAAATGGAGCACGAATAGAGGAAACTAGGCAACACGATGGAGTAAATATTATGATGTAAAAGCAAGAACGAACGTAAGTTGGTCACAGAGTACGGCTCACTTTTAAACTGTCAGCAACATCATCGGAGGTGCTTTGTTGATTTTAAATGCACGTTGTACCATTACCGGTAAAATTTATTATCAGTTGTGTTTGAGTTGATTCAACCACTTGAGAAATACATGAAAATACACTGTATACGTGATTTAGTGCAAAGGGAAAAAAGCTGCATTTGACAGCATGACTGGCCCCTTCACAAAGAAAAAAGCCCAGGTCGCAGAAAGGTACAGCAGTAGAAGCTGTAATCAGGTAGCACGCTCAACTGCTCAATTGCATTAATGTAAAAAAATCAAAAAGTATTCTCTTCAGTTCTATGGTCCCAATGTAGGACACGGGAAGATAAACTCTGGTAGGCATACTAAACACAATCTGCCGTGAAATCAATCGCGCAAATGCGAAAGGCACGTTTGTGAATACAATCAATTTTGTCTACATCGGTCAAAAATGTACCGTTCCATACACAAAACATAGTGAAAGTTGTAACAGAGGACCGCAAAATTTTAAAGGAGAGTCTGCATTAGGTAATTGGAATTATTGTCACTCCTGAAATGAGACCTAACATTACATGGGAAACATTTAGATTAGGAGAGATATCATATTACCTTTTTTCAAAAAATATGATTAGGAGTGTACAGGTATTGTGAGTTGTTATAGTAAACTAATACATAAGAAAACCTATTACCAATATTTCCAAGTCTTTTTAAAGTATCGCGCTGAGAACTTGTGCTAAATTCGCAGTAATCGTTACGGAAGCGGATTATAATCAATACAGGCATGTATAATCACTTGGTCAAGTATGAGTGATTGCAACAATGTCTCTATTTCAGCGTCGATCTTACGTACACCGAAAATGGCACATTTTCAACCAACATCCTAGGTAAGAACACGTATTCGCACCGAATACCGTGGTTTAGGTTTATGATGATTTTTTCTTTATTAGCGCAGTTTCCAATCTGCAGCACCAGTAAAAAAAATATCTCCTATTTTTTGATTCGCTGCAACCAGCTGTAATGAACAGCTCTGCCCTAAAATATTAGAAATATTAGAAAGTACCTCATAATAATATTTTGCGGGGCTTTTACGCGCAAAAGTCGCGACATCATTACGACACACGCTTTAGTGGATGACTCCGAGTTCTGCGCACGCACTGCGTACCCGCTGGAGGCTTACCAAAGGCGTTCCGAAGGCGTCCCGCTGCCTGCTGGCGTGTCTCACTGCAACAATGCACTCGCTAAAACTCTATGGAAACAAAATGGGGCGGAAATCGTGGAGCCAGCCTCCGCGGCGCGGAGCAGGGCGCCTCGTAGCCAGCGTTGAACGAAGGAACGCTGGCATCGAGGTGCCCTAGCGCTGAGACTACTATGGCGCACCCTGCCGGCACTAGTTAGTGTCCTGATGCAGTACTTCACCCTCCAAGACGGCGACACCACCCCACGCCAACAAGGTCACTGTGAAAGGAAGATGTGAAAGGCATAGGGCACGTTTGTAGAGACTCAATCATGAGCGTCGGTGGCGCCACTCGACTCCCATCTTCGCGGACCTAGAGGTCGTGAGTGCGACTCCCAGTTCAACCAAACTAACGAAATCTTTTCTTATGTTTTTCTTAGTCATCTACATTTTGCCGACGTATTTACGTCACGAAAATACGTCAATGAGGTCTTGGTGGACCCCGCAATACAACACTTTCGTGCTAAAATAACTAGGAATCCTGTACTCACTTTCAGCAAATCACAATGCCAACGGCAGTAACAAAGTGAACTCTGCACATGTTGTATGACTATCGATTCGGCGTTCTGTTGCGGAAGATGCGCGCCACCTCTACCACATTTTTCACACCGGAGCTTTTTAAGCCGGGCCGTAAGGTGTATTCCGTGGACTAGAAAAACCTCGCCTTGCGATGGCGTGACTAAAGCGGGAGCGGGAACTGAGCCCAGGCCGCCTGCGTGGAAGACAGCTGTGTTCTACCACAGGGCCACGCAGGTGATGCACACTGCTCCAGAAAAAAAAACTATACATGCGTAACATAGGGCGAGTAGTACCGTTACAACACGTATAATATTACGCGGCAGGATATACTATAGCCAGGGGGTGGGAAAGAGAATGAGGGTAAGCAGGAGGGAAAGGAGAAGGGGAAGGCTACCTGATCCACTGTTTGCTCAGTCTTCGAACTACTAGTGCGCAGCTACCCCAATTTTTTGCTGCTGTCAGTGGGTACCATTATGAGCCTCTAGATTCTTCAACTCATCAGCTCTGATTACCTTGAGTTCTATTGCGAGCTCTATGAATGGCTGGTAAGAGCGCCATTGCCACTTGATTGTTTTGACTTTATGATTTATTGCATGAAAAGCGAGGTACACGAGGACACTAAATGTTTTCCTTTTTGTGCGTGTGTCCCGTCAAACAGGGATGTTGTAAATGTCATCATAATTGATATACCAGATCCAACTGCATTTAAAGATGTTCTATCAAACCCGCTCTACCATCACACGTTTGTTTCTACTCCCTGATTTACTTGATGCTCGTATTTATTATGTACAATGCTTCCATTTCACTGCAATTAGTGTTTATGCTTTCTTTTGCTCTGTATACCCCACCCCTTCTGCAATGTATTTGTACCTTGAGGTACTATAAATAAATAAATAGGTAAATAGTAGCGAATGACACTATGAAATCATGCTCAACACCAAAAAAACATGATTAGCAGTGTATAGGTAGATTAAGCATATCGTTTTTTTAATTCGTATGCGCAACTACAATAAAAAGGGTGTACTGAAAATAAATAACATTTGTTCAGCAGCCACATGACCAAATAATTACAGGCTTAGCAGAGATTGGTGCTGCGTGTACAAGCCATAATTTTGCTGTGGGGGAAGACATACCACGCACGTATTTTGGACTTACGACAATGGCGCATGAAATGGGACATTTGTGAGTACCCAACATATCCGAATTCTCGAACGAATACTAACGCGACAAAAACGAGGACGAGAACAGATAAGACAGACAACAGCGCTGATTCTATTCTCGTCCTCGTTTTTGTCGCGCTAGTATTCGTTTAAGATGGAAATACACCAACTCGCCCAATTGTCAGTTCTGATCCAACATATCCTACAGTATTTTTGCACCACCTATATGCTTCATCAGACATGTCTAGCAGATAATAGGGCTGTTTTAAAATCATGTTGCTTAATTGTCCAAACAGATACAAGGCTAACGGGGGCCGGGGTGTAGGAAGGTATTGGTACATCATGAAAAAGAAAAAAAAAACATTAACATGCACAACATTAACATGCACGAATATGTTAAGTTTAATAAATTGCCATGTTTTTATTACGGAACCTGCGTTAACTAGTGATGAATGAAATCTACAAGAACCAACATTTCTTACAGACTGAAATAAAACTTGTAAATAAATGCGCAACACGGAAAAGATTTTTCGAAAATATATTTCGTGCATCTTTCTTATCAGTGTCGACCTGAAATATACTGCGTTCTCCTGTGCGACCGCGGCTTTTGTGATTGGTGCTATAACCAGCAGGCTGTAAGGTTTTCTGTCTGAGAGAAGTTACTTGAGCTGATTTGTACAGGCTTGGCGCACACCATGACGACCTCTCGAAAAAGCAGGAATGTTCCGCAAGCTATGGGTACCTAATGAGCACTATAGAAAAGGGCATGAAAAATAAATCCAGACTGTCAATCTGCTCCCAAGAACAAATACAAGCTTTCGTGAGGTAAGAATTCTTCATGCTATCCTGTAATACTTTCTTAGAGGAAAACAACTTTCACTGCTACAAACTGCAAGAAATTAGGAAATGGGCGAGAATAATATAAAATTTGCATATGCATCCTTATTTCCCGAAGTGCAGGGTAAATGAGGCAAACTAAGAAATCGTGTTGTTCTACGGCTGCTAGATTAACTCACACGAAACCACCACAACAAACAAAAGTACTTGAAGATGCTTTTTGCCAGTATTTGCGATAAATGCTCCAGGCGCAATTTTGTACGTTTAGATTAGTAAAAAAATTGAAAAGTGCGTATGCACTCTGAAAATGAAAGATATCATGCAACCTTGTAGACTTATATTTAGCATGAAAATCAAACTTGCAAATTTCATGAAAAAGCACTATCCACCATGGAATGCTTGGAGAGCTCAATTTTGAAACCTTCAGCATGGAAGAAATTTCTTTCTTAGAGTCATTTTAATATGAAGTGCTAGTATAAAGCGACAACTTACAAAACCGCAAAAATCAGCATATCAGTTCGGCTGAAAATGCCCTTTGCTGTAATAACGGACCTTTGCATTAAAACTTAAATTTTTTAGCGTAGTACTTCTCAAGATTGTTAGAAAACAAAAGTGTTGCCAAAAAAGATTGAACTGTCTTTGTTTGGAAGGAAACAAATCATTCCCGTTGGAGTCACGTTATTAGAAGCTGCTCTTTTCTTTCTTTTGAAATATTGTACAAACTCCGCGTTTCGTAAAATAGAAGTATCCTATGCATGACAAATGAAAATACATTTGCATAGTTCAGTCTGCTAATATTTCTGATGAACCCCATATTGTGCCAGCTGAGTTTAACTTGTATACATGCTGGAGCTTCTATAGACATAGTAGACATAGTGGAGGTTTACATAACCGTTACTTAAGACATACTAGGCGTACGCTTCATAACTCGTGCTCATCCTTGTGGAACCATGCACGAGTTCCATAGACACTTAAACTCGCCATTTTCCTTTTTATTGTGAGATGCAGTGGAAGTTCGACGTTCTCTTACAGAAACTTGAGCGCCACATGCATAAAAGTAAGCATAGCAGCATCCTTCAGTAACGACCATTATCCCGGAGAGAACACAACCAAAGAAGCTTTATGTAAACTACTCCACCCAGAGCATCCAGATGTGTTCAGTTTGGTAAGTGCTCCATATGACCTATAAACAGCTTCACTGTTTGTTTCCGAGAGAGAATCGAAAGTTGCGAGCACCCGATCAGAAAATCTTTGGGGTATAAAAAGGCCGCAAAATCAGGCTCCACGGGTTCAGCCTTCAAGCCGTAAAAGCCCTAACATCCCCTTGAAGCTGCATGGGCCCTTCCCAGCCTGCTCATTAAACCTGCCCATTGACCATAACCCTGCACATTAAACCTACGCACCTGACTACATTACTGCATATAAACTATGCCGCGACAGGTACGGACGCCTGAGTAACAATATGGGGCTGACTTGGCGCACCGTAAGGTGAATGGGGGGAAGGGGGGAGAGGGGGAGGGCGCCCTCCATGCCCCCTACCCTCGCGCGAGAAGCGCGCTTTTGTCAAAATAGACAAATACTTCGAAAAGTACCTTTTCAGGTGAAGAATGCAGGGTCTGCATGCAGGGTCTGCGATGGCCTTTTCCACCCTGTTGATAAGCATTTTTGAATATAGAGCGCCACCGCGCTCTACATCGTGATACGATATGACATGAAGCTTCGCTTCGTATCGATGCTCATGTATACGTGGGAACCGCTCGTGTTTTAACCAAACCTAATCGATGTACAAAATATTGCCTTGCTAGCGCTATATATCTTGACGAGTATCAGCCTATTGTAGAAGTAACCAAAGCAAACAAATCCTTATCTGCTTAGTAGCAAAATGGTTATCAACTTTGAAAGGCTCTCACTTAACTATACATTTTTGTCTTAGCCACTTGTTTTTCTCTTCTACCCAACGTGTCACACCATGAAGGAGGAAGCTTGTTGACTCTTGATCTCTCCTCATTCGTGCGTCACCACGCACATGTAATCGTTCGTATGAATGCACCCATTATTTAGGACATGCTTCCCAGAAAACTAACTTGATACCAACCCTATCAATCTCAAAACCACAAGCGAACAATTTTTAGCATCAACTAGCTTCAGTACTCACGCATTGCTGATGCAAAACGCCGCGTACACGTTCCTTGTCCGTATGAAATAAATAAATAAATAGAAAAAATACACCATCTCTCGCTAAAGAGAACCATCTGTGGATGCGAAGCAGCGAGAAGATGGTTCCCTTGAGTGGGAGATGGTGTAATTTCTTTTATTTATTTATTTATTTATTTATGTATTTATTTATTTATTTATTTATTTATAAATACTGCGATCTTTCATTTGAATGATCGTGGGAGGGTGGGAAAATGTTCGAAAATTTGTACATACATTCAAATGAACAATCAACGTACAATAAATAAGTACGATGTGAATTTTAGGAGCAGGCTCGCCAGGTTCTTAAGCTTGGACGAAGTCCCGCGCCGTAAGCTGCATCCATCCATTCAAAGCGTCGTGGAACGCGAAGAGGAACGCTACGCGCGTCGTGTCTTCCTCAGCCCGGCCGTTAATTCTCACAGGGCGAGCGAGGAGCGCGGTCGACAGGCGCGCGAGAGAGGGGGAGCGTAGCAGATGAGAGAGAGGGGAAGGGGACGCGCATGCGCTGGCGCTCATCGCGGCGTTGCGCAAAAGAGAGTGAAGCGCGCGAGAGGGGGGGGAGGCGTAGGAGGGCGCTCATCACGGCGTTGCACAGGAAAGAATGAGGCGCGCGAGAGGGGGGAGCGTAGGAGAGTAGAGGGAGCAGAGTAGGCACAAGCGCAGTGGAGCGCGGACGCCACCGCCGGACGCAGCCATGAGCAAAAGCGGCTTCGCATCTAAATATGAGGCAGATCGCACATACTCTGGGAAGCGATTGCACGCGAAGCAGTCGGTGAGTAGCAGCCTATGTCGCATTTGCTGCTTTGTGTCAAGCGTTACGAAGGGCATCGACGTATTTCGGTAAATTTAGTAGATGTGCGCATATCGTGTGCTTACCAGGCATGTCGACTACACTGGTGTGTAAACGGTAGCTCACGGTCCGACGTAACGTCGGCACTCACGCCAGTTTAGAGGCATCAGCTATATTGCACCGAAGTGCATGTATGGTCCTTCTGTTTTAACGGTGCCCTCCCCACTGGTGAATTGGTTCTGGGCAGTTGCGCTTCCGCTGGAGTGCGCGCCATCTCGTAGCCGCTACAGCGCGCGTCTGCGTGCTCCGGAACAGCATGGCGGTTGCGTCAGAGTTGTTGTCCCCGTGAATCTTGCCTAGAGGTAGTCCATTATCCTAGCATTTATTAGCTTCAACGTGATAACTCCTTCAATATCGCGAAAGTGATTTCCTTTTTTATTTTGCTAAACTATGTGCCTAATCCTTAGTGTGGTTATTTTCTCTAAAAAAAGAATGGCACAGAGGAATGTGAGTTCGAATGCTGTTGGGAAACTGGTCCAGACATAGAAAATCGAGAGGATTCTTCAGATTCCCCATACGAGTATAGCTCCGGCTCGTATGACGATTACTACAGCGGAACAGGGGTGACGTGTAGTCCCCATGAAATGCTCGACGGAATGCCATGCGCCGAAGATAACGTTCACGTGAGTGCATGCTTTGTTGACCTATAAAAAATACACAACAGTAAACAAACAAACTGTACCTACACCAAGTGCAGCACTGTGGTTTCAGATGCTTTTGAAAAATCAAATCAACCTGTGCCCTAACGATAGCACATCACACTTTAAAGTAATAGCGACCCTTTTAGACAGAGCCATATATGTTAGGAATGGTGCGCAAGGACGTCTATTTCTTGCAAACACTTTGCCCTGCCGCCGCACTCTATCACTAAATCCCTGATTTTCCTTTCTTTTTATTTCTTGTTCACTTTTGAACATTGAAGATAGGAGCTCATAAATATGCGCGCTGCCAGAAACTTGACAAAAATATGATTGAAAAATATCTAGGCACCTTCGCACTAGGGATGGCAAGCCTGAAGGAAGTGCGAAGCTGGGTAGCCTTCTTTGCTTCGCTTTCTTTCCTCCTCTCTTTGTTTTTCTTATTTTATGTTTCTTTTCTGTCTTTATTTATTATTTCTATTGATTTCTTCCTGTCTCTCTACCTATTTCTTTCTCTTTCTCTCTCTTTCTATTTCTGGCTTGCTTCCTCCTTTTTTTCTATTTTTATACGTGACTTTGCCTGCGTTACGCCAAGCGACGACAGCATACCACAGCCTAGGCTCCTAAAGTGCTCCGCCCGTATCATCATCGAGGTGTTCGAATAACAAGAGGAAGAACACTTCTCCTTGGCGCGAGCGCACGCTCAGTATGCTACAGATTGGCTATGCTATTCGTGGTTTTGCCTGTGTTACGCCAAGCTACGACAGTATACGATGACGGCATGCGACAGCATACGAGAGGCCGGGCCATTAAAGTGCTCCGCACTTAAAAAGACACACACAGAGTGATGCACCCTGGGGGAGATAGGATAAGTGTGCGAAGGAAAGAAATTTGTCTCCTAGGCTTCGTTTTGCAGTGCTATGCGCTCGTAGTTAGCAAGCCCTTTACTTCAGCACGACCACTTTTACAGCGGTTTAGCCATTTTGCTGAAGGTTAACGGCCGTTTAAAGCGCATCCCGCTCAAGCCCAGCACCTACTATTCTGAACGATGTTCAAAGGTTTTTCTGCGGTATCGATACAACACCCGCCTTCTTATTTCAGCGATTCCCGTACTTAGTGCAGCTCGAATAGCACTTCTCACGTCGTCTTATTTCAGTCTGACCGACGAAAGGCAGAGCCGCGTATTGTTTAGTAAGTAAATACGTAAATAAATAAACGACACGTTCATTATTTACCCCGAGGTTCTTGTCATCTATACCTGCCACCCGCCGGAGCCATTTCCTGTGGCCCTTGAGACTATGTGATTTCCATTCTTTTTTTTTACCCTTGCGTGTCGCAAGCTCTCAATCCGACACGGCTTACAAATAAAAACGCTCTCTCTCTCTCTCTCTCTCTTCTCCTCTCTCTCTCTCTCTCTCTCTATATATATATATATATATATATATATATATATATATATAACAGAGAGTGAGAGAGAGAGCTCACGTGCCCAAGAAATTTTTTCGGCTCATATTATTTTCTGAAAAGACTGTAGAACTAATGTCTATATGTGTGGAAAGCGCGCAGCATGGTCCCTGCCGGCGGCAAGTTATCTTTTCGTCCACTTTACTTTCTTCACATGTATATTCCAATGATTACAAATAACATCTCCTATACTTTCCTTGGCATTATTGTCTGTTAGTTCTCAGTAATATTGTGTCTAACAAAGAAACCGAGCCCTTAAAAAGCTACCTTCTTTCCTTCATTCATAGCGAGGGTCTCGTCCTAGCAGACTTAATGCCTTCAGGTAGTATGCGAGGGATTATTGGTCAGCTGCCAGCTCGTAAAAAGATCACGTGCTACGTGACGCCAAAAAGGCCGAAAAAGAGTGTTCCACACTCGCCTGCTATCGGCGCTGACTAACACTCCTAGGTTTAAATGCACATATATATCCTGTAAAGTGGACGGGGGGGGGGGGGGGGGGACCGCCGTCGTAGCTCAGTGGTAGAGCATCGGACGCGTTATTCGAAGGTCGCAGGTTCGGTCCCTGCAGGCGGCAAGTTATCTTTTCGTCCACTTTACTTTCTTCCCATTTTTATTGCAATTATTACAAATAACATCTCCTATACTTTGCTTGGTAATATTGTCTGTCTGTTGTAAAAAATATTGTGTCTAACAAAGATAAACGAGCCCTTAAAAAGCCACCTTTGGCTATATGTGTGTAATTTTCTCAGATTTTTTCAGATATATTGATTTTTATCGAGCGCCACGATGAGGGCAGTTGATGTGGAATGCTCCATATATATATATATATATATATATATATATATATATATATATATATATATATATATATATATATATATATACATATCGAACCCCCTTTCAAGACTATAAACGTGCAGATTACAGGTACTGGCGCGTGACATCAACCTCCAAAGCCGATGATATTACCCCCCCCCCCCCCCAAAAAAAAAAATGGCGTGGAGCCTTTTGACCAAGCTGCATCCACCTATCGAAATGTCGACCAAGCAGTCTGGGGATCCTTACCTCTGGTTTAAGAGGCCTTGACAAGGTCATCCAAAATTTGTGCTTTTCAGCACAAAATAGAAGTAGAGTGTCCATCATGCTTATACATATGTGAAAAATTGACTGCAAAAGAAGCCCTAGAAGTCGCCGGTGTTATGACTGAGAGTGGTGACGCGTTGTCTCTGAGAGTGGGCTGGCGGTGCGTTCCCACACGACTCGGTACACCTTCATCCTTCCCAGAAACCGGCTCTGCTCGGCTTGAAGCTCCCCAGAAACGGAAGAGTATGGAGCGAGCTCCTATTAACAGAGGGGCGCCGTCAAAGCTGGCGCCACCTTCATAATGGACCGCTGTGTGTTGCTCGTCTGTTTTGACCAGAGCAGATAAAGGTGTCCGTAAACCCTTTCCAAACCTTCTGAGGAGAGGTGGAAAAACTCGCCCGATCTCCCTTTCTCCCGGTCTGACCCCATATGAGGGTCATTGACCGTAAGAACTTCGCTGCATCAACGAGTGCAACGGCCCATCTGCAACAGTGTGTTATTGGGTGGCGTCTTCGTGGGTTGTGTTGTGTGTGTAAATGGCTACAATTAAGAAGGAGAAACCAGCCTCAGGTTTCATAAAGACGGTGCTGAGTGAGACAAAACGGTTTCAGCCCTGAGTTAATGGCTCATCCAGTTCGCTTGTCACTTAACTATTCATCTTTCACCATGTAAATAAGTTTCGAAATAGTGCCATTAAACCTGTTTGTTTTACTTTTGCCAACTTCTGAGCATCAGTTCCTCAAACCGAAGACTCAGTCACCCAACCAAATGGAGTCCGGCTCCCACGCAACCCTAACGTTGCAACACCGGCAATAAACCCCGCCCACCACCGGCAACCGCTATTTTGTTATGACACATGTGGCGTCACCTGCTGCACGGAACAGGGTGGTCGTCTTCTACCGAAGTTTCAGCCGCTGGAAATGGTTCAATTTCAATGCCAATCTGAAGAAAGCTGAGATATCTCGATTGCACCCGCATCTGACCACGCAGCGATATCGTTAGCCGGAATGCAGAGGCTCGCAGAGCAAGCCGTCTGTTACATCACGGCTCGCGATTGCGCCAATGTCGCCGAACTCTCAGGCCGCACACGTGTTCATAAAAGTATTTCATTACGAATTAAGTGCTCGCCCGAGACAGGTAAAATTTTGCCAGCTTGTGTGTGAATGCACAGGGATTAACCCACATTGCACAGATTATGATTGAAAATTGGTTGTCCTGTCTCCTTTAAACAACTTCTATTGCATTGTAGTGTTTTCACTTTCCAGCTGCCACTTTTGCATAAGGGTATTTTGTATGTAATTCAACTTTTAAATAATGGGCACTAATAATGTATTGGATGGCGCGAGAAGTAGGGGAAGATTTTTTTTTATTTCTCCGCCCTTGTTTATAGGAGGAGGACGAGTTCTCCTTATGAATTCTACCTTCTGGTGTGAGTATTCGCCAGTTTGAACCAGAATAGTGTGAATCCTGCAAACAGTTCCCAAAACTCGTCAGCAATATACGACAAATCGCATATAGGGTGTCTCTGCCTTCAATTTGTACACTTTCTCCCTCACACAACACATTTCGCGTAATGACAGGGTGCTCTCACAGTTTATGCTAGTTCATTAAAAAGTACGCTATTGTGAACTACACCGTGCTTCGTACGCAAGTGCACGGTGATCCGTCTTCACAGTAGCCACTTGTACAAAGACACTAAAGATCATTTTAACGTATGGTGTAGTAGCGCAAATTCGACGGGAACAAAGAGGACAAGAAACAAAAAACACGACACTCGCTACACTCGCAACTAATTTTATTTCAGAAGCAGCACTTCATATATAACCCAAATCCCTAGCGACACAGAAATGAACTACGAACACTGAATCATTGCCAAAAAAACCTTTTTGCGCACACTCAAGCGATAGTACACGGCAGTTATGCTTAGACACTTTAAGATGACATAACAAATGACAGCGCTGGGTAACATCAATATAAAATACATTGGCGGGAATTCACACGTGCTTGAAACAGATTTGAAAACAACATGAAGCAAAGTATGACACATGCAAACACTAACTTCAATTAAAGTCCTTCGGGGAAGCTGGCTTCTCGGGTTACTTAACGAAACTGATGATTGACTAATGCAGCCATCTTTTCTTTTTGTTAATGTGAAAGGCTTCGACAATTTCTCTGGTTAGTTGGTTCCCATGAAGGAAGACTACGGTTGTGTCACTGAACAGTGACACAACCTCACCAACTCACCCAGCTCTCAACCCTACTGACACTAAAGATCTAAAGAAAGTGCCAAATGTGTACTTTCGCTCTACGATCTCAATCACTGGAACAGAACATCAAGAAATGCGCCTGTTCTTCTTAACATGAATTTATTACTATTATTTTTCCTAAAGAAATATGCTGTCGCTTCTTTGTTTTCTGAAATAAAGTTACTGTGCTCACAGAGCCTCACGCTTCTTTTTTCTTTCCAGACATGTAAAAAAGGCGTTTGTGGAAATCACAACTGGACACAGATACGGCGGATGTATGGCAACTTTACGAACATTTGAGAAATTATAATGGTTCTATAGAAATCTATTTCGCCTGCCGAAATCACTATATATTTATTCCTTGCACATTAGACCTAGCGTTCTCTCTATATATTATATGATCAGTTCAATACATTCCTGAAGACTCTGTTCCACGGTTACTATCAGCAGATGAAATAAAGGATACTTCCGTTTTTTGTTTAGTTCAAAAGGGACAATGCCAAGAACCTGTTGGACTCGTAGGCATACTCTAGGGTACGCTTACAGTAATGAACAACAAAAAAACTTGGATACCGAAGGTTGTGGCTTCGACTGTTAGTTACTTTTCACCTACTGTCTTAACCGTTTACCTCATGAATTTATGCTTTAAATAAAAAAAGTACAAAATATGCCGCCGTGCTTTCCATGGAGTTTGTAACTGTCTGCTTCATGTACATATAATTGTATTAAATAAAAATCTGCTGCCATGGAGAACAAAAACTTTTTTGTCCAGTACTTTGCAAAAATAGATCCCGTTAATTTCTCGCAAAGGAATTCAAAAGTAAAACAGTCACGTAGAACCACGGATTCCTCGCGTTTTGTAAAAACATATTTTACATCTTCTGTTTATATTCGATTTGCAAACTGCACAACTCGCGTTTTGTGTTCCTGCGAGGCAACAATATCCCGAAATTCACTGAAATTTATACGCATGTCCACCACGGCCATTGTCGTATCATGTACAATTGGAGGGGAGGGGGGGGAAGGGTCAATCTGTAGGACACACACAAACATACACACAAACACAAACGCGCGCGCGCGCCCGTCCGCAAGCAGTGAGACGGAACATGTTGAAAATGAAGATTTTTTAACGAATGCCTTAGATGCTTCGTCAATCGCGAAAATTGACCACCGGCCTCTTCGCGGTTTGGCCAGACCTAACAGTACTTCGGCGTCGGCGTCGACACGAACAATGCAAAAAAAAGTAATAAAAGTCGATCAAAAGTCACGTGATATTCAAGGAAGTTACATGGATTTAATGCCACATGACGCCATCAGTGAAGTCACCCGTGAGGCGATCATGATGCCACCTGATGATGTCATCGCAGGACATCGTCGCTTGGTCAAATGCGGGCCGATCAGAAAGCTGTGTAAAGCCATGCGAGGTGCAGAAAGCTTGTAATGAATCTGATTTTGTAGGCACTGGAAAACCACGTTGGGGTTCTGAAAGCTTTCGTACGCGGGTTAGCGAGAGGGAGGGGGGGTGGGGGTACCAATACATCAACTCGGAAGAAAAACGAGAATGTGGCTTTGGACTTGGAGTTCTCTAAGCGGTTTGCGTAAGGGACCCCGTGATCTTCTTTTTTTTCGGTGGAGTGGTAGTGAAGGCGCGCTAGCACAATTAGCTCCATTTTTAATGCAGAGGTCGTCATCATACGGTGCTGGCGTTGTGCTACGTATTTGTCTACCGTCGTGCTGTCAGAAAACTCGGAGGACGATTGAGTTTTGCCGTCAAGAGTAGAACGCGATAGCGTAATCGGGACCCGTGAGCATCGCCATCACAACTGATAGCCTGCTTCGGTTCTCGGTGCATGCCTCAACTGCGCCGTAAGGAAACGAAGGACTGTGTAAGTAAAATTGGCGATTTGAAACTCTCCTAGAATGCCTACTACAAGTACAGTTGTTAAGTGGCCACTACGCGCTGATTCCGCCTTTAGCGGATCAGCAAATGGCCCACTACGCGTCTCTAAGGCAACACGCGAAAATACGCAGCTGCTCATTTTGTTGACGCTTTTCAAGCTGATCACGATTAAAAATGCCTGAGAGCTTTGTAATCGGTGGGCCGTTAAAACACCCACTCGTTGCAAATTCACATGTTTTGACGCCCGGTGCGATTCTACGCGTCTGTCACAGAATATTACATTATTATAGTGCTTTTAAATGCGAAGCAATTCTTAGCGAACTTCTGCAACTTTGAATCTATCTATCTATCTATCTATCTATCTATCTATCTATCTATCTATCTATCTATCTATCTATCTATCTATCTATCTATCTATCTATCTATCTATCTATCTATCTATCTATCTATCTATCTAGCATGACTGTATGGCCAGCATAAATGATATGTCATAACATTAAAATTATGATATGCATGTCATGAACTGCGTGAAAATTATGAATGTCATGAAAATTATGACATGCATGTCATTTACATGACACGCTCTTGGTGCTCCTGCGGCCGTTTTGTTAACTTGATATATTCCAAAATTCGTATGGCGTGACAAGATTGTATGACAAATATAAGTGGCAGGTCCCATCGTGCAGTTCATGACCCGCAAATCATGCACAGCATGACTTACATGACGTGGTCTAAGTATATGGATATATCCCAAACTTGGTATGACGAATCATTTCTGTATGGCAAACATAAATGACAGGTGGTAATATGAAAATCATGACATGCATGTCATGTACGCAATGACATACATGTCCCGCTCATGGTGCGATTGTAGCCGTTTAGCTAACTTGACATGTACCAGCCTCGGTATTGCGTTACGTGACTGTACGATGAGCATAAATGACAAGGCGTAACATGATGATATGCATTTCATGTACAGCATGATTCACATGCAAACCTCATGGTGCGCTCGCGCCGGTTCCCTAAGGTGGTATACCTCAAAAGTGGTATTTGGTGGCGCGACTGCATGAAGAATATAAATGACAGGTGGTAACATGAAAATCGTGACATGCCTGTCGTGTAGTGCATGATTTACATGCCAAACTCATGGTGCGGTCGCGACCGTTTCGCTAGTTTCGTATACACCAAAATTGGTATTGCATGACCTGACTGTATGACGAACACAAAGTACAGGTGGTAACATGACAATCATGAAATGCATGTCGCGTAGGGCATGATTTCCATGCAACGCTCATGGGCTACTTGCGGTCGTTTCGCTAGCTTGACATACACCAATGTTTGCATTGCATGACGCGACTTATGATGAACGCAAATGACAGGTGGTAACATGACAATCATGACATGCCTTTCATGTACAGAATGATATACATGCCACGCTCATGGTGCGCTCACAGCCGTTTCCCTAGCTTGATATACACCAAAACTGGTATTGTGTGACGTGACTGTATGACGAACATAAATGAGAGGTCCTAACACGCAAATCATAACATGCATGTCATGTACGCACGATTTACATGACACTGTCTCGGTGTGCTTCCGGCCGTTTTGTTAACTGGATATATATCAAAATTGGTATGGCATGACATGAGTGCGTGACAAACATAAACGACAGGTCATGGATTGCATATACCAGAATATACCTTTCATTATATTGAAGATTGTACATGCAAGAATGAACGTCAAACATGCGATATACAATGAACTAGATGTCATGAGATGAATTACTTCAATTGCCTCAAAGACAAACAAGGCGATATATGCAGATCTTTGCTGGCCGCTTTGCAATTACATCGACTCCCACTGTGCGTGGGATCTGCCGAATGTTTTTTTTTTTTTTTCGAAGCAGTTTCAAGCGATAGCGCCGCTTTGTGGTAGAACATCTACTTGCCAAGCGGACTGCCTGGGTTCGATTTTCACTCAAACCGAACTTCTTTATTACTTGAACATGTTTAACACAGCGCAACGACGACGAGGACACAAGAGAAGAGGAGACAAACCACAGCGCTCTTCTCTTGCGTCCTCGTCGTCGTTGCGCTGTGTTAAACATGTTCAAGTATTATCACCAACTGGCCCAGCTATCAGTTCTTCTACGAACTTCTTTATTATTTACGTTATTTGCATCTTTCTTATTTTTTCAGTCACCGACAAGATGACTTTTCGATCACAACCAACGACGCCGACACCGACACCGGAATTTCTGCGAAACGAGCTCTTTAACGCTATCGCGCTTAAGCAATGCTTTGCATTCGCAGTTTATCCAGTGTTCACCGATATGACTGGTGACCACCCTATCAGCGGGTACTAACGCGCTAGAACTCTCATTATTACAACCACCCGTTTTTCCGACGTAAAGTCTATACTACACTTGACAATCCGCTGCTCATTTCACGCGATTCTCTTGGCAATTGTTTGACCGTTTTCTCCATTGGTCCTCGATCAGACACAAGATTGCTTGCAACAAACATTAAAAGAGTGCGTAGCTTGGCTTTTAGTGTCACTTTTCTTAAGCTGAGTGAGGCCTGGTGAGTGTAAGGCATGACTGCGGTCCATTTATGCTGATGATTATTCTTTTCATTGCCTTTGCGGGCATTTGACGAGTATCAGCAATTGCTTTGCGACAGTTGAGAGCAAAGGTAAATAGAATAGACTGTTGGGCGAGTTAGTCACTCATGAACTAATTCGTGCATGACGAAGAGAAAGGGGTTGGTCCTAAGATTCGGTTAAGGTTTTGAGGGATGGTGCTGTTCAGTTTTGGATTTAGTTATTCCCTAGGAATCAGTTAGGACCCGCTACGGTAGCCTGGTGGTTATGGTACTCTACTGCTGACCCGCAGGTCGCGGGATCGGATTCCGGCCTCGGCGGCCGCATTTTCGGTGCCGGAGAGAATGTTCGAGGCCCGTGTACTTAAATTTAGGTGCACGTTAAAGTACTCCAGGTGGTTGAAATTTCCGGAGCCCTCCATTACGGCGTCTCTCATAAACATATCGCGCTTTTAGGACGTTAAACCCTATCAATTATTATTACGAGCAGGTTAGGCCAAATATGTGCCGCCGTTTAAAGGAGGGTAGACGGGAGCGCACAAATGTGGTATGGGTGTAAAATCACGCGCAGGGACAGGTTTTCTGAGTGCCGCAGGAGTGGCGTCTGCCAAGTGATAAGTGCTATGTAGGGAAGACTGGTCGTCAGCTGAGTGACATCCTGAGAGGTCACAAATTTTCGCTGAAAGGGCAGCCTTCTTCAATTTATTTCCTTCACTGCAGTGATTAGAGGTGTACTCAGCTCTTTTCTCTTGGTAACGTCCTTCCGCTTCATAGGCCTGACTGGCTGCCCAGGCGGCGCTGCGAAAACGGTGCTAAAAAGCGCCCCCTACGACAAGTTCTTTGGTTTCGAGTAGTCAGACAGGCGGCCGCATGCAGCACTAAGCTCAGATGTGCAATGGAGCCGCCGCTGTCGGTTGTGCTGCGCTTTCGATCTCGGCCAGTTTCTGGCGTGGCTGAGTTCTTCAGGCCAAGCAATCTGCGTAAACGCCAGAAGCTCGTCAACGTCAAGTATGTTTACGACGTGCAGGAGATTGAAGGAACCATTTCGGCGCGCTGCAACTCGCAAGTGCAGCGAATCTCGTACGACGTTGAACTCGAGTTAAGTTTTACGAGGCATGCTCGCGCGATTAACGACAGTGCATAAACGAAAAGATTGCTGTTAAGAAAGCCGACATGATTTGCATTACACGACGAAACGGAATCAAGAAAGGTGCAGTGACGAAGGCTAGCCGTCGGCGGCCCGAATGAGCGCATTCGCGTCGTGTGCCGTTTTCTGCCGCATTCAATCGCAAACACACTTTTTCCCCATGCACGGTCGTAATTTTCAACATTTGCTTCTAGGGAATTCGTCAAATTGGGTCAGCGTGCGGTGGCGGTCGAGAAGCGACGGCGAGCAATGTTTACAGCCGGCCGCTGGAAGCAGCCGGCTGTAAGCTGCCGGAAAAATCGTAGGCACATACGCAGGGTGACTCATGGCATCGTTTTTCTCGTTTCGCACGAAATACCGGCTGCATATCCTCGTGATCGTCGTCGGCAGCCACGGCGTGCCGTCTGGACTGCACCCAGGGAATATATACATATATAAATGCGTGCACGCGCGTACGAAAAGTAATCGGCACGTTACATTGCAAACCACGTTTTGCTCGCGTACTCACTTCACGCGTCGGACGGCACGTATCCAGCGGTTCCGTCGCTCCACTTCGTACGGCTTTCAGGGGAACCAGTAAAACCGCACATTAGGATCCTTACCCCCATGTTCGAGGCAATTAACCACGCAACAATAACGGCGGCGACCGCGCTTCGGGACCGCGCGCTGCTCAGAGCCGTCGCCCAGACCACCTGCTTTCGGCACGGTTTGTTGAAGCAGGGATCGCTCGTCAAACATGCCAGACTCTGCAGGCATAGCGGACAAGTTCCTGCGTACGTTTTAAGCACTTTTTGAGCCTGAAAACTAGGCGCAAAATTAAGTAAAACGCTTAAAGCAACTGAGAACTGCGTAACTCGCCGGTCGGCGTCCATTTTTGACTACCCAAGCAACTTCGGCGCACGCCACCAGGCTCCGCCACAGTACTCAAAACTCCAGCGCGTCTGCCCTATAAGGGCCGGACAACACGGGTACGGCTGACGCTTTCCTCAATTTGAAAGCGGGCAGTAGCTGCTTGGCTAAGCCTTGTCTTGCTTTAGACAAGGATGAGATAAGTTACCTAGATGCGCAAACCTTACACTGTTTGTTTCTTTTTCTTCTGGACACGTGTGTGTAGTTGTTGGTTGTATGCTTGCGCTGTGGCCTTCTTCGTCTTGTCCCACGTTCATTTGGCGCTAACTGCATTTGTCAGAGTAAAACCTGCCTGATGCAGAATCTGTATTTGACATTGGAAGCAGGCATTCGCTTGGCGGTCGCAGTACCTTGAAAAAGCTGCCCACATACAAGATGTTAGGATTGCTTTGAGTCTGCTGACGTGTAATGAATTATGCCTTTTAAAGCGGTCCTGAACCATTATTCCAAGTAATCACCGAATGACCTCAACATAGTACCGCAAAAACAGGGGTCTGTGGCGCTCTTTGTGACAGCAAACAGCAAGCGCCGGCAGCTCCGAAGTGTGTGGGCACGGGCCCCTCTATGAAAAGAAGGCGACTGGGAAAATGGCAACTTCGCGCTCCGCTTGTAAACTATCCTTTCCACGCAAGACCAGACCCCAAGATTCGGGTGAGTGGTTCATATAGGTTTCTGCTTTCCTCAGCATGCGTGTTTTTTTCGCAAACCCGAGGGCTGCTAGTTCGTAACCAATTTAATGGACGGCGTTCACAGCTACTACCAGCACACGTTGTCATCGGTTTGTTTATTTGCATAGATAGATAGATAGATAGATAGATAGATAGATAGATAGATAGATAGATAGATAGATAGATAGATAGATAGATAGATAGATAGATAGATAGATAGATAGATAGATAGATAGATAGATAGATAGATAGATAGATAGATAGATAGATAGATAGATAGATAGATAGATAGAAATATAGATAGATAGATAGATAGATGTCGAGACGTGACGTAACTACTTTAAGCTCCTAAAGGCCCACGAAGGTTGTGCAGTTTTCATTTAACAGCCGTGTTTTCTGCTCTGTCTTTCATGACATGGCTCGATCTCGCTGTGTGATCTAATTTTACTTCTCGGAAAGCCACAAATCGCGCCGTGTTTCAATGATTAACTTGAACGCCCGTAGACTTCTCGCGCGCAAGTAATGAACAGAATGGTATGTTTGAGTTGCATCATCGCACCATGGTTTGCTAACACATAAGTCGCTCTGATACTATCAGCTGGGCCTACACCCATGCCTTATGCTAATAATTATTCATGAGAATATTCGGTGATCATGGTCATTTCAGTGAAATATGTTCGCTCGAACGCAGTTGTGAATTCTCAAAATTACGGTCACGAGAAATGGCAAAAGTAATCACTCACGCTGAGTGGCCCGGGGCTGTTACTTTTAAATAAATGAGCTACCAAATAAGCAGGCATTGTGGGTACATTTTGCGCCATTGTATTCGGAGGTGTCGGTTAGGCAAGTGTCCTGTTTTGGCCAATGACACTTCGTAAATGGTAGTTTTTTTTAGTGTTGCCATGTTGTTGGTACTTGCTTTAACCGAAATTTCGCCGAAGAAAAAACGTAGCGTGATCATGCAGCAATTACTGCTTAAGGTAATTAAGAGATTGCAGAGGGTTAGAATTTTGTTTTATAAAATACACCGTCCTCTTGCTTCAAACGGAGATCGGAAGTAACCAGGTCTATGGAGAAGGTGCGGTCTCCCAGCTTTCCGGATTCCGTAGTGATTTCTTGATCCATGGCAAGAATTCAGCCACACGAACTGCAAATGTGTACTTCCCGTGCTCACTGCATGACGTTCCGAGGCTGTGCACGCCAACTTGCACAGACCTCCCATAGCTTTGTCTCATTGTCACCGGTGCACCGGAGTCGCCCTGAAAAAATGCAACAAGAATGTCATAGATTCGTCGTAATGGCGAATCGATTTATGGGATATCAAGAAATTGGAATGTTATACAAAGAAAGGCTAGAGGCTAGCTCCTTTGTGATGCAACCTAGCGTAAATAAAAAAAAACGCCGGGCTATGAAACGCGGCGCTGCAGCGAGCGAAGTGACCTTGGTGCTGTCTAACACTTCATCGCAAACCGAGCGGCGAGAAGAGCCCGTGCCAAGGTATGAGCCGCTGCTGATCCCCATCAAAATAAAACGCGTGACCATGCCCGGCTGAGCAAAGTGCAAGGTTCCTATCGAAGCCTTTAAGCCCCCACTCCAATCTCCCGTTCCCCGATCGGCCGTTCCCCGATCGGACGGAAGACGGCCGGTGCCTTTCCTCTCCGCTTGAGGTGTAATCGCTGGCTGCGCTCGCACGCTTTTACTCGCCCATACAACATAAGACGCGCAGGGCGTTGTTCTCGATTTCGAGTTTATACGGAGCCTAACTGCAGCGCCTACAATAACCGCAAAAACGTGCGGGAGTGCCCATATAATTGCCGTCGCAATAATATTCGAACACACCTAACGCGTCCTGTCGGAATTCACGTACAGTGTAGCTCCTTCGCAGGTTGGATTGCACCCAACGGTGAGAGGAGCACCAATTCGACGTATATTGCTGCGCCTTTTCCGCACAGTTTGTGTAAAGGGTGTGACGTCCACGGTGTGAGTATGATCATGAGAGGGCGAATTATTCGTCAACTCAAAACACTAGGACACTAAGGGTGGAAATGGGTTGTATGAAATTCCGCGACGTTAAGGAAGCGGTATGAAAGGAACAATTGCTATTTAGAATGTTGCCTCTCTCGCTGCCATCCTTAGCCTTCTGGTTATATAAATTGGTAGAATGACTGCCCCGGATAGGCGCTGTTCCGGGATCGGTAGCCAAATCAGGACGAATTCTTCGTCAAGTAGGAAGCTTTACTTTCTGAAAAATGACAATGTATTTTCTTGTAGCTTTGTTCCACAAACGACCGCATGGAAGGTTTTCTTTTCATACCCCTCCATCTGCCTTGAAGAAGTCTATAGAATCGATTTCCCACACCATGTGCTTATAGCGTTTGCCTACCCTGCGGGTGGGACTGGGTTTGGTTGGCAGTGTAAGCGGGAACCAACCGCGTTTTTCAAAAGGGCGAAGATGTGCCCCGACCTAGTAGACAGTGTTGTGGGTCACCAGTTCTCTAGAAGGCGGTGTCTATTTTCCGCTATCTTAGTTCAATCTCCTATTTCTGCACCCCTATGACGCTGTGGCATAGTTCACCCTCTCCCCTCCTCCTTTCCGTCCTCCTCGCCCTCAACATTCTTCCTCACAGTCACTTTCCTTTCCCATTCCTTGCTATAAAATGCTATATATAAGCTATGCTTTACCCTCCTCCATTTCTTTCTAACTGAACGCCAATCCTCCTTACCCTCGCTTCCTTTTCTCACCACTTCGTAAACTCCTATGCATGGCTATGCTATGCTAGGAGCTGTTTGGCACATACCTCTCTTTCCCACCCTTTACTATGCTATACTGTGCATAGTCATGCTATGGTTTACACCCTCACATCCTCCAGTCCGTCATTCGCACTGTATCATCCCACCTTCTCACCCTCAGTTCCCTGCCCATTGCCTTGCTAAACTAGATATACAAGGCTGTGCAATGCTTTACCCTCTTCCCTCCTCTTTCCCTCTCTCCTCACTCTCATATTATTTCCCACCCCTTTGCTATACTTTAATATGCGCGGCTACGCTGTGCTTGGTGCTGCTTAGCCCATGCCTGCTTTCTGTGGGCGCATGCGCGTACAATCTTGTGTAGACGATTCCGGCATTTTCCTAAGCTCAGAGAGCGCCGCTGTTTAAAAAATTACATCTCCCGCTAAAGGGGACCATGAGGCGGCGTGAAGCCGGAGCACTTGCACGATCGCGTTCCGTTGGCGTTCGTTGAGCATGCTACCGACCTCCCGTCGTGGAACGCGAAGACAACAACTACGTGCTTCCCTCTAGCCTGGCCGTTAATTCTCACAGGGCGAGCGGGGAACGCGGTCTACAGGCGCGCGAGAGGGAGGCGTAGGAGAGGAGAGAGAGCGGGAGGGGACGCGCATGCGCTGGCGCTCATCGCGGCGCTGCGCAGGAGAGAATTTCGGCATGTCGAGCCCGCATTTCAGAGGAGTCAACCGAAACAAGCGCTGGACTGAAAGCGCGCAGCGCTCTACCACTTGAAGGAGAGAATACTAGAGGGGGAGAGTAGCGCATGCGCCGCGAGAGCAGATGCAAGAACGCAGAAGCCCAAGCATCTGCTGGGAGAGAATTGAAGAGAGTAACGCGCAGCTGTTGGAGAGAGGGAAGAAGGAGAGTTGCGCATGCGTAGTGTGAGTGTGGACTACAATGCCACGGGACATACCACCGTGCAAGAGATGCTTCGCATCTAAAAATGCTGAATTGGAACTTGCCGCGACGCTTTCCCGAAAAAAGTGAAGCCAGCGCTCGCCCACCTTTTATCTCGGAAACACGCGCTTTCCGGGTGGTGTTCGCTTAGACATCAAGTCGTTTTGCTCCCTTACTGTTAACGCTAGGCTAATTCTGAAATAGGAGAGCGTTGTTCCTGACGAAAGTAGCATATCGAGATGAGTATTGATGATTTGATCTCTAATAAAGTCTGAGCATACTTTGATGTTCCTTGCAGAAAACAAAAATGCAGACTCACATTGAGCAGTGTCTGTCGGGAAAAATTTCTCATATTAATTTGTGGGACGCGTGAGGACAACGCTCGGTTTTCTTCGCTAAGCGCTGATGTATTATTCTGTCCCTACTAAGGTGACGACGACGGCCGCCATCTTAAGGTGATTACGACTTCACTCTATAATTTCCCCTCCAACATCTTTTTTAGATGCGAAGTATCTTATGGCGGAGTTCAATCCGGTGGTGGTGGCGGTGTGCGGCGTGACCACCCTTACTGCGCATGCGCATACCCTCTCCACCCCCTCCCCACTTCCCCTCTCCACTTTCTCTCTCTACATCCCCTCTCCCCTCCCCCTTTCCACTCTTCCTCTGAAACGCGGGTTAGACATGCCGAAATTCTCTCCTGCGCAACGCCGCGATGAGCACAAGTGCATGCGGATCCCCTCCCCCTCTCTCTCCTCTCCTACGCTGCCCCCCTCTCGCACGCCTGCCGACTGCGTTCCCCGCTCGCCCTGTGAGAATTAACGGCCAGGCTAGAGGGAAGACAAGACGCGCGTAGCGTTCCTCTTCGCGTTCCACGACGCGAGGTCGGTAGCATGCCCAAAGAACGCCAACGGAACGCGATCGTGCGAGTGCTCCGGCTTCGCATCGCCTCATGGTCCCCTTTAGCGGGAAATGGTGTAATTTTTAACCTCCTTGGGCGCAACTACCAGCGCAACGCAAGGCGCGTCCGGTCGGCCTTGGCGTGTGAAGAGCTGCGTGGCTCGAGGCGCGAGCCAGAGAAATAAGGGGACGTTCTTCCCTCTCGGCCAGTTTGAACGCAACTCTATGCAAGGCTGTGCAATGAGTGCGTCTCCGTCGCTCCAAGTAAAAGTGGTAACGACGAAGGCGCAACTACTCTACATCACCTAGGGGCTGCTTTGTACGCTTTCCGTGATACAACGGAACGAAACGTCACGAGAGGACGAGAGGGAGCCGCACGAGATTGGTCGAGCCTCGTCTGACGGTCAGAAGTGGGAATAGCAACCCGAAGCGGCTGTGCTGTAAATCATTTTGGCACAGAACGTGCACAAAAACGGGCGGAGGCCCAATCCCGTCCAATATAGCGGATATATAACGGTCTCCGCACGACCTTGGATTGGATCAAAACGTAAGCGCTAGGGCCGGAGATTCGAATTAGCCTGCTTTGTGTCTGGCTTAATATTGTCCCGCGCCGATGGTTTGCGAAAATCGCAGCCAGCGTCCCGCCACCGAACGACTCGTCAAATTGCGATACCACCTAGCGTCCACTGAAGGCATTAACACAAATGTTAAAGCCATCGCGCTCTTCAATTTCAAGCTGTCAAAAACAATGTCTGTCACTATCAATGCTGACATATATTAAGTCTGCATTTCTTCATACGTTGAGAATATTTCTGAATTCCCTCAGCTCGCCTATTGACTGCTTGCTCCATCTCGTCCTCTCGTAGTTTCGTTTTGTTCTGCCACAGAACGCCGTAAAAGTAAGCCCCCTAGACAAGTTTAGTCTAGGTGGAGTTGGGCTACTTCGGCCCTCTTCACGCATCCTCTTCAGCGCTATAAGGATTTTACTGGCGCGAGGGAGTGCGAAGATGGGGAGGGCAGCTCCTGGCACATTACGTGCGGGCGACCTTGCTTAACGTACCGCTTCTCTGGTCATCCTTCTTGAAATTGAACGGCTAATAATTTTTTTCTACCCTGCGGATGTTTGATGCAATTCAAAGCGTATTTAAATAGAAATGATATGACATATCATGTGGTAAAAAGAATCGAACCACAGATACTTACTCCACACAGGTTTCCTTTTATTGTTGAAGAGCACAGATTGAACTTTGCATCAAAACCACCACTGCCATCTTCACCCTCCGCTTTACTTAATAGTGAGTGGCACTCTTCGCGCGACATTGCTCGAAATGTAGTGTAGAGAAGCGTCTCTGGAAATTCAGGAGGTTTGCCTGCAGAACGATAAGCGTCCAACATGAATTCTCTAATAATGGTCACATAAGCGTTAAGTCTTACTGCATTTCAAAACACCCACGCTATTGCATCTCACAAACGAAAAGGAGTATCCTCAACGCTACCTATAAGCATGAATTTATAATATTTTTGCTACTATGGCCATGCTCTAATTTTCACGTGAGCAACATGTGCGGGTATTTAGCAAAATCGTGGGAGCCGACAACCTCGAAACTGCGTCTTGTGCTTCGTACCGAGTAGCCTCTACGGTATAAGTAGGAAGTGGTGGTCATGATTAGGTCAGATAACAACATATATCAATTACCCAATAATTAAAGACCTAATTCTAAGGCACCTAGTAACTAAAAATCAATATAAGTGTGTAAAGACGAATAATAAATTTGATGAAAAGCTATAAAGAACCTGGTCGAAGCTGGCTCAAGGAACCCAAGAGGGTATTCCACAATGTTATGATATTACGAACTTTATGCACAGTATGAATTCTTAAATCGTGGCAGTGCTTTTTTAATATCCTGCTCACGTAAATCATTTAACAGACTCCGTAAACCACCAAATGACGGCGGCACAGTGGTGCGTGAATTTTGTTCCGATATGGAAGTCATAATACTATTTACTGAAGTATTAAAACTATTCAGCACCAAAATAGTACTAGGAATATTGAAGGGCATGGTAGGAAAGTTTATTCGTCGACGCAATTTACATCGCAGTAATCGTATTTTCCGACACATAAGACCTGAATACCTCTGCGAGCCTGATATTTTATAGATTTTACAACAGCACAAAATACAGAAGACCAGCAACTAAAGGACACAAACAACAGCGCTCAATCAAAACCTGGTTTGTTTGTTACTTGTGCAGTTCATAACAAAAGAAAGCGGACGCAAAAGAAAGCACACGCTACCTTAAGCATTCGGCTTAGACGATTGGAACGCGCAAGCCAACTTTCATTTATCTACTTAGTCGATTATATTATCCCCCTTGCCCTTTCCTTCCTCTAAAGCATTCCGCAGCTTACGTGGTTTTGCAGTTACCACCTTTGAAAAAGCAACAACAACATGAGATGACGTCAGGCATGCGACGTCATCACTATTTGTATATTTTTGCATAGCTCATGTTGATGACGACGCCACCCTTCGCGTTCTGAGGCATCGTAGGCTTTCGACATTGAAAAATACAAGAAGACTAACCTGTCAAACACCGCAACTGTAAGCCGTACGTAGATTACAGTTTCTAGTGCAAACATACTACGTCAAGAAACAATGATATCAATTTCTTTCTCTTGTGGAACAATCGAAGCTTGCAAATCTACACGTTGCCCCTAGCCCTTTCCAAAATCTAAAAAAATTGCCGTGTAAGTAGGTCCCTAGGGCATTTTACAATGTTAGAAGAGTGAGAAGCGGGAGCAGAGCTGCGGTCTCGGCAGTGAATGCTGGTAGTGCATAACAGTGCATATTCTTCTGTCCCTTGCGCTCTTGTAATTTGTGATATGCTATACTAGTTCGCCGAAATATGTCAACGTATTTTGTCTTGCTGACGCCACCAGTTTTTGGTAGCGGAATCACGAAGTGGATATTAGGAACTGGGCTTTCTTCCAAACGAACTCCTGGAGATCCTTCGAAGCCCCGCAGTGCCCAACAATACGCATAGCAGATGCCCAGCTTTATTGAAGGCATCATCGACTTCTATAAATGTATAAAATCGTCATTGAACAACTCACCTAATTCCAAGTGAATTTTTAAGTGAATACGCGATCATGGATTTCAGATCTTATGGACCAAAAGAACCGTGAATCCTCGCAGAAGCAGCGATACAGCTTTAACGAATTGCGCAAACTATGCGCTATAACACGGCTCACTCCGAAACAGGGTCACTTTGTCTCGGCCTAGACTCTTGGCGATCGGAATGCATTATTGCCGTAGGTTTAGTAGTTTTGCAAAAGAATGCGTTTCCAGTCGGCTCTCTCTTTCAACGAACAGGCAGGATAACAAAATTGTGCGAAATGAAAGTAAACTGCGGGATAAACTAAACATGTTTCTGTACAGATCAAAGCACACTATGCATCATGGCCGCGCGATAAGACTAGGAGTAGCTTCTTTAAGATTATTTCAATTCCAAGTTTCCTGAACGCCTGTATCATCGACATCAGACATGACTACTTAGTGAAAAAAAGGACGACGGACAGCGCGAAGCTAACAGACAGCACGCGGGGCTAAACATCAACTGAGGTTGTACTCGCAGAAAAAAAAAAAGAAAAAGACACGTAACTCAGAAGATGCGCAGGAAGCTGCCCAACATGAAAAAAAGTGACTAAAATGCCCCCCTCTAATCAACATTACTCTTGGCAACTCTTCGCATGCCTACAAAACCTACTCCTGCTGCATCTAACCAAACAGTTCCATGCGCAGATTTCTTTCCTGGTATGCGCATTCTTTATTGTTGACAGCCAGCGACGGAGCACTAACACACCAATCACCTGCTTTGCTTTAGCAAACTTTCTAAAAAAAAATCCGGTCTGATGAAAGCAGTGAAACTGCGCTCACCTGGCTTCAGGCATAGAGTTTACTAAAATAAACTAGAGGGGACTCTGGCGCTGCGATCGTTCAGCCACCATGGGAATTATGGGTAGTACACGGATTTGCCTAATCTTCCCGCTTGCGGCTTCTAACGCACTTGTGGCTTTGTTTATTGTTCTGTTTCGGCACTCGTTTCGGATAAAAGAATAGACCGTCGTGATGTTCGTGACTAGATTTTAATAGACCATTTTCAAGCAATCCCAGAACCCCCCGCGGGTGCGCGAAGCACTATGGGAAAAGTGTGTACGGCGAGCCCGCCGGCTGTTCCGTCGCTCGCTGCTCGTTGGCGCCGTGGGAGCACCAAACGGAAAAAACGCGTCGCTGATTATTAAATCCTAAATACTACACGTCTGAACGCACCGGCATGTATCTCTACGAATGAAATGCGGAAGGAACGATGCAGTCAGTGTAGGTGTTACCGAGCGGATGTATACCGGATGTAGCAGTTAAGCGGCATGCGAGTTATCACGTGCCGATACATGCAGTCAAAACGTGCTATTGTGAGCAATGTGAGCTGGAACACCGAATTCGTATTTATTCAATGATTACTTGTTCACAAGCCGCTATCGCATTTAATGCCACAGCGGCTTGTGACCGGTTTTAACCAAACTGTAGAGGTGTTACGGTGTTCAGGTATAAGATGATTATTTGATTTTAATTGAAAAGTCACGCGATGCACAAAGAAGCGAGCAGATTCTAAACGTGTTCAAAGAAAAAGGAAAAGGGATGGGACTAGAATTCGCTTGCGAGATGCCTTACTCTGACAATTGGCAGTTTCTTGATTCATGCCTTTAAGTTTCACTGCGGATCATGTCTGCGGGCAGTACAGTCCGCGTTCAGCGAAATCGGTGTTTAATTTCGCGTTGTCGCATTAGAATATTGTTAAATGAGGAATCGTGATGTCATGGTTACGCACGGCATTGGAAAAAAACTTGCACACATAAGATGAGCAATAGTTTCCAGCTGCAAAGTGATCGCCTTAAAGAGGCGGGATATTCTGCGTATCGTTGCATCGGTTTGCGAAAATCGGTTCTCATGGCAAAGAAAGATTAATACGGACGTCCTCCATCCGTGAATAATGAAGAAACTAGAAATATTGCAGTTATTCCACATATTTATAAGAAGTCGCATGGCCTGTAGAATTTAGGGCAGCGATGTGGGGGTGAAGGTTGTGTTTGCCGCCCCAAATAAGCTTAGTCGCATTAATGTCGCCAGGGTTCTGCAGGGGGCAAAGAAAAATGCGGTCAGAGGCATGCCAATTGTTTTGTCAATTGTGTAGGTGTTCACCACAAATCTCTCTTATTGTGTCCACATGTACATTGGCCAGACTGGTCGATGTATTAACATGCGCCTCAGCGAGCGTCGAAATTCATTTAATCGAGCCGTGTCATCTTACATCGCTATGTCAGTCATGCAAATGTAATTCCATCTTCGAAAGCATAGTAATTTTGTCCCATCAACCTAATCAGACAACGCGAGAAATTTTGGAGGCATATCATGTCACAAATAACGCGACAAGATGTGTCAGTCAACCTTCTCAGTCATTAAAACACAAGGAATTCAGCTTTATTAATCGACCGTGAACACGCGCCTTAGTTCTTTGACTATTTGTGCTTCATTATGACATGCGCAATGCACCCCCATTTTTGTATATAAGCTTTTTTTAATAAACTTTCAGTTGTGGGTGAGTGCTAGATGGTTTGTGCGTTTTCTTCCTTGTACTGCTTTTTTTCTTTCTTTGTTCTAAGTGTTATTCCAACTTGTAGTTATAGTATACCAACGATGGTTAGTAGGCAGTTATCGTTCTTTACATATATGGTGCGAGCGACGCAGTGAATGTATCTCATTTCCCCAAATGCCGACTACACGATGTCGATAGACGTTGATTCCAATTAAATGCATCTGCGAATCATACACCGCTCCTGCACTTCACAGGCAACCGGGTTGTGCTTTTTTTTTCATTTATGCCGTAAGGCGCACCGACTCAAAAAAAAATAATAAGTAAAAGGTGCCGCTTCTGAGCCGCTCAGCTGATCCAACAGTGGGACAGATGGAAATCGTCGAGAGGCCGTCGCAGCTAAACACTGAAGTTCGTGATTGAATTGTGCAGTCACATGTTGCACCTTGCCAAATTCACTGCGTCTAAGATGTCCTGGCACGGCGCAAGTGCAAAGCGACAGCGCTAGGGAGCCTGACAGCGCGAGGCCCGCGCGCTCGTCGCGGCGGCTGCTGCGGCGTACACACTTTTGCCATGAGCGCTTGCGCGTCCGTTGGTGGCGCTCGTGTGCTTGAAAATGGTCTATTGGTGAGCCTAAAAAGGTTAAAGCGGTGAAGTGGAACTGCTGACTGTTGCTGAACTTCGTTTTGCGACAAAGCGGATGCAGGTGACGCGGAGCCAAACGGAGCCGAAAGAACGAATTTTATACAAATCCGTGTACTATCCATCATTTCCATGCTAGCTGAAGCGCCATGCGTTGCACCTCCCATAGACACTACCGCCAGAGTTCCCTCTAAGGTATTTATAGGAAACTCTATGGTTTCAGGAGCAATCAGACAGGGAAAACGCTTGGGTATTTTGCTGAAGAAAAGTTGGTTAGGGGCGTGTAAGTGCTTTGTCGCTGGCTCTGACCAATAAAGAATGGGCATACCGTGAACGATATCATGTGCACGGAACTGCTTGGTTAGATGCAGCAGGAGTACGTGAGTAGGCATACGAAGAGTTGAAAAGATTAGTGGTGATTATAGGCGGGCGTTTTTAGTGATTTCCCCGTGTTGCGCAGCTTCCTGCGCATCTTATGAATTACGTGGTTTTTATGCCAGTAAATTCTGAGTTGAGGTTTACTATCGCGTCCTGTCTGTTGTCTTCGCCTGGCTCGTTGTACGTTTTTGCGCCATTTAGTTATCTCTGAAATCAATTCGCACCAACTAGCCTAAGTCGCATCTCTAATACGTCTGTATTATGCCCAACGCAATTTTCAATAAAGTGTCGCCAATCATGACTTACGATCATTCTTGGCTCCCCAGCCGCCAGCCATTAGCCATCTGCCATTCAATGGGATCCGTCTTTTCGGAAGACATATGGGTCGCACAAACCTGTCAAAGCTAATTCGCTCTCCTACCTGTGCAGGGAAAAATATGTAAGCATATCTTTACTCCTATTGCATACTTTGAAACAGTTGTCCAAACTTATCTTGTTCCACCAATGTTCCTTTACCGCTCTCAAGCCGGCCGCGGTGGCTGCATTCTCGATGGATGTGAAAATGTTTGAGGCCCGTGTACTTTGATTTAGGTGCACGTCAAAGAACTCCTGGTGGTCGAAATTTCCGGAGCCCTCCGCTACGGCGTCTCTCATAATCACATCGTAGTTTTGGGACGTCATTATTATTCACCGCTCTCAAGTGCATTGTGCACATGACTCGTGGAGCTGTGGATTACCGCAGCAATACATGCTCCACGATCCTTCCCTTCACGTTTCAACTTATCAATTATTCCGCGCTTTTTTTCCAAACGAAAGATTTCCGGATTGTAAAACGAAGCCTCTTTGTGCTCTAGTCACACAACCGCATTGATTACAATCAAGAAAGAATATTCTACGCGGAATGTCCTTTGCAGGTTGCCTAAGTGCATGGCCTCTGGGATTATCTCCGGCAACGCGAACCGGCGCTTTGCCGGAGCTAATCGCGGAGACCCCGCACTTAGACAACCTGAGCAAAGAAATATTGCTGTGACCTTTAGGCGTTGCCGGACGTCACAGCAATATTTATTTGCACGAATGTAGAGGGGGAGCAGCTTCCCCAGTACAAAGTATACGTCTACGTTAGGACGTAATACTATGCTTACATCGGCATCAATTCTTGAGAACGTTTGAACAGCGAGTTTCTCTTGCCTTCATTTATGACAGCAAGAACGTGTTCGCTCAGTCTCATCTGACTGCTTCACGTGACTGCGGTGCATGTAAGTACATTACTAGGAATGCTAATTAAAGCAAATGGAGGTACTAAAGCACACATTCCAGAACCGTGAGAAAGGAATACGTGTACCTTAAGGAGCGCTACGTCGTACTTGGCAGCGTATTGCTTGTTGAAGCGATGATGCTTCGTGAAGCGTTCAACAATAGTCACAGGTCCTTGATTCGGTCTGGTTGTGTTGTAAAAGATCAAAATCTGTTGTGCTGGAGGTCTGGGCATAATTTTGCAGAAAAATGGTAATTAGTCAATCAGAGCAATGTCATAGAATTCACTGTTCTAGCGATTCAATGCGACTCAGATCTGGTTATTCAAATGCTCTTCCGTAACCGTATTCAATTATCCAACACATCGCCGGAAATTGAATGAATAGGAAATTTGCCCCTACATCCGGAAGTATTTTCGTTACCGTTTTATAGTTATTTTTCAGTGCTGTGGCGTACATACAAATTTTACAAAAGCGTTTACCCAAAACCAATAGTCACCTGATAAGGTTGAAAAATCTAACACAGACTCCCAACCTAAATTTAGTTCACATCACTTTTTTTTCGCATAGACCTCTTTAGAAAGATATCTTTCTGTAAAGAGGAAGCCTAAAGCTTATCAGCATACAGATAATAAACAGATAAATAGCGGAACGTAACTGTTGCAGTAATCATATAATGGAGCACATGACGTTTCATGGAGCCAAACTCCTTGGCTCATAAAAGCAAGAAAGAAAAAGAAACTACATAAGCAGCAAGCTTTTGTTCACAAAGCCAGCATGTCAGAATTACTAGCCGTCAATCAGTGTCGACGTAGCAGTGCAAGCCCTAAACCAAGAATGTAGCTGAAGAAATGGTCGACATCCCGTCCTGAAAACATGAATGTCCTGAGAAGCTGTATCTAACACAACATACGCTGAAGGGGGGGAGGGGGCGGTGCTCTGTTTTATTATTACTTTAGAGTAATGGTAGTGATAGTCGCCTTATGGTCGGTGTGGTAGACCGTGATTGGCTCTGCGACCACTTTAGCCACGCGAATTTGTCCCTGTCGTCCAGCATAGTATTGACGCTGTTCTTCGGATGTCCTTAATTTTCGTGGTCTACCCATCGCAGTCTAAGAATGAACTGAGTGAGTTGCTAGATGGGCCTCCCTTTTATATAAAAAACCGCGAAACACGCGGGGAGAAGGACGGCCGTTTGACGTCATTCGAAGCCCTAGTGCGAAGAGCAAAGCAGCTGCAACCTAGTCTTTACCGGGGACGCGTGGGAGGGTGTTCGTATTGTTCACAGGCGCCTTATCATCCAGCATGCGGTTTTGGTGCTTGTTTTGCGGTTTTGTTTATTGAAACGAATACTGAACTCTATGCTGTAGGCTTTATTGCAAGGAAAAATATGTCGTTTGCCTTCGATTGTTAAAGTGCCCCTAAACCACCCAGAGGTCGAAATTTAGTTGTGGCGTTGCATTTGTGCACGAGCGTACAGCGAACGCGTTCGTCGGCTTCTCTGTCCACCTCTCCGAATGCCCTTCTTCAGCGCCCGAAGTGAAAACGCAAGGAGCGCGCGCATCTGCTAGCAGAGGAGCGCGCGAGCACGAGCATCTGTTGGTGATTTAGGGGCTCGGCGTTTTGTGTTTACGCCACGTAGGCCACGTGTTTTAGGGGCGAAGCTCCTTACGCCGTGGGTCAGTCCCTCCTCAGTCGTAGGCACCTCGTCTAGTTCGTGAAGTGATCACTAGACGGCGTTGGTGGCGCTCGCTCCATAGAGATACATGGTAAAGGCTAGTGTGACGGGATATCACTAGATGGCGCTAGCGCAGCATGGTTGACGAATTAAAATACGAGATGGCGCTGCGGCGATCGCTCCATTCAGATGTATGGGAGCGCATAGTGTGATGAGCGATCACTAGATCATTGGATGGAGGCGATCGTTCGAGATGTTTCGATGCAGTGCGATGGGAGACCGCTAGGGGTGAGAGCTATAAAGTGCGCTCGCACTTGGCGCACTTCTTCTTTCGCTCGTAGTCACTGCGCCATATGGAAGGCAAGGCGGCGGAGCGAGAGAAAATGAATAAAAGTTCTTATATAACCTAACACACTGGTTCTCACGTCTTTCATGATGATGTAATGGGCAAATTTTCACGGAAGAGTCATGAACCTCCGGAGCTTCGCCCACTGATCATCATTCACCCCATGGATATGCTGTGATTTTTTTCTGCGCACAGAGACAAAACCATTGGGGGGTATACGTAAACTTGTTCACTGTAAAACTAGCAGCAGTGTGAGAGATAGTCACTGTTGAATCAATTTTGGCAATATTGTGGTCGCACAAGAGGACGATATGACTTACGACTCTTTCTTTAACCCTTTCGGTGAATTGAAGAAGTTGACAATGTGTGCTACGTCTGTTTGACATTCTAGTTTGTCGCTAAATATTTGCACTCGTAGAAAACTATTTTTTTACCCGCTTCGACAGTGAAGGTATAGATGGTTATTGAAACGTACCGTTACGTAATTGTTTCTAGATAGATGATACTAGTAGAAATAGTTTAAATGTCATTTCCAAGCTGAGACCGTAGCGCACACTCCAGAGGTCGGTTGTCAACGATTACCTCTTGTCCTTATTACTGATGAGATAGCACAGCGGGAAACGGGATTTCAGTGTTAACTTTTAAACACGTCAGGTCCAATCAGATAGTAATAATGACAATATTACCCTAAATTCTTGTGGTAAAGCAGTACATTTCATCAGGCCTGCCAAAGCCATCGATGGCTTGAGCGCTAAAGTCTGGCAGCTAGATAGAAAACAATGTACGGAATACTCATTGTGGTATACAGTGAACCATACAAAGGTAAATACTAAAATGATACAATATCTACGAAAACAAATGTCATTGACGAAAAAACACATACAAATAGCAATGTCTGTTAACAAAATGCGCATGACCATGCTAGTTGAGAATACCTGAACAAGTTAGGAATTGGATTGCGCATGCTCGCACACAAGCAATGCGCCTCTGCAAGTACATGCTTCGTATGAATATTTTTTAATTCGTATTTTGTTTTTATGCGGAAGTCACTGCGGATAATTAATTGAAGGAAGTCGGAACGCAGTGGGTGCGTACTCTAGCGCGCTACATTGTTGAACATTGTAGTGTCCGAGAAGCAGTCCTTGGCACTTAAACAACGGAAAGTGATGTACGGAACTACGATTTCACTGGACCGTACGCATATGAAAACAACCGTGCCCATAAAAGACATCTTTGCAATTAGAAATCGACAGTAATATGAAACAGTTAGCATCAGAATGTATGCTGTGATCAAATGTGCGCATATTAGGCAGATAGATCACCATTACTGCTCGCTGACGGTGTATATCAATAAGATGGGAGAAATAACTCATGACACGTATAAATGAAAACAACGCCTGCAGACACAGGTCGCCTTGGTGCATTTTTTCGCTATGATTAAGTTGAAACTATTCATACATATTAATAAAAAAGTACTTACTCAGTTTCAACGCAGTGGGCCGCCGTTAATATAACGTTGTGAGATATTATGCTACCTGCGCATAAATTTGCCTTACCATCGCCTCGAACGCCTACAATTTGTACCTGAAGGAGAAAATTAAATAGTTAGCCCTGGCTATGCTCTGAGGTGCACATATGAAGCAGGAATATCACACAGAAATATTCAATCTTATTTGATAAGCACACATGCCAGGATGATAGGAATTAATGGCGCTTGATATCGCCCCCATGCTCGCTCCGAACAAAAGTGTTAAAACGATTGGGCTTCTTCTACTGCGCAAAACAATTTTATTTCTTTCAAAAAGCGGAGCTTAATTTGTGCCTCCTTTGCCAGACCTAGACACGCAGCTGTGCTAGACCCAAAATCTTAAGTAGGTAGCGTCTCGCAAAACGTACAGATTTGGTAGCCGGAGAAGAACATCTCATGGCTGTCGACAAAACGAAAAAAATGCTGAAATAATGGTGATGTGTCAGGATATACTGATAAAGACTTTTTAATCGTTCAATGTTAAAATTATGGGTGTTCTTCGTACGTGACATCTTTCCGAAACCAAATATTTAGGAAGGACCTATTATATCCGGCTACACAAGAACGGCATAAGAATGTACGATTCGGGAAGGAACATTATTGTGCAATACAATACCACGACGGACTGTTGTTGATGTAGTTCATATAGTGGCTACCTATCACATTGAAAGCTAAGGTAATACACAATGCAAGATAAGTTAACACGGTCGTAGGACACAACAAATACGTACCGATTAGTACGACTTCTTTCTATATAAAATGTTTATGGCGCTTGGCTGCTGACCCGAAGGTAGCGGGATCAAATCCCAGCAGCGGCGGCCGCATGTCGATGGAGGCACAGTGCAAGATGCCCGTGTGCTTAGATTCAGGCGCACGCTAAAGAACCCCAGGTGGAAGAAATTTACGGAGGCCTCCACAACGGTCTCTCTCGTAATCGTATCGTGGTTTTGGGATGTAAAAGCTCAATAATCATAATTATTATTCTATATAAAGACATGTTTAGCGCATTCATTGCCACGGTAAAAGGCGTGTTACAGGGTCCAGACAGTACACACCCTGTGCAACGCACATTTTAACGCGGTGACATGTCGACTGAATGACAGGGATGACAAAATATTTAATTATTACAATTACATGGTATAGATAACCGAACGAAGGTTACGCAACAATGACGAGGGCCCGATGACAATAGAACACGGATGGCAGCTAAGCAAGAAATTCATGGTAATCACGCACCGATATTTATTGTGGTCGTCTATTTCATATTAAGTCAATTCTTGATACTGACCATACAGAGACTAGCCGGACAGCAAATTACCAATGAATATTCTACATAACTAGGACTGCTGAACTAACCCTGAGAGCCAGCAGAAACAGGAGGTCGTGGCAAAACATTATTCGCTTTACATTGTTCCCCGGTCTCTCTAGAAAGTGCTCGTGAAATTATTGGTTGACGCTCTCTATGTTCCGTAGTTTCGAATTCAAGATTTCAATAGGAGTTTCATCAATATGTTCAGCGAGGTCTGAGACACGACCGCAATCGATTCGGAATCCTAGCTCGAGGGTCGATGCGACATTAAATTTATTTTCTCGCAGCTCTGTCTTTTTTTCTTTTTTTCGGCCAAGCAAACCGGCTAGACCGGAGCCCGAGTCTCTAAAACCTGCTGAACCTCTCAATAAAGTTATTTCCATCCATCTAATATTGACAAAGGGATAATTCAGGGTTTTGGATAGGCAGCTTGGGCATGTTTCGCAAGCCATTGTGTTCTAAAAATTGACCTAACATTTGACTTGTTTACATGGCAAAATACAGAAACCTTATGTCAAATTGCATACTTCAAAGGTGGCAAAATTTAAGCGCTGTATTGCACACAAATATATATATGCTAGAAAATGGAACAGAAGTGGAGCTTGTATAATGCCTGGCTTCAGCGGGAACTCCAATTTGCCGATCCATGAAATAAGGCTGAAACATTGGAAGTTGTATCTACAATGCGGAATAACGATTTCAGCACTCGCCATGGTGGCTTACGAGACAGATGTTGCGCAACGGATCTCGAGGTCGTGGTTTGTGTTCCCGGTCAGAGCGGCTGTATTGTGATAGGGAGAAATGAAATAGCACCCGTGTTCTTAGATTTAGGCGGATGATAAAGTACAATGGGAATCAAAATTATTGCTGAGTACACCCCTGCGGTATGCTTCATTCTCATATCCTGACCTTAACGTGAAAAACCAAAAAAAATTCTTATCGAGCTTCATCGTAGAAGAGAGCACGTAATACACTTAAAAGAACTTACAACGGAAAGGTCTCCCTATGTACCAATGAAAAGTGCGAAAAATATCTGTACTTACGATCCATGGAATCTGTGGCTTCTCTATCGTATCGCCGTTGTAAACCCTTCCTGTAGGTTCAGACACACCACAACCTGGATATAAAGATAGGGCTTCATAGTCAAGTTGCGAGCAGAAAAGTAAGAACAACAATAAATATCTTCATTTCAGACCTCAATCATCAGGCATAGTGGGACTCCATCTCCAGTAATGTTGACCAATCTACGTTCCACTGAAGATTACGAGATTACGCTTTTGAGTCAACGCTGTTAAAAGTGCGAAGCTGTTTTTAACCGTTTGCGCGAACTGCGTTTGACATACTAACGTCGCAAGGAGCCTTGTTTAGGGTACAAATTTCCCTTGCATGCACCACACATTTCATTTAGCGGAAGACTTTACAAACGCATCGGAGCTTCAATGAAGACACCTATTATGTAAGTGCACTGAGTTGCAAATTATGGCAGTAAATTATAAAAACGTGGAAGATAATACGGCAATGTGTCATGCTCACTTTAGAAGTTGCAAAACCAAAAAGGCAATTTTACGGAGGCTCACCTCTGCTATTTATGTGGGCATCCAGGTCCTGCAAAACGAACAAAAACTTTGTTATTCCATTGAAAAATTCAATATGAACCATCTCAAAATTATCTCTGCCTCGCCCAATCTGGCACAAAAGGTCCTGCAAATATTTATGGAATAATATGTCGCAATCGCAACGTGCCCAATATCATAGCATCCGGAGCAGGTTCTAAGGCTACACCGCGCATCCAGTTCTTGGACACACAGTCCCAATGAGATACAGGACGGCTGTTTAAAAATCGCGCCAAACTCACATCTTCGCCATGGGATATCTGCAAAAGCGAAAGACATAGCATAAACACCAATGAATATTTGCAATCGCTGTGAGAGTGAGCTTGTGCTTGAAATTTTTCTCCACGCCACATGACTGCTACTGAGCATTTCGTCATGCTTCAGCTGCCTTTCCTACAGTAAGCTTAAAAGCACATCCCCGTGACCTCTTTAGCTTCTCTTTATTTTAACTTTTCGATCCTCTCATACTCAAGATCTTGAAATAAAATTTGGAGTTTTGTATAGACGAGTGGTGTATGAAAAGCCACGAAGATAAAAAAAATTATCAGCGTCCATGCTAACGCTTCACTTTTCTCAATACGCAACCTACGCTCTGACAGCCACGTATAACTAAAGCATATGTTGAAGTAGCACATCAGTTCATTCGATACGCAATGCGAAAGTTCATCAAAGCCGCTATCGCATTTGAAAAGCACGCTACTATCATAGAAAGTTATCGCAGTCGGTAATTGCAGGGTAGTAATCAACATTTCCTCCTAGCTTCTTTTTTGTGCCTCGTGTATCAAGCATTGAAGTGAGTTGACAGGTGACGTTATATGCCACAGACCAAACTCGCCCGTGTATTCTTGGAACCACGCTTTCACTGAAGTCGTTGTCAGACGTATAACTGCTCTACGCATCCTCTTATGTGCTATCATCGTGTATTTCAGCATGAAGCTGGTTGCATGTTCATTCGTAGACGAACCACTTTTGACTTTGTCCTACCCGTGACTCATAAAATGCTGCTTAACTGATTCTTTCAAACCAATCACACCGTTTTACAAAGGCAAATACTGACAAACTCACGCTTATGACACGTTCGACAGAAGTCCCGTTTGCCGATAGCTAAATATTTTCTGCGTTGTTAAAATTTTCTTAACTCTTGTTAACTCTGCACGATTTCTTACACTGAATAGCACAAACGTCTTTGTTCAGCCCAGACGTTAACGAGGATGATAGTGAAAGGTAGAGACAATGATCTACCTATTTCATTGCAGCTCTTATAAAGGTCAGCGATTTGAACTTAAGATATTGAATTCCCAAATATCTCAATCAAGCACACCGCATTCATACGCCCAATGCTACTCGCTCTTTCAAACAATGAGCCGCGGTCAACACAACATTGTTGTAATGATGCTTCCACCACAAGTTTCCATGTTCTGCGTCCCTGGTATAGGTGAAATAAGCTGCACCTAGATAAAACAAAATAAAGGTGTTCACAAAACCAAAGCGTCACAAGGCACAAAATAAAACTGCGCTTTTCAGCAAAAAAAAAAAACAATAATGGATCACATCTTTGCCTGGAGAGATCGGGTCAGCGCACAGTGTAAGGCACAATGATTTATTCATCGACCACATTACCATCTATACATGCATCGTCATTTTCCAATGGTTTTATTGAATTATCTTATTCTAGTGCTTGTATACACAGATGAGCTTGGCTGTCTATGCTAATAACCCAACACCGGAACGCATAGCATCGTTAATCGCACAAAACCTAAAGCAGACGATTATGATTATCATAATATACGGGGAAACAAGACGCAAGGGCCAATGTTCGCCAAAAAGCCCCAAGACAAGATTTAGTGTGTGATCAATGACAATGTGAGGTGTCCGTATGTCGCCCAAAAACCTGCGCACAGAAATTGCGATAACGCAATCTGGGGTTTTGCATGCGAAATTCCCGACATCATTATGAGGCATGCCTTAGTGGAAGGCTTTGGGAACTTCGGCCGTCTGGTGTTCTCTAGATTCCACTGACATCGCGCAGTACACGGACATCCAGCATTTCGCCTCCATCAAAATGCGACTGTCACGGCTGCAAACAAACCCGCGAATTTCGGGTCAACAGCTGCGCACCGTAACCACTGCTCCACCGCGGCGGACACCACTGAAAGCGCGTCAGACGCAGTTGACGTAAATACAAAGAGCGGCATAGGTTCGGATGGTTGCATGAAGACGAGGAAGACGCGCACAATAAAAAAAGTGTGCTTGTGAACCGGCGGTGTCTATTCCTGTACATTACCATGCCCTTGTCGCGAAACACAAATCCATCAGAACACCTTAATTCACCGAACGCCATGACCCTTCCAGGCGCATTAAAAGTTTTGGTCTCACGGCCTCTACTCTTACTCTTCTTCCGGCATTGGGTGAGCCGCAGTTACACAGCTCTTTGGGAATACCAATTGAGAGCTTCATGGGCTTCAGGACGACCCTAATACCTGTGTCTGCACCGCCATGTTGTCCTTAAATACTCCTCGCCAGAGTCCATCAAGAAATCGGTCGTGGAGGGGCATCTTTCGAGAGCTGCCCAAGTCTCGCATTGCTTCTAAGAAAGCAAATATGATTTGTGGTCATCTAGGAGCGCGGCCCTGACGTACCCACTTGCAGCTCTTCCGGTCGCTTATAACACTCACTTCATGGAGATGAGGTAGCGCAGGTAATCCAGCAGTGAAGGCGTTGTCACCTACATACATCACAAACTGTGCCTCCTGCATGCTTATGAGATAGCGTGGACCTATCTCAGAGCAAAAGAGCATGTCGGTCATGCAATACATCACTCGACATGCGCTGTCTTACCGTCTGTGGAGACAGTCCAGGATAACATCGAGACTTTCGTCTTTATATCTGGGGTTATAACATTCCAAAACCACGATATGACTATGAGAGGCGCTGTAGAGGAGGGCTCCGGAAATTTCTACCAGCTGGGGTTCTTTAACGTGCACCTAAATATGAGTACACGGGCCTCAAACATTTTCGCCTCCATCGGAAATGCAGCCGCCGCGGCCAGGATTCGATCCCGCGATCTTCGGGTCATTGGTCGAGCGCCACAACCACTACACGACCGTCTTACGGCCGGTGGAGTTGCAGGAAAGTGCTAGACGTAGCGTTCCTGCAGGCTGCCAGCAGGCACCTGCCTCAGTGCGACTCGGAGATTTTCTTGTAGACGCTTCGGACATGGATACAAGAACTGCCCACAAGCACCCGATCAAGTGATCCAGCACCAAACGTGGTCACTTCCAGCAGTGCGAATCTGCGCCGACCGTATCCAAAAAACGTACGGCTGTTGTGGACATTGGAGCTCAACGTACGGTACTGCTTCGATGTCATGCCCCAGGCAGCCTCCATCCTTATACTGATCCACCCCTGCGTGGCCTCGACGGCAGCACATTGCCTGCGCTGCAGCGCCAAACCCAATGCCGGGAGCAAATTGTTTACTTGGATTTGGAGCTGTGGGCCGACATTGCAAGCTAGCAGGACCTTCTACAGTTTTTTAGGCGAGAACCAGAAAGGTAAGATAAAAAGTTGCAATTCGCCCGCCATCGTTTCCGGGGAAAACGAAAATAGCACTAAACCAGTAACAAGCAACACACTGCAATGTCACTAGATGCAATCGATCTTCAAGATGTTTAAAAGCGACTTGTAGCACGATTCTTTCGCGGATTGAATGCTTATTCATGTTCACTTCCCTGTTATTAATTTAGCGCGGTTAAGACGATAACTCATTGAATAACACAGATTGATAAAGAAGCGCAAAAACGCATTGACGCACACGTAATACGTAAACACCAGCGCTTGTGTTGGCGTGTTCTTTATGCGTGCGTGAATTAGTCTTATGTGTGCTACTTCACCAATATAATAGTTCAACAACTAGCCCATCAGTATATATCAAGACAGATTACACTTTTTTGTTGAGCGGGCAAGGTACCAGCCGTTAAATGACCTCGGTGGCAAGCAATTTGGTAATTCACGACGGAAAGATAATGGTCGGAGTACCGTACTTACGATCCAGGGAACCTGCGGCTTGCTTATAGTCTTGCCATTGAAAACTCTTCCGGTGGGTTCTGACTCGCCGCAACCTGAATATAATGGGAGTGCCTGTGAAGCTACTAGCCACACTAAGAGGCAGGCATAACAAATCTCTGTTCGTGTTTAAAATTGGCAAAGTACTACGAACTGTGTCACTCGAGCGCTACAAAAGCTGACAACGTTGATATTGACACGTGGTCGTGACGTTGAAGAGGGTAGCAGTCGGCAGGTGCAAGACGAAAATTTTTATTTGGGCGAACCTGTGCCCGGGAAACGAATAGTCAAACCACATCAATGCACGCTGTACACTGATAGCGGCGAACAGAGCGTCGGCCGTCGATAACACTGATAATCGCTGGGACTCGCCGTCTTTTATACATCACGCATCGAACTTTCCAGCCTTATCACTGGTGGTCGCGCAAGCTCTTGAATAATCTTGACTATTCGCGTCCTGCACGCAGTCTTAACAAAATGATCTACGACAATCCCGAAGCTTTTCAAACACTGCAGCGCGGTCTGCGTCGAGCGTTACCAACCGTCCTTGCGGGTCAAACCCGAATACATAAAAAAATACACTCGCGGCAATATCTTTAATGAAAAGTATAAACGTTTAGTAGAACGCTAATTCTCAGCTCTCCTTTAAGGTTTGGAGGTACTGCGCAAAGTGCAATTCCATCTCTAATATATTCAATACGCTGATATTTCAATTGAGAATATTCTCTATTTCAACGCCAATAAATTCATTAAGCCCTTCTTTGCCAGCTCATGTTAACCATGTTTTTCGGCTTAACGTCATAATTAACAAAAGTAGACCTCCTGATCAATTAACGCTCCGCTTGAAGCAAATTTTCAGCTCTAGCAAATCGTACATGCGTATTTCAGCTTTAATTGAGATAATATTTTTGCTTAATGCACGGCGTTATATTGTGACAGGAAGCCAGTGTACAAATATAAAAATAACAATACTGAACTGTAACGTGCAGCTTCTCTGAATTGTAAAGATACAATTTTGCGACGACTTACCCTTGCTCTTAATGCCGGCATCTATTTTCTGCAGAATGACCAAAATATTTTAATTATATTTCGAATGTATTTCCCGGCTTCGAAAATTCTGGGCAAGCACTCTTGCAACTATTGATTGGGTACATTATTGTGACATTGTGACCAAGCGGGAGCACGTACGCATCGGGCTGTCGGTGACGCAATGCATAATAAGGCGCAATAAAAAACGCCAACAAGGATCCTTATCCGAGCAATATCACACAATTCAACTTATTAGACTTATTTGTTTTCCCTCTGGTTTCCCCTCTGGAAGCCGGCAGGCCCGCATCGGCCCAACGGCGGCTAGCCAACGTCGGGCCGATGCGGGTAAAAGTAGCGCGAGCGTGATTTGCCGACGTCGGGCCAATATTGCCGCCGTCATTTGCCGACGTTGGGCCAAGATCGGTCCAATGGCGGCGTGCTGCCTGGGTTTCTGGTGTCTTTCAGGCGATATGCTATGGTAAAGAGGCCATCTTGATTTCAGTTTCATACCTCAATAACTTTTTCTATATTTTACTGTGAAATTTTGAGTGCTCATTGAGAAAGCTCTCGGCCTTCACACTGCGCGATTTCAACTGTGCAGCTTTTGCTACTTCTTTGTATTTAGTAACCAAATCTTATAATAAGGTGCAAAGTTAAATGTATGTTTTCCCAGAAACAAAAAAACAGTAAGACCATGAAATCTGGCATGATAATTGCACATAGCAGTGGCATTAACCCCGAGCTCTAAAAATGCGTTCTTACGTTTGTCTCACAAGTAAAAAAATATTGTCCTCACATGCCACGTGCCATAAGAAATATCTTCCAATTGATTATATTTTTCCTAATTATAACTCAAACAATTCTCCAAAATTTTAGTTTCAGACGATTCGGAAAGTATTTGAGTGTAATCTGACAAAATGGCAGTGCAATCGGTCGGATAGTTTTGCAGAAAAGGTGCATGAACTTTCGAAAATTTTCAATACGCTCATCGTGAAAAAAAATTGCTCATATTTATTATAAAAAATACGTACATGCAGAAACGATGACGAGAAATAACAAGTAACTAAGCCCTTGCATCCATCAGGAGGCGCGGTTTTTGGAGCCATTTCTAAATGGCTTCTAGCGCTCCCACGCGCGCGCCAATGCACGGTTTTGCTCCTCAGATTGTATATTATTTTTTTCGCACTGAAATAAGAAATGCTTTTTTGTCGATCTACCTTACCATACCCCCTTAATTTTCATGGTCTAACCATGGCATGGGCTTGTCGTTTGCGCTGGCCTTCTTGGGCGAGAATGGCTGGATTTTGCCTGCGACGCTGTTGAGCAAGGCGATTTTGTTTGTTTCATCGAGCATTGAATGCACGCTGTTCTTCTGGTATCTTCAATTTCCGTGGCTTAACCATGTCAGTCTCATAATAAACTGAATGAGTCGCTAGCCCACATGCCGCACGCGGGACCGTGTTGCCACGTGCGGCGCTTGGCAACACGCCGTTTGCCTTCATTTGTTAGCCTGGAGTTTTTCTGCTTACGCCCCAAAATTTTCAGACCAACGAGAGGTGCATGCACCGTCTACTGACCTGTGCGAGCTTCGTTGCTCGCGGTGGCCGTCCTAAGTTCGCTGACATTTGGCGCTAGAGGCACGGAGACAATGAGACCCTAGGCTGTGCGCTGTGGCGCTGCAGTCACACTCGATAACTCGACTGCATGGTGCCTATAGAACACCGCTGTAAAATGCTTGGGGTTTAACGGCCCAAAACCGCCATATGATTATGAGGGATGCCGTAGTGAGGGATGCCGCAATTTCGACCACCTGGGGTCTTTAACGTGCACCTACATCTAAGTGCACGGGCCTCAAGCAATTTCCGCCTCCATCGAAAATGCGGCCGCCGCGGCCGGGACTCGATCCCGCAACCTTCGGGTGAGCAGTCGAGTGCCATAGACCACCGTGGCGGTTTGCACTAATCTGAAAATTTGTTCATTTTGTGAAAATATTCAGCCACTTCTTTTATCTTTAAGAGATAATATATACCCATTTGTACTGTGTGTGCGCCAGTTGCGTTACTTGATGGCTCCGCTTGAATTTATTGCTCCTTCAATATAATTACCTGGTACCTTACGGCGTCATGAGAGATTAGTGGTTCTCCCATATGAATGCATATCAGTTCTCAAAATCAGCTTTCTTCTTTTTTAGGCAATTATCGTGTCATGTAATGCAATTATCTAAGAATGGCGTAACACTTTCTTTGTCATGCTTGTGTATCCTTCTTTATACTCTGTCGGCCCCGGTTAAGATGTCCTTAAACGTGTTAAAAGACCGGAAGCAAGAAGGCGTTTTTTATTTAACTTTCATACTGGCACATTACATGTTAAAACGTGGATGGAATAGGAATGCATCTTTCGTCCACCTTGTACAGGCTGCTGTTATGTAAAAAGCCAGGGGCAAACGAGCACGCTTTCCTTCAATGTTCGGACACGGTTTTCTTTTGAGACGTGCTCCAACGATCATTGAAGAAACGCTAATCGGTATGCGCTTAGCAAGGTGCTTTTTCGCCTTCGCAAAAGTATTTGTACCGTTTTACTCTCTAAATCTACTGGGCCTTCACTCGATATTGAGATCTATATCGCCTGCTGCAAAACCATTCCACAAGGCGGTGACAATTTCTCTAGTCCTATATAAAGCGCAGATAGTTGCGCATGAATGAGTACCTCGTGTACAAGCTTTGTCGCGTATGAAGGATTTTGTAGTTTAAAACATCAACTTCTCCAGGTGTAACATTGCGGTAGGTGGCCAGTTCTTCCTCATGGCCACCCGCGTGGTTATGAAAGCAATAGCGTTAAGGACCTCGCTTCGAAGACACTGTGGTGTTGGCGTCAGCGTCGACGTAGGTCTCAGCGTCAGATTAGGCGTCGTGGTTCTTGGTTCTGAGAAGAAAAAAAGGCGTTGTCCGTGAGCGAAAAACCGAAATGGATATAAATAATAGAAATCAAGGTTTCGTTCAGAAAACTGACCCTAAGCATTCTGCGTGCTGGTCAGGTGTTCTGCCTCGGAAGCCACAACACCGGGATTTTGCGTACGACAGCGCCGCCACCTACATTTATAACTCATAACTACTTTCGCTTAAAAATGTTTTTAGCCCAGTGGTTAAGACACTTGCCTACTGGGGTGTGGTGCCCTTGGACTGAAACCTAGCACCGCCAAGAACGCTTATTTTCTTCGAAACATTCATTTCTTCATATGAATACGTCTACGTGCCAAAGGCAAGGACGCGTGGTTTTCTCTTCAATTCAGCATACAAAGGTTTACGCATTTGATATGTGTAACATTACACAAGAACACGCAGGTGTATGGCGACTCCCCCATTTTGCAACGTGAAACATGCACATACGAACAGCGGCTACAAATTTTTCCAAAAAGCGAGCTATTCTTGATGGTTCAATGGAACCCATTGAGCGCTCTTTCAGTTTTGTGATGAGCTGTTTGCCAACTAAGGCCTTCGTTTTATTGAACTGTGTGTGTGGAGATAACCATTATACAGCAGAAATATTAATGTAAACAGCTACCTTATGTTTTTCCGAATGCTAAAGTCTTTATATGCCTTTTATGCTGGCGAATTTTCAAAGCATATATTCAGACGAAATAGAAATAACAATAGTATTGACTATACCATTTATAATTTGGAATGACAAGTGGTCGCCAATCGTAATACAAAATATAGTGTAGATGCTTTTTATGCATGCAAGTAAATAGTGGAGGTATTTGAGAGTATAGGCTTCCTCTAAGTTTACTTATGTAAACAACTTACAAAACCTTGTCATTTTATTCATGGGACAGCCTTCGTCACCGGGCAATGCACTGAGAAGGAATATAGGAAAAGTAGGTAGGTCAACTAGACTACGTCTGGCTTTCTACCCTACATATAAGGAGGGGAATTAGGCAGTAAATGAGAGACAGAAAGAGGAGACACATTTCGTAACACACACACAGTGCAGCGTATCACAGGTGGTCGATTAATCCTTTTGCATTCCCGTACTACAGGAGGGCTCGTGTGGATTTCTGGGTTGATGTGCTGTGAAACCAATCTACCAAGGACATTCTTCCGGTAAAGAGTCGATCATCGAGTCTCCTCGAAGCAGACTAGAGATTCCGGCGATGTTCAAATTGGGTACATCTGCAAGAACAGATGATCAATAGTCTCTACAGAGTTGCCGTTATTGCACGTGGATGAATTCACCACACCAGTGCGATAGCTGAACAGAAATGAACAAAATATACGGCATGTTTCTCATGGCATGTTAACTAATTTATTGGAGTTTATTTCCTAATTCACCTTCAGTTACAATGCAGACGACAAGAAATGTTTACCCATTGCCACATTCAAGGATTCTCCAGCGTCGAGGATGGTGGAGGGCTCGCTTTATCCATGACACAAACTTGGCAACACGAATTGCGAGTGATAGTTTAAACTCATTGTTGCACGTTGTCCCAAGGCTGAGGATGCCAACTTGCACTGACTTTCCTGTTTTGCGTCTCAACGTTATCGGCGCGCCGGAATCGCTCTGCAGAAAAAAAAAAGAAAAAAAAACCCGGATCCTCACCATCTAGACCTGTGAAGAGAGGCTTCACTATTATTGCAGGTGTCGGAGCTTTGGTATTTATCATACGGGAATGAAAGCTCTTGCGATGGCTATTGCGTGACTATACTAATGAAAACCGACATGTAATGAAGCCAAGGAAGATATAGGGTACGTTAACTGTACTGTTTTAAGTGTATTGTAAGAATTATGATATAGATGTGACGAAAGTAAATTTGACGAAAAGACAACTTGAAGCCGGCAGGGACCGAACCTGTTGCCTTCGGATAGCAGGCTCGATGCTGTACGAAATGAGCTACGGCGGCGGTCGTTCTTTCGTTCACTTTATCGGGTATTCATGTACACGCAAATCTCGGAGGGTTAGTCAGCGCGGTTCGTAGCCATGACGGCGAGTGTGGCTAGGAACCCTCAAAATTATGTTCTTTCGTTTATACTAATCGGCGAAATATTTTGCCGAGCACATCACTAGCACAATATACCGTTTGAAAATTCAATCGCTAATTTTCACATTGATGGCAGTACTAAAATCACCCTGCGTTTCTCAAACCTGAAGCTCGAGCCCCATAGTTATACGCACTTTTTAGCACACACGGCTCCACTCGAAACAGCCATCCATCTAATTCTTCGCCATTTGGTACTCATACAATCTTATAAACCTTCATAAATGTATTAGGCGAGTAAATATGAAAAACCGGACTCGTCACGTTGTACAATGGGCGCGTAAAGATACAAGCGTTGCTTCATGCTGCATGATTCCAAGTTTAGCAAACTATGTCTTTCAAGGCTAGTGGGCTAGTATTCTTACTGACACGTTATGTCAGATTGTGCATTAGGCTTAGCATCCGCTGCTTGCAGCTCGTTGATTCATTTGAACACCTGGGTAGACGCTCTCTCTGACATATTGTCAAGAAAAAAGAAGTTGAGCCTTTCCACGCTGCGAAGCCGGAAAACCACCGATGCTGTTTAGCACATGATGCAGGTGTGACAGAGAATTTTGAACGAAGGCACGAACTGATTGACTGCCTAGATCAGTGGTCATCTTGATGAAAGGCACGTACTGTACTCATGGACTGAATCGCCGCATTGTTTTTAGAGCGAATCTGTATTAGTCAACCTTGTGTCGCTGACGTCGTTGGCGTAACGCTGGCCTATTCACTTGATGAGCGAGAGTGAGGCAAAAGAGAAAATGGCTGCGCTGTACTGAGAGGGCGTGATGAGTGTGGTGAGGGTTTTAATTGTGAATCTATGAAAAGTGCGCAGCACTAACAGAAAAACGACGACAAGGAGTGCACGCGCGGACAATAACCTGGTGAAAGACGACGACGATGAACAATGCCTTGAAGGCGCGAGGCGGAAGAAAATGAGGTGAAAGTGGCCCAATGGGAAAACACCACGGAAGAGGTCAGATGTCAATCACCTGTCAACGCGGCAGTAGAGCGGTGTCCAATCAGGAGTAGAGAGGTGGACTCGAGGGCGACAAAAGCCTTGTGCACAGAAGAGCGAGGGGAGTTCGAGGATGCACGGCGAGCGGAAGGTTGTCACCAGACCGGACGCTGAAGATGGGCAGTCGGGTTGTGGACCCGAGTCTCCAGGGCTACAACCGGCCGGAGCCTCCTGACGTCGCGTTCCTGTGCGAACAGACCTTAACCATGGTACGCGAACTCCAACTTAATACCTGCGGACTTCGGTGCCGGCCGGCAAGCAGCCGCACTTCGGCTATGGGCCCGAGCTGTGCATCCTGCTGCCTGGCCCTGTTTCTCCATGAATCTCAGCGTGTCGCCCTGCAGCCAGCGCTCCCTCGTCATAAAAAACACCAGCCGGCGCCCACTACATAAGGCGGAGCCACAGCTTCTGGCTGTGAATATACCAGCCAAATCTTTAACGACAGATTAAATTGACCACCACTTCTGCCACCGCTCCACCGCTCACCCGCGCCGAACTGTACAGCTTAGCTGAATTCTCTGTACTTGTGTTCTAGTTGTGTTCTAGTTGTTGTGCTTGGTATGTTAACGTGTGTCGTGCTTATCTGTGTATAGTTATTTTTCTTTGATTTTCTCATTAACGGTTTGTGTGTGGTTTGTTAAACAAGCGGCCTTTTCCTTCAGCATGCTGTCAGAGGCTCAGCCTTATGGTGAATTCCATTGGCGGATTCGGAGTGGCCGACGAACTCTACGCCGGAGCATTCCACTCCGGCGCAGAGCAACCGAAGGAAATCTGCCAATGGAACACAAGCGCCCTCGCCAGAGCAGACGGTAGCGGGCGCTAGCGCACATCTGTTTCGCAAGCGCCCAGCATTCCTCGCGGTTCGCGCAGTTTTCGCCAGTTTTCACCTTCACGGGCGCGAGCGGAGAGAACGTGAGCAATCGGACAGCGCATTTCCTCGCGCACGCGGTACGCCACTCTCGGCGCACGCGCGTGGAGCTTGCGACTTCCGGTCGAATCCGCCGCTTTTCGCGGAGTAGAGAGAGCTGCTCCGTGGAGTGAATCTGGCGCAGAAGCTGCTCCAGATCTGTCAGTGAAACAAACAGGGAGCACTCTCAATCCGCCAGTGGAACAGACTTACTCCGAATGGAGCAGAAAAGCTGCTGCCGGAGTGCTCCGAATCTGCCAATGGAATTCACCATTAGAGAGCTATTATAAAGGCGAAAGCCTTTAATGTCTCATACCCGCGGCGTCCGTTCGTGCTCTGCAACGGTGTCAGATGTGGCCTCTCCCCCTCATACTCTCTCAACAATCACGTAATGGCACAGCGGCGCAAAGCAACAGTTGCGCGTTGCTCCCTCCAACGCGCGTTGGGCAACTGTTGCGCAACGCGGCGTCGTCGTCCAGCGGCGGCGTCCGCCGGCCGTCCCTCTGTTCTGCCTCACACACTCTCAGCAACCACGCAATGGCGCAGGGCGCACGCGGCAACGCTCCTTCGTCAGACGTCTCGTTGCAGCAGTCGAGTTAGTCGGATGGCTCCCAAGTGGCCCGGTGATGATTCCACGGCACGCGGTTCGGAGAAGCGCTTCAAGAATGTGGGTTCACGCGATACCGTGGCATAGTCAGTCGAATGGCCACAGGCTTTCGCCGAACACACTTTGGAATTTACAAAGTGTGCTTCAAGTTTTTGCAAACTATAAAAGAACCTGCTTCTCAAAGAGGTACTTCGGCCACCGTATGGTTCAGATATATTAGGGCGCTAGCTCCTAGCGGCATGTTCCTTGTGGACCATCACAAATTTATCACCGAGTAAAGACAACGAAAATAAAACAACATGAAAAAAGAATGTTAACAGTTGTATATGATACATATGATATAGGAACGTATGTTTGCTGAAAAAGGGCCAATTAACCACCTGAATATACAATGAAAAAACTGACTGGTGATAGGTGCACATCAAACTACAGAAGCAAACAGATGGGTTCGCCCTACGTGAGCGCACAATATCCAGGGTCGGTGAGTACGTAGTACCTAACCGCGAAGTTGCATGACACACGTCGAATAGTTAACATTATTTAATGGTCTAATGAAACGGTACAAAGCCCATAGCTTGGTCTTCGATTGTGTTGGAAAGGCGGCGTTTCTGGGGTGTCGGCACATCTCACTTCAATATTCACTTGACTCGTAGTTGACTCTTACTGTACACTTTAGTAAGGGTTGAGAAAAGTGCTGACGTATCGCCCGCGCCCGCAGTATGCGCCTGGTCTCCCATACTCTCTGCGGCGCTCGCGTCGCGCGCGCGCTCTCGGTGCTTGCGCTACGCCGCGCGCCGTCTCCGTGGTGACGTCAGCGCCGGGTAGCGTGTAACGTGCGTTTCGAGCGGCGCTAACTCGGCGACGATCACTCGCGCCCACTGCTCAACTTTTCTCGATAGGGAATTATGCTTGAAGGAACACATGCGTGGTATTTATGCGTTCTCTGTTAACATTTCACGATGTGGTTTTCAAACGAATACTTGGGCGGCATATCGCAAAAAATACCTTTACATTGAGCTGCGAGTGCATTATATTTTAGATCGAGTGCCGAAAATGACACTGCTGACCCGGACAAAAACGTTCTTTACATGGTATTACGAATCCTTGCCAGTGAAGACTAGGCTACGTTCGAGAAGTATTTTCTTTTCGTCCATTCATTGTGCCGTGCGTAACGTGCACGAAACTATTCAACATTGTTTAATAAGCTGCAGAAAGATAATCTTATTTTGGGTAGTGCCACTGTGTACTCTCTCAAGAAAGTTTGTCACAAATTCAGATTCCACGTAATATCTCGAGCCATCTAGTTGTAATGATGAACCATTCGATATGTTTTCTGTTTTTATTAGAATGCACAGCTTATGGCAGACGCGCGTGTTACAGGAAAAATTCCGGCACGTCCCGCGCAATGTGGGAATATCATTTCACAATGCGGGGTTAAGGCTACAAAGCTGTGACACTCTTACTCCCCTCTGCACGCGGCTCATTAGGACAGCATGCGCAATAATTTTCCCAATACATTTGGCTGTGTCACTCGTGTGCGTTAAACACGCTGTAAATGAGAACAGGGACTACTTACTCCGCAAAGAGTTCCGTTGTACCCTTCGAAACATGACATCAACTTGGCATCAAATCCACCAACACCTGCACCACGGATGTGTTTCAGAGTTCTCATGCACTTTGATTGTGACATAGCTCGAAGAACTGTGTACAGCAGATTTTCAGCAAAGGTGGGAGGATTTCCTGGAAGTAACATAGAAGAAAATTGCTATTTATACATATATGTGCGTGTTGAGATAATAATTCGTAATGTTTAGTGGCGGGACAGCCGCTTGTCACTAAAGAGCACGAGAACATGGTACACTCTACAAGCAATGATGTGATCCATGTCAATGGGTTATTGCAAGGTGGCTCCATAAGGTCCGAAAATCTAGCCTTCTAAAAGTGTGCCAATAAATATCACTAATAAAATAATGACAGTGACTTGAAAGGTGTGCAATATACATAACATGTACCAAATGAATCTATTGTAACAGGAGTAAGTGAAGACAGCCATTACTTCAGAGGAACCCTCGCAAGCAAGTGCGTGGCTTCGAGCGCACTAATAGTAACACAATGACGAAGCAGCGTCTTAGGCAGGATGTGCTACAAATTTCTTGCGGGAATGACGTCGAATGCGTTTACGTTTTTATAAATAAAATAGTTTAAATTAAAAAATGAGTAACTACCATGAAACTTTGCTGAAGAACAAATTTGCTTGCATTTGGTAATGCCACATTTTGGTATTTTTAAAAAAAGTAAGCTAAACAAGATATATATTACTTACGATCATTAATAATTCCCCAGCCGCCGGAGAGCAGCAGTCTCTGTCCCAGCCTAATATCCTTCTTTGCAAGGCATATTGGTCCAACGAATCTATCAAACTTAAAATTATTTCGAACCTGCAACGAGAATACCGAATTTTTAAATTCTATCCCACCTAAGATCGACAAGAGAAGAAACACAACGAGACAATAGATTAGAAGACAGAATTAAAGCGAAGCACGTAAGATCGGTACGAGCCTTAAGGGAAAAGCGCTTTCAATCGATGTAACAAACGAGACGTACTGTAAGCCCTAGAGCTGGCGTCAATAAAAGCAGAACATTGTACACGCGCAGTCAACGTAACTGAGTTGATATATACGGAAACAATTTCGTGGGGAGGGAGCATTCATGTGTGGACGGTTTACCAGCAGTGCTGTGTTGGTGTTGCTGTTGGAGACTCCTTCGTCGGACTCTTGGTGTTTTGATGTATTCTCTGCTTTCGCACGGTGCCGCCCTCACTCCTCTCAATTCTCGTTACTGCTGACGACACCTATGTGCTTCCTCAGATTCAGTATTCGGTGCGCTGAGCCGTCTCGGCGTATCGCCTCCTTAGGTTTCTCGCAGCTATATACATATAGACACGCAGTACGGGTTGTGCGTGTAAGCACACTCCTCCAGTTGCGCTTTCCTCATCTTTTTTTTTGTTTGTTTGATGCTGCTGTCCACCAAGACATTGTGACGTCATCTCTGTCATGGAAATGATGTCCGTACAATGGACACTGTCAGAAGACAAAGAAAAATATCAAAAAGTTACCTTAACACTGATGACATGAGAGTCATATCCACGACCTCTTGGTCCGCGATGATTGGTGCCGGGTGCTCTACCCACTGCGCAGCCAACACACATGCAAGATGCTTCACAAACTCCCCTCTTACCTCTCAAGCCTTCCCTCTGTCACAGTGCTGTTAGTTGGCGGTGGAGGTGTTGGTGTCTGGGAGCGGGAGTGGTATAGGGAAGTACTGCATCATGGCGCTAACGAGCGCCAACAGGGAGCGCTTCTGTAGTCTCAGCGCAGCGACGCGGTGATTCCATTTGGTGACGACGCAGTACCTGCTTTGCCTTTGGCGTCGTGTTAGCGTGCAATGGCTCGTAGCCACAGTAGTGCAGCTTCCACAAGCAGCAATGGTGTTTCTCCTCCGCCTACTGTTTCGAGTGCAAGGGCACCGACTATTAAAACTTCGGCAATACGCATCATGCAAAGGCACCGACGTCGACGCGCGAGTGTCGTGCAAGGGAGTGCTTTGGAGCAGCGAGAGACACGCCAGCACGAAGCGAACGCCTTCGCGCGTTCACGGCTGAAGCTACGAACTGTGCCTCTCGCGTTCCTGAAGTGCTTTGTGGTTGTGTATGCATAAGCGCAGGCGTAGGTTACCCTATTACTGGGGAGCGCACACCTTTTCTTTTCTCAACTTAAATGAAGACACTTTGAGAAATATTCGTATTGGTTTAATATATCAGTGGTTTAATATATTCATGTTGATGGCATCTTACCACTGGATTCAGAGTATGCTATGTCCAAATGTATGTTAACTACTACAGCTACCACAAAGGTTTATTCAGGATCATGAAAGTTCGTCGTCGCAATGGAGATGTGCCAATATACGTCAGCATTGTTTGATCCACATGAAATGGTTCAGTAGCTGCGGAACACTAGTAGACATGGTGTAAGCTTTCGTATATCAATGTACGAACGACATTCAACTAGTTCTGTGATGTCACGTTTCACTTTCGTGTTACACCAATTTCTATGACGGAGGGACCTACCATGTTTCATTTTTTAGCCAGTATTTCTTGCCTCGGCGCAGACGCACGCATATATATATATATATATATATATATATATATATATATATATATATATATATATATATATATATATATATATATATATATATATATATATATATTCGTCGTCGTGACCGACTAATTGGCACACGTTCGCGTCACACTTGGTCCGCACAAACGTAGAAACTTTACTTGCGACTGTTCAATTCCGCTATTTGTCAAAATATTTATGGCTCTGAGTTTGAAATAAAGTTATGGATCAAATTTTAGAACTTTCGGGCTGCTCACACCACTGGAGAGTAATTTCAAACCTTACCTTCAAAAGTGCTATGTCAAATTTGATAGCCGTCTTCATGTTGAAGCGCGGATGCACGAAGAGGCGTTCCCCATAGTTGATAGGACCATCTCTCCTTTTTGTCGAATTGTAGTAGATGTGAACTTCTTTAATCGGGAACCTGCGCAGAGCGAGTTTGCCGAAAGTGTTCTGGAGCTTTCATTACTTTATGTTTCACAGCAAGGGCATTTCATATCTTTTTTCGAAACGACGGCCTCGTCCCGGCAGACTTGGCGCCTGTAGGTGGCATGCTAGGGTTTCTTATCCAGATGACCTCTCGTAAAAAAGATCGCGTGCTGCATGAGATCAAATGGCAAGATAACAGTGTTATGTATTCGCCACCGCGGCTACGAATATCGCAGGCTAACACTGTCGATTTTAAACCGGCAGAAATACCCATTAAAGTGGATTGGCAAAACACCGCCATCCTAGCTGAATTTGTAGAGAATCGGAATCATTATTGAAAGGCTGTGGGTTCGGTATTCCCCGATGGCAGGCTGTTTTTTGGCCCAATTTAATTCATTTTCATTTATGTCATAATCACTCCGCTACTGTTGAAACCTGTAGATAAGTCTCCTATGTATTGCTTAGCTACATTGAGTCTCTACACCGTAAGATTGTCTCTGACAAACAATTCTAGACCATTCCATCTGGTGAAGGTGAGTGCCCAGAGGAGCCTATCGGCGCAAAATCGGTTTTGGGAGTTATCTAGTAGAGTATTCTGTAAACTGCGGCTTTCCCTAGAACAAGAAGGACAAGGAAGGAAATCTTGGCTAGTTGGGCATAGTTCATTTTGGATCAGCTTACAGCGCAAGGAAAGACGCGAACGCAGACCAAGGATGTGACGACACGAGTGCTGTCCTTATAACGCTGTTTCCACGCGGTATTGAGCATTGTACCTTCTTTATAGCGTCCGTCAGCATCTTCAGCAGCCCCTAAGAACGTGTTTTCCACAATTTCCTGACTTGTGTCATTCTCCATGACTGCCTTACATGCTTTCCTTATTTAATGTTCGATGTGGTAGGGAGTAAGTTTGCCTGAGTCCTCTGTAATGGTTTAGGATGGCCGAGTAGTCGCAAGGGACGGGAACGGGCTCCTCAGAAACGGAGTTGAAAGGTGCTCGGCTCGCATACCCTCGAGCTACCCTAATCGGTCAGCTGGAGGCAAATTCAAACCGGCACGTTTCCAAATTTGCACACCCTCAGTAAAATGCATCCTACTGCATATTCTTCTCACTGCCCATGGTGCCCAGCAAAAGCTACCCTGTACCACGTTACGTGGGCATGCCAGGCCATAACAGCCTTACCCCCGATACAAAATCCCACAGCGGAGCGATGGGAACAGCTGCTGGCCAGCGAGAACCTGGATGATCAGCTGAGCATAATTGACCGGGCCCGTAGAGCGGCTGCTGCGAGCGGAGCCCTGGACTGAGGGCCCCCCCACCGCAAGTTAAGAACCTCCGAATACCCGGAGCTTCTCCGCAGAAATTCTGTTAATAAATGTTTTCACCACCACCACCTTACATGTTTTCCAGCAGAGGACTTTTACACTCACTTTTGACCACCGTATAACAACGGGCAGCAGCCGCGAGAGGCGCGCCGCCGCAGCGGCCAATGACTAGACGACAACCGCTGTTTTTGGTCTACACGTATGTGTCTGCACCTTTCCAATACACTTTACTTGAAAGATTGCACTGCGTCTTTGTTCTCTCACCTGTACTGTGTCTCGTGTTCGCGCTTAGTACCATTATGACCGGTGCCAATAGGTCTAACAAAACGCGGTCACACGAAAATAAACAAAAGTCACAGTTTCACCGCAAGGGCGAAGCAATGAATGCGATAGCAACAAATTGTAGCGTTATATTAAGTTAGGCTGATAGCTGTTTTGTATCCGATCTCGCGTAGCTACAAAACGCTGGTGTAAGAGAATACGGCCGCTCCAGGGAGAGATGCATAGTCACTTCGCGTTGAGAACGCAGCACGTAGAAGGGTATACGAGCCGCCCGCTGTGATGGCTGTCGAGATAGCGCGCGCGCCAGCGATCGCGACCGCGCCATCAGATTCAAAGTTCAAAGTTGCTACTCGCGCGACACTCCCCCCCCCCTCGTGTCTTAGCGTCTTTTCATGCTCGTTAAAGGCGGGCAGGGCGTTTCCTGTCTGCTTCCATGAAAGTCCTCTCGAGCGGAGTGATGTTATCGTATACACCCTCCGAGCAACGGAAATGGACCGGCTCGTTTGATGTCTGCTTCGGGCGTGGTAGAACGTACGATGAACTTCCCCACGGTAAAATAGAACTTACCCGCGGTACAACATACGATGCGCGGGGGGATCTTACCAATTCGGATTTCATACGGGAGGGACATGACGGTGGCGGCGACGGCAAAAACCTCTCGAGACTGTCCATATAGCTGATATCGCAATAAAAAAGGAGCATGTGTGACACTGTAGTATTAGATCAAATCGGTAAATATACATGCATTGATGTTCGCCAGCCTTTACTAGCACCCTGGTAAATGAAACATTGTAACAGAAACGGTTCCTGTGGTCTTCCAGTTAAAGAAAACAAAAAAAGCATTTACATGTGAGTGCAACTTTGGAATATGAGCAAGTTTTTAAGAAAGGAAGTAGTGTTCCGATAGTCACACCTTGTTATTTCGTGTTTTTCTTTTCTTTCGGTTGACTGTGTATAACTTTTTACTACCAAGACAAACATACATTCGTTCTTTTTAAAATAATATCCTAGTCAGGAATATTACCAATACATCTATTACAGAAAACTGCGAGCTACCTGAGTGTTTTCACTTGCAGTGTTAGCTTGCAGTAATTGAATTACTATTTTGGCTATAGTTTAATATAAACCGCCGCCTCCAAATCGGTACTACGGGACTCAGAAAGGTAAGGCCTTGGGTCTCTGATAATCGGTCACCTCAGTGACTTTGGGGGAATATCAAATGACACAACCTTGTATCCTTGAAGCCCTCCTAAGTGCGTGGTCAATACACACGTATACACTATCTTACGTTCACAGCACCGTTGTCAAGAAGGACGATAATGAAACGAAAAGACAGCCATTGATTTCTCTTACCATACCTCTTGCTAGCGCTGCGTTTGGAACGTAATGTGTCACCAACAAGCCCAGTCGGCCACACCACATGCATATGCACTTAGTACTACTCACTCTGTCATACAATGAGCCGCAGTCAATACGACATTGCGTGTAATAATGCTTCCACCACAAGCGCCCCCATACTTCATCCCTGGTATCGGTGAAACGATCTGTACCTAGGAAAAAGAAAATGTGGGTGTTCACTAAAACAAATTCATGTCTCATGGTGCAAACGCAGAGCCTGCGCATTTCTGTAAAATGACTTGATGCGTATCAGTTTAGTTGGAGCGCACGACGTACGACACAAGGATTCATTAATAGGCGACATTACTAAACATTCTAGCAGAGTCATTTCCAACATATAAATTTATAGATAGATAGATAGATAGATAGATAGATAGATAGATAGATAGATAGATAGATAGATAGATAGATAGATAGATAGATAGATAGATAGATAGATAGATAGATAGATAGATAGATAGATAGATAGATAGATAGATAGATAGATAGATAGATAGATAGATAGATAGATAGATAGATAGATAGATAGATAGATAGATAGATAGATAGATAGATAATGCATTTTGTTTTCCATTAAATGCTTCCTAAGTGAAACGACATCTGGACAGGAGCCTCAATTGTTTGTGCAAATGTATCCGTTGCAGATAATTCACGCTCTTTATGTCAATTCGGCCAAGAGGACTGAGATGGTTGCCGTCCATCTTACGTGGCATTTCATAAAAGAATGCACAGCCTTTCTATCGTCACCTCTGGAAGATCAATTAGTAGGCGATGAGAATGCACAATTCTATTTAACTGAAAATACAATTGAGTTTCTCGAAGAATATAAAAACAAACTTCCGCTGTCTTACACATCTCAAGTTTCCAAGGTTGCGAGTTTACATTGCCTCCTGCGTTTCACTATAAATAAGCGACGCTTCTACGAAAATATTTGCGATGCCTTGAAAGACAAATCCTGTCGTCGTTCGCATAAAATACACAATCAATTTGGGCCCTAGCTCGAAGCTCAATGAGGAATCCAGTTGTGTTTTCTTAGAAGTCGGTGTTTTTTGCCTAAAACAAAAAGAGCTGGTATACATGAAGAAATGGCCGTTTCGTCATTTCGGGATGACCAGTGCAGGGAAAATAAACCAAATGTATGTCATAGGTCCGTAAGGAATTTCATATATTTCCTGATGCAAGTGGACTATTATTTCGCCTATTTCGGCCCGTTCTCTCATGTATGAGTTACGAATTGCTTTGCTGTGTCGAGCACATTCTGTCTATCAAACGAATACACTCTAGTGTGCTCTTTCTTTTCTTTCACGTCTTAAAGCGGTGTAATTGCATGCCATACATAGAGAATAAGCAACAGGTACCAGATCATTCGCAGGTGTAACTGCTACCTCATTTCTTCTACCTGGTTTATCTTTTCTAGAACGACTTTATAAAGGCGCTGCTTTCACTGAAGTAGTTCTCCAGTTCTTGAATAGACAAGTATCAAATAGATGACGCGTCGTAAGAACTATATGCGATTTTCTAAGATCTGTAGACCCGTCAAACATTCTAACCCCCATAGCGGTGTATTTCAAGCACAGATGTACCAGCTAATATGCTTTGTGCCTGTCATCTGTTTTGTGTTCATTTTTCTTCTTTCCTTCTATTCAGTTTCTTGGGCTGAATTTTCAGTTGAGCTTGTCTGCACAGACAGCTAGTAGATAAGGGACATACGTAACTTCGCAGCAAGTTAGGGTTGCAGAACGTGTGTTACTTGCGTCTTCTTCTTGAAAGAAGAAATGAAGCCTTTAAAACAGCACATTTTATAGGAATGGCAAATTCTGAAACACTACCTTGGAGTAAAACAATTACATGTCGTAATGCAGAGTAAAGATCGACGTTACGTGATGTATGTCATAAGACAACACCATTTCGCTTCTCTTTCCCACCAACTAAGGCTGAGACTTCTCGAGCTATATTTGTGAAGTGCAACAATCAGTGCTTCTTGAGAGCGTACATACCATCCCTTACGTGACATTGCTGACAAGCAATATGTCTATTTACGACGGCAACTTAGTGCTCGGAAGTCAGTACTCACGATCCAGGGAATCTGGGACTTCTCTATTGTCTTGCCATTGAAAACCCGTCCGGTAGGTTTGGACAAGCCACAACCTGAATATAATAGAAGCGCCGGTCAAGATATGCTATGAGGCAGCCATAATAAATCTCTTTTCGCTTTCAATATTTAGATGTACTATGAGTGGCGGAGCTCCATTTCTATTAGAGTTGATAATGTTCATATTTTAACGGAGAGCCCGTACCTTTAGGCCAACGCCACTAAATGCGCTAAGTTGCTCACTACTAACTCATCTCAACTATGTTTGTTGTCATCGCAATCAACAACTCCTGCAAAGTTGTAGTTGAGCTCATAGCGCATTTCAATTCCCAAAATATTGAAGACACATACTAAAGGTTTTACGAGGAGAATATCATTGTTTAAATGCGTTTGATTACCCATTGATATGTAGCTGTTATAATACTGCCGAAAATAATACTCAACTGCAGCATCATATCTTCTCATAGCAGCAAAATTATAATGCAATTTTTGCGGTGACTTACCCCTTCGGTTGATGTGGGTATCCATTTTCTTCAGAATGAGCAACACCGGTCGGAATAGTTCATATAAATATCAGTAGGAAATATGTGACAGATTTTCTTTAAAAATTTGCCACCAGAAGTCTCGCGGTTACTATGGGACAAATAATTGTGTCAAAGAACAAGTACGTGCCAAGCGCTCTGCTACTGAATACATATAGGGTGCAAGCAATGACATTAGAACAGAACGAATGATACTCATCGCAACATCCTGCTGAAGTTCTTGCATCGAACCGATGTCACGCAAGCTGTCAGAATAGACTAAGTTCCCATATTAGCTGACTTAGATGGCAATAGGCGAAATTCGGCCAAAAAGCCCATTTCTCATGCGAACACTTAGCGGTAAAGCATTATGACCTCCTAGGCATTTTGTGCTGTTATACCGACAGGTGTACCTGGCTTCGGCCCCACTTCACTGTCTAATAAAAATAAAAAACCGTTAATTTCTTTTCGAATCGAGTGCCGAAAGCTAATCCGCGTGGCAGCCAATGAAATGATTGTAGGGTGTTCACTGGCAGAATGCATATAGTTTAACAATTGATATCGATAATCGAACTCGCGACCTAAGTCATTCTCTTTCCTATTACTTCTAATATCAGCTATTTCAAGTCACTGCATATCGTTCAGTAACCACAAAGCAATTGATTAATGCAAATTCCGTCAATACTCCCAACGCCGATTCAATATATATCAAATTACTTTTGCAGCTTGAGCAATCACTGAAATACTCTGCCATATATATTGATCCGTATACGTGTCAAATGAGAATAGCTGGGAAAAAGAGGTAAATGTTCACATTCCATCACAGTGTTCGCCCAGAAGCCAACTTGATTATTTGTAAAGTTTCCATGACAATAAATGCTCAAATAAATTTAGAAAAAGATATAAAATTTGGAAAAAAAAGCAGGCTCCCATTTCATCTCACACCGAAGCATCCAGGATTTCGTTCCAATATGAAAAAATTATGACTGCTTTGAAAATGCTGATAAACTCACGCTTTTTCCATTGGATATGTGTATAAGTGACAGGCATAGTAGAAACACGAGATAATATTTAGAACGGCAGTAGGAACCCAGTTCTACTTCACATTGCTCCCCGCGACGCATGACTATCACTGAGCAAAGCGCCTGCAGCCAAGTTTACACCACATCTCAGAATGCTCCTTTTGATTTGAAATGAACTACCTTTATTGATAGTTGTTGTATGAATAACAAATAAGGACAGATATTGATGTCAGAGGTACAGTTTGTTTTCGCAACCTGCAAAGCAGGTGCTGTCTGGAACGAGCTTGAACCTTTGTTCAAGTTGTGCGTAAGAGTATTACGCGGGCATTGTTCGCGTGAGAATGGCACTTTCCGTACAGCAAAAGTGGCAACACAAATTTACATACGTCACAGAGGCAGTAATTTCAGGTTACGGAGAAATCTTTTATGGTTGCTTCTTTCAGACAACCTGTGCCCCGAGCATTCAGATGAGCTGACAGCGGACGTTATTTATGACACAAGGAACTCGCTCGTGTACTCCTACAACCTGGCTTTCTCTGTGGCAGTTGTCAGACAGATAACTTATGCGCGTAACCCTTATATTCTATTATCGTATATAGCAATACTGAGCAAAGATCCATTCCTTGCGTGGCAACTTCTGACTACGACCTACCTGTCTTTACCAAACATCGCTGTAATACGCTAAACTACCTTAGTAACTCGAAAATTCACAAACTCACCCTTTTCTTTAAGGAAATTCGTTGCTGGGCTAACCCATTCATAATATTGAACATTGAATAGCGCGGAATCGAGACAGGAGAAAGAAATAACGCTGATGCACAAGAAAAGCGCTTGTCCTTTGCATCAACCTTTTGTAATGTTCAATAGCATTGTCGTTTGTATGATTTGCTCAAGGACAGAGTCCGTATACTCAATTTATTTATTTATTTATTTATTTATTTATTTATTTATTTATTTATTTATTTATTTATTGCGAGGGGGCGCGTCATCATGTGGCTAATAAACCCAGGTCGGAATTCATTCGCCTTCCAGCATGTTTTCCATGCGGCTGTAATGTCGAGAATGGGCTTCACGGACGACGTCCCTCAATGGAGGCAAGTACCCCACGCGCTCGAGTGGGTGTCGTAGTGTGTTTAGGAAGCCCCGCGATAGCGCAGACAGTGGCCCGATGAAGGTGTTCTGTATTTTTCATGTTCGTAAGAGAGGAAGTGTATATGGGTGCACCATACTAAATTCTTTCCAATGGATCACAACACGCATGTTTTCGCGCTCCCCCGTATTAGGTGCGGAGCACTTTAGGAGGCCGGGATGTCGTATGATGTCGTAGCTTGGCGTAACGCAGGCAAAACCACGAACAGCAAGCCATCTGCAGCATACTGCGCGCGCTCGCGCCAAGGAGAAGTCTTCTTCCTCTTGTTCTTCGAGTGTCTTGATAATGATAAGTGTGGAGCATTTACGGGGCCCCACAAAACCACGTATAAAAATAAAAAAAACGAAAGACAAAGCAAGCGAGAAACAGAAAGAGTGAGCAACAAAGGAAACAAAATAGACAGAAAAATTGAAGGAGCAAGAAAGCGAGAGAAATAAATAGACAGGAAGAAATAAATAGAAATAGACAAAAAGACAAAAGAACGAAAAAGAAATAGAAAAACAAAGAAAAAGTGGAGGAAAGAAAGAGAAAACCGAACCGAAACAAAGAAGGCTGCCCAGCTCTGCATTTGCTCCAGGCTTGGCGCCCCTAGAGCGAAGGTGCCTGAACTTTTTGTTATAAAGTCGTCGTATCACATGTAGCGTGGCTGGCAGTGGCTGCCTCAGTCCGCCTACCTGCTCCTGTGGGCTTTTGCAGCTGGCTATAGTTAAACCCGACACTGGTAGAGAGGTGAAATGCTAGATCAATAAGCTGTCAGCCTTACTTTATATCGCGTTCCAATTTATTTCTAATGCATTCGTTTTCTCACCGTTGCGGGGAAATTGCGACTTTTTATAAAGAGAAAAAAATACAAATACTCTGCAAGCACCAAGAGTAATAACTAGTTTATTTTTCAATGCTTCTGTAGTCCTTCAAGGTACCTCGTGCACTATATACAGATGACGAAAGTATGACGAGCTTTCCCGGTGGTTTACGTGTTTGTTACTTAAAATGTTCTCTAAAGTACAGACAGGCGGAGATGCAACTTCTTCTGACTAATGTTTGAAGGCTGCGGGCAGTTTCTGCCAGTTGTCTGGTGATTTCATAGATTCTCTTATCCAGTCTGTGTACCCAGAGACGCGAGTGAATCCGCTTGGGTAACCCACAGAGCCGCATCCGAATGTGAACGACACAACGCCCACTAGCTCCGACAGCCCATTTTTGTTCCAAACTGTGAGTGGTCCACCCGAATCCCCCTGAAATGAAGATCAGGCAACGAGCAGTTTGTCACTGCAGCATAAAATAGTCGTACAGCTAACTGGGCCAAGGCAATAAAATTGACACTGCAATTCATGTATACATTGAAACATTCAAACACATGCAATCGTATATCTGGTATTTGTTCAGGTATAAGCGCTTCAAGCGCCAAAATGTGGAACGCCACGCAATGGGTATAAAAAATTTCAGTCAGTCTCATTCGTACGCCTGTAGACTAATCTGCCCGAGAAAAACGTCCACTGATACGTGATTCCTTTGATGCCAGTGGACTTCAGAGTTTACAATGTAGGACTACACTGATCGCAGGTCGCGGAATTGAATCCCGGACGAGGCAGCTGCATTTTCGATGGAGGCGAAAATACTAGAGGCCCGTGTACTTAGATTTAGGTGCACCTTGAAGAACCCCAGGTGGTCAAATTTTCCGGAGCCGTCCACTACGGCGTCTCTCGTAATCAGCTCGTGGTTTTGTGGCATTAAACCCACACAATTATCAGGACTACACTGATCGGCGTGTGCGAAAGAAAGCGCTGGCTTTCCCATTCCGAATATTTGATGAGCAATGATAATAAATATCTCATTATGGGGACATGTGCAAGTCTCTAAAGATTTATAATTGGTAAGTAGGACGCTGACAAAATAAATCTTGCATAGAGGAGCGCGGAATTGTTTAAGAGGTAAGACCACACGACAGAAAACACGCTGTCTTCTGTTGTGCGGTCTTTCGTGTTTACCCATTCCGCGCTCCTCTATGCAAGATGTCGAACCAACTAGCCCAACAACTGACCGTTTTGACAAAATATATTTACTGACCAGGTAAATACCACAGAGTTAAAAAGAAACTAAATCTAGACAATTTTACATGACTATATATAAAACGACATATACTCCGTTTTCTCGACAAATGGCTCCTGTTGTTTTCAAACCATTTTGAATAATAGCTGTGCTACCTCATATGACTGAGTACTCTGTATCACAGGATATGCTGCGTGACATTTTATTCGCCATTTTGATATGCTGGCTACTACGAGGTCACTCTAGCGAATATATGTCACGGTGGCCGCTAGGTGACGTGGGCGCAATGCAGAAACGCCTGTACTTATGGCTATTATATCTTGAAACTAAAGGATTTCATGTGGTCTGAATATTTGCAAACATGCCCATCATGGTGTCCATGAAGTCGCATAATTGGTTACAGAAATGTTAAGAGGTAATTAGGTTGAAATTAATGATCTTACCATGCAGATATCCTTCCCAGGAGTGTGAGTACACAGTAACAACGAGCTGCTGACGTTCGAAGCTGTTGTATGATGCAGTTCGCATTTGCATTTCCAGTCTGGTAATACCTTCAGCACTACATAAAGCAAGTCTTGTGAAGAGTTGCCCGCTGCAAGAATCGATGACCGCCATCCACTTCTGAAACACAGCTGAACGCTTGAGCAACTGTCCATAACAAGTTTCTAAAGCTAGCACTTGTACTGCGTATGTCGCAATTTGAAGCAAATAAACGTCCACGAATTAACGTTTCGTCATTGAAACTAATGCATTCCTTAGAAGTGCCACAACTGAGCATTAGCAGAAACAATAAAGACGAACTGCCTTAAAACTCCCTGCGAATATCTTACGCCCACGATACTTGAATCAGGGCAACCCGTGCACCGGCGCCGCCAAAAGTATAACAACCTCTTTTGTCATTCCTACCATTCACAGTGTTATTTGGAAAATTTCTAGTACAATGCAATTTTCCTTGAGCACTACTCATAGGACACATCTCTTCTCTGTAGGGTCCTTGGATACTCTTGAAGCACTGCTCAAGCAGAACTTTTGCCAGCTAGCTGTGCAAACACTGCACCGTAGAACAGTGTGTACTTTCTTTAAACAAAAACTTCTTGTGACTTGGAAAGTAACCGTCTGTGGCCTAATGTGGTACTGCTAATTGCTCATAACGAATAGAGAGTCTACTTTGCGCCAAAATCATGACCACACAAAAACCGGAAGAAATGCAGTGACATGTAGGACGGGCGCTCTATGTGTTTTATGCGTTTCTTCGTGTTTCTGTGTGGTCGTGATTTTGGCGCGCGGTTTATTATTGATTCTAGAAACGCACCAACTTGCCCAAAAGCGAGAAATACTAGAGAGTTTAAGATTTGCGGTTTAAAAGACATATAAGGGTTGTCTGGTATGCAAGCATTAAGAATCTTATCAGGCTCGTAAGAATAAACGTAAAACAGTGAAAACAAGGACAGGATCAGAAATGCACAGGTGTATTTTACCAGCAGTGGTATTGTCTGATAAAAGGTATATGTGCCTGAAAATGCATAAATTGTGTCATGGGGACATGTTTATATTTTTTATGACTTTATCATGGTCATGTATCTTTCGCAATTGGCAATGCACGTGTAGAGCGCGAGATATTGTGGATAATTTTATATGGGATATATTCAGCCATTTTTCTATATTCTACTTTATTCGTCGATTGTTTCATTCTCGCCCAGATAGCTTAATGTAAGGTAGTGTTCGTGCGTACACGTAGTAAATCATAACCTATTGATTTACCTGGATTCGTATATCCCCAGCCTGAAGCCAGAACAGGCCTTCCGGAAAGTGGTCTGACTTTTTTTGGTAAGCAGATAGGCCTCACGTATGGGTCATAACGAAGCGGCTCCAGAAGCTATGGATTAGGAAAAGAAAATGAGAAAGACCTATGTGTGTTACTTCTCAAGCCGCAACCATTACGCGATCAAATGTAAGGTAATATATCAGGATCTATGTCGCAAATTATTCACGAACATGAGCAACGAGAGATATCGTAACTATTGAGATCCTGTGGATCATTTGAATGCACTAAATATTCTAATTTCCATGTCAGTGACTCACATTTAAACTCGGTTCATTACATTAGACAAACGCTGATAAGTATGTGAAGGTAGTCACCGTGACTTGTTCATAACGCTAGCGCTAGATGATCAATGTGGGTGCGCTACTACTTCACAAAGTATTTGTCTCATGAATCCAACATGTGGATTACACGGGGATAAGAAAGCAGAACAACGCTCTAAGGGAGTACGGAACAGATGCACCATGTACACGTGTAGTTTCAGCATAAACAAAAAATGATACATGAAGCCAGGTCCACACGCGCAGCTGTAGACTTTGTCGATGCTGTTGTTGAAGACGATTATCAATTAGGCCTCAGCGCTTCGTAATCGGTGAGCCTCGAAAACAACCACTGAATGCGCAATTCACATTGTGTGACGAGAAGTGCGACCCTGCTCTTCTGCCACGCAATACCACATGTGTTAACGGGACTCCTCGCACTACATGACGCCTGCATGGTTGTTGTTATTTTTTTTTTCAAAGCAGTTTCAAGCACTGGCGTGCCCCTGTGTCGGAGCTCCTCACTGCCGTGCAGTACGCCTGTGTTCGAATCTCCTCGAAACGAAGGCGATTTTTTATTATTTATTAGTTTGTATCTAACTCGATCTTTCGCTCATGAACAACGCCAGTTTTTGGCTCACAACCAACGAAGCCGACGCCGACAGCGGAATTCCTGCGAAAAGAGCTCGTTAATGCTATCGCCTTAATAAGCGTAACACTAAAATGTACAAAAACTGATCGTTCACTTTTCTAAATATGATGAATTTTTGCTTCGCGGTCATTGCTGGGTTCTTACCTACTCTCACATGGTCACATGGTTTTAGCAGCTTCGTCAAACGGTACTTATTAAAAAGCCGAAACTTTCAATTTAGGAGCACGTTACTACATGTATATTTATTATCCATTTTTTTCTTCTGCTGAGGCATATAAGAAGGCTGCGATGTATATCATATCTTTACCATAAATTTAGCACTTTAGTAACACTAATGTGCCAAAAGATTATTCTCCTTTTCGGGTTACTCAGATATTTCATCCACAGTTTTTACTAATTAAACAATCCGATCAGTCTTATTTGGACACTAGTTTGACTGCTTCAATATTTAATAAAGCTGCTGAAGTTTGTTTTATTGTTTTTTTTTATTTTCTACACATATTTGAATACGTCTAGAAAGCAGCCGTCGAAATAACGCCGAAAAGTGTCGAATGTTTGTAACAGCATTTATCTATCGTCGTGAGCCTATTCATTGTTCGCAGTAGGACCAAGGTATCTTCATACGATACCGAATTATCGCTGTCTTGCGTCAGCTTATCGAATTTTATTGTTGCATTTTTTTTTTCATTTTCTCACGCAACATAATTTCCTACCGCCCCTTGTTCCTACCGCCCCTTCGTGACTATAACTTGTTGTCTGCACTACTCCTTAGCGATTGTCTTCCTGAACTTCGTAATATCAAAGAAAGCACAACTTGTAAGAACAAGCGCAGGCATCAGGACTTACACTCATCAAGGCGATGTCATAGCCCGTGCTGACGTCTTTGTATTTGGGATGAACGATAGCTCGATTCACCAATGCTTTAGGCCCATGCAACGCCTCGCTGGTGTTGTAGTACACGCTTGCTTCAACCAGAGTATAGCCACTTTAATGAAAAAAATAAAGAGATAACACCAATTGCGTCCAGCAAATTAGCGAGATAAGTCATCGCTTGAATGGTGGCCAGAGGCTGCGTTCTCTTGGCCAAACCATGACAATACTACCTTATCACATCCGCCAACTCATTTAGATTGAACCGTCGCGTAGAAATGATAGTAGTTCCGAGTGGTCGCCTTTTGCTTTTTGAATCTCAGCGCACGCAATGGTCATTTCTACTTACATGCTCCACGAGCGACAATTTCCATCTTCTTCTAGAGTGAGATTGGGCAGTTTACGTGAATAACGTGACCACAGCAAGCACAGGGCCGCGTCAGTAGGAGGAACATGGGAGATGCATTTGTCCTGCAGAGGGCGTCGTCAGGCTCTTGCCCAAAATAACATTACGAGTCACAAAATCGCAATGCAGAAGAGAGGAAACACATGTACCAGGAATTAGTTCCACTCTAGTTTCGCCTCTAGTTTTACGCGAAACCGTTGACGCTTCATTATGCTTAGCTCCATGGTGGTATTCCGTGATGCCTAATGCTTAGTCATTAGGACTGCCAACTAGCCAAAACCACATCCTTTTCAAGTTTGCACAAAAGGTAACGTACGATTCCGGTCACAGATACGTGTTACTCACGGGAGCTTCAGGCAGTGTGCTGCTGTTAGTATTATCTTGTTTGTTAATATGCTTCCACCACAGCGTAGCACTTGTTCTTTGCCGTTCTCGTCTTTTAGAGTTGTGCTAGCGCATACCTAAGGAAAACAACCAGACACATAAGTAAATGAAACGTCCCGATAAATCAAAAATTGGCTATCCCACTATCACACTCTATACCTGCTAAATATATTGTATATTCAATGGTTAGTGCATAAAACGACAACTGCTAACGTAAACGGGATGGACCAGATTGACAACGCTATACAAATAAAAAACACGGCAAGCACTCATAATTATTGGGTGTAGAAATATATCATTATGCAGTATGTCACAATTCGAAACAAGCCCATTGCAGAGTCTGTAGGGTTGCCTACTTAGGCGCTATGAACGGGCTATTTGATATTAGCTTCCACAAAAACAACACTTATCTATGCAATTTCAAGACTTCAACATGAACATATGTTGTGTAGGAAAAAAAATCACATCAAATATTAACATAAAAGTCGCCTTGACTGAGATAAGCTTTGTTCTCTGGCGCAGCCAAGCGAAATTTCATCACTATTCACGATTTACCTAAAGCGACTTATAATAATATTTCAGCACATCAACTAAGGGCTTAGGTAATTGAGTGGCGCATTCTTGCAAACTACGCCATCAAGATTTTCATCGCTGAAGCTGTCGCATTAGCGCTCTCCAAATTAGAATATGACTCTTTACGTATTGCAGAGGGCTTAACAGTGGTTCAAATTCAAATTTCAAAGCACCACAACCTTCTGCTGTACATTACAAAGCATATTAGCGTATTCTATTTTATCACAATGCATAATTGCTTTCTGCAAAAGCTCATCAAGCAGGATAGAGAAGCGTACATCTATGCTTGAAAAGTACATGAAACATTGCTTACAATCCACGGTATTTGTAATTTGTTCATTTTTTCTCCATTGATGATTCGACCCAACGGTTCCGCTCGTCCGCATTCTGCAAAAGAGATGCGATGCGCACTATTATGTATCAGTTTCTCATCGTTCAATAACGTCTTGTGTGTTTATCTCAAGCGACTGACTGAGCACCTAGCATGAATCTCTTCTGGAAACTACAACATTTGAACAGAGAGTATCAGGTCATCTAATCAGCTGGGTGACAAAGCAAACAGAAAGCACAGATTGCAGTCGCCTTCTCATCGATAGCCATCATTCTTTAATTACAGCTTTTACTGTCGCATTCAGATAACTTGCGTCAAAAAGTTCGAATGGACATCTATGCAATTCTTGCAGAACAGGATAACACCATCCTGAAGACTCGGTGTGGAAATACTTATAACGTATTTGTACTGAAACAAGCGAACAGATAGCACTGCTCTTCTAGAAAATTAGGTTGTAGTGGCATATAATAATTGCATATGCAGAGAGCAACAGAAAATTGTAAGGAGAGGAGAGGAGACGGGAAGAAGGAAAGACAGAGAGGTCAACCAGACGCGCGTCCGGTTTGCTACCCTGCACTGGGGGGAAGGGATGAAGGCATTCAAAGAAATAAAGAAATATGAGGGAAGGAATCACTGTCAGGGTATATATGCGCATTGCACGCCTACAAACAATCGCTTAACCCGCTTCATTTTAACTATAGCATCAAACCCCTCATCGCTTTGTGGGCCTGCGACGCGTAGGGCCACGATCCAAGGACCTTCTCTTCCGAGGACGGTCTGTTGCAGTCTAGTTTCTCCAGCGCCGCGCGAAGAACTGTCGCGTTCGTTCACAAAGCGATCACAAAAACACAGTAGATGTTCTAGCAACTTGTCACTGCTGCACGAGTCGCATCTGGAGATGTCTGCCATTCCTATACGAAAGGAGTATGCTTTCGTGAAATCCACTCCCAACCACAGGCGGCACAGTACAGTTGCGTCACGGCGAGAGACGTGCGATGGAACATGCAGCTTCCTCGACGGGTGGAGTTTTTGTAGGCGGCAGTTCCAGACAGTGCGGCCGTTCAACCAAGCTTGCGACATTGTCTCAGCAACCGACTAAAGGTCCCTCGCAGCATCTGTTCTTGACAATAGCACTGGGGCTGTCTGGCCGTCCTCGTAGGTGGACTGGGCGGCATCATCAGCAAGGTCGAAAAGAACTGCAAATATATACCATCAGAAGTGGCGTGCTTTTCGTTGGAAAAGCAAAAAGAGAGAGATAAAAGCGAAGGAAAGGCAGGGAGGTTAACCAGGTTATACCCGGTTTGCTACCCTACACGGGGGGAGGGGGAAGGGGAGAAAAAAGAATAGAGATAGCGAGGAGGAAAGAGGGAACAAGTAATACGCGCACACACATCAGTGTTCACCGCATACACACAGACAGTCACAACGGAGAAATATTAAAAATCGGTTCCTCTGCGAGATGTTAAAAAAGGCTTGCAAGAACTGGCTCCAAGGAATCGAGAACTTGCAGAGCGCATTGAGCTGACGGAGTTGTCATTCCGTTGAGGAGAGTGCGCATCGTGTTCATGAGAGACCTCAACACAGCGAGGACTTGTAGGTTCTTGTCGTGGCAGTCATCTGTGGACGATGAAGCACACTGCGGGGCATTCTGCATCGGCTCTTTATGAGTGCGCAGTGGTGGCAGCGAGGGCCACGCGACATCCGCCGCCGCTTTCAAAACTTCTGCGTCTTTCCGGCTCTCCAATTGTGATGCATTGGGCGGTGGTGGTGGCGGCAGTGGTGGTAGCTGTCGCTTAAGGGAAGTCTGACGCTCTGTCGGAGTAGGAGATCGCGTTGTCCGTCCAGATTTGGTAGCAGTAGTTTTAGACCTTCGTCGCCGACGCGAGCGTCGTTGTCTATTTATCAACACGTCAGCAGCCTCTTTGTGCGTCGAGCCGTCCCGCACCATCTGTTTCATGACACTCCATTTTTTTTTCACTAATGGACAGTCCCTTGATGAGGCTTCGTGTGATCCATGGCAGTTGGTACACTTCAGGGCAGTTGCTCGTCAGGATTCCGCATTGTGTGGCTCTGCACAGCGGGGGGCAAATCGCCACGTTCCTGCAAACTCCGCTGACATGGCCCATTTTTTGACATTTACGGCACCGGAGTGGTCGTGGTGTAAACGGACGGACCACGTGACGAAAGTGTCCCACCTTCACGTGGGATGGCAATATGTCACCTTTGAAGACAATCTTTACGCAACGCGAGTTGCCCAGACGTGAGACTTGGACGATGTTGCTATGGTCACTAACTTCCTTGATGAGCATTGCAAGGTCGCCACAAGGAATGGAGATGTCGGCATCGTATATTACACCTACCACCATGTCCTTGTTAAGTGGAAGGTGAGCTCGAACCTTGATACCGTCGAAGTCTGTGACCCTGGTCAGAGCAAGCAGAGATGCCTGGTGTATAACGTCGATAGCCAAGACATTCTTGCGGGGGTTGACTCGAACATTCTTGATTTCGTTTGGAGCCAGAGACTCGAGTTTTCTCGAGATGGTCTGCCGATTCAAGTGTCTCAGATTGTCCGATGGCGAAACAGGCACAGACGGTGTAGTTCATTGAAGCCTCCTTCGGCTTCACAGTAGATGCGGTTGAAGCTGGTGAAGCAGCCATAGGTCGTCGTTTTGGTTTACGACTGTAAACAGGCGTGAATTCATCGTCGGAATCGTCACTGCTTGCCGAATACAGTTCGGTGGACTCACTGTCGGCGTCGCTGAGTTCGCTGTTCCGTTTCCTCGAGGGGCCCGCCGACGGCGGAGGCATGCCTGGAGGGTGTGAAGGCCAGTCTACTTCCAGGGTAGCGAAATAAAATACCGATGGCTACGCGAGGAACATGAAAAATCACCAAATACTGTCACCCGGTAAAAAAAGCGCTGTGCAAGACCTAGGAAGAGCAAACAACTTCATTTACCAGTAAGTGAAACTGAAAGTTAGAGCCAGATCACACAGGGAGGCTAGGTCAGGGTTTAGGGGGCCGCGGCTGCAGCTGTGTATTCCGCCACCCTGGATTGTCTTTCTTGTCCCGCAGTTCTGAACGCTTTCTCCCATTTCCGGGTAAGAAACCAAGATGTAGGAGTACACTGGGTAAAGGAGGATGTCAGGTGTGGCTTTATTTGGGGTGTAGGTAGGTCGCATCACCAAAGATAAGTTAAGCCTGAGCTAAGCCGCAAAACGTACGTGACTAGACAATATTCAGTACCTGCAGGATCTCATGTCCTTGCTGTGTGCATGAACGCCTCCGCCAGTGCGTGACACATTGAGCTTCAACGATTTCAGTGACAGTGTTATGGAGGACCTATTGAATAAGCCCTTTCGTTGGCCGCCCATCTGGGGAGTGCGGCGGCTACTCTTTGGACCTAAAGAGTTTCTTGAACAAAGGTATATGTCCATCTCTTCGTGAGAATTTTTTTTAATCTGCACTGCACTAAAATAACTATGCGTACCATTACTAACCTTCACGAATAGGTGATGCTAGACAACACGTACCTGTTGCGGAATTCCTTTTCGATGCCCTCGATTTTCCACAGTACACCTGTGAATGTCACAAATCATGCATAAAGCTCATTTCAGGAAGGGGCGCACTGATCTTTACTAGACTTTATGCACAATAGAACAAACACATTCGATTTCCCCTTTTGCGTTGCGTCGTGAACTGCTTGATGCCTAAGAGCCTAAGAGCAACCTTATGAATTAAACTTTAAAACATATTAGTGCTGTTATAACGTCATCTACGGAAATCACTGAAGCGTAGATAATGAATAATCCGTTTCCGTGGCAGTTTATTTGTATGCTGCAAAAAGGTTCTCGAGTAATTTTTTTTTCAGATATTCCGCTCATATTGCTTTGTACTACTCTTACAGTTCATTTTTACTTCTAGCAAATGTCACGTGATGCTTTTTGAGATTATATGTCATTCATAGCATTTTGACAGTCCGTCGTTGCACCATACTCTCCAAGTCTGATACGTCGACGTATATAACAAGGCATTTTTTACAGGATTTCGCATTGTAACAACGAATACAAAGAACCATTGGGCCTAACTTATTCAGCGTGCTAAATATATAAGCAGCTTATAAGTATATAAGGTGCACAGTGCTCTAGCGAATTCTGTACGTTTAATGTCGAAGTGATTTATAGTATGGCGTGCTGTCAGCGCAAAGATGAAAAGCTAGTTCATCTTTAAAAGGGTTTAAACTTGAGCTTCTTGGTACGGATTCATAACTGCAAACAGCGCGGGCAAACGGGACAAAAAAAAACAGACAGCAGCGCCATGTCCTACCTGTCTTTCTCGTCCCGTTTGCCCGCACTCTTTCCAATTATGAAGCTAGTGAATCTTACACTAGCTAGCGAGCTGCTCAAAGCCTAAGAATGCATATGCAGTGCGCTTTTCATGGGTATGCAGATTTTGACCACGTTCCTATATTTTATTAAATTGTGCAGAATGCGTTTGGTAATTATTCTGAGCTTTTAAAGCCTCCCAATCGGTCACTTAGGCGGGAGTTTAATTACAAAAAAAGCAGCAACAACTGTACGATGACAAGATATATCAGAAATAACTATGAAAAAAGAAATGAGAAAGCACTTGCGTGATGAGCGACTAATACAGTCGCGATGAAAATTACTGTAGCCCATCTTCTCATCTCGCTGAGTGAACCTTGCTTTGAAATGAAAAGCGGCGCAAGTGTCGTAAGGAGCTTTCAAGAAGGCTGGCAGCGTACTTACACGCAGTGGCGAGCGAACTGCCATCATGAACTTTTGACAGAGCGCCCATGAACGCGCCAGTGATTTCAAGCTGTTTTTTCCCCTCAAGCGGTGATCAACATAAATGTCATCGTTGAATGTGTTGGGCTGCTTTTTCATATAAAAGATAGTTTATTTTTATGCGCAGGCTATTTATATTTTGCCTACTCAATCGGCAGCCAGAATCAAACGCATGCAGAAGCATTCCAAGCGACCGCAGTTTTATGAGCCATATATATTTATCGCGTTTCGAAGTCTAAAAACAGTTTGATGACGTTGCTAGGTCGTGTGATGCGGACAGACTGAAATGTTCGTTGGTTGCTGCCGTCTTCCCCTCGGTTCTTAATTTTCTTACGGCAGTGTTTATTCCAAAGGTACCGAAATATAAATCGGTATCATTTAACGTGTTCCGTTCATTTGTGATGAAGCCGTGGATATGCATTCTCTCTCACTATTTCGTTCTATAAACTAAATAAATGAACTTGTGTTCGTGCGTAATGAAGGAAGATGTCAAGCAATGATAGCCTAAAGCAATATTACACATGTAATACAGAAACCAGGGAGACGTATTGCGCTCAAAGTAATCGTACCACATAAAAGACTTACGAAAGACCCAGTGCACTTCACTCCAATTTATATAGAGCAACCCGCTTTGTATATTGTTCCTTCGTTCTACGCTGATACGCACACAAACGACGTGCCCTGCTGGGGCTTTTCCATCTACTTCTGTAATGGAGTATCTGACTGGACTTATCTCCTTCCTTTGGTAGGATAATTCTAACAATAGATTGCAGACCAGTAAAATATCAGTATAGACCAGGACAAAAAGCAGAAGTGAACTTAATAGCCCCGGAATGGAAAACTGAAAACATAGGGCCGATCCTAGGGCAGCCAGAAGTAGCTTGAACAGGTGGAAGATTGCGTACGACCTGCTATTGTATGACTACAGAGTCTTGGTTTCCAGAATTGTGACTTACTCGGGAACACATAAGCGGGACCCAGTCACAGTAGCCTCAGTTTTTGGAAATACCTACATGCTCACATGTAAAGCTCGGCTTGGTAGGGTTCTTACGAAACGAGAAGCATGGAAGCGTAGTCCGAATGGCAGAGGAGGTCAAATAATAGCGAGCTGTAGCATTGTGCTAGAGCAATGTGGAGGTCACTCTACCTAGACACTAAGCTGCCCGGTCGCGTAATGCAGCCGGCAGAATCATCGCCCTGGGATCCACGAGCAGATATTTCTATTGTGTATGTCACTAAAAGTCGTTCGATGAATAAGCAACCCTGATATATGAGTAACTGGTTCGTTATCATTCAATTGTCACTACCTTGCAAATCGCGCAAAGGCGGAGCCAAATAAACGGCCTTGATGTGACGTTATTTCGTATGTTTACAAATGATGTTTTCAAATGGGAGAGTTGTTGATGCTTTGTATTACTTGTGGCCACAAACAAAATCAGGCGATAGAAAATGCTGAGTCATTTTAGCCAAAGTCGCCATCGTCATGTGTATATGATGAAGCAATCTTCCTGTCTTGACGCTTTCTGCAGACAGAACCTTAATTCTAAAAAATGCCATATGAACTTCAACCCTGCTTGATTCTGCAAACTGCTTCCTCGTTATGACAGCTCTGAGATACCCCGTATCTACTGCCTGCACTGCATTGTTATTTGTAAACGCCTATCATACGACCCATTCATAGTACGCTGTGTCACGCAAAAACCATACAAAAAGCGATAAACGCGGCGTCCAAACTTTTCTCGACAAATTAAGGAAAACTTTACCTCTGACACCGCCAATGTAGCATACCTACTCGAGTGCGCCAGATGCGGTTGAGAGTATATCGGTCAGACAGAAACACCTTTCCGGATACGATTTAATACCCACAGGGTACACGCAAGAAATTCTCTGAACCACATATATCGGAACATGTGCACCTTCCTGGTCACTCCTTCAATGACTAGGCAACTATATTACAATCGGTTTTCGAACATACTGTGACCACAAAATTCGGGCGTCCTATCTGATATATAAATTCAATAGTGCCACGTCGGATAATAATGAAAGCATGCGCAAGCTTACATGCTTTTCTAGAGATGGAATAATTTTTTTTATCAGGAAGTCCGCTTAAATCACATTCCCCTTCAACGCGTCTTTTATAACCTTTCTTTTTGAATAGACAATCACCTTCTTCATTTGCTCCTGTTTATTTATTTATTTATTTATTTATTTATTTATTTATTTATTTATTTATTTATTTATTTATTTATTTATTCATTTATTTAGGCCGAACCACTCCAACCCTTGGCGGTGGGAGCGGTTCGGCCATTCTGCCACTGTGAAGGATTCCAGCGTGGTGCCATGACAGATGGTGGTTGATTATGTCTTTTTTGTACAAGCCCGTGCCGAAATACACATGGCTGCTGTTCCGCAAAAAGCAGGAGCATAATGCCGTGACTCACAGCGACCGGAAACGTGATCTTTTCACGCTCATACATGTGGCAATTCCCGCGTGCATTCTTTTGGTTTTGTGCACCTTCACAACAAAAACCGTTGTACCGTTCAACGGCTCTCATACGACGACGCCCTGTAACCATATTCACTCTGACGGAGCCGGTTCACTTAACGCAACGATAGTTAAAAAATGAGCAGTTGTCTTTGTTTTTTAAGTGTCTTTATGCCATTTCTCACATATTTCTTCGGATATATATATATATATATATATATGGCTTGAGTGTTCTTCGCTTCAACATATACTCGTAGCTATCTCTATTTCGTCGTTTTAGCGCTTCTGAGAACATCATTCAATTCGCTTCAAAACACTTCTTTTAAACAACTTTCCTCTCGCACATGCGTGGCCTGAAGAACGTGTTGATCACGACTACTTCGTCAGTTACAGCGAACAAACGTGACGTACTAGAACACCCGTGGCGTGAAAAGAAATATCAGATGTCTTGTGAATGTGGTCCTGCTTCTTATTTCACCTGTCGCGCTGACAGATATTATTGAACAGACAAGCCAATCTCGGCGTTAAAATGACATGCAAACAGGCAGGGCACATATAAATACAGACCGATATGCCGTGGAGCGAGACACCGACACAAATAAATATTGCAAGTACGGACAGCTGCATCTCCATGTGTTTATTGTCAATTTATTTTTCCTGCTCTGCGAGACGTTGCGTATACACCATGGCGCTTCTTGCTGTCATTTCAGGTGTTCTCTCTACTTTTCTGTCCGCCTGTAACAGCTTTATTGCACGTACTTGCCGCTGTTTTCCTCATTTACAGGAAAACATTGTTCAATAGATACGTTGATTTAACAAGGGCTCTAAATTTTGAAAACGTTGTATCCATGCCATCAGATTTTTTGTCATGCTATGATTATGGCGATAGTTATCTTTATGTGTATAGCCGCCTGTTACAAGTTTCTTTGTAGAATTTGCTTAGAAGAAGCGCGAAATTCTGAATCCGTAATTAAGGAAATAGTTAAGCAAATTTGAGCAAACTACTGCACCCGTTGCATAAAGCTGTTTCGCCCCAGTGTTTGGTATCACAAATGGAGGCAAATCATTTCTGTGCTTCACCGAAGCGAGCCGCTGTCCAGCATTTTGTATGAACTCGATATTTAAAAGAATAATCAGTGTTAAAGGAATTCTAAATACAGGAAAACGTGTGTCGCAAAGAAGCTTCACTGCGTTCAGAAGTTTCACACGAAGCGCTACCTGCTGACCAACGCCAAGACAACATCCTCTGCTCCTGCAGCGCTAAACGCCAGATGGCGCAGATTATCCGCAGGCGGTCACCGGCCAGGCTTCGAGCAGTACTGTAATAAGGCACCGTTTTCAAGTTTATTGGGAAAGAAGCGTAAAGTTTGTTTTCCTGGGCCACTCGCCCGCAATATTTATGACATAACTACATGACGAACATAAATGACAGGTCGTAACATTACAATCATAACATGCCTGTACGTCATGATATAAGTGACATGGTCTTTGGTTATCTCACGACCGTCTCAATAACCAAAAGTGGGATGGTATGACACGAGTGTATGAAGAAAATAAATGACAGACTTTAAAATGGCAATCATGAAATGCGTCACATGTACGTCATAATTTACATGCCATGGTCTTGGCGCTTTCGCAGCCGTTGCATTAAGTTGATATTATATCGAAATTAGCATGACATGCCAGTGTACGATGAACACAATTGTCAGGTCGTGGCGCGATAGTCATATTATGTTATGACCTGGAAATAAAAAACTTGACAATAAAAACAGGACATTCAAAAACATGACAATGAAAAACTTTTTTATTGTGAACAAGGCTCCCGCTTTGGTTGCCGAAACGTCAATACATTGTGTATCCTCTGCTGGTCGCCGTCCTCATCTTTTTATTTAATGGTTCATCCCGACCAGACGGGTCTTCGTCGAAGCCTTGATTTAATAAGTGAAACAGCAGAAGATGAGTGTATGACGAACATGAATGACTGATCGTAACTCGAAAATATGACATGCATGCACATCGCATGGTCTTGCTGCTCTCTTGGTCCATTTCGTTAACTTGATATGTACCAAAGATACGACAAGCATACGATAGTGAAAGACAGGACACGGCACGACTGACTTCATTTGTCGGAAAGCCAAACGGTGCTGGGAAAAAAGCTCCGTGCTGATTGCTTCGCGCTGCGTTGATTCCCGCAATAAGAGAGATCTGCCGGACTTTTCATAAAAATACATTACTGATGTCACGCGGTAAAACGCGAGAAAATATGTCTGAAGTTCTGAGCCGCAGTTCCTTTTTTTTTCTTTTTCAAAGAACGTAAGATCTTTCACTCGTTATTTATTTCCTCGATGCAATAACAACAAAGAGAAGAAAAAGGAACATGCGGGTTTTAGGCACTATTTCTTTTGAAGAAAGTTTGGGCTGCTTTCGGGTAAACAAGATTGCAAAGAAAGTTGGCACGACTTCGGCGTGGTCTCTGTAACGAAATGCTATTGGATTCACTTGGTTCGACAGTGAAAGTGTGACTAAAAAAGAATAGCAGTCGCACCAGCTGTTCCTCAGCATTTTTAATGTTACCTACACCGAGTTCGCTTAACTTTTTCTCTTTATTACGCTTCAGCTCTACAAATAACTCAGGCAGACATTGCTAAGGCAACATTTTTCATGTAGTAGAAATCGCCCACTAGACACTGCCAAATCTGATACGTCCTAACGCAGTTTTCCATACAGGTCGTTTATCCTTTGGGATTGACGTTGAATCGGCACCGACACAGTCAGGGTCTTAAGAAGTAAATGTTTAGTACCGGCATCTTTGAAAAAAAGTGAGATCGACAGAATTTGTACCACTTTTTTGAAACAGCCATTTCTCTCTTTTTTTTTATGTGCAAGCACTTTCTTTTTACCAAGTACAGGGTGTAGGTCCGCATGCATCTAACTCGTTTATGTGCTTGAAATGGCGGCAGTAAGTCAAAGGAAGACAGTTGTTCTTGTTCTACATATTATTGTGTTATTCGACGTGGGCACGGTGAGTTTGAAGACTATTTTCTTCGTTTTAGTATTTGAGGAGAAATTTTACTTTTATTGGTGCTGCTTGACAGCCTTGCTCATATATGCCGCCAGCAATGGACGCGAGCATTTCTGCGCAACTGGCCTATAAACATTTAGATGATGCGTGTATTTCCGAAGTACGAATTTTTTATAGAATTTGATGGCTGCGCAAGTTGGAAGTTTCAGGAAAAAAGCGATGGTATCGACAGGAACTAATCGGTGCGCCTGCCCTGTGTTGATCGTTTCCTTGAACCTCTTGGATTTGTCCTAAATTTACAAAATATAAGGAGTTGCAACGAACGGAATCCCAGAAAATTGCTTTTCTGTTTTCCACTACGTAAATTAGCGCATGTTTTCTTTGAAAACACACTCGTTCAAGTTTTATTTGTACTTTCTGGGTTTTAAACCGGCGCACCATTTTCCCATTAAGAAGTGACAGAATAGACAGTCTTAAGAGTCTTAACAAGTCATAACATGCAGGCGTTGCATCTCCTTCAGAAACACCTATTTTGCAGCACACTTGTCGCGCATGTTTTAAGAGGCCAAATACTGTTGATCTGTCGTGAGTACCAGAACTTGTTTTTTATTGTCATAGAAATTACATGGACACTCGAGCGTAATTTTTGCCGTTGCCATCAGCATCGCCGGATTTTTCCGTAGAAAGTCCAATTTCATAACGTCGCCCCGAGCGTCGTATATTCCAGGGCCGATTCCAAGTGTAATAAGACTGCACATGAGCGCGTCTAAGCGGAGATGAAATACACAGGCCGGCACCGTCGTGCGAAGGTGCATGAAGGGTCGCCAATGGAGGGGGGGGGGCTGCATTTTTGATGCTGAAACTACGAACTTTCTGAAAAGAGCGTGGTCGCGCTCGCTATCTCAAGAGAGATTCGTAGATGGCTCATACCTTTGTGGGTGACGTGCTCTCACAGCCTACTTTGCACTAAAGAGATAGATAGCACGAAAAGCGTTTCGCACACTCTAGCGGCGGTATTCCTTTACGCCACAGTTTTGCAAAGTTACGCTAGGCCGGATCTTAAAGTAGTTAGCTGTTAGTTATACTTCGTAAAGCAATCTAATTGTTTTTATCGCATTCATTGGTTCGCCCTTGCAGTGAAAGTGTGACTACAGTCAGTACACCAGGAAACTCGTGTGGATACTGAAAATTCCGCAAATAGTACCATAAAGTAGTGGATATGAGCGCTTAATATGCGGCACGGTCTAGCGCCGATTGTTTATTTTAAATTTTGCGTCTAAAATGCCAGCAGTTTTCCAGTCTACTTTAAACTAAAATGAAGCAGTATTTAGCCGATTTTTAATTTCTCTCTGCTATTAAAAGAAAGTACACCTGCGTGATCAAGTTGAGGCCTAAAATAGGTACGAGAAATCACTTTATGTAGTCGAGTTCTCTCCTGAACACCGAGTGCTCGCGGTTGGTAGCATCATGAATAGATTCCTTGCTCTCTCTACAGCACTGCAGAGTGTTCTACCCTGTCATGCAAAATTCGTTATCACTTACTGAATTCCCATCGCATATTGATATAACCACTGATATTCATGTTCAACACATCTTGTTTTACTTTGTATTTTTATTGTATTTGGTACTCTGCACTTCTGCCACATGCCTTATTGGCTCCGCTACATTGAAATAAACAAGACATAAGTAGCATGCGTCTTCCACGGCGCAAGAAATGAAATAACTCACAGGGTCCCTTTTGCATTCGGCTAAGACGAGTAGGAGGTGCAATACATCTTTTTTTTTTCATCTGATACGATGTATTGATACTCCCCCGCCCCCTTCCGCAAGCCTTCCGCTCCTCGGTAATGCATTCAGCTGGGCTTGTTAGTACTGACTGAACGCTTCCACAATACTAGCGAAAACGCACAAAGACTACAAAGAAAGACACACGACACTGGCCTGTGTATTTTTGTGTAGTCCTTGTGCGTGTTTGTTAGTATTGTGCAAACGTTGAGTCAGTACGTTCTTGTGGCTTTCTGCGTAGTCTGTGCGTGGTCGCTAGTATTATGGTAGCTTCCTGCAGCTAGCATGGTTTTGCACTGCCTCCAGGATCAAAGGCATCGCAAGCTTCGTGCACTTCACCTGGTTTAGCAGTGCCTGTGTGATCGGCCCACCTTTCACCGAGTGACGATGCCATATGTGATGAAGTTGGGATGGGTCGTCTCGTTAGGTGACGTCACATTGACATCATCACATCCGAAATGTCGGCAATATGTGATGCCGTGTCATGTCATCGTGTAATGATAACCTTTTTGCATCACTCGTATTGACGCCGATGGTCGATTTTCGCACTTGATGAGGTATTTAAGGCTTTCGCCTTCATAATTGAGTAGTATTTAAATACACGAAGTGGTTTGAGTGGGCAGCGCGAAACCGAACCAAGGACGTAAAAAACGGTTTCGCGAGGGCAGGTTCTCAAATATAGCATTAAATAAAACGAAAATATATGTTTTGTTTGTTTCACGGCACTGAAAGTTATCATTTGTTTATGAAGTATGTGCGTGCCCTAAGGTATCGTATTTGAATATTATATTTTTCCGCAGGTTTCGTGTGAGCGTATCAATAGCGCCGGTGAGTTGAATTATTTGTTATTTTTCTCTCAAATTTATGTGAAAGCAGGTACTTCACGGGTATAATTTTTTGTATCAAGCAAAATTGTGACAAAAATGTCATCTCTGGCTCCTTCCAGCTGCTTTCTGTAACTGTATATAGTGATGTGCACTATAATACCATCAGTTGAATTGTGACCAAGTTCCACTCGTCTCAATTTGAGGCTCTCATTAGCGAGGCCCTAACCAAAAGGTGGTGTATACCAGGGGTAAGTAATATATAACCTCAAATTATGAACGAGATGGGGATAGAACAGCAAGTGGGAAGCTGAAGTAAGCTTTAGACCAGCGGCATGTACTGGTAAGTCACATGAGGCGTAGGAAGTAGCATCAAGGAATTTAGGCATGACACGGAAGTCGCATGATCAAAATGAAATATGACGTGAGATAGGAAGATGCTGCACTGCGGTCATAAAATCGCGATTCAATAACTCAGGCGTGTACCAATTTTTTTTTCGTAATTCGAGTTAGTACGTTTAGCGAATGTCCTTCAGGCAATTACTGCATTAACTGCTTCACATGCGTCAGAATCTCGGACACAACTGTGCAGAACGATAGAAAATTTTGCACAACCCACTTGCATACGGTTAACAGCTTTACTATAAAAAACTATGTTTCTTGGGGTGTTCAAATTTCATGTAGTCTTTTTAACATGTATCAGGCATTGTTCTGCTTAGACTTACTTTTTATCGAAGAGATATGCACAGTGACTGTTCTTTGTTAATAACTGTCATTTATATTCTTATGTGTAGAGCTGGCACGTATGTGTGTTCTGGCAGCTTCGATAGGACGGCCCAGAGTACCTTTAGCGATTTATTTGGCAAATATTTTCGTTCTCTATCAACCGTTTAGGAGTTTCAACGGGCCTATCAATTAGACAAGCTGTCTAGCCAAATATATTTCACGGACAATTCTCTAGATATCTTGTATGACAGAATATCATCCTTTGATTTGATATTGCTGGAAATAAACTGAGCTTATGTGCATAAGGCTATGCCAAGTCAACTATTACTATCTTGTCAAAGAACATACTGAGGGCCATTATGACTGGAACTCTTAGAGCTATACGATATGACGTCACGACAGGAATCACCGGGGCCTTTATAGAGTCATCTATGGGCCATATCATACCCGAAATTGTGTGCAAGGAGAATAACTCCTTGGTTGCCTACGCAATCATTACGCAGATTGCGGTACATCGAAGGCCGCCCTTGGCAGGATTCTTCATGGCAACATGGCCGACAGAACTCAAATTCCTTGGATTGTAAGTTGATGTAACGATGATGTTTCGTAATATTCGAGAATATCTCTGACGTGGGCGCAGAAAAACGATCGGTAATTTAGCTAGACACAAGAAGATATTTCGCAATTTATCATACCATTCTTCATCATGAGTATGAAAGCCTAGATTTGCCTCGTTTTAACAATGCCATCGCAGCAGTAGTCCATGACATAAGCTTGAGTGTGCAAATATTTGAATAGCCTTAATGTCAAATAATAGGTTTTCGTATTACATTCGAGGATTATTTATTTTGCACACCTGTTTATCTACCCAATGATACTACTAATTTGGAAATAATTTGTTTGTAACATATTTTTTATCCGACTATTCAGAATGTGATAAACGCAGGTGCACTTCAAATGTCTAACATCACGAGTGTCTGGACTCAATGTGTCGAATGACAAGCGTAGTTCGTATGCAGCGACATAGGTGGCTGAGCAAACACATAGGAAAAATTGCGAACAAGGCTTATAATCGCAAACTGAGACACTAAATATCACAGCGAGATTGTGCTAAGCGACGCGCCCATTGCAAATTTTGTGTAAGGCACTCGTGTGATAAACGCTAACGAAGTTACGGCACACAATGGTTTCATCATTGGGAGTACGAAATACGATTCGAGAAGAAAGCAGTTTTTTCTTAAAAGCATGTCGCGTCTTGTACAACCAAAGGCTGTGATTTTTGTTTTTTTTTGTTTTTTGCTCTAAATAAAAGTAGGAATATTTTATGAGACGAATATCTATGTTTCAGGTACAAATTGAAGTTATATACCGATGGAACGAAACAGCTTTCATGAGCGTTCTCTGTGGTGGCAGCATTATATCACCGAGTTATATGCTGACAGCAGCCCATTGTGTCCATCACTTGTAAGTAGAGACGGGGCAAAACTTTGCCTTGTTAAGAATATGGGATCTCTCAGCTTTAACGCAAAGAAAAAGTGATCTTACTTAGCACTATTAATTTGCCCTGTGTACATGTGATCACTGTATGCGACATAGCCATCACCCGATACTTGGATCAGCTAGCTAAGCGATAAACCAGAATAACAGCTCTGCGGACCACATTCAAATTGCTATCTATCTATCTATCTATCTATCTATCTATCTATCTATCTATCTATCTATCTATCTATCTATCTATCTATCTATCTATCTATCTATCTATCTATCTATCTATCTATCTATCTATCTATCTATCTATCTATCTATCTATCTATCTATCTATCTATCTATCTATCTATCGGGTCCTCTCCTTCATTAGGCTCTGAACATTTCGATATCATTGCAAGGAAAAGAACGAAAAATTCATTGTTATTATCAATAGCGTCTATTAATGAGTACAGTTCTCCCAGACGCATTTATTTTGTTATGTTTAGGAACACTCTGCCGTTTCTCGGGCGAGCTTTCTACAACACAACCCAATCGGGTAAGGGACCCAGTGTGTGGATTGAAGATATGATCTACCACCCTAAGTTTCAGTGGATGACGATATCAAATGACATTGCCCTTGTCAAAGTAAGTCGTTGCTTAATGTTCTACAATTTAGCACCTCAACACCAATCTATCAAACACAATCTTTGACTCGTTCAGACGAAAAAAAGGCATAGTTTTGCCGCAGTGTTGAAGCAATGAATGCGATAGCAATTTCAATGTTACGGTATGTAAGCCTAGCAAATAACTAATTCATTGACTCCACAGAATGTTGGCGTATGGACATAGGTATGGGCAGCGTTTCCCGTGGGGGGTAGGGAGAAAAGATGCACCGCAGCCCACTCCCTCTCCTTCCTCTTTTGTTCCAATCCAAACAACAAAATGCTCCACAATGGATAAAAAAATAAAAATGAGGCGATGGCGTGCTTCTCAAAAAGGCTTGCCTTAGTTAATCGGTTTTCTGGAAGTATATACACGGAAAGTAGACAGTTTTTGGAACGCAGCATCATGGTCCTTTGGCGCCCATTATCGTCTAAAACATCCGAGCCTAGTGAATAACGGCATAGGGAGATTTTGTCCCCCTTTAGGTGATTAGTGAACGCGGCAGACCCCCCTCCCGCCCCATTCGTACGGTTATGCGCATGCAAACAGGACCGCGGCAGCAAGCGTAGCGACCTTTGTGCTGTCGATCACTTCAACGCAAACAGGACAAAGAATGCATCACGTACAAAGGTATGAGCCGTCTGTAGATGCCTGTCATGATAGAGCGCGCGCGATCGCACCCGGCCCGTCAAGGTACGCAGTTCCTGCAGGAGTAACGCCGCCGCCGCCTCTGCGGCGACCTCTCTCACGCCCCCCACGGGTCTTACGTGCTACCAAAGACGGCGGGCGAATTGCCTTTCTTCCTCAGCGGCGATCGACAGCAGCCCCCACACACTTCCGCTCGCACATAGAAGATGCGACGCGTGGCTTTGTCAACAGTTGATACATCATTCAGCTGGAAATAGACTGATCGAAAGCACTTCGCGATTAGCAAGGTTTAATAGAGAGTGGTACGTGTGTATCGAGAAAAAAAAAAGATAATCAGTAATATCTGCGCTACTGGTATAGAAAAATTCATGCATTAAAATATATTTTGTAGCGCGATGAGAGGAATGAATGCCGTTTGGATGGAGAGAAAATCTGTCTACGCCAACTACTTTTCGGTACCAAACACCCTTTGACTGTTTCCGTTCGTCCGTCCGTCCGTCCGTCTAGCCGCCCATGTCGGAGTGCTCTCGTGCTCACCTCCTTAAATTTGTACGTAGCAGAATCGGCATATAAGGGCGTGAGTGTATGATGACCATGACCGAGAAGTCAAGGCATGAACAATTTGTCGTTCTTCTCGCGTACCACATGACACTCATTCACACTCACGTATGGCGAATACCCACATACCATGGACCGTTGTACACAGCGCTACAGGTTATTCACAGTTTGTATCTACACAGGAGAGCGAAACTACCTGTTGAAAGCGTTATAGTATACTTTGCGTGGACTACACGGGGAAAGACATAACATTTGATATTACTAGTAATGTTTATTTCTTGTATACCTGTGGGCCCTTTCCTGTTTCGTGTATGAGCGGCGCACTGCAAGCGTCGAGCTGTCGTGGTTGTTCGCGCTCGTCACTTGTTCGTGTTCGCGCTCATCCATTGCTTCTCCCTTGCGGCGAAACTGTGACTTTTTTATACATCTATAAATAACCGTAGCCGCAACCGCAAAACAAGTGCACAAGAAACATTGCAGAATGTTGTATCAGATGTCGGCTGCTCGTTCCGAAGGCACCACATGCATGCTGCAAGTCTTTGGTAACGACAACATAGTTCAAACGTTGTATGGGGCTTTGTGTTAACGTGGACCCCCCCCCCCCCCGTGTGGGCTTATTTCTATTTGAATGCATGCGCTTCTAGTTTTTATCTACTGTACTTACTATTCTGACGCTTAAATCACTAAACCGGATGTCATTCTGATAATCATCTAGGCCTTCCGATTGTTGTCTTCACTTGTTTTCACTGCTTTCCTAGTGCGACGGGTTTCAGCGCGTAAGGGTGTTCGAATTACGATACGCAGGTTGAAAAACCGTTAGATTTCGACGACCATGTGCGACCAATTTGCCTGCCTACCAGGATGATGCGCCTTGATGGAAAACGAGGGATGGTTTCCGGCTGGGGCCTAACGGAGGAAAGCAAGTAACGATAGCTCAATTTACGCTATCCCGAATGTGGGGGGGCTATAAATATGCCATATATGTTGAGCACCGTGTCCTGATTTGCCTCCTGGATTAGCCTTCTTGCTTCACATAAATTCTTAATAACAATAGCTGTCCTTACTACCCTACAGTAGAAACTGCCTGTAAAAAATTTCTGCCTATGTAGAAGGGTGCAAGTCGGTCAAGGCAGTTGTAACCGTACTAACTTAAAAAGGTAGAAACGGTTACTAATGGCACCCACGGAGGAAAGATTACGCCTACACTTATGCATTTGCCTAAGACGACTCTAAGGCGAAACCACCGTCTTCTTTTTCTTCCCAGTCAATGGTATCGAACCCTCTCCCCCATAGCTTTCTGCCCTCAGGATGACTTTGCACTTTTTCCGGGATCGGAGGCATTAGAACTTTTCTGAACTTCACGTTGTTTTGCGGTGCTTCCGCGAGCTTCCCACCTTTGACTAAACAGCGATGTCATGATGATGACGCCTGCATGTGACACCACGTTAAGGTGGCGTCACTTTGACGTCATCAGTATGAAGTCACATGTGACGTCATCACAAGTTACGTAGTGCTTATTCTTCAATTGCTTAATGCTCGTGAGTTCTACTATCATCCCGTTATTTTGTCCACCACTTGAGGAATGCCTCTGTCAACGATCTCGAATGGCACGTCTTTCTCGCTATTTCTCGATCGCTTCATTTCTCTCGTCATTTGTGTACTACATTTGATGCAATATTAAATCACCTCAAGTATCTGGAATAAATGGTGCTGTGTTCTAATATTCTTCAATGCAGTCTTTTTTGTGTTTTCTAGATGGCACTAGATCCGATTCCTTAATGTACACATTGACAAAGATCCTGCCATTTCGCGAGTGCAGTGTTGGCTTCATACTGCCTGGCCAGAAAGAAGCGCTGAACGAAAAAAACATATTGTGTACCTTGACTCCCGGGAAAGGCAGCTGTCAAGTAAGTTGTGACACTGTAGCCTGGAACAAATTATCAGATAATCAATAGTTCAATTAGTCTAAGAAGTAACATGACGCTTGAATACGACCGAAAAGACAATGTGCTCGACTACGCTGTCATTAGACACCTAAGTTCTATTTCGAAGCGCTTGAGCTATGCTTTCGTGTACATCGGTGCCTTAACGGTAATATAGGACAAGTCTTTCTGTCTGTCCTGGGTAAAGTTACGCGCTACCTACAATTATGAATCATTGCCAACTAGCTTGATCAAATTGTCTCTTCGGTTACTCTTTCAAGTAAAGTATTACTTATTAAACTGCAGTTAAAGCAGCAAGTTATGCCCCCTGTATCTCCCTTGTCGTCTCCCTTGCCGATCGCGGAGACACACCCAATTCATTTGGGTGTGTCTAACGAGAAGACGGGCCTTTAAAAAATGCCCTTTCTTTCATAGCAAGGGGCACGTCCCGGCAGAATTTTTAATTTTAGGTACACTGCGATGATTCATCCATCACCAGCCACCTCGCGCATATATTGCGTGTCATGTGACACCCTTTGGCAAACAAGACTCATCCATATTTGCCACCTTGGCTACAGATGGCGCTACCTGACACATCCAGAGATTACACGCACACAGGTACCCATTAAAGTGAACGGGGAATTCCCTCCACCGTAGCTCAATTGATAGAACTTCGGACACGTAATTGGAAGGTCGGGGTTTAGACCCCACCAGTGGAAATAGTGCTTTTTCGTCCACTTTAGTTCATTTCAGTTTATGTGATAATTATTCCACCGCATTCAAAAACAGCCAACTATGTCTCCTACGTTTTTCTTGGCTCAATTGTCTGTTAGATTCATTTGTCATAGGTGCATAGTTAGTTACAATACAAGTGTTGTCGACACTATTGTTATAAGAAAACTATTTATGAAGTTCGTGTTCGTACCTAAGCGCGACCACACGTGAAATAATACTCACGGTATGATGTTAAACGCTGACGACTGTTATCATAATACACAGCTCGTTCTTCTATACCATTTTTTACTCTTTTTGCACTAATTCCATACGATTCTTTCCTACAGTAGCACGAGTTGTCGCAATGTTGCCGCAATGTTGCGAATCTTGCCATGACGTTGCTTCAACTTTGTGATAACATCCGTGCAGCTAGACTATTCCTTTATTTCAGATTTCTTGGCTGATAACGCATCTCCTTCCAGGGCGATTCCGGTGGACCCCTCACAGTAAGCACGAGGAAGGGTCGATCAATGCAAGTCGGTGTTGTCTCCTACGGCCGAGGGTGTGGCAGGCGTTACGATCCCGGCATGTACACCCGCGTTCACCACTATGTCCGTTGGATCAAGAAACAGATGAGAAGACCGAGGCGTCCTCGATGGCGCATACCAACAGTTATAGAAATGATAAACAAATATGTCAGTGCGCTCGGGTGACGAGCCACCAAGCGCCGATTGAGAGAGAAATTGGTGAACTTATCTCTGTTGGTCATAACTATTTTGTCGTAACGCTAGGGCTGTTTTACGTCGCCTCTATTGCGAAACTGTCGATCGTGCGCGTACATGGCTCATACGTATTACATATTCGAGGCTTCTTAGGCGTCTTCCTAGCATCTGGCATTCCTCTCTGGCTATTCTATATATCGCTTGTGCAAAGTGTGTAAACGAAATGCTTTCCGCTGCAACTCTAAGTAGATGTCATGCAACAAGACATATATATAGTCATGTATTCTCTTCGGTGAGTCCTTGGTTAGATCACACAAACTCCACCATTACAGCACGCTTAAATATCCCGTACGTCTAATCAGCCGAATTTCAATACGCTGCGCCTGCTCCTTCGCATAATTTACGTTATTTATGCACATGCGAATAGAACCAAGAAGTATGCTTCTCCAGAGGAATAAAAGCATGCTTTGACCGGAGAAATAGTCAACGAGGCAATCCCTAGGTACTCGTCGTTCCTAACAACCCAATACTGCGTACAATCTTTAAAGAAGGAGAAACCATGTACACATCGCAATCCTTCAATAAAGAGCGCTGCGCACTTTATGTGACTTGTTTTAATGCACGAGGGGTGTGGTTGGCTTGATTGTGCTCGTGTATATATATATATATATATATATATATATATATATATATATATATATATATACATTGTACATGTATATTGTACAATGTATATTGCACCTTGGAGGCCTGGAAGTGTTGAGTAAGGGGCGCTGCAAGGAAATCACGGGCAAACTTCTACGCAAGAGGGTTATCATGCAAATGTTTCGATATACTAAAAAGTGTAGAGACTTGTGTGCTTTCTTTACATTGGTAATCCTTCCAGAGCAATCATCGCTGTGAACGAAATGGTGTAAAACGTACCGCACTGTCTTTAAACAGATAATAAGACATAAATAGCTTGCACAATAAAGAATTCTGGAATAATAAAAGTACTACAAGATGGGAAATGAAGTAGAACACGGAAGTGTAATCCTACGTCAAATATAAAAATGCTACAATCGCCGTTGTTTCATTCGTTGCAGCCGCATATTTTTTTTAATCACAACGGAAAAAGGTTTGCCGTTTTGGGTAAATACAATCGGCGCGTGAGGCACATTTGGAGGGCGGGGGGGGGGGGGTGACGCTGTCGCACCTGAAACATGTCAACTCCGCGTCCCAGTGCCGCCATCTCGACCAGTCTGTCTAACCGGTAATCAGGTGTAGACTTTTTGCAGGATAATTGTAATAGTAACTAAGGACTATTGTTAATAAGGACCATCTTGCAGGACTGTTGCAATATTACGGACCTAGCGTTATCACGAAATAACACGACCTTCTTTTTTTGAAATAGAACAATGGGCAATTGGACTTCTAGAGAGCCGGCTATCACAAAATCACATGTTTACCAAATAACCAATGCAACAAGGTGAACACAAAAACTTGCAATGAAGCTATCAAGCACAGCCAAAAGTCTTTCACACGCTAACGAGGCGAGTACGTTTAGGCGAGGAAAAAAATGTGATCACCTATGCCCATCCTGACAGAATACAAATTTCGAGTTGTTACTGCGCATAACAAGCCCTTTTATACTCTTTACATCAGCTTACATGTGCAGGAGTTCCCGGCACATAAAGTTTGCGTAAATGCTGAATACTTTTTTAGCGTTAAATCGTGTCCGCTCTATAAGTTTTCATGGCGTAGTATGCTTTTAGTAGTTTCAGAAAGTTTCGAGGCTCATTCACTGCATATAAGCAAGCGTAGTAACCTCGTATCTCGTTATCTTCTTCGATTGTCATCCGTCAACCGCTTCTTTTGTAGTACTAAAAGGCGAGCCAGTTAGTACATGTACATCGTAATAACTTTTCCTAGCGAAGACTAACACGCGGACAAAGAGAGGGAACGACACCAGCGCAGCTATCAACTGAAGGCTTTATTCAGCAAAGGAAAACATATATAACCGACCATGTCAACCGCTGCCCATGCGAACCGTCGTAGGTGCAATATCCGGAGCTATCGCGGCGTATCTGCTACTACCCCTTTCTTTCAGAAGCAACACTTATTTTTAAATGCGAGACATCTTTTGCTTGGGGCTGTGTCCAGTGGCGGCGTCCACGCTCCACTGCGCATGCGCCGATTCTCTCTCCCGCTCTCCTCCTTTACGCAGATGTTCGGTCACCTTCTGTCCTCTCCTCCCGCGCTGCAGCCGCGCCACAGTCAAATACAGCCTGTAACCCACTTTCTCCTCTCCCTCCCCCATTTCATGTGCATATACGCGCGTGTGCTCGGTCGGCATCCGTCATTCTCGATTCGCTCCCGTTCAGATAAGTGGTAACGTCAACGTCGGCGCCACTCGCTCACTCGGCGCTAACGGAAAGCAACGCCCAAACACAACGTAATGATAACACAAACACTAAATACAAACCTCACACACTAACGGAAACGCCGAGTGAACGTAACGGAAACTTGGTGTGCGCCCCCAATGCTGCTTCGCATCTCCTCATGGTTCCCTTGGATGGGAGATGGTGTAATTTTTTTGGAAATAGTTAATGACGGGTGGCTGATACTAGATGACTCACTGATATGGACGCTGGTGTCGTTCCCTCGTTTTGTCCGTTTGTTAGGCTGCGCTACGAAAAGTTATTACGACGCTTCTTTTGGTTCGTAATGGTTGTCAGCTATGGTTACTTCAGCTAGGAGCGCTCATTTTTCTTCATAAAAATTGCAGGTGACCCTAATCTTTGGTTGTGGTATCTTGAAGCGGCACTCGCATCTTGGCGTTCGTGTGGCCTGATGTACTCTTTGGGTTGACATTGTGTTTCGTACCACTGCCGTAGCGGATCTCAAGGGCCACGTGAAAGAAGGTCGTGGCTGAGGTCTTCTCCGCCAGGTGCTGCAACGATACCAACTACTCACAAGAAAAAGCGTCTTCTCTCTCAATGAATTCAGTCAATTAATTTTCTTGTGCTCCAATGCCATTTGTATCCAATTTCATGCTTAACTTGAACTAGAAATTATTTCGCACCAGTTTTATTCTATCAGGCACATTGTCTGAATACTCGAAAAACCAGAAGTAAGGGCTCGACGTGTAAGTGCTTGACAGAGAAGCAACAGTTTCATGCGTTGCTCATGCCAAGAAAAATGAGTTTGCAACACGACCACATTCTAAACTTAATCTACCACCACTCCATATTTCGCTACAAAACTCGAACTGATTGTGCAAAAGCCACTAAGGTTATGCTGTACAGCCTATGCATCGCGACGCAATACAGTGCCCCGCGGTTGAACAAAAATATTTTTGTAGTGCCTGTTCAAGGAGCAGAAAACACTTGCACGATAAAATACACGTATTATATCTTCAACTGTATATCACTTGAAAGATTGCTCATTTTGTTGGTCTTTCAAGGAACATAAAACTACTTATTACATTTCTCGGTCATTTGCTCGCAACGCAATTTTCATGGTTTTAATACACAGTAACTTATAATTTCTAACAGTCGTAAACCCGCCAGCTGCGGCTCAGAATCCCACATTCAGAATCTCACATGCTTGGACTGCAGTTGATTTAAATGTTGCCCATTACTCCTGGTCTCTTAAGCACAATTAATGTTGCAGTTCCCTCAAATGGACTAATGAAATGATGTCGATGTGGCATGCGTAGGATATACAAAAATGTGGGGAATTCGCAGTATGTTGCGCAAAGCTTCGTACAGCGAAGCTGGTTGGTCCTCAGCTCGTCGTGGTGCAGCAAGGGAATCACAACGCTGGCGGCGAGTGGATCTAGCGTGCTTTGCCGTAGAAGTGGCAGCCAAGAGACGGCGACGGGTGGATCCGGAATACGCCCAAAGCTTGCCACTCTGGACGTGTTGAAATCGCTGTCCCTGAGCCACAGTGTAAAGAGCCGCGGCGGTTGCTATGGCAACAACCTAGCAGAGGATTTGTGTTAACGGACGCCTTAATACCAGCTTTAAAAAGCTTCGCACCTAAAGCCATATCTAAAGCGGCCTCAAAACACATTGAATACGATTGGAAATCTCACATGGCGAGCTGTTTTTATATTGAAGGCGACAATGCTGTAATTTTGATTGGTGTTATTTTGCATATTTAAGTCATACCTACACTCCGAGAAAAAAAGGAAGAGCCCCTTGACTATTTCTGTGAATCCTGACTTGCCACCTATGTGACTCACTTTAGAAAGAGGCATGAACTACCTTTGGTGGTCATTATACTCTCTTCAAAGAGTCGTGTGACTCACAAGAGAGTTAACGTGTCTCTTTAAAGAGAATCATATAAGTGGCATGTCAGGACCGAAAAGAGCAACAAACACACACACACTTCTTTTCTTAGAGAGTACCAGATGTGTCCGTCGAATAGTAAAAAATAAAGAGCATTAGCTTCACCTTGTACAGCGAAGCCGTTAACCTGGACAGCCTATGGCTCTCCCATAGTAGAGTGCATAAACTGCCATATAATACTCCAAAGCGTTCACAATTTGTTCTAAACGCATTCCGGAGTTGTTTATTTCTACTTAAACGTATTATCTTAGTAAAAAATGAGGCCGCAATTCACGGGACAGTCCCACAACGCTATGTAGTAAATCACAGCCAGGACGTTTTGGACAGCCTGTATTGATCTCTCGGCGTGGATACCACATTTCGCGCGATTTCACTAACGTTTTTTCTTAGTTGTTCCTTTCATTCAATGCCACCGATTGTCCGTTCAACAAAACGCGTGTTCAAGAAAGTTTGGTGTGGCGGCGTCGTTTTGTGCTTTAGTAGAAAAGAGACACATAGGTCGGTTAGCCCCTAAATCTTTAAAAGTGATTGTCATGTCACTGGCGTATAACCAGTATTCGGATACAGGATGCGATAATGGAATTGGTTTGAATGCTGTAAGCTGCACAAGGATGCGTTTTATGGCAGCAACTAATACCTTGGAGAATAGAGGAATATCTTCTTGAGTTCCCTGAGTTATCCAAGTCAAACGCAGTGCCATACTGGAGAGGGAGCATAAGGCCAGCCTTTTTCTGTCGTTCTTACCACTGACTCTTCGTTCCAAAAAATTCTGAACCATTCGTAGCTACTACACACCGATAACACCAGGAGAGCAATGAAGAGTGCAGCGCCAATATTTCTCACGTTTTCAACCTTGATTACAATTCAAGTAAGGCAACTCTTCTCCATTCTTACCATGCACGAAGTGCAATTTTTTCCTTGTGTAATTACCTAACTACAGGATTTCCCTAGACGATGGACGTCTTTCTGCGATTTAACTTGATTGATCCCTGATAACTAAAAAGGAGTAGATGATCTTGGTATGTGGGCACATGCAACTTGCTGTTGCGGCATCACTTTTAAAAGTTAGTGAAAAAACGTTGGACATTCATAAAATAAATCGAACTGAGCGTGGGCTACATTGTGAGTACTTTTGGAGTATCTGGAGACAAAGGGCACTCATTCTATTATCGTATACATCATTCGGCTTCTATCATTTTGAAGTTTCGTACACACACACAAAGTACACATCTTTGTGTGCACAAAGATGTCGAAAGATTGCACATTATCAAAGAGTAACCACTAAAGCCTTGTTCAACTAAGAGACAGTAGCTATTTGCCTTCGCATGTTTACGTTATGATTTATATAACCGGTGACTTGCTCCTTTTTTAAGCTTGTTTGAATGCCACCCGTGTAGTGTCGTCTGATAAGGACCATACTGAAAATTGGTGGAACTTCCACCTTCCACCTTCCAAATAAAATTCAGGTTCAACATCACTTTCGTGAATCAGTGATGGCGGATGCGTTGGCCACCACATATATCTAACTATGCGGTACTTGAGCACTCGGCTGCACGCCTAGGAGTAGGCAAGCACCTGTAGCAACGCTGTAGCTTAACACGAAACTTTCACAGACGAAAAATGGCCTTTCAGCTTCCAAGTGATTCGGTGAAATTTTAAGCGAGAACAGGTTGATTCATTGCTGGCTTTTTGATAACTTGATACTTTGTTCATAATCAACCTGTATGAAAGGTCAATCCAGCACTTTCTTGAGAGCTCCTTGGTGCTCCCATGGAGATCGAGTGGTAGATATCTTTGACGTACCTGGTATTTGCAGCTAAGTGGTACATACCTATCCGGCAGAAACCTGGAGGCTGACTAAGAGTTCCATTCAAATTGTGCGACGACGCAGCGAGCCAATGACTGGAATGTGATAGAAGAGAGCAGAGTGGGTGACAGAACAGGTGGCTGTTAATGACATCCTAGTCGAAATCGAGAAGCGGGCATCGCAGGGCATGTAGCGCCAAGGCATTAAAAGCTCTCGTCATTAAGAGTAAAAGACTGCATTCCTAAGGAAGGGAAGCGCTGAAGGGGGAGGCTGAAATTTAGGTGGGAAGATGATATTAAGAAGTATGCTGGGATAACGCGGCCGCAGAAAGTACAGGGGCGAGATAATTGCAGAAAATGGGAGTTGGCTTTGAACTGATGCCGTGTGGTAGTGTGTCAGGTTGATTCGAGTAGCTTATCCCCTGTGTCGCGAAAGCTGTGGAGGGGCTGCTTAGTGGGCGTTGTTCATTTTTGGTGTGTGTCATCGAGTACAGCTATGTGCCATGCCTTCTTTGTGCTGAGGGAACATTGGATTCGTTCTTTGAAGGAGCGGAAGTTGCGGCTCGCGAACTGCTCCACGTACCGGCATGGCAGTGTGGCGGATGACCATTCGATGCTGGGGCTTGTGGTTGTGATGGTGCTTGTGATGCTCGAGCTTGTGGTTCGATGCTGGAGCTTGTGGCTGTTGCTGCCGTCCTCATTTGAGAAGGAATCGCCTAGCCCCCATATGTACAGGAGGTTATTGGCTTCTGGATCGCCCTGATATAGTTTCGTCGTCCTGGTACAGCGGACAACTAACGATTGGCCAGCACCTACGATGGTACAGTACAGGTCTACGATTGAATTTAGCAAAGCTTTAATGTCTTCGAAGGTGAAGTCGTCCTCAAATTCATTCCTGTATACGTTTCCATCGCGAGTTGCGCCTTTGCTGTCTTGTGCAAACGGCGAGGCTCTTCTGCCTTGGTTTTATTTATGTTGTGATCACTACCTAGCGTGCTGGGGCGCTGGGTCCACGTTCCCTTTAGCACATATGGACCCAAAGTGAGATCCGAATTGGTGTCCTCCATTTCACTGGTGCCAAAAAATGTTGACTGTAGCAGGTCATTCCAAATAGCATCAAGTTATATTCTCATGCGGCGTTGTGAACTTGCGCCCTGGTCGAGTTCGTCCGTTACTGTTTCGGCGTAGCCCTAGGCCACCCGTTAGGCTCCAAAAATTCTCCACACCGCCCCCCCCAACGTTAATCACGTTGCCATTTGCACCCTTGCTAAGCTGGCGGAGACTTAGCACCCTTGCAAACTCGCGTTAGCAGCCTTGCTGTGCTCTCGCACGCAGCGGGCTGTAGAGGTCAGCCAGGTATAGGCCCAGTGAACTCTTGGAAATCAGTATTGCCTCGAGTATATTGTTTTTGATCTCAGTGGCTGCAATTACGTGAGCCGATGCATGCAGTCTCTTCTTTATTAGAATTGCGCGATGCGGTGTGTGAGCGTGAGATTGTCGCAGCGGAGAGCATAATGTTCTCGGTGATTGTATTCTGTACGGCGACCATCCCTGCTTGTTTATTTTAGGATCTTCTCCAAGGTTGACCGAATGGGACCTATACTATCTGCGATTCCAGTATCAACGAAGTGCGAGAAGTGGCTCGGCAGGGGTGGCGCCAGGATTCTTTCAGTGGGGGGGGTGGGGGGGTGGGGGCATTCATCCTATACTATTCCCTTCAGAGGAAGGGGATAGAGAGGGGAAGAGGGGAAGCTGGGAATGTATGCGTTGTGTCTTGACTGTTTCCTCTCGGAGGAGCAAAGAGGGTGGAGGCGAAAATTTGGGGAGGGTGGCTGCCTCCTCTATCCTCCTGCTTTTCACTGTCGCGGCCCCTGTGGGTAGGTCTGTTTAGGTTGGCGCACAGTCACGCTGACATTTGTTTTCCTCCTGGAGTCTGTCGTTTGGCGTTGTAGAAGAAGAATATTGGGAGGCTTCCGCATCTACTGTATTCAAATCTTTGCTTTTGGTTTCGTACTGTACCGCCAGCGGTATATTCATTACAAAGTCGTCGTAATCACAGACCATGAAATTCTATTCTGCCACGCATGAATCGCATGTGTCACGAAGCCACTGGGCTTGTAGTCAATTGTGGCGACAGTATACTGGTTGGTGGGTCCAAATTTTCCTTGATCTTAGTGATCGCTGTTATCATATACCGTGAAGTATGTGAAAAACGCAACCGGTTAAATCTGTTGATTAGACTTTGCACCGCCGATAGCCGCACTCATCACTATTGTCCTGGAAAGTTTATTTTGATGCGCAACTCAATAAAGAGCTCGAGTTCTACGTGCTTGCGGGCTGCGTCTGTACTGTCAGAACCACGCGAATGTATATGTGTCCGACGAAAATCTTGTCATATGCCGTCGAAATTACTGCAAAACCCTGTAGTCTGTGCTTTGCAACACATTATACTTTTATAATAGTATCTGCGGTTTCACGTGCCGAAAGCACGGCGTGATTACGAGGCACAACTTAGTGGAGGGTTCCGGAAATTTTGACCACCTCGTGGTTAACGTGCACAGACATCGCACACTACAGGGGTCTCTGTCTTTGTACCTCCGTCTAAATGCGAGGGCCGCGGCCGGCGTCGAACGCGCGACATTCAGGTTAACATTCTAAAAAGACAGGGCGTGCAAACACGGACACAAGCAAGAAGTCAGGACACCACAAACGGCCGACTAACAACTGAATAGATGCACAACGACGGAGAGAAAGAAGGCGCGAAAACTTATCTGCGCATGCCCATGCAACAGGCGAACCTATGAATCCAGCACGCGTGGGGCCCTACGCGAAAGATAACTGTAAAGGAATTTGATTTCATCTTTATGCAAGTTAATCGACGGTTGGCTCACGCATGCGCTACCACTATTCTCGATATGCCATGCCTCAATCATCAGACGCGTTTCTTCATTCCTATGTCGGTACAAAACTGCGCATTCACTAAATTTTGGCCAGAGATTATTAGAGATTATAACCAGTGATTATTAGAACATAAAAGATCACTAACCGGAGGCTCACCTTCTAATCTATCGTTACATTGTCGAGAGTTTAAATGCACGCCGAAATTCAATGAATGCGCAGTTTTTTACCGACATAGGAATGAAGAAACGCGTCTGATGATTGAGGCATGGCATATCGAGAATAGTGGTAGCGCATGCGTGAGCCAACCGTCGATTTACTTGCATAAAGATGAAATCAAATGCTTTAACAGTTATCTTTCACGTAGGCTCCCACGCGCGCTGGATTGATAGGTTCGCCTATTGCATGGGCATGCGCAGATAAGTTTTCGTGCCTTCTTTCTTGTGTCCGTGTTTGCACGTCCTGCCTTTTTAACACGAAAGCGTTTTATGCCGGTGTCCACCACGGCTCCACTGACGCATTTCCGTCACGGATATGACGTTGTAAAATATAAAGACCAACATACGTCAAAGAAAAAAAACTAGAAGAATAAGTTCCGTCACCGGGAGTCGAACTTACGACCCCTCGATCACCAGCGCGCAGCGCAAACGACTCCGCCACAGACCGCACGTTCCTCGTCATGCTAACGGCGTACCATTTATATACACCATTTGCCAGTGGCAGTACTCAGAGATCGCGGTACATCAGCGTGTTTTCGTTATCATTAGCGAGATGGCGCGAAGGGCTCGAACGGCTCGAACGGCGCGCGTCGCCCCACGCGGCCCCACGCGTTGAGATGAGCGCGCGCCTGCCTCTACAGGGCGTGGTCGCTCCGGCACGCGTGCTCATCTTGTACGTCTTGCGCTCACATCGTAAGTTACCGCTGAAGTTACAGAGATCACGAAGGTCATTTCGCTCACTGCAGCGGCCGCTTTTGCAAAAGGAGCGCGCTGCTGAGAAAAAAAAATTATTTACAACTGTGACAGTTCGCGCTCATCCTGTGCATACTTGTGCGTTCGTTTCGTGCGTCCTCCTTTGTATTTGACCAGCGCGCTTTAACTGTCGAGCTGTGACAGTTGTCAGTTCGCGCTCATCCTATGTATGCTCGTTCCGTGCGTCCTTTCTGCTTGAGCAGCGCGTTGCAAGTTTCGAGCTGCTTGCCTTTCTTCCCGTCGTGGCATTACAACTTGTTGCTATAGCATTCAGTCCTTCGCCCTCGGGGCGAAACAATGTACAACAAACGCTTAACTACGTCTGTGAATACATGTTTTACTTTCGTCTTATACCGATTCCTATGACAGAGGGATCAACCATGTTTTTAGAATGAATACTAACCAACTAGCTCAGCTCTCTGTTATTCTAAGTTTCAGGTTAACAGCCGAGCACCGTAACCAATCCTACTTACTCTCAGAATGCCAAACTGTCAGATAACGCTAGCGCCGCCAACCCCTTAGTAGGATATGCTAAACCTATATTTCACGTTTTCTCTGTGGGAATGTTTTTCTCTTTTCCCAACCGACTGCCTGCATTAATTGGCAGAAGGGCTAATGATCTTACGGTAGCAGAAAAGGAGCGGACTGTGCTACACGCTCCATGGTGAAACATCTGTGAAAGAATTTTTCCTAATGAACTTTGGTACGAATATAGAGAGATTGTACCTACGAACAGCAAGAAACGGCCTTTTCAGGGTAGTACGCCAATCTATGCAGCTGCCCCGTGAATTACGGAATGCAGCCGTTTCGGAGTGCTTTATGGCTTAGAAGGAAGGTCATGAAAAGAAAATTGCACTCCTTTCATACTATTTTACATTAAAATAGCATTTTGCTTCTCTTCCTTCGAGTACAATGACACGTAGTCGACAAGCAGGTTTACCGCTTGTCGACTACGTGTCAAGCAGGTGGCTTGATGGAAAAAGTGTCGAGGAGCAACGTTCGACAGGGCTTTTCCGCGTCGTCTGTTGGAGTGGCAGTTACACTGGGATATTTTGTGTTCCTCATAGTATCTTTGGCAAAGGTCAGCACTTTTTTTGTGTTGTAATTTTTGTCACAAGTATCTCCTCTTTCCTAGAAGAAAATTTTCTACCCAGTAAAGTAATCAGCGTAACTGTGAGCGCCAGCATATACAAACCTGTGTTTCGGTTTTCGAGGTTCAGCTTCAGCCGTAGAATTATGCAATATGGAGGACCTTACAGATACCCGATCCTAGCAGCAACCGAGGACTAGCTACCGCAGTCGACTAGTTAAAGCTCTGGCATAAGCCGTTGTTTACTAAGTGTGCAACTTGAATATCCTTGAAGTCAGTAACAAACTTTGCATCATGATCGCTTCAGGTCGAAAATATTCGACGAGAAGAGGCTGGAATCAAGAAGCCATTGGGTTTTGTGTTCCCCAAGCATGCTTTACACACTTAAAGCTTCGACCTAGAGGCTATGTCTGGTTGGAGTGCATTGTTTACAGGATCAATATATACGCGCATAACGTTGCATCAACGACCTTGATTGAGCTTCGCATCCAAGAGTAGAAGCCGATAGCGCAACCAGATCCTGTTCGCATCGCCTTCACCACCGCTAGCCAAGCGTCACTTCTCGGTGGACACCTAAACCAAGCCTCAAGGAAAGGAACGTCTGTGCGCCTGTAAATCGGCCATTTCAAACTATCCCAGAGCTGTTGATTACTCTCCTTGTACTGCATTACATTGATATAGTGGTTTTTTTTTCGAAGCAATTTTGAACACGGGCCACGCTCTGCTGTACTAGTGATGCTGAACTATCGGTAAATTTACTATCGATAGTATCGATAGTTTCTTTGAAACTATCGATAGTGTAAACAAACTATCGATAGTACTACTATCGATAAACTATCGATAGTCGGATCGGTAGTACCATTGGTAATATTAGTAGCGATATTACTGCCACGCGTGTTTCTTGCTTTGTTTTGATGTATTCGGGTTTCACCCACAGACTTTAACTGCGTTTGACGCAGACCGCGCCGCAATGTTTGAGAAGTTTCGCGATTGTTTGACATTTTAAGCGTTTACGCGCCGGACGCGAATATTCAAGTTTATTCCAGAGCTTACACTGGAAGGTTTGATGACTGATGTATAAAAGACGAAGCGTTCCACCGATTGTCAGATTACTCGACGGCCGGCGACTGTTCTCGCCGCAATCAATGCGCAGCGTGTATCGCTTGTATTCTTAGTTTTTACTTTCTGGGCGCAAGTTCGACCAAAAAAAGAGCTTCATATTTCCCAGTCTTGTTGCAGCATTCTTCACCGTCACAACCACGTGACAAACTATCCATAGTGGTGCGAATCACGATGCTGTTGCTGGCTGGCCAAACTGCCAAAATATTTGCGATAGCCTACTGTAAGCTTCGCTTAACTTATGAGGAAATTTTTATCGAGAGAAATTATTTGCGCAGTGAAAATGGCGGCATATGTCCATCAATAAATTAATATTTAAAAGCAACCAGTTACATCTTACAATTAACAAACTTAGTTCTTGATAATTTTTTATTTTGCAATCATCAAATACAATATAAAACTGAAGCCGCGCTGTTCCACCCCATGTAACGGCTTCCTTTCCGCTACAGCTTAATAGTCTGACTTTATGACCATGTGTCAGCGAAGCATGTCAACTTTCTTGCCCTTCAGCCTGCTCCTCCGGCTCTACTATGTACCATGCGCGTGAGGAACCAAGTTTATGCTGCAATGAGTTCGCGCTGTTGATTTAAAACTATCGATAGTACTTACCTATCGATAGCACTATCGATAGTATCCTTTACCATCGATAGTTCGATAGTGACTCAGCTATCGATAGTATCGATAGTACCATCGATAGTTCTGCATCACTATGTAGAACACCTGCTTGCCACGCAGAAGTCCTGATTTCGATTCCCATTCGAGCCGCATATGGTGGTGGTGGTAAAAACTTTATTCAGAACTCCGGCAAATTCGTGGCCTGGGCCTAGGCCGCCCCCGAGGAGGACCGGAGACCCTGTCTCGTCGCCGCCTCACGGGCTTGCTATACTTATTATTTTCTTTTCGTTTATCGACAATTTTCGCTGACAAACAATGCCTATTTTTTGCTCACAAGCAACGAATCCGACACCGACTCTGGACTTTATGTGAAACAAGCTCTTTAACCCTAACGCGTTAAGAATAGATGCACATGTGAGGGAAGTATTACACGCGTGTAAGCCTTGTGGAGCGCTGCTTACATAAACACCCCCAACGCCTGTCGACAAAAAAATTAGGCTCTTCTAGCGGCATTCCGAACTGCTAAACATCACCAAAACCCCTTTGATTGCTATATGAACTACACTAAGAAGGCCAATATTGATCCTGCGATTAGCTTGGCAAAAAATTATTGGTGAAGCTTTGACTTTCTACAACTGTGAAGGCAAAAGCCTAGTTAGACGTATGGAGATGTATAATGAAGCTCTGAGACCAGGCCGTGGCGTATAAGCACCGTAGAATATGGTTTTCGAAATGCGACAGCAGAGCAAGAACCAACAGCCAAGTGAGCCTCTCCGAAAATTGCTTAGTTTACGGATGCCCAACGATCAGAAGGTATACCACGACAATGCCCCCAAACCAACCAGTGCAATTTGTATGCGGAAAAGTGATTTTTAACACACAACTCCTCGCTATGCTGGGGCGAATACTATGGATACAAAATTAGCCTTGGTTTCATCAGCGCCACTCAGTGACCCCTTGAGCCAAAACTGCATAGTGGTAAGTTGAGACATTCACCTTAATTTCGCCGGGAACGAAATAAGTGTGGCCGCAGAAAGGATTTTGAAAATGGTGTCATTGTAGGTCAAAATTTCACACAAATAACCAGAGAAGTAGCCTATTGCTGTTCAAATAGCAAGGTGTAGTAAAATCTGTGCAAGTGTGTCATCCGTCACCTTATCGGTGAAGAGCAAGGCTGCTTGAATGTGACCCGTGTCATTGAGACAAAGTCTCAGATGCCTCACTAAACGCGAAAAGTGACCGCTGGCGTCACAGTGATGCAAAAAAACATCATCATAGGGTGACGCTATCATGAGGTCATTATGGCGTCACTATGACGTAATATAGCATAGTGACGCCATAATGGCTTCATGGCGTCATTTGAAGACGTCACATAACGTGGCGCCATGACGACGTCATAACATGACCTCGTCTCTCGGCTTAATGTGCACCGATGCCGGAGGCAGTGCAAAACAACGTAGGGCACAGAAAGCTTTCAGTGAAGGCGCGTGCATCAATGCAATCGACTGAGAAAAAAGAAAAGAAGAAGATGTATTTTGCATTCGAGGCGTCTCAGGCGGATGCACGGACCGCATGAGTTTTTTTGTTTGACGCTGAACTCTATTTGGTGTCATTAGATGGGAGTAGCGTTACTTTACATGAAAACTCAATTGTGAACGCTTATATAGGCATCATTTAGCTTCTTTAAAATTTCAGTCTAAAGTCCATACTGTCCTCGAGCTCATGTTTTCTTCCTTTCATCAAATCACAGCTTTGAACTGTAAGCACAACAAAAGATGATCCGCCAATTAAACAAATCTTTTACGTTGCTCGCCTTCTACTCAAAGCCCCTACGTGTAATCTCCGCTTTTAGACTTCCTTTTTATCACATAGGTACATATTTGGAATCTTGCGAAATTCTACAGGGAAAATACCTTCAAAGAAAAAAATATTTTAAAAAATGGGCCGTCTCCGAAAGTGGGTCAGTGAACAAACTGCAATTAAGAATATCTTAGACGAAACGAAGACGGATAAAAGGACATGGGCAGGGCATGTAACGCGTAGGCAAGGTAGCCGCTGGTCATTAAGAGTAACTGACTGGATTCCAAGAGAAAACAAGGGCGCAAAAGGCAGACAGAAAGTTAGGTGGGCAGATGAGATTAAGGAGTTTGCGAGGTTAGCGTGGGCGCTGGAAGCACAGGACCAGGTTTTTAGGTGAACCTTTGCCTGAAGTGGGTGCAGATAGGCTGGTGGCTATGATGACGGTTTGAAGGTCACCTTACTGGGATTTAAAGTGTCGCTGCATAGCGTTTTTCTTTGGTATTATAACTGTTTCTTTCAGTATAACTTTTAAAGTACCAATCGGGCTGGATTTCTACTTTTATGCATCTATATGTTACAGGTTTCTGCGAAAAGGATGAGCGACCCAGGTAAGGTGTTGGTTTGCAATTATTTGTATTCCATAAAGCTCATAAACCTGGCTTTTATTTGATTATCTTTCTGTGACTGTGTCTATTACGAAAGTGAAGGCGTTCTACCATCTGAAAAGCTCAGTACTGTACCAGGGCTCACTGCTTAACCTTACTGGTTATAACAAGCAGTATACTGAAACACACCGCATTTCACTGTTTGGATGGTGCAAAGCAATGATCAGAATTTGTAAAAAGAAGTGAATTCCTAAGCAAGTAAACAACGTTTAAGGTATTCCTTTCTTCATTTAACGCTCATACGTTTCAAGTAAATATCCATGGTGCTTTACTGCTACCTGCCACAATAGTTCCTTGTTGCAGCAGCTACCACAATATGATTGTCGTCACATGTTATCAGAGAACATAATACGCAGTTTGGCATAATACGCACTTTGCTAGTTGAGCCCAAATAATCAAAGCATCGTGGAACATGTGAGTTTGTTCAGTTTTTCACCCACAGCAGCCTAAAGAGTGAGCGCTTCAATTGAGTCAGGTAGTTATCAAGAACTGCTGTGTGCCACAGCTTACAACTCCTAAGTGCACTGCAAGCCTTCATCTTGCAGTGGACTGAAGGCAGGCTGATGATGACAAACTTACTAAGTTATTGTCATGGAGATTTCTCTAAAATGCACCACTAACTGCTTGACTAGGCAGAGAGAGAAGAGTGAGCGGCACTGAATCCCTTAAGATGGTTATTTATCGAGCCCACCCAGGTAATAATGTATTTCCTCTTGAATTCAATCATCAATAGGCAAGAGATTGTGCCCGCCACTGCTTGCTTAGCATACTAACGCCGTAGGCATTGAGCCACTGTCGATTCTTGCTATCTCTTGAGGCTTACGCTCGCAGTACTGTAGCACAGTTCATTAAATTGGTATTTAAATCTTGTTTTTTGGGTTTTTTTTTTCCTTCAGACTGTGGACGGGCAAAGCCCAGTCCCAGAATAGTCATGGGCAAACCAATATCAAGGACCCGGCTGCCATGGATCGTAAGCACGAAGCAGTGTTCTTTATATACTATTGCTTTTTTTCTTCGATTTTTCTTCTTCAAACAGGTCAGAAAAATACGGCTGCACGTCAGTGCAGACTATGACTTATCGCGTCAAATCCACTCTTTGTGCACCGAGTAGCCTTATTGATCAATATAAGTTTTATCAATTAATTTCATTTCCTTGTTTCTTTAACATGATTAATATATGTTACTTTAATATGCCTGTGTGACTCACTGCCACAATGTAATGCGGAGGCTAAGGGCAGCTCAAGGCAGATGTTATTGCAGCTTTTATTTTGGTCACAGCCATATTGACTGTTCGCAATGGAAACAAATAAAGAATTGAAATGAAATATATTATTCGGTATTCATTCCACTTGTTCCAGATAACAGGAGAAGCTAAGCTTTTATTTTCAAGGCAAATAATTTTAATACATCATACGGTTACTTTCGAGCGACCATATATGAGACTACTGCTATTAACTAAACAGTCTTATCCTTAGTGTGAGCACGCTTGCCTTTATTAACTCCTAGCATCTCTAGCTGTTCCATCCTCCCTGCCATTCGGTAACTTTACCTGAACTTTGTTTTGTTGCCAGGTTAAAACGCAAGCACCAGTTGTTGCAGAAACCGCTGCTCGTACACATTTGTTCGCGAGCTTACCGAGAGACTGATGCTATATTTCATCCCGTTTGTCTTTAAGGTGTATATGGAAAGCACGCGTTATGAAAACGCAATGACCTCCACCAAGCATGTTTGCGGCGGCAGCTTGATTGCCCACAACTATGTTGTAACCGCAGCACACTGCGTCGTAGACTCGTGAGTATTGCACCACAACAACACGCAATGGATTCACGAGTTATGGCGGGTTCCCGATTAACTAATGCAAACCAACCCTATAATACGAATTATAATCTCAGCATTTCCCCGTCTGCGCAAATGTCTCTATGCCAAATTGCACTTGGAACACGTGGCACGATGAATTTACGCTAGACAGGATGATGATGATGAGGGATTCAGCTATGTAAGTACTCCTCTCTTTGGCTTAACTACGCAGACAGATAGACGAGATGCAGCAAATAACAAATTAGCGCATTCTTATTTAGACATCTAATCCATAAAGCAGTTTGCTTCCAGTAGAAGCCATACTGAGAGACAAGAATTGGCCAGCCTATTTTTAATGAGTCTTCAGTAAATGTGCAAGCTTCTCACACTTCTTCGTTGGAACCACGTAACAACTATTGAAATTAAGCAAGTTTTTAATAATATATAAACAGGTGTGTCCTCGCCAAAGGTTTTTGTAGCTATAGAATATGTTTATTGAAATATATCACGCTCTTGTCAAAGCATATTTCTGTAATGCAGAGAAGTTCTAAAATAGAGCTGCGGAGTCTCAAATACAGGTGTTAGGGAGCACGCCTTTCTGTGGAAGAAAACAAAATGATCGCGTGTGCCGGGGTTTGTAAGCTGTCGTCTGAGAGTGGAGTACGTGCAACATGTTTTTCTTTTTTTTTACGGTACTTCGGGACACATAAACATATCGAGGTCATCAACTCGGCAAGCAAAAACGACAATTTCTACGTCTGTATGCAATGGCACTCAGAGGCCACCGGCCTATTCGTTGAAAGCATGTGTACTTCATTTTGTTATATTTCATTTTATCTTCTCTTTTTCCTTCTCCTTTCCTGCCCTCCTCCTCCTAGGGCCCTTCTGTCGTCAATCCACTCCCCTTTACAGAGCATTATGTAGACGTCTTCATATACACCGGCAGAGTTCTATGTTTTTTCATTAAACAACCTTCTTTCTCCCTGTATTTCATTTACTCTTACCGTGACCCATTAAATTTTATTGGAGGAGTGGAGAACACTGGCAGGTGTCCTTTCCTGTTCCCGACCGCTATGGCGAACGTCTGCGTCTTTGATTGCGACACGTTTTCTCTAGCTCAAACTAAGAAGGTGATGCATGTTGTCCCAATCTGTTTCACAGCATGGTGGCAATAGTTGGACAAGCAGATCACAGAGGCCTTAATGAAAACTGTTACGCGCATAGGCGGCTGCCGCGATATTGATAGTATTACAGCCCTTCTTTTTTCTCAACCGGCATTTGCCGCAGATATGGGGCTCGACCATTTTCCGCGGCAAATGACGGGTGCCGTGCGGTGAATGGCCAATCAAGAACGAGATCTTATGACGCTGCCACGTGGTGACACATTCGTCAAGCATGAAGCGCGCGTGCGTCTCTGCCAGTGTGACCGTACCCTTACATTCTGAAAAAAAAAAAAGAACGAAACAATAATGGTAGCAAACGGTTGCATTACTACTTTAGAGCCGATACTTTCTCTTTTGGCAATATTTACACATCGCAACGTATTGTGGCAATCCCAATAAAAATTACACCATTTCCCGCTAAAGGGGACCATGAGGCGATGCGAAGCCGGAGCACTTGCACGATCGTGTTCCGTTGGCGTTCGTTGGGCATGCTACCGACCTCGCGTCGTGGAACGCGAAGAGGAACGCTATGCGCGTCTTGTCTTCCCTCTAGCCTGGCCGTTAATTCTCACAGGGCGAGTGGGGAACGCGGTCGACAGGCGTGCGAGAGGGGGCCAGCGTAGCAGAGGAGAGAGAAGGGGAGGGGACGCGCATGCGCTGGTGCTCATCGCGGCGTTGCGCAGGAGAGAATTTCGGTATGTCTAGCCCGCGTTTCAGAGGAACAGTGGAAAGGGGGAGGGGAGAGGGGAAGTGGAGAGGGAGAGAGGAGATGGGGAGGGGAGAGGGAAAGTGGAGAGGGTATGCGCATGCGCAGTAAGGGTGGCCTCGCCGCACACCACCACCACCACCACCATCGGATTGAACTCCGCCATAAGATACTTCGCATCTAAAAGAACACTTCTTCCCAAACCACGTGGTTTCTAGCTCGAGCACACACCAACACCCCCTAGATTCCTAAGGCCTTTCTTATGGTTGCGTGACGTCACCCCATGTGTCCGCGCGGGCGCTGCGTTCCGGTATGCCGGAGCGTCGCGCTCGCTTCTACTGGTGTTGTAAAAGTCTGTGATGGGTGAAAAATACTACGTCATGTCTTTCAGAAGCTTTCTCGGGCACAAGTGAAGCATTCTGCACGTAGTTCTTTTCCACCTGCGTGCGCAAAAAACAGAAGGCGGCTGTTATAAATGCGCTACAGATGAAACACACTAAGCGTAGATACAAGCCGCGAATAGCTGTTCCTTCATAATTATATAATTGTGGTATACGCACGAAGTCGTTCAAAAAAAGAAAGAAAAAAAGCGCCACAGTGATACCCGTAGCGTAGCAATGAAACGTAGCTTTTTCTTTTTTTAACGCGACACTATGAAGTTTGAGCTCCATGGGCCGGGCAAGTACTGCGCCTACGATTCTTCGTTTAAAAAATAAGAAAGGAAGAAAAGGAAAAATAAAACCACCTTCGGAGGAGGGTTTCTACGTCTGCAATGAAAGGAAATTACATTTTTGTTTTGGACTACTTATGTTTTACTTCTTGCATCGCATCATGAGAATGCTATTTTTACTGTCGCAATAACTTGCTAAATAACATGCTTGGCATCGGAGAATGGTTGCACACATCAACATGCAGAAAACAAAACACAGAGGCCAAATCAGGCGTAGTTCACGGCAGCAAGAGCAAAATAGAAATTATTTTAACTATACTGTGAGAAGGATATCCTTCTTAGCACTGTTCATATAAAATGCACCCCACTGCTCAATGAATATTCACGAGAAATGCATGCTTCTCCATCGCTTGTGTTAAAATATTCTCATTATGTACGAAAAGAGTATTTCCTTTCTGCAATTACAGCTGCTGCAGCTAAGAACGAAGATTCGCACACCTGATAAAGCAATGTTACAATTACTTACCTTCGAATGCACTGTTGGCGTGAAATCCTTCCGTGGGATAACTCGAAGCCACGCTTTTTTCTGCGCGCCATCACTTGGGAATGAATACACGCGCACTTTTGACCCACTGTCAGTTTCCGTGGCACCCAGGAACACAACACCGGCCCATGTTGCACGAACTTGCCGTCGTAGCGATGCTAAGCAATTCGCGCCAAACGTCACATCGTGCATTAACACGTGTACGCGGAAAACAGAACGCTCACACGGACACGAAGAACACCGAATGGAGCGAGAACACACGGCACGAAGAACACAAATTGTGCAGCGGCTTGGCGCACACGCACTGACTTGCGTGAGCAGGCACGCCGAGAACACACGTGTAGCCAGACTACAGTGTAACCAGACGTTTTTCCGGTTTTTCTGTCGGACACTTGGCGTGACGTAGCACGCGGGGAAAGGAGGATGTGAAATGGCCTGAAGAATTTTTAGAGGGTGTTGCACACACACGTCGGAGCCAAATTACGGCGTGATTACGGGCTGCCACGAGCCTCCCTAGCTGTGTATGATCATTTTAGCGGCCTCGTTCCTCTTTTAACAGTCTGAGACCATTTTGTATTGGTTTTCTGGTGAGCATAAAAAAAACGTACGTACGCAAGTCAGCCGGATGTCACCTCGTCACAGATATTGTCGTTGATGCGTTGACAGTTAAACGTACGCAAGCCTCATCGTACGTCCTATGGCCGCGGCGGCCACATTTTCGATGGAGGCGAAAATACGTGACGCCCGTGTCCTTAGATTTAGGTGCACGTTAAAGAACCCCAGGCGGTCGACGTTTCCGGAGCCCTCCCCTACGGCGTCCCTCATATTCATATCGTAGTTTTGGGACGTTAAATCCCGACATTTATTAATATACTATTACGTTGTAGTGAAACATACATTTGGATGCACATGTCAGTGCCTGTTGCCCAGTAAACGTATGGACAGTGCTGCTACACCATGTAAAGCTTCGAGAAGTAAAGGCAGCGAGCCTTTGCAAGCAGTCGTTTGTTGAGAAGTTTGTTGTCGTAATCCTCCAGCTGGTTCAAGTGAACGCCATCTCGATAGCCGAGAAAAACTTAAGAGCTCCGGCGATCGGTTTGGCGAGGTTGTCATCACCCCACGTTGGTCTGTTTTGTTTTAAATGCGAAGCATTTATTAGCGGACAAAATGCACTTTGAGCGCTTCTATCTACGTATCTATCTATCTAACGATCTATCTATTTATCTATCTAGCCGCTTACGTCTGGGTGCTCTCGTGATCGCCTCCTTAAGTTGGTGTAGAGCAAAATTTGTATGGGATAATAAGAGGGTATGACGAATGTGACTGTTTGGTCAAGACATGAATAACATGACAATCCTGTCGCATACGTTGTCAAACCCTCTCCTCCAGACACGTGTGGCACATACCCGTACACCACGGGCCGCGGCACACGGGTATGCGTCACAGGCGATTGACGTTTTATATCTACTCAGGAACGGCGAGAACAGACATTGGTAATTTAAATGCGAGAGCATGAAGAAAAACGGACACAGGCAGCGTTGACCCGACGAGTGCAAATAAAGATCAGAGTCCCAGCAGGAATCGAACCCAAGCATTCTACGTGGCAATCAGGCATTCTACCACAAAGCCACGGCGGGCTTTGAAACTGCTTTCCAAAATGACCTTATGCAGGTGTAATGTCGGTGCAACGTGAAGTGCTGTGGCAGTGCTGGCTATCTAAATTTATAACAAAGCAATCAACATTACAGATGTACTCCTATGATACAGGTGTCATGTCGAGTTAACGTCGATTGTGGTTCTAGTGTTGGCTCCGCTTGCTTTATACCAGTCTAATAAGCATTACTTTTGTATCCCTATGATTATGATTCAGCAAGCTACATTCAAGCGTTGCTCGACCCTGGAGGAATACGCTAACGAAATTTACCCATTATATTCACATAATCACACCGTAAAGTGCACTTTGTTTCGATAACACTGACGTCTGTGCTCTAACGTGAGTGCTGACGTTACGTCAGAGCATAAGCTAATCATTAAACGCGAGTGTAGTCGATATTCTTGTTAAGCCCACGACTTGCACACAACTACTACACTTACGAAAACACGTCGATCCACCTCGTAACGCTTGGATCAAAGCCAAGAAATGCAGCATAGACAATTACTCACCGACTCCTTCGCATAAGACCAATTGGCACAAGGCATGGGATCTCCCGATTTTTTATTATCCTATGGTTCAATTATAGGTTGATCTTGGAAGTTTTTATGTTGAACAGTGACGCATACTGTTTACGATTTTAGAATAGATTGCCGGTGGCTCTAATTGTGTTGTTCTTCGCGGGCCTGGAATCCGCACTCTTACTTTTGACGATGAAATAATGTTTCTCTCAAGAAGAGGGAGAATCGTTACCCAATTTAAAGCACAAATATATTACCATCGATATTTCCCCCTTTAATGAGAGAAAGTCACTCCCTTTTTTCAGAGTGCAGAATTACAGGAGTTTAAAAAAAAAGACATATCTCAATGATCAGGCTCACGAAGAAACAGCGGGAAGCGCTCGACGTTTCTTTCTCGGCGCATTGCTAAGCGCGTTTTTACTCAGCATCAGTCAGTGCCAGAAATTTCGCTTTCCTCTAGTTGCCATATCATATTCACATGCCTGTCACATCTGTTGTCTTAAACTTTTGCGATAAAGGTAATCTTGCTTCGTGCTGCAACTTCGTGCGAACCTAATGATAAGGCGAAGCTCTGACATACGCATGGTCTCTTTTACTCACGTTGTTACTGGTATAAGCCGTTGGCGCCATTATGTAAACTCCTGTTAGTGTCCGAAAAGTAATCGCTGGTTATTTCTCTTTTTTTATGCGGCGAGACAGGAAAGGAACAAAGTCTGACAGAGTAGACGTTTACTACAATACCACTAGACCTCGGCAAGGCCCCGTAGTCCGTGCAGCCGCGATAATCCCGCATCCGGGCTATAATGATGACACTCTTGAGAATGACATTGCCCTTCTTAAGGTACGTGGTAGGTATTATGTTTCTCTCTGCCTGTACCACTCTCTCTTTCCCTCTGTTTATATTGCGAACACCCGTGTTGCTGACCTGTGTTGGATTGCAACCAATCTGCGGCACTGAATACGTTTAAAACAATCTTAAAGCATAATTCACGTTAAACACACAAAAAAACGACAATGTGCTCACTATCTCTCTCTTTGAAAATTATGCCCGATTCTTCTAGGTATACCCTCTCCCTCTAGCTCCCTCACTCTCTTACCGATGCTCATAAGCCGCGTCCGCCGGGGAGGTATGCTTTAATCTTCGCCTGATTATTAAGCCCCCTCAAAATCATGACGTGGTTTCTGGACGTAAAACCCCAGATTTGGTTAATGAGCCGCGCATCGTCGTTCAAACTCGACGTGACTCGATTTAATTTCCCCACCGAGTTCCGGTGTAACAATCATAATATTATCTCGTGTTTTACGTTCCAAAACCTTGATATGATTATGAGAAATGCCGTATTGGAGGGCTCCGGAAACATTGACCATCTGGTGTTCTTTAAGGTGCACTAATATCGCACACTAATATCGCACAGTACACGGGCCTCTATCCTTTCCCTTTCATCGAAAATGCGACAGCCGCAGCAGGGATCGAACCCGCGACCTTCGGGTCAGCAGCCGAGCACCGTAACCACTACACCACCGCGGCGGGCGAGTTCAGGTGTATGAAAAGAAAGAAAAAATGCATGCAAGGAAGAAAGAATAAAAAAAGAAGGAAAAGAAATATAGCGGCTTCGCACTAGTGGTGTCATGCCTAAGTAGTGTCATGTTTGGGTGGCGTTCCTTCTTTGTCATTATTCTTTTCTTCTCCTTCTCTTTCTCTCTGCTTCTTGCATCTGCTTTTTGTTCCCGTTGCTTTCTATTTCATTTCTTTGCATTTCTTTCTTTCTCTGTCTATTTCTGTCTCTTTCTCGCTCTTTCTATCTTTATGTCTCTTCCGCTCCTTTCTCTGTCTCTCTTTCTTTCTCTCTCTCTTTCTCTCTTGCACTCCCTTGTTTTTCTATTTCTTTTTCGTGTCTGTTTTTTTTACTTCCCTTTTTCTCTCTTTCGCATTGTCTCGGGGTTGGCGCGAGATATGATGTTGACATTGTGTTTTCGGCAAGAATAAGCTGGACAGAATGTGAGCTGCTGTTGAAAGGAATGCGGATGGGACCGCACACAAGTGGCATGAGTTTTGCAGGTTAAAGCACAGGGCAAGGTTCTCAGAGAGTGGTAAGGGAATTATTTATTAAGTGTCTTTCACTTGCGGCAAATGTTATGTAGGACAGACAGGCCGCTGTCTGAACGACCGTTTGAGAAAACAGTTTATCTCTGAAATGTCAGCCTTTTTTCAATTTGTCCCTGCACTGCCGTGATTGTAGCTGCACTTCACACTTCAGCTCTCATGCCGTCAACCAGACGGCATGAGAGCTCGCTGAAGCTTTCCTAATTTTGCAAGCTGGTGATAATTGTGTCGCAAAGCCTTTTATCGCGTTAAGGTACCTGGATGCGCACATGTGAGGTTTTTGGAGTTTTTGCTTTCTATATATATTCGTTTTACTGCGCTTGTGCAGTAAGTTTAAACGTCACAGTAGTCTAGTGATTACGGTGCTCGACTGCTGACCCGAAGGTGGCGGGATCGAATCCCGGCCGCGATGGCCGCATTTTTCGACGGAGGCGAAAATGATAGAGGCTCGTGTACTTAGATTTCGGTGCACGTTAAGGAACCTCAGGAGGTCGAAATTTCCGAAGCCACCCACTACAGCGTCTCTCACTATCATATCGTGGTTTTGGGACGTAAAACCCCGACAATTATTATTATTGTCCATGTGCGGTAACTTTCTTCATATGCCCCACGCTATTTAGTGCCTTTTTCCAAACATTATATAGTACCAACTAGCCCAACAGTCCATTCTAACAAAAACAGTCTTCAAAACTGCACTGCTTAATGTTGAATATTTTCGGCTACACTATTAGTGTTAGCTAGCGCGTCACCTTAGTGATGAATTGTGTAGCGTACTGTTGGTCAGTGTTGTCTGTGCATGCTCTGGGTTGCATGTGCCTCGTATGCACGGCTGCTGTCCTTAGAGAAGGTCGATTCAATAACATAAACGTAGTAATACAATGGATGGAACAGGCCAGGGGCGTAGCCAAGGGGGGTGGGGGTGGGGGGGTTCAAACCCCCCCGAAAATGTTCTGTTTTGCTTGCGTATATAGGCACGCACACATACGAACGCGCGCACGAACATACATAAAGTATGGTTGAACCCCCCCCCCCCCCCCCCAAAAAAAAAAAAAAAAATTCTGGCTACGCCCCTGGAACAGGCTTATTTAGTGAACTGACAGTAGAATTGCCAATGCACGAGCACTCCACAACCTCACAGGAATGCATTCTTTAAAAAAGTACGTTAAGTTGAATCAGCCTTTCGTGTTGCAAATCTTGCGACCTCCACATTCAATTTCTTTCTGTTTTTCCCACAGCTGCAAGAATCTCTGTACATTGACGAATTCGTGATGCCCGTGTGTTTACCAGAGGAAGAATGGCATCTCGAGGGAAAATCTGTTATACTCGCTGGTTGGGGATACAAAGCGGAGAGTGAGCTAATTTCATTCTACTTTTTAAAGCTAAAGCCTTAATTGCCTCAGGAGACGCGGAATGTAGCCGTCCGGCGGTGTCCACCGTCATCGACAAAACATACGGTACCAAAATTTGCAACTGGCGATAAACGCAGCGTATACGTCAATAGCATCAATTGCAAATGAATTTATATAATAAAAACGACACAAGAAGATACCATACGCGTTAAAAATATTGACACCCGAGAGAAGTTGTACTTGGTTCCTAACATTTCATAAACTCGAGTACGACGGCTAAAACTGAGTTACTTCTGTCAATATTATTTACATTCTAATGTAACTATACCACTTAATCGAATTATTTCACCATGCACTGTAACATAAAACATACCACAAAACTACACACAAGGGCTAATTTGTCGGGTTTCAAGGTCTTGTGGCAATTTCATAGGGTTTTTCTCGAACATTATGCATATGGTTCACGCATACGAAGATAGCTTTTATGTAACCAGACTGTGGCCAAGATCTAGTCTTCTTTAAAAAAATATTATTCTACCTTTCTTCTAGATAAGACTACCATATCCAACCAGCTTCTCCACATAAAACGCAAGATCCTGCCGTACGTTAGGTGCAACGAGACATTTGTAGAGGAGTGGCAGGCGACCCTTTTTAACGAGTCTGTGATTTTATGTACTTCATCAAAGGGCAAAGACACATGCCAGGTGAGGCACTGTTTTTTCTTCATGCTGGAAGAACACCTAGTGTCTGCACACTCTCGCTACGAGAAACGCAGTGTTTGATGCTGGATGATTGTGAGAAGTGTGAAACATTCTACTCGCGAACAAAGGCACGGACAGAACAGGAAGATACACACAGCGTCACTTCATATCCTGTGCGTGCCTTCGTTCACCAGTACAATGTTTCACAGTATTTAGCAGAACTATCTAGCCCCGCTGTCAACGTTTAGTAAATATGAGATCACTTTTACCTCACTTTCGCAGAAACAAAGTGGTCGTTGTCAAAATGCACGAGTATGCGCAGGCTCCTAAACACGTGCCCAAACAGTGAAAAATTGGGACAGGTAAACTACGCTGTCATTCCGCCGACACAGATCTATAAAACAAATATAAGGATTTCTTATCTTCGCCAGCAACAAAATTTTAAGATATCAGTATTTCCGCAGTGGCCGCATTGGTGTCAAATTTTCTAGCACTTTACGTTTCATACTTTTATTTTTGTGACTTTTTCTACGGTCACTTTCTATGTATTCACGCCTGAAGCTTCTTAAGAAGAAATCTCTTCTTTGTAACTTTGGATGGCGATAGAGGATTCACTTGAGTGTCTAATACTTTCTAACAAGTATATTGTCACGGGGTCGTGACGTCGACGAAGGCAGCAGTCGGCGTGTCCAAGGTGAAACTCTTTATTTGGCCGAACTTGCGCCCGGGAAACGGAAAGTCAAACTACAGCAATACACACTGCACACTGATAGCGGCGAACAGAGCGTCGGCATTCTATAATCTGTTCTGCGGTAAGGCGCGTCGGCATTTATACGTGCAGCATCGAACATTCGAGCCTTATCGCCGGTGGCGGCGTTAGTTAGAGGATAATCTCAACTGTTCGCGTTTGCGCGCTCAAGCCTATAAGAAGATTCTAAGATAATCTGGAAGGTTCCCAGATATTAGGGCCGGTTTGCGCAAGGCGGCGGCTACGCGTTCAACAAACTAGTTGCATAAAAATCACAAAAAGAAGCGCGCGTGACGATATCAAGACCGTAATTTCTGAAGCGTTTCGAACCCACCCGCATTTGACAGTGTTCATCGTTGATAGCATGTAGGAACTAGTAAACCCGCTATTGCACTTAATGCTTCTCCTCTTAGCGTTCCAGACACGTAAGATGGCTTGTGGCTTGGAACTATTTTTCTTCAGGTGATTCGCTGTAGTTCTGACTGATTTTTTCCAGAATACGCCTTTCCTCATAGATAGAATAATTGGGAGCAGACAATTTGTTTGTTTACCCGTATAGCTTGAGAAGCACGCATGCCCACAGTACGGATCACACAAGTATCGTATGGTCCAGGGTCAAAGGGAGGACTCGAATGAGCGCCTTTCATGTTACTGGCTTCCGTAACTGCAACTTCGTGTGAAAACATAGTTTGCGCATGGCACTTATCTGTCAAAACGAGTCAGAGCTGTCAACCATTAGCAGTCGTATTCAAATGTAAGCCGTTAGGTTTTCCCAAGAGAGCGAAATTCGGGCATGCCCCACACGCAAGTGTTTCCTTTAACAGCGTACCAATCTGTACATGAGCTTCCTTACTGCAGTTACATACGCATAGAGTGCATAGTACTTCCGTCAATAAATACATTGTAACACCGAAACTGTCTAAGCTCGTCGTTCTGCCGTGTCGCGATAACAAAAAAAGTATCTTCATCACGATGGATGTGCCACATACGCGTTTCTTAACGCCTGTGCCTTCTGAAGAAAACAAACCAGAAACACAGGACAGAGAAACGGAAGAGAAAGAAACAGAGAAAAAGAAATATGCAGTAAGAAGGAGGAGGAGGAGGAGGAGGAGAGAGATAATAAAACGGATGGAAAAACAAAAAAAGTCTAAGATTAGAAAAAGAAATAGAGGGAGAGAAATAAATAAATAAAGAAAGAAAGAAAGAAAGAACGAAAGAAAGAAAAGAAAGGAAGAAAGAAGAAAGGAAGGAAAAGAAAAGAAAGAAAGAAAAGAAAGAAAGAAAAGAAGAAAGAAAGAAAGAAAGAAAGAAAGAAAGAAAGAAAGAAAGAAAGAAAGAGCAAAATAAAGAAAACAATCAATTCCGTCCAGCTCCGCCGCTTCTTCAGGCTTGGCACCATTAGTGCGAAGCTGCCTCACATTTTTTTTAATCTTCCTAATTTCACTTTTAATCAATTGCATGACCGTGAATTGATCCAATGATGGAAAGCTTGGGACGGCAGGCACGCATAAAGGACGTGGGCTTATTTGCGTACCCGCTCTCTAAGGTTTTCGACACCACAAGCGCCATAGCAGCCCACTTGCCCACTTTACACAGCTTTATTATATGACCAGCGAAAATCAGAAAGAACTGTGGGGAACCCCTACTGACCGCTAAAGAAAGGTGGCGAAGATGGAGAGAGGGATAGAAGGAGCGCTATGTGCGTGATAAGGCTGCAGAACAGGTCGCACCACAAAGCGTACGCCCTTCGACACTCTATAAGGTACAGCATCCTGTCTCGAATGTGTCAGATACTAGGTCAGTCGGTTGAACTAAATGATGGGAAGACAGTTCAACAATTGCCGTACGACATCGCTATTGTAAAATATATTAAGAGCAAAGAAATTTATTTCTTTATATACCAAAGTACGCACAGCACTTTCATAGGCGTTACAGTGCGTGTGTGTTTGGGGGGGGGGGGGGAGGTAATACGCAAATAAAAACCTATTTCAGGTTTCACAGAATAAAACGCCACTTGTTCGTGTGTATGTTAATACGTGTTCAAATTTCCGTGTTTTTTATCTACCTTAATGTCGTAAAATATATTAAGAGCAGTGAAAACTCATGCCCGACCACGAGTGTCTCTTATCTGCAGGGTGACTCTGGCGGCCCCGTAACCATGTGGAGGCAAGGGCTTGGCTACCAAGTGGGCGTCGTGTCGTTCGGTCTGGGCTGTGCTCGACCCAACGAAACCAGCCTGCACACGAACCTACATTTTTACCTGCCGTGGATTGCCTCAGAGATGGCATCCCACAAGGGAGAGCACATCGTCGACCCTACTGATGCAACCGCATGACCGATACACAAAGTCTGACACGCCGACACACGTCCACGGTCCGTTAGCCCACAATGCAGAAACTGCGATGCCACAACTCCCAACGGGAAAAGAAAAAAATCCTGTCTCTAGGACTCGGTCTCCCCTCAGGTTTTTCATAAAAACTTACGTTTCAAGCACTATCAGGTTCAGAAAAGATTCTGCTTAGAGCCGTTCAAGTCGACGAAGCGAAGCCTCAATTGCAATATCTGATGGAATAAGGCATACTTCATTCAGTTTAATTAGGGAGAATGCAATATCCATTACAAAAGCATGAACAATGAAAACTAGAAGCCTCCTAAAAACATTCCTGTACTCAAAGCGCATATTTCCATACAATAAAGCGGGTGTACAATAACACACTTCCTGATAGCTTCGAAAGTAACAATGTCTGCTACCGCGTCTCCAATTAGGAAAGGCTGCGATGTGCACCAGCGACTGCCTCGTCGTTGGCTTAATTTCCATATATAAAAAATGGGTGTACTGAACAGTGTAGTATATGTGGCATTAAAAGCAAGTTAGATAGAATATGCTTGTGGTGAGGCTAAATAAAGCTGAAATTGAGGCAATAGTACGAGCACATGCGTAAAAGAGAGATGCCGTGAAGACACCACCATGTGGGCGTGCAGCAAACCGCCATACTTGTACCGCTTGTATCTGGCACACAAGTGTTAGGCGACAAAAGCCATACAACCCACGTTTGTTTTTTACACACAGGTTAGTGAAGGCTTGCATTGTCCACTTCAAATTTATTAAGGAATGCTCTACAACTTCTTTTTGAGTCAGTTGGCAACTCGCCTCGACTAAACAATCAGGAGGCAAGTGAACCCACTCGCATAGATCAAGTACACACACGTAAAAAGGCTTGTCAGTGTGCTGAATGATGTTTAGAATATTTTGAGAGAAGGGGAAAGGTTTTCTACATATCTTCATAGTTTTTTAAAGACGTGAGTCTTTCTTGGGATACAGGAACGCAGAAATTTTGGAATGTCTTTCTGTCTGTCTCTCATACGATTCAGACACCCGGCCAATGTTTAAGCGCTTGCTGAACGCCAAGCCATTTTTAACTGGTAGCTGCGTTCATAGTTGTGAACGTTGTCAATCAAAAAGCAAATATTACGCATATCTGAGGAGCTACATCAATACGTACGTATTAGATGGTGCGTTCCTTTGCTAGAAAATACATAGTTAAGTAATTGTAAAGACGATGAGGGCGGCGATGCGGGCTTGTTGGTTGGTCATACTTGAATGAGTTGAGCGCATACGAGGACACGGACAGAAGGAGGAGACGTACACACACTGGCGCTACTAACAACAATGGTTTATTTCATTCTCCTGCCGATTCATATACCATTTTTCTATCCCGTGAGGTGAACTTCCTTCTTTGTTATCAAATTGTTGTTTTTTTTATGAAAGAGTGTTCACGTGACTGTCGTTCGCAAAACTGCTATATGAATCGGCAGGAGATTGAAATAAACCATTGTTGTTAGTAGCGCCAGTGTGTGTACGTCTCTTCCTTCTGTCCGTGTCCTCGTATGCGCTCAACTCATTCAAGTAATTCTAAAGACCCTAGTGTTTCTTAAGCTGCACTGAAAATGCTACTCTATGCAAGAAAAAGCCCTTTGCCGACGATATGGTGCTGCCACCTCGCAGTGTCCCGGGGTTCTGCACAAGCTCATGTTTCCCGATCCCACTGCCAGATGGCAGTGGCTAGGCTCTCCAGAAATGGTACCAGGACAGCATCACGGGTGGCCGCGGATGAGACCCGGACTCATGTAAAACGGCCGGCAGAAGATTATCGTCTTTTGACGACATTTGCAGCGAAGCACGCAGATGCGCGGCCACTTTTTTTCTTCTGTTCTTATCACGATGTTTTTGTCAATGATGCCACCACCCCTTAGAGGGTGGATTTTCTGCAGACGCGACAGCAGAGCGGCTACACTTGCTATGCTACCACTTTTCTACAACTCCGCCAACAGAGCAGGAATTGGCTTCCGTGGTGCAGAGCTTGGCCAAGACCACCAAAATTACACTTAGAATCAAAGCCTGCCCCCCATGTTTCAATGACTGCGGAATATCTGTAGAGACCTGCAGTAAGACGTATGACGCGAATGTAGGTACCGAAAACCGCTGGATCCGGACAGGCCGCCACTTCAAACTGAGCCTGGCACTGCTCTACATAAGGACCTTCTCAAATGAAGTTAGAGCAAATAAAAGGAAACAATGTACAAGATACAAGACGCATGCAGAAAAATATAAACATGAAAACGATTGGTCTAATACTGAGAAATCCGAAGGCAGCAGATTCAGCAAGACAAAATACAGGGGTTGCTGGCATTATTTGGCATTAGGGAAAGAGGTGGGCCTGGACCGGTGACGTAATGCGTGGGACAACTAGATAACAAGTGGTCAGTGAGAAGGACATAATAGATAACAAGAAATCGGCAACACATGGTTGATGGCATAGTGTTATTTAGGGCGATAATATTAAGAAGTTCGCAGGCATAATATATAGTCTGCTCGGGCAAGACAGGATAAATTGCACATCATTATGATTTCTGTAGTGGACAAAGAGTACGCTGAAAAAAATTATGGATTAAAAATATCTGCGTTGTTACATGTTATAACAGTGAGGTGGTATCGCGTTTAGAGCCCAAGAGAATGAAATGCACTAAACTTTCACAATATACCAAGTTTCTGAGACTGCATCCATGGGCATGATTAAATTTTATATAAGAAGATTCCCACAGCCCCATATTTTAAACTCAGTGTACAACAACTATCTTCCGTCACGGCTTATGAAAAATTATGTTCGTAGTACTCCTCTCTGCAGCGGTGGCTCCGCTAGTGACGGCGTTTACGCCATTATATATGCATGGAGTTTCCACAACTAGACGTCACTTGGGAGCGCTATGCTGTTTTGTCGTTCGATCAAGAAACGTGCGAGCCCCTATTCTTTGCTCATGCAACGCTTGTTTTATGGCTGAAAGACGCCAAAATATACCGCTCTCAGATCATTCAGCGGAGGCTCACAATGCCACTTTAGGCGATCTTGGGTTGGATTCTTTGCCATAATAGGAGGTGCTATATAATTTTTATTTCCATGAGTATTCAGGATTCGCTTCTGCAGCATTCAACGAGAAGTCAACAAGGACAACGATGGCTGCCGAGTTCAATCTAATATATTAGGCTGAGTCTCTTCATCAAAGTTAACGTATATGTGTTCTGATCTTCGCATTGCTGTCTAGATCAACATAGGCTATTATACGCAATCTCATAAATAAAATTAACGTATATGTGTCCTGATATTCGGATTTACATATATGTATCCATGTTGTCAGCAGGGCTTATACGCAATATACGATAGTGTACCCTGAGCTATATGACAAATTATGTCAACAAGGCAATGACATAAAAACTCTCAAAGCGCCAGCTTTTTTAGCCTGACTATAATATTGTCACGTGATCGTTGCGTTAAGAAGGCGACAGTCGGCGTGTTCAAGAAGAAACGCCTTATTCTGACGAACGTGTGCCCAAAGAAATAAAGAGTTAATGCACAAGCAATACACGCTCTACAGTGATAGTGGCGAGCACGGTCGTCTGTCGTCGGTAATCTGATCATTCGTGAAACGAGTCGTCTTTTCGTATCTCAGTCATCGAACTTTCCAGCGTTACCGATGGTGCTCGCGTAAGCTCTCGAATAAACTTGACTATTCGCGTCCTGCGCGTAATCTTAACAGAATGATCTCAAACAATTGCGAAGCTTGTCAAACATTGCGGCGCGGTCTGCAAGAGCGTTGCTAACATTCATTGCGGCTGGCACCCGAAAAATAAAACACCCATGACAACATCTACGTTTTGGGTTCTGTTACGACTTCAAAATAGGCATGCTAGGTATGTACGAGGAGTCAGAAATGTAATGAGCACACCAACGATATTCTTTCATCTTACGTGTATCATCATAAGCATAATGAGTCCACACATCTCGGGAGCTTGACACAAAGGCATCCAGTAAATCACAGCCAGAAAGTTTCAGGCACCCTTTAACGATACGTGGACGTGAATAACCTTTCGAGTGCGATACCGGGGACATCCTTTCTTGGTTGTCTCTTTCATATGATGACTCCATTCGTGTCATCACGAAAAACGTGCGTCTACAGCTTTGATGCGGCCAAAGAACTTTATGCTGTCCTAGGGAGGAGCAACACGTGTCGGAGAACTCCTACGTGTTCGTCAGTATAAGTTTAGTCATCATGTCATTTGTGAATATGAGTCCTTTCAGCACAGGAGGTTATCCTCGATTTGTTAACATTTTCGAGATTGCGATGAAGGCGCTCTTGAGTTATCTAAGCCATTCAAACCTAGCGTAGTGTCATATTAGAGTCCGCGCATGACTCCAGCGTCAGCGGTCTTAGCTTCTCATCTTTCAACATTAGTGCAAGACACGAGTGCCTAGCACGCTGGTTTTGCAAAGACCATTGTCAGAGACGAAAACGCCCAACAAAGCCATGATATCACCAGCGTGGATGGGTCTTGCCATTTCGTCATTGATTGCACCTCAAGTAAGAAACATTGTCCTCATTTGCAAAGTACAAGTTATCCTATATACTTTTTTTTGTAATTACATAAACAGGCTGTATTGCTAGGTGATCATGTCTACTAGAAATTCATTGCCCGTAGATGAATGAAAAGGAACGAGTGAACAAAGACTTGTTTTTGTTTCAAGGCCCGTCCACGCATTACTTTGGGATATTAGTTTAGAAATTTACTAAAGAAATTAGTTCAGTTTGTACTCATTCGTGCAGGGATGAGTGACAGTAGGACTTCTGGGCACGTTTTCACTTTTTCTTGTCAACCACCTGTACAGAATTCTCGGGCGGTGGTTTAGCGCATGTCGGTTCGTGATGATAATAATTTTCTATTTACGACACATGGCCAACCTCGAGTATAAGAGCTCTGCTGTAAAAGACATCTATAACACGTATTGTGCCACAGAAATTGGGCGAATTGCACTACTCACCGAACTGGTCCACTGAAACTTAACAAGGGAAGACACGGTCGGCAAACACCGATTAATATTTCTGTACAGACGTAACCAATATTTCAGGGAGACTAAAAGAACCATCTGAAACCCCTGGTCCGCATGTCTCAGCTTCTTAGCCATATGTACAGAATGGTTGGGCGGTGATTCAGCGCGTGTCGGTTTATGAAGATGATAATTTTCTATTTAAGGAACACGTCCAACCTCGAGCCTAACAGTTTTGCTATAAAAATGCATAGATGTTTGGCTCCGTGAACGCGGCCACGCGCATGCAAGTGGGTGCTATCACTGGCCTCACAGCCCGTAGAAAGTCTCTACATTCGCGAGGATGGCTTTGACACACATCAAGACAGCGATTGGACAAATGGAGCATTCACGCTTGCGCGTAAAGGAGGGCGACCCGCTATACCCTGAAACTAACGTTGGGAATTCCAGACACCTTAGTAGTTAATATAGTTGGTACGCGAATGTTTTTATTCACCACCTACCCGTGTTGTTCCTGGCTCACAAGCGCCTCCTTTGTAACGCTTCGTCACTTTGTCCTTTTATTCCCATTCTAACTTTAGGTGGCACTAGTTTAGGTAGCTCTAGATGTTCCTAAGTGGCCTTTTAGGCGCCTCTAAGAGGCTGTAGAGGTGGCATTTACGTTAATGGTCAAAGCATATCCTAATAAATGCACCTCATTACATTGTTTTGTGTACGCGCCTTGCTTTTTTATCATAGCATAGAAAAAAAGCGCAGGCCTTCCTATCCGCGACATTATTAGGCCTGCATTGTTGTAAACGTTTACACGTAAGATGTGAAACATATTTGTGTGATTTGTTCAATGTATGCGCAGGGCTCCCTGGACGATTTATGATACATTTTCTGCCAGTAAAATTTTGATCCATTACCTCATCTTGAATTTTGCGCAATGTAACTTCGCATACTGTTTACTTAGCGCTTCGTAATCTCTCTCTTCATCCATTTTTAAGCTTCGTTTGAGGCCGGTTTAGTGCCAAGAAATATTCAGAAATATTGACGAGAAACGGTTTGCATTCTCAATCAGAGTGCGCATTGGTCGAGGGCTGGACCAAATATGAAAATGCACTATTCCTTATTTGTCTTATTGCAATAGCAATTATATGGACACTCTCCACGGGTTTTTGCCATCGCCGTCACGTCCCGTGTAAAGTCCAAATTGATGACAGGCTCCCGCGCATCGTATGTTCTACCGCGAGTAAAAGCTCGCGAACGTAGCTGAAGCAGAGATCAAACGAGTTGGCCCATTTCCGTCGCTCGGAGGGCGCATGCGATTACATCACCCCGCTCGGGAGGCCTGCCGTCCAAGCAGAGAGGAAACGCTCCGCCCGTCTTGAACGAGCATGAAAAGATGCGAGGGACGGGGGAGGGTGTCGCTTGAGCAATAACTTTGAACATTAGTTCTAAGAGCGCGGTTGCGATCGCTAGAGCACGCGCTATCTCGGCAGCCATCAGCGGTTTGCTCGTATACCCATCTACGTGCTGCGCTCCCAGTGCAAAGAGACTGAGCGGAAACAGCATCTCTCCCTGGAGAGGTCGAATTCTCTTACACCAGCGCTTTTATTAGGGGCGTAGCTCTTCTTAGTCTAACCTTGTCACGTCTCCGTTGTCCGCCGTAAACGGATCTCCCGTATGATGCAATAGATGGCGCTGTCTCATAGAAGTACATACAAACTGCAGTTCAGGGACGATATTCTAGATAGCGCTGTACACAATCTGTGTCGTCATCACCATTTCTCGTCTCATTTCCTAGATGGCGTTGGTCCAATAGAATTGTGTGCAATATGGCGCTTGTGTGAATCGACACTAGATGGCGCTGGAAGTGCCGCTGCTCTCCGATTGGCTGCTGCGCGGGCTGCGCGGGGAGCAAACACCTCTCTCATACTCCTGGATCGTCGCCGTACGTGTCGGATCGTTGGCAGAGCATGGACGATGCGCAGCGGCGGGCGCTCGCTCGGCGGCAGCCAGGTGGATCCCGTGACGGTGCGCGCCAAGGACGCCGCTGCGAAACGGGCTCAACGAGTAGCGAATCCCAAGACCATGATTGCTTCAGGAGCCTCGCCCAAGCTCTTCATAATTCACCCGTGGATATGCTGTAATTGTGTGTGTGTGTGTGTGTGCGTGCGTGCGTGCGCGCGCGCGCGCGTGCGTGCGTACGTGTGTGTGTGTGTGTGTGTGTGTGTGTGTGTGTGTGTGTGTGTGTGTGTGTGTGTGTGTGTTAAACGAGATCGGATCCAAAAGAGTTAGCTGCCAACATCACTTCGTATAACATCGCAATTTGTTCCTATCGCATTCATTGCGGCGCCCTTGCGGTTAAACTGTGACATTTTTGTCGCAGTTTTCAGTTTTTTGTCACACAATTGTGCGCTTTTAAGCGATGCGGTTCTCAGAATGGCCACGAATACAAGACGCCTCTGTTTCTTAATTCTAATTTTTATCTCTGTTTAGGTGCGCCGGTATGGATCGTTTCTATTCTGTGCATTTTGTCTATTTTTCTATTAATTTGAGTTACTGGTATATATTACAGACGCCAATAGTGCTCTAAAATGTGCGCAACCGCAGCCTTATTTTGTCGTTTAAATCAGTAACTGTAACATCCTCTTCCTTTCAGGTGTTCTTGGAAACAATTAATCAACCAGGTAACACTCAATAACATTATTTAATGTTGATGTGCCTCTATCAGGTGGAAATAAAGAAAGGTGGGAATAAGGAAAGTATAGATCGAATTTAATTTTTATTATTGCGGCGAATGATGAAATGTTGCAGCATAATGAAAACAGGGTCATTCGTACGGCCGCTCATGCAAGCGTGTTATATGAGCTGTCTAAAATTGTGGAACACATCAGTGAAACAGAAACAATGATTCAGCAGAATCTAGTGCCGAATTGAAGGCGTTCCGTTTTTTTCATATTTGTTTACTGGAAAGCCTTACGGAGCATTTGCGAAATGAATATCATCGCAAATCCCACGTTGATGTAATGAACACAAACGATAACGATAAGGGCGTTTATCCAATCTGCAGGTACACGTAAAAATGTTTGTTTCTCTTAATGAACCTTTACGTTCTTTTCTTTAGCGAATAGCCCGCAAATACGTTATACAAAACGGCCCTTATTTTTTACCACCAATGCGAGCCTTCATAAATATGTGCCCACTTCGACAGGTTGTAGGCACTAGCACCATGTGCGCAAGTAGCTCTTCGGTCTGATCACTAAGATGTCTTCACAGGTTGCGGCGTCGTGAAGCCTATTGGGAGGATTATAAATGGAAAGACAATCGACCGGACGAGAATGCCATGGATCGTAAGCATTGTTCTATGCAATAGCAGCCTCATCGCTACCGTGTTAGTTCTAATTAGCGAACTCATGATTCGCCTTTCACGTAGAAAGTAAATTTGCTGTCATAATGCTAGTTCGTTTAAACACTTTATGCTGTTACAAACCAGGATGTACAACAGGGAATGCGCCATCGAGGCGATAAAGAAGACGATTCCTATAGTGCTCGCGTTGTTGGCTGCGTTTTGGCTGAAGAACTCTAGCTGTGTACATTTTTAAATATATTTCTTTCTTCCTTTTGAATCTTCTAACCCCATGACATTTTGGTGGAGGTGCGGTATACCCCGGAATACCTGGCATGTGTACGCATAAGCGTGCGCACAGGAGCGTCGGAGAAGGTGGCGGCCCCGCACCTAACCATCTAAGACCTCTCCTTTCGTTAGAGCTCTCCTTTTGTTTTAGATGCCAAGCAGCTTGTGGCGGAGTTCAATCCGGTGTGCGGCGTGACCACCCTTATTGCGCATGCGCCCCCCCCCCCACACACCTCCTCTCGACGTGCCTTCCCTGCCTCTCGCGCGCCTCATCCTCTCCTGCGCAAGGCCGCAATGAGCTCCAGCGCATGCGCGTACACTCCCCTTCTCTCGCCGCTCCTACGCTCCCCCCTCTCACGCGCCTGTCCATCGCGTTCCCCGCTCACCCTGGGAGAATTAACGGCCAGGCTAGAGGGAAGACACCACGCGCGTAGCGTTCCTCTTCGCATTCCACGACGCTTTGAATGAATGGATACAGCTTACGGAACAGGACTTCGCCCCAGCTTAAGAACCTGGCGAGCCAGCTCCTAAAAAAATTACACTATCTATCGCTCAAGCGAACCATCTCCCATCTGCTTCGCATCTACACATGGTTCCCTTTAGCGGGAGATGGTGTAATTTTTTTACTAATCTGTCGTCACCATTACTAAGTTGCCCAGGCGGGTAAGAAAATTTGGAAGATTTTTTTTCTCAATTTTTACTTCCTACGTAGGACGACACTACGGCTTGTATTGAAGTGCCCTTATGTGAAAAGCAATATTACATCATTGCAAGTGAAATATATCCTGATATGTTCCACAGGTATATCTTCTCATCAACTTCGAGGATAAACCTGGCCATTTCAAGTCGCAAATATGTGGCGGGAGCGTTATATCACATCGCTTCATAATAACAGCGGCCCATTGCGTAGTTTCCAGGCGAGTGATTAGTTTCCACTCATTAAAAAGTCAGCATTCTTTAAGTGTGTCTTAACGTGAAAAAAAATCTGCACTAGATAAAAAACTTTGCAGATGTTTGACTTATAATATTGGTTTTTGCATATAAATCAAAACACATGTTGCCTCGTGGTAAAGGGTCAAATTTTTATTGCTTTCTAAATACAAGACTTGATTCCTATCACGACTTTTAGGCTGTTCGTACAAGTTGAGGAATATAATTTGAGACATCTGATGGAAGTTTTAGTTTGCTTTCCTAAAACACCATGTCGGGCCTTAGCCTTAAATTGTTTTGTGTATTTTACTTTCCTTGCAATTGCTCTAGAATTGATTATAATTCTATTTGCAGTAGCAGTTGTGACGCTAACACCAGCTCATATTTGGATTTGCATAACTACCAAAAAATGAGTTTTCAAAATTGTACCACAAATAACATAACCACATGACGCCAGAAAGTGCGAAAATTTCTCTTGTCATTTATTGTGCTAAAAAACAACAAATTCCGCACAATGCAACATATTTAAAATAAGCAGTCTACACGGCGTAACACACCGCAAATAGATTAGAGCTTGAACTTATGAACGCTAATGCAACAAGATATAGAAATTTTGCTGTTCATAAGCTATAAGACATCAATGCGAAAGTGGTGTCCCCGACATCAGCGAATTCGCGGAAGCTATACTGGCATAACACATAAGTTAAACAAGTGAAGAAAAACTTCCCTGTGTACGAAATTCGTCTTACTTATAGTGTTGAAACGGCACACAGTCACCTAGCCGCCGCATGCTTCGCATAACATCGACTCCCACGGTGCGTGGGATCTGCCGAATTTTTTTCTGTGCAGAGGTTCACTCTCAAATGCTACACTATTTTTTTATCTGTAGCTTAGAACAACCAGACAATATTCATGTGAAGTACAATGCAACATGGGCATACGAAGGACCGCGTGCACATGTTAAAAAGATCATTGTGCACCCTGGCTTCAGAATAACGACACTGCAAAATGACGTAGCCCTTTTAAAGGTAAGTCTTTTAAAGGTAAGTCGAAGATGCTTATACGTTGATTCAAGACAAGAAACGGAATGTTGCATATTTTAGGGGCGAAGCTCCTCTTAGTCTAACCTTGTCACGCGTCCGGCGTAACCGGCAGTATACTACGACCCATCACCGATCCTTTGCAAACTGCCCACTACTTCGTCTTTGCAAACATCCCATTACGATCCATCACTGATCTATTACTTCTCTTAAGGCCAGGGCAAAACTAACGCTTTAACGGCAAAGATGAACCGAACGCGTAGCATGTTTTACCCAGGGTAATTATTAATTTTGTAGCATCGAGCAGCTGTAGAACTCTCGGTAATATTCACAGAGCGACACTGATGGGCAGCAGTTACAGATGCTAAATAACAGTTGCGGAGCATAGCCACATAACTTCGGGCATTCTGAACCTTCTCCCGACACACGCACACACTCACACACACAAACAAATCACGTTTGCCATGGATGTTAATGCAACAGTCATTGAAGCGACCTAACGACACACCACGAACAGAGATCTCCGATCCCCCCACCACGGTGGGGGGATCGGAGATCTCTGTTCGTTCCGCGTTCGTTCTGGCGGTGTTACGTCACAAAAGTGGGCGGTCCGCAGCTCTCTTCCGCCGAGAGGAAGAGGACAACCAAGCGGTGAGCGGCGAGCTTTCCGGAAGTAGACGCGCATCGTTTGTCCTCGGCAAGGGGACCGTATATTTCAAAACGAAGTGTTTCTCACCTTCTAATAAATACAGTTGTTACACGAAAAGATATTGTTTTTCTTTTCAAGCTCAAACAGTTTCTGAAACAGCAGTAGGTTTGCGCGCTGATATTTATTGGTGTTAGTTCTTCTAACGTGCTCGCTATGTGAAGTCGCGCACGCGAAAAAAAAAAAAAAGTAGCGGTAGGCGCAGTTTTTCAAGATGTCGTCCCACCGGAATGTCTGGCTTGGCTCCCGGGTGTCGAATCGTCAAAGGGAGCTTCTGCTGGCTTTTATAAAAGAGCACGCACAGATACCTACGCCGTCGTGCCCACTGGGGCCGTCGTTCACGAGTGAGGACCGGGACGACACGTGGCAGTAGCTGGTAGCGCTTTTGAACTAAGAAGTCCCTGCGCGTAAGACCACAGGCAAGCCCGTTCATTTTGTCCGCACTGTTCGTTTCGAGAACAGAAAGCGACGCCGCACTCGCTCATGTCTTCAAACGCATCTCGCACCTCCAACCGCAAGAGAAGCACACGTCGCAAGCGCCATTTTCTCAAAATCAGCTGTTGCGGCAGCCGCAACCGCCGCATAATGCCGTGCCAAGCCGTTTATTCGCTCGAGAGAACACGTGCGAGCGGTCTCGCGCTCCGTTCGTTTGTAGCAGACGACATGCTCGTTATGACGCGTATGACGTCACCAAAAAATAAAACATCAAGCAAAAAGAAAAACGGCTACGCCCCTCAGAGACGTGGTTTTTCCCGGCTTCGGCCAATCACCTACGCCGCCAGAACAGAGATCTCCGATCACCCTACTCGTTATGCCGCGATATGACGTCACCAAAAAAGAAAAGATCAAGCAAAAAAAAAGAAATGGCGACACCCCCTGGCCTAGAGTGGCATCTCCCGCTTCAGCCACTCAGCGCGCTTGTTCTTCCCCAGGAGAACGAACAAGCGGAACGAACAGATCTCCGATCGCCCCGCTGGCCGCGGCGGCTGCAATTTCGATGGGGGCGAAAATGTTTTAGTCCCGTGTACTTAGATTTAGGTGCATGTTAAGAACCCCAGGTGGTCGAAATTTTTGGAGCCCTGCACTACGGCGACTCTTATAATCATATCTTGGGTTTGGGACGTTAAACCCCAGATATTATTGTATCGATTGCATTAGGCTGGCGACCAGCACTGTCGCTGACCACAGCTACAAACGTTCTATGCTTGCATGAAAATTATAACGAAGGGCCGTGAAAAACATGCTGCAGGCTCAACTGTACGGATGCGCTCAGAGTATAACTGATGGCGTAGAAGCCTGCTTAAACCATGTGTTGCGTCAAGTGCAAAAAAAAACCACATTAGCGTGCACATCGAACGCGATACACTACCGCGCACGCTTACCGCACATTTATCAGCAGGCGTTATGTAGCCATAGGCGTACGCACGAGGGGGTCAGGGGGGGGGGGCTCCCCCCTCCCTAATTTTCTAAAGGGGGGCGCCAGTGCTGCTCCATACCTTCATTCAGTCGGACCTTCCACGTCACTTTTATTGCGTAGGGTTGTGGTTACGTATGTTTTTGAGATAATGGCGACCGAGGATCCCTGATGCTGCATTCAAAGGACTGTTTTCTTGCCACCTTTACCCTGGAAAGATATGGACCAATGGCAGGCCGTTTTGAGAAGCACGTCATCGCTTTATTTTCATACTTTCACCAATGGCGGAGTTTTCTTTCGGCCTCGACCAACGGGTGGGGGGAGGAGTGTGTGGTGAAACTTCACCCCTCCCCCCCCACCCCACTAATGGAGAACCCTGCGCACGTCTGTGGTTGTACCATATTGCCTCGCGTATATTTTCACAACGAAAGCTGTTATGAGATCACAACAAGGACCGTTTCTGGCGCCGTAACCACTATCGCTCGAAATAAGAAAACAACGAACTAAGAAAAAAGTTCCAGGATGGAACGAGGTTCGAACCTGGGCCCTCTGCGTGGGAGAGTGCCCAGTGTTCTGCCTCAGAGCCATGCCGGTGCTTGAAACTCCTTTGCAAAAAGGCCCCATACAGGCTTCATGTCGCGAAGTAACCACATTAACATATGTAATGTAGCGTGGTAGAAGAGTAAAACATCAACCAGGCGTCACACAATGCGAATTGCGCAACGAGTGGGTTGTTGAATGCTTCCAACACACTACAAAGGGCTCTGCCATGATTCTTCATCGTCATCAGCAACATCATCAACAAAGTGTACATAATGCCCTAAAGGTGCTTAGCAGGTACCACGGTTCTCCGCAGAATGACGAAAAATTGCATAGTGGCTGCTTCCCTACATGACAAAAAGTATGATTATTTATAGCGTAGCGGGTTCCTCCCAAGTTCACTTCTTTTGGTTGCCAAGGAATCCCATAACGCTCCCATGATCCATTTCCTCAGGGTCTCAATAAAGTTAATTTCTCTACTCTCTCTCTCTTTGTCACGTTAGTTATGTCACAAAGCGCGGTGGGAGATTTAAATAACGACCGAGAGTCACACTATGCTAATTTCATAACTGGCGGGTAATTTAGAGATTCCAACCCATTACAAAGGACTCAGCCATAATTCTTCATCGTGATCAGCCGTCGAATCAACAAAGTGCACCTAATGTCTTACAAATGTTACCTCGCTTCTCCGCAGAATGGCGAATAATATCATGGTGGTTGCTTCCTATGTACAAAAAATTATGATTTGTGAAGTAGTGGGTACGTTGCTAATGTATACTTGTATTAGTAGCCACAAGAGAGTTTATAACGGGCTCTAGCAATGCCGCTTTTCCAGCTTTCGCTGCGACTGTGCTGCGCTTTCCGCGCAAGCCTGCCGTTTTTTATGTAACCGTTCCGTTACACGTGTAACCACTGTCTTGAGCAGGCAGCGCCCGAGTGTCTGGGAACCATTCAGGTTATCTTAAAATCCTCCGATAAGACTGTCTACCTCACGTGAACAATAGAGTTTATTCGGGAACTTACCCAAGCACCAAAGATAACACTGAAAATCTCGATAAGACATGTGTAAAAGCCGACGCAATTTCATAGATGAACAGATTACTCGACGGCCAAACCTTGTTCCCGGCGCTATCAGTTTACAGTGTGCATTGCTTTTATTTTGGCCTGTCATTTTCCGGACACATGTTCGCCTCCAATAAAGAGTTTCGTCTTTGACCACGCTGACTGCCGCCTTCTTCAACCTCAAAACCACGTGAGAATATGGTCACACTGCACGAGTACAAAAATATCAATCTTCAAATTGATTATTTCTATACACGTGTTGCGAGCCATAAGTAACGAACATGAAGCAGATGTCAATTTTTGAAACAGTCGTAATTATTATATTCAGCGTCGCATGAAACGCTAAACATCGCTGTCTGTGATTTTCTTTTTTTTTGCCATCAGTTGTCAAAACGTCTGCAGTTCGACAGATATGTCAAACCAGTTTGTTTGCCTCGGGTAAAGATGTGGCTGGTGAATTATCCGGTGCTGGCTGCTGGCTGGGGACACGTAAACGAAGGTACGTAATATACCCAAACAGACCAGCGTAGAAAATTCGTTATTCGTAGAGAAGTTCTATAAGTTCCTGGTGCATTTTCCTTACAAAGGAAGCTCGTGCGCATACGTTTATTGTAATGCTTCATACGGCATTCTATGCTGTAAAAGAGGGGTCGCCAGCATTTTGAGGCGGGTGGCTAAGCTGCATGAAGCCGACAAGGCGGCAACCGGACGGCAAGACCGGTGCGAGGGGTGGCTTTTCAGGCAAATAGAAAAAAAAAAAAATCGGTGAATTGACAATATTGCACAAAACTGACAGGAGATTCTTGGATGGATGTCTTTCCCTAACCTAGTCCTACAAAAGAATCTTTCTCACCCTTCTTTCGACCTTTACAAGGAAAACAAATGAAGAAGTTCTCTGACAAAGTATGAAGGTGCGGAGTAATGCCACATGGAAGTGACCATTCTTTGTTCCTGCCTAACTCTACTTTATGTCAAAACTGCCGTGTCGGCCTTCATACAATAAGTGACAAGTAGGGGAGCGGGGGGGGGGGGGGCTTGTGTTGTTTTTTTGGGGGTGGCATCACACTGCCCCGCGGGCCGCATATGCGGCCCTTGGGCCACGGGTGGCCGACCGCTGCTGTAAAGCAAACGCGGTACATAACCCGTGATACTGAACAACTGTCCTGTGATACGCAACGGTCTTAGTATGTTTTCACTATTTGAAAGTTATCTTGCCCCCTACGGGTAATCTTCCTTCTCTCGGTCTTTTTTCTATCTTTCTTTTTTCCATTTTTTTCTTAACTTTCGATCTCCCCTTTTACTTGCCACTGTGTACGGTCGCATATACTAGTTTTTCTGTACTGGTCAAAGTTCTTTCCTTTCCTATGTCTCCTGTTTCTCCCTTCCCTCTCTGAGGTGCATTTAATTATTTACCGTTTAAACGCGGACCACTTATAACAACCAAGCTGGTTCGTTGTCTCGGGCTTCTTCTCTAAAAGTACAGTGGACAGTATTGTGGCGTTTGCGTGCGACTTATGCTTCATGTTTGTTGTTTGAACTATGACTCGGGTACGATCGTCTTTTTTATTGCTTCAGCTATGACTCTGGCAGGGTCGGCCTGGTTCGCTTCGGTGACCGAGGAACTTACAATCCACATAGTGCCACCACAAAATGGAAGTACAAGTGGCACCTGAACCACACGTATGCGTCAGCAAACCATGCATTGTCGTTATATAGAGGATCTCCAGTTTTCGGCAAGTCGCACTTGCGATAGGAGTTTGTGAGTCGTTCCTAAATGGCTGTTGCGTCTGTTCTCGGTTTCTTGTTTTAATTTTATCCAATCAGGCGTTAGTGGTTTTGTTCTTTATTTAACATTCAGTCAACTACCATCCATGCAAAGCCTTCAGTAGGCAGTTTACATTTGTCTCTATACTTTAATGTTGTCTTTTGTTCATTTTTCGCACAGTAAGCATAACATTGTGTATCACAAACAAGCCTAAACAGCTACTGTGTACTTATCGCGCATGTTTGTACGCTTGCAACGTTAACGTATGGTTTGAGGTTTCACTGCTTAGTTGCGCAGAGAAAACTCAGCGATCCGCACATATTTGAATGTACCACAGATAGGGGTAGAAAAAACTAGCAGTTGTGCCGTGTACGAATGCCATCGATGAGCGAAGCTCCTTAGAAATGGGACGCAAACGACTATGCGCCTGATCTCGCTGCTGGCTTTCATGAAGGCGTTTGGGCGGGGAGCGGATGGGGAGAGCGTCTGCTGCGCTCCATGGCGGGAACGACTGAGTGAGCGGGTACGACTGAGCGTTTCATTGTCTTTTTGTGCCGGCGCCGGGTGGGGAGAGCGTCTGCTACTACCTTCGACAAAGCGGCCGCAGTGCGACATAATGGTAGGAATACAGTTTCCTACTGCAATCTTGACCATCTACACGCCTGTTTTTAGTACCTCGTGCATCAGCATCCATCTCCCTCCCTCTCCTCCCCTTTCCTTCCTTTCTTTCATAAGCTATATATATACAAAGCTTTTATTGTGCACGCACAATATAAGCTTTGTTGGCATCCGCGCCCGTCCTCGTTTGCTGTTTCTTCTGTCCATGTTTAAATTAGCGCTGGTTTTTGAAGATGTCACGCGGTATTTTTCGTATTTCGCGGGCATCTCTAGTAAGCAGAAAAACACTAATTCTTAATCCATAGATAGTTAGAAACTGTCTAATGTGACCTTTTGCAAACCGAGCTACAACTTTGTCATTTGAATTGTTTGGCCATATTCGTTGCTTCAAAGGTTAGGTATTTAAAAATGCCTAATTAGGCGCTTAAGAAGAATACAAGAAACAGTATGACTTGCTCCATGCAATATTCGTCAAAAGTATTTGGCCACGTCGTCATATAGTGCGTCGTCATATTCTTAAACTCTGCCTAGACTAACTTGGGTACCCTGTATATATGGTAACGCCATGTCAAGTAAGTAAAATAAACTGTACTTTCCCTTGTGGCAGAAGGTGGAAAGACACTTCGCCTCCTGTACATCAGAACGAAAATCCTGCCCTATAAAGACTGTCCACACCGGTTCAACAACTCTCGCCACAACTTCACCCGTTCTGAAATGTTATGCACGGACACAAATGGCAAGGGAACGTGCCTGGTAAGCAGCATTGATTTATAATTACGGTATGCATGCAATACACGTGCACCATGCTACAGATATCTCCTGGGCAGGACAATATACACTTGCGGTAGCCCCACGAAAAGCCAAGCAATGCATGGATGCCATAGTTATGCATGCGTAGGTACTTAGGTTCTCGCTCGTGAAGACTTCAGTTCAGCTTGTATCCGCGGCTAGTTGCGCTTTCGAGCACATTTCTTCGCTAGCCCTTATTAATAGTATACAACTATTAACACAAATGTCAATTTATCACGAGATTTCGCTCGCTTTTTTCAGCCCCTTCACGCATGACAAAGAAAAAATGCTCTCTTCAATGCAACATTCTCACACACGAACAGATGCAGCTATGACTGAATAGGTATCAAGCGATCAATCAGTCGGTTTTAGTTAAGATTTGACAGGGTGGAGGGCATGGAAAGAAAAAGATTCAATACGCTTGACTTGGCTTTCCAGCCTACTCCAGCAGACTAGGCTTTCCAGCAGAATGCAGTGGCGGCACACATACGCAGCCCACATATACAAGAAACCACGTACGTTAAGGTTTTACGCAATTATCAAAGAAATGCAACAAGTAAAAGCAATTGAGTGAATAAAGGAACAGGAAAGCAAATAAGAAGACTATATGAAAGACAATTTTCATAGCTTAGATTCCACATAATGCCTCCACACGAAGAAAGCATGAGGTCCTACAGCATGGAATATCAAAACCATTTCGTGTTGATACATTTATTACAGAGAGTGTACGTATTCTAAACATTCGAGCTGAGTATTTTTTGTACGTGGTTCTCGTTTCCATATCCTTTTCACGAACCGTAAATGACATACAGAAGCGTATTTGGTTAACTCAGCTGTTGCTTTAAGCAATATAATATTATTCATTATTTGCTATTGATATCGAATAACTCGGCTGAAGCAATAAATACTAAAGAGCGCTGCAATATGACGAGTTTGGAAGAGATGTGCGGAAACATGATATCTGGCGAAGTTGTAAATGATTTGTCGACTTTTCCTTCCGCAGACGTAGAGTTTTTCTAAGGCTGTCTGCCTGGCAGTGCCCCATATGAGTTCACAGTAATCCGCATGTATTTTATATTCCAAAAGGTAATAGTGGCGGGGTAATATATTGCGTGCTTTTGGTTATATTTTATTATGAAAAAGGAGGCAAGAAAATTAACACCGGGGGCTTTTTGTAATCTGCAGTCTGTGTATAGGCCTGTATGAATGCGGACGGACATTATGATACAAGTTATTTAGGCTTGTCTTTATAAATTTTTCACCGTTACACAAGCAGATTGTCAATATTAGCTAACACTTAGCGTCAAATAAAGATAGCAGTAGCTAACGTTAGCCAGTGCTAGTACTACGCCAGTTTTATGGTAGGCAAAGTTTGTTGCAAGCTCTGAATATTATTTTTTTTATACCCAAGTGTTTGACAGATGTCCTAGCTTCCCTGCTTCAGGCAGCGAGATGCAATATTTATGACTTATGTAGGAACTGCGCTGAAATGCCGTCGTATGGCCCATTGCGCATAGTACTGAAAAGTGGCATTTTTAGGTATTGGCAGGTTTTACAATTTTTATATATGTGCTGGGGAAGAAAATGCCAGTGAGTTGTTAAGAGAATGCAACAGTTTCAGATGTTCTATGTTGCTCGCAGTTTACATTTAGCCATCAGTACCGAGCAATTCATTCTTGTTTAGGAGATATCCTTACTACCTCTTTTTGTCCATTGTGTAATATTGACACATATACAACGAATGGGATGGACACGAACAATGCCCTAATTTTGCGTGCGGTATTTCGGTACACATTAAAGGAAACGGATTGGGATACGGATTGGGAGTTGGAGATTTCGGCTCCCTCACTCGATCCTTGTTCACCATGAAAAACGCAGCACATGTTGTGACCTTAGTATGTGAGGTTCATGAAATGAATAAGGCATCAGACATACGTGGCGGAAAACTGCTTGCGTTAAATTTAAGTGTGCGGCGTGTTTTAGATATTCTCCACTTTTAAGTACATATAATGCAGACCATACGCGCCTTCCTGATACACTCGACTGAGGTGTTTAGATCCGTGTTATTTTGTGTATTTAGTAAATGTCGCTACTTTGAAAGTTACGTTTCACTAACTTGAGTAAAAAGAAAAAAAGAAACACTCCTGCATGATGACACACTTCGAGAGCACGTGTTTATGTCTAAGGTCACAGATCATCTTTAAAATGGCTGTTACATGCTACGACGTTCCTGCATGCATGTCATGACGCTATTTCATCCTATTATCTATACCCTACCATTTTTAACCGCATGTATCTCTTTTGGATTACCTCTGTTTCTTTTTGTTCTGTTACATTATTTCAATATCTTACTTTATTAGTAATGACAAACATTGCTATATCTTTAATAATTGCCTTTGTAGTATGTGATGTCTAGCTCTGCAATTTTCTTGCTATTACATTGTAAAATACGCACGCGTACTAACTACTCCCTCATGGAAGCAACAGTATATGTCAATAAATCAACAAATAAGTAAACAAAAACTACTAACATTACGTAGCATTGGCTCCCGTTGACTATACGACCCCTAGTGTAAGCTAAGGTTGAATAATTTTGGCTGAATTTTCTTGAGTAATTGCCTGTGCTGGCAACCGGCGGCTAATGTTTGCTGCGCACTGTTACAGCAGGAGCACTGAATAAAAAAACATGGCTGGCTTTCCGCTAATCGAGAGTACCAGCAAGCATGAAACGGCTACCGGCAAAGCAGATAGCAGATTGGTTGGAGATGATACTATAGCCGCAATCTTACATATTCGCGAAGGCACACTCATGCGGCGCACGAAGCGTGGCGCCATCTCACGAAGGAGGCGGCGAAGCTCGCTCCACGAAACTATTTTCACTGGTTGCTGGAATGCACTCATTTCCTTCTCACAACGACGCCCGGATGACCTCGTGTTAAAGCCCGGATTGACTCGTTTGTGTGGCCGAATAACGGCTCTAGCTTTTGTCTCAAGGTAACTTGAAAATCGCCGACAACAGGAGCTTACAGCATTTCATGCTAAAGCGTCACAACCAAATATTTCGTGTCCCTAAATCGCGTCAAAGACCATATTCTCTCAGATGTGTATCGAGACAACGTGAATGTGTCCACTCAGATTCTTTCTTTTTTCCGCTGCCGTCTTTTTGTAGGGTGACTCAGGAGGGCCGGTAACCACATGGGAAACACATGGTCATACTTCCAGATTCATCCTAGTCGGCCTGGTGTCTTTCTCGTTTGGGTGTAGCGGAGATGGAAGCTCAAACATTCACACCCGTGTGTCACACTTTGTGAAGTGGATCAAAAGCGTGATGTAGATACTCGCCTATACCTCGACGATAAGTGTAAATAAACTGGTTAGGCTTAAATGCAACTGGTCAGTGTTGCCACTGGTTCCTCTTTCGAAGCCGACACACAATCTTGTTTGCCGTTTGAAATCACGGAAGGTAAGCATGTTCTTTTCGCTACATTATCCAGTACCAGGTTGTTTGATTTTCCGTTTCATTTGAACCGTAAATCCACTGACGATTTATTAAAAACATTAGTTTCCTGGACCACTCTTGAATTCACAAACTCGAAATACAGCTAATCAAACTTGAAATAATATTGTTACGTCTTAACATACACATACTTACTTTTAATATGCATCTTTTTTATCCCTCTAATGTATTTTTGACTGTTTCATGAAGAATAGCACTTTATGAAATAACGTAATTCAACAGAGAAACATCAACCAGAAAGTGAAATTTCGATATTTAGTAATACTCCACCAATGCACTCAAGCTCCTCATCTTTGCTCAGTTAGAAAGCTGGTAATAAAGTGTACACGAACAATTCCTTAGCATGCTGGTATTTTGAATCACAATATCAGTACTAAACTTATTTACATTATCGTTTCTGACTTCTTAAAATAGTCAAAAACGTAATAATCTTGGTCGTCCAATACCCAGAGAAAGAGCAGAGGAAGGCAGGGAGGTTCACCAGAAGTTTGTATCCGGTATGCTACCCTGCACTGGGGTTGGGGAGTAGGGTTTGAAAGCGAGAGAGAGAAAATAAATAATAAGGAAAGAAAAAAAAATCACAACTACATACATACACGCGAGCGTTCCGATCAGAGGCGTTCTGACAGGCCAGTGGATCCCAGGAAGGCTAGTAGTGCTTGTGAAGCCTTCTTCTGCGTCGTTATGTTCGGACGATGGCGTATTAGTCTTTCTTTTGATAGAGGCTGTTCGTCTAACTTGTTGAAGGCATGACAAGGAGATTGTGTCGGTGTGCTATGCTACGGACACTCACACAGAATATGTCGAATTGTTTCTTCGTCGCCGCAGTGTTCACAGGCGGTGGTAAATGTTGCCATTGTCAATGTTCTCTTTTTCATCTTGATCAAATACACTTGCTGAACTTACATACCATCATATGTAAAAACAATCGTGCAAATGAACCAATGACCAACATTGCATCGCAAAAAACGCTTCAGCAAAAACGCTTCAGTGCCCTTTCAACAGTTTCTCACCTTAGCCGAAATGGAGGGCCCCAGCGTTACTTGTTACCATTGCTCAATGCAGCTATTAGGAACGACCAGAATGACCTCACATCGGAGATGTCCTAAACCAAGAGGTATTAATTTTGGCTGAGAAGCCCGATATCTACACCTCGATTACCTTTCAGTTTGGAGATTTGAGTACGCAGCACACTTATTTTAACTAATACCATTTGCGCAGTATCCAGAAGATGTCTCAGTTTTTTTTAATACAAAATTTGGCTTCAATTATTAACTGCGCTTTTCACTTCCCCCAAGTTATTTACGCAAAAGAACACTATTGATCAATGCGTAATATGTTTATGTGTTCCCTATATTTTACCGCCTCACTAATCAATGTAAAGGTTGCATTCCGATAGAAGAGCATTGAAAAGCCATGCAAATGTCTAAGAAAACCAACAACCGTGTTTAAATTATGGGTACATCTAATAAATATTATTTAGGTGCACGTTAAACAACCCCATGAGATAGAAATTTCCGCAGCCGTTCACCACAGCGTGGCTCATAATAATGCCTTGATTTTGGCACGTAAAGCCCGACAAATGACTGTCATCAAGCAAAGCTTCAATGAGGTACAAATTTTGGTGGCGACTTGCTTAGCAAAAAACCGTGCGCTGGTCATTCTAGAGAAGTGCGGGTGTTCAAAAGCTCGGCCCGCGAACGTGCAACGGTCACACACGTATTTGTTAGGGTCATTCTCCAATAATTGGGGCTCTCTCGATCATGGACTCGACGGCGATTAGCCGTTCCTGATGGGGGAACCTGAGCTTTTATCGAGGTAATCTGTAATTTAGCGTTACCACATTTAATTGGTGCCCGGATATGAACGCGTGCGCGTAATTGTTGCCTGTAGCAACTGAAGTGTTGCGCGGCCAAGCACATGGATGAAGGTGCAATGCCCGGCATGGAGGAAGGAAACAGTTCGGAGGGAGCAGAAAGAAAGAAAGAAAGAAAGAAGAAAGAAGAAAGAAAGAAAGAAAGAGAAAGAAAGAAAGAAAGAAAGAAAGAAAGAAAGAAAGAAAGAAAGAAAGAAAGAAAGAAAGAAAGAAAGAAAGAAAGAAAGAAATAGTAGGTCAGGCGTCATAACGCGAAGCTTCGCTTGGCCCATTTTCCCAATAGAAACTGGGCTCTTAATTTTTACAATCTCATATATCTTCGAATCGGGGCATGTAATGACAGAGAGTGTCATCCTGATGTTTTTTCCTTATTGTGGCCATGAAATAGGCTTAGCTCTGCAGATGCATTTATGTGAAGAGCTCTGTGGGGTCATGCGTATATTTTGACGTCTATGCAAATAAAATTACATGCGCTATAACACGCACTCTTCCATGGAATTTGTCATAAGGTCTTTCGCTCAACCTGGCCTGTGTTAAAAAACTTCAAGATCTTCAAATTATCCAGAGGCCTGCACGACCGCTGACCTCATGCCTCATATGGCATGCTTTACTCTTTGTTCCTTCCTTACCTTTCTATCCCCCCTTTCGGTTTGCAGGGTAGCAAACCGAAAAAAACTTTCTTCTGGTTAACCTCCCTGCCTTTCACTTAACCTTTGTCACTCTCTCTCTCTTCATATGGGGTTTTGGGCGTCTAAAACTCCAGAAATGAATAATTAACCTTGTCTGTGCAAATTTAAATGGTTCGGCTGCATTCACTTTTAATTTTCCGAGCGTGCAAGATGTTGAATATCATTTGCTCTAATGCCGACTTGAAGCGTTGCTCTGAGCATATTTACCTTTTGTGGTGATAACTATTGCATACGATAAGGATTATTAGAGCGCTTCTGCGAGGTTCGTCATTTTCTATAGAAGACTTTCGCTATATTACCCATTGCGGCAGGCAGGTCTTCACGTTATTCAACGTAGCAAGCCTACGAATGAGATTATCACCACAGATGTGCGCACAGTGTCCCCCCCCCCCCTTCTAGTCATCTAAGGGAGTCATGCCTGTCTAAAGTTTAGTTCGAGGTGCAGCATCATGGCCATGCAAGATTTCACGATGGCGGCCTAGGCACCTGAACTTGTGTTTCAAGCAAATATAGCCACATTTGGCCCTAAAAGGCAAAGAAACAAATGCAGGCTGTCGTGAGAATCACATCATAGCAACGTAGCGGTGAAACTTCACTCGACAAAAGCTTGCGTACGCCTATATTAACTGAATTCTTGGCTTATAACGTGCCAAAGCCACGATGTGATTATGAGAGACGCCTTAGTGGAGGGCTCCGGAAATTTTGACCACCTGGGGTTCTTTTACGTGCACCTAAACCTAAGCACACGGGCTCCAAGCATTTTCGCCTCCATCAAAAATGCGGCCGCTCGTGCCTACGCCTATGGTCATTACGATGATGTCTGTCTCAATTGCCACATATTAAGGAAGATGTTGTAAGGCTTTTGTGAAATGCGGCTCCAAGCAACACATCTTTAGCAGCAGCTGGCAGCCTTTTCCTATTAACTGAAAGTGAACCATGGCATGTGGAGCATGCGCTAACACCTTTTTTTTACGATTTCTTCAACCAATTTTGTCACTATCATCGCAGTTGTGCTGGCGATTGGAAAGAGATTGTTTTCATGATCTGACGGGAAAACAACTCTTGAAATTTTCACTTGCGTGACTGCATCGATTTTCGGTAACCTATACATTCGTTCATGGGGATACATGGCGTTTTGGGGTACAAAGGCCGGTTACGGCCAAAGAAAGCTAAGAGAGAATATAAACTAAAAACAACGTGAACTGTGTATGCTATAGTGTGATGAATGTCAATGGGTAGGTGTCGGGTTGGTTGTGAAGGTGTCTAAACTCCTGAAAAGCAAACATGCATAAAATCGATGTATAGGAAATTATGAAGACTGCATGGCCAGACGAGGTGTCAACGTGGCTAGGAAATGACTAGATGACATATGGCTTAAAGTGAAAAATGTATTATGGCTATTCAGGGACCTAGAACAATCGATATAATATACACAAACAAAAACGCACACACACACGCACATACACGCGCACACCCACCCACACAAGAGGATGACCTTAATTTGAGGTCTGGCGGCCCCATGCCGTCAATTTCGCACAGGGTGGGTGCCCTCCCAAACCACTATGAACTTTGTTCTCCCGAGCACGAGGCCGGAAGCACACTTGTCCCTATTTTACCGGTAGGTACACGGCGGCCACAATTATCTGCCTCCCACTGCAGCTGCGGACGAGCCCCCATTAACAACCGAGCGCCAGACCGGTGTGCTCCTTTACGGGTTAGGGTGGGTTCACGGTTTCCCGGTCGGCACTGGGAATCGAACCTAGTACCTTCCGTACTGGAAGCGGACGCTGAACCATTTAGCCACCGCCGGGGTTGCGTGTGTGCGCGTGCGTGCGTGTGTGTGTTTGTGTGTGTGTGTGTGTGCTATAGCGAGAGCATTTACCATCTTACAATAGGAAACCGTGGCAGCGAAAAACAGACCAATTTCTTGTTGTGCGTGTGCAATATGGCCAGTAACTACAGCAACTGATTCACAATTGAATGATTGTCATTACACAAATTTAGAACGCCAAAAAACAGGGGCAAGAAACTATGAATCATTTCGTGCTCCTAAAGAACCACATAGAAATTAGCCATGATTTTTCCATTTATTTTAATTTTGTGACTTGCAGATAGACACTTTCAGCAAACTGTAGACTTAGTTGAACTCATACATGGAACCAAAGGAAACCGGAGGAGGACAAAGGTAGACACAGGTCTAAGTTATGAAAATGCCGATAGTACGAGTCAGTTATCAGTGCTTAATCATTTCGGTGTAGTAAATCAGCAACACATTAAACGCTGCAGATTTCAACTCATCAACAGCGGGATTACGTCGGCGATGCCAATGCTCTGGTTTTCTTTAGAGGAGTACACCTGCATTCACACCCCGAATGCTCCACATAAATGTCCACAAAATTCAGTCAGAGGTATAGCGAAGCTATTCTGCAAGTATCACTTGGAAGCTGAAACATCCACCTAAAAGACCGCAAATAGCTTGCTCGATCCAGAAATGCACAAACCACAGTCAACAGAGATATGTTCGCATAAAGGAGCCAAAACGTGACCAGACACTACGTGATTTATCCATAATCTTACAACACACAATACACATATTATAAGTACGTATGCATTTCTTGCTCAGCATTCACTTCTGTCGCGCATTCGGGTTTTCAACCCTGTCTCCCTGATGGCTTTGAATGGCAACGCAAAATGAATGCGTTTAGCCTGATTTACCAAATCTTTAGCGTTATCGTACTTCTTAAACTTCCCATTCTTGGAATAAATGAAAATCCTATCGATCCATCTTGCATCAGTTGAAAGCGCTCAATGAATACAAATGTATGACATGGCCATATAAGTGCAAATATCTGGTGATCGAACGCTAATGTAAAGGAGCTTAAGTGTACTATAAAATATGATAACAAATTAAACGGTCCATTCAGAAGGCGAGATATTCATTCACCAATCTACAATACAGAAAGTTTTCCCGATTTTGCATGAAAAGACTGTATTCGTGTGAAACTCACATAACATGCATACGTCTTTCAATGTGACATCGTACTTTTCTGTCACGATCGCAACTAATGCTCACCGTCACTGAAGACCGCCGTCCTTTTACGTACTGTGTGGTATTTCTATCGAATACGTATGAATGAAAATAAAAACGAAGATGGGCTGCAAAAAAAAATAACGTGGTAGCTTGCGTGACCTTGTGCGAAGTAATCTACATATATATGCAATTTGTTCGTCTGTGTGTGTGTGTGTTTCCTTGTAGCACTTTAAGCGCATTCGGATTCTTGTACAAAATTTTGAGTCACGTCTATCAAACCGAAAGGTTTCATTGGCACCACTCAGGAATTATTGGCTTGCGTTCCACATATCCACGCAAAAATTATTGCATAGACCCACGCGTTCGTGAGCAGCAATGAGGCACTTGGTTCTGCCCACAATTATTGTGTTCGACTTTCTGACATGTCAGGTAACGTTTTTCATATCGTGGAGTCATTGTTTCTTAGCAAATTTCTTCTATTAATTTAGGCGTCTGTCCTTTTTAGCACTTTTTACCGCGGTATATATTAACTAAATGTGGTCGCAATTACAACCATCGCAGTGAGTGCAGCTCCTCAATTTGAAATTCTTTCTGAAAAAAATATTCTCTTTTAGACTGCACCCTAGAGATATTGAACATAAATTTCATACAGCTATATATATTCACTGCGTCTGCCATTATACACAATTCAAGGGGAAGCAAAATCTCGAGACATGATGTTTTGTCAACGGTCACAGCCTTCTGGGGACTAGGCGCGTAATAACTTTTTTCTAAAAGGCGATGTAGGTGCTGTGTTTGCGATGCACTTCTTGAACACAGCATGGCATTATCAATGTTTTATCAAGTACAGGCATCACTGAGATGCAGATTACGCCCTTTAAACATTCAGCCTAAAATGAGAGGTTCACACATTGCCATCTTAGGCTAAACATAATGTTGTTCTGTAGTTTAAGGCCTCTACGAAGTAAGGCACTGTTGGAAAAGCCAAGCTGGAGGCACATACTGCGTTCTTTTGTTGTGTACAACAGAAATGTGCAGTGACTCGTGCAAAACTTCATTGAGAAAACGCAAGAGGCCGTGGAGAGCCACTCAAAGGTGTGATATATATAATTACCTGACTTGCGATATGAATTACAATTCAATACTTCCCATATCATCCTTGCTTTCAAGAATAAGCAACATTTGCCCGAAAAATGCGGAATTACAGTACAGTAGCTTCTCGGGTCATATGATGCATTGGGTGCATCTTGAACTGCCGTCATATTTCTTGATGTGGAATCTGTCCTAACTATTCCTAATGATGTAGCATTTGATGGCCCATTAAGCACCATGCATGATGGATTTCTTCCAATCACAATAGCGCACGTTGATGGAAACAATGTCCACCATTATGATTATATTGGTGGATATGGTGGAGACAGGGTGCGTGTTGCGTTGTTTTCTAAATACACAATTATTCCAGCTTTGGCCTTCCCTCCCACAACCCTGACTAAATGTAAAACATCCGTACTAGTTGGTATCTATGCATTTTGAAACAGAACAAAAAAAAAAACACAAGGACACAGGCAACCTATGCGCGTGCGTGCAATTACCTACCCCTTAAAAGGGAACAAAAATGAGCGGCAATTCACAGCAACAGCTGTGCACGCTGAGCATCTTCTCTCCGGTGGAGGAGACGCCTACAGTGTCTGCCTGTTAGTGTGATTAACGGCTATCTTTCACTCCCGGTTTGGGGGAGTCATCTCGACGCAGAGGCAAAGGTTTTTTAATTGCTCATTGGAGGACACACATGCCTCTTCTCATCATGCCTCCACTATGGCCTCTGCAATACTGAACTTTATGACGGAAAACATTCCATCATTACGGTTGTGGTAGTGGATGATGGACAAAGTTTTAACAGGAGAATCACTCGTTTCCACGTACATTGGGCGGTATGTTCTAAACGAAAGGATCAATCACGTTTTGGCATCACGACCTAAAATTAGTGCCCCTCGCAATCTGTATGCCTTATACATAGGAAATACATTTAGTTACTTGGAGAGACTTGCACATCCATTGGGCACATGCATTAGGGACGTACGTGAGGCCGCTTGGTGGCACAGCTTCGGGCATCCTAATGTTTTTCGCACGAAACTGCAATTAAATATGAAGGATCTGCTATTCTAAGCTCGTCTTACGAATAAACTAACGTTTACATGTAGTTTCTGGCAGCCTTATGTAAGTATTTCAATTACATCGATAACTGCAGAGTGAATGGTCATTGTTCAATGGCAAAGGTCATCAAAAGCGTAATTGATTTGCATGTAATCAGTAACGTCCAAATCTCGCGCGTGTTTAGTAGAGCTTTGAACGTCGAACCATTACGACTACGTCATTCTACAAGCCTCAGCTTTTGATTTTCTAAAGGCAGGTGCCGGAAGAAACGTAGAGGCAGGTTAGCGAAGAAGAGGAATGGACATGTGAGTGGATTAGATCTGCAAATACACTGTCAAGACTTACATGTTTCCTTCAAGCCGCGAAGAACAGTGTACTAGGAGGGAGACCTTAAGAATTAGGTTACACCAATGGGGTTATCTTGCATGAAGAACGGTTGGAAAGAGAAATATGAACGATTTAGCAACAAGCGGTGCAATGCATGGGTCGTTCAGTGTGCCTCTATCCCCGAGGCTGCACGTTTACTTACAGCACTGGTTGTGATTTCGTTCGATAGTTGAGGGCAGATGGTAGTCATACTGATTCAGAGAGTAAATGTTTTTTGATGATATGAAAGTGCAGTTTATGGCACAAGTGTGTGAGAAACATTTTGCGGTACTTGTTGAGCAAAGCGAAGGCCGGGGTAGTGACAAGAAACAATTCTTATATTTTTGAACGTTGTTGGCAGTAATGGCATTCTCCTTTGACGAACTCGGTAGCCATGTTATAAAGGTGGGTAGTTTGATGAGCAAAAAAGAAAGCGGCATTCAGAGATGAGAACTTGATCGCAGGCAGAATTCTAAAAGGCTGCGAGACCCCCAATCAAGAGTCTCAACTGTACGTAACGCTCTGGCTGCTGAGTAATCCGTCGCCACGGAAAAATGAAAATACCACAATAGTAAAAAAGTTGGTATGCGTACCATCGCTTGTGCAAGCTAATATGCCCATAAGTCTTGAGACTGGCCTTTATATCAAAGGAACCTGCACTGGTAAATGTACACGGGTATCGCAATTGCGTGGAGTTAACAGTGGCTTACAAAAACTGGGGGGATTCTGGCAGTGAGACGTCATCTGTTGAAAACCTCATTCATGTGAACGAAATTCCGAGCATTCATTAAAATGTTACAAAGAACACAAAAGCAGGGGAGCTATTTACGATTACTTTCTGGATGGCACGGTGGTGATTGCGTTACGACGTTAAGAGACGTTAGCGTCATAGGCCTATTTTTTGTTACCTTCTTTATTAGTCTTTTACACGTTACCAACAGCTATCTTTTTTTCAGGTTATGCTAGAAAGAATCAACGGAAAAGGTATTCGTGCACTTTTTTTATATGTTACTTACTGTTGTAAATACAATACAGCCGTTACTTTGTGTCCTTGAAATAAAAAAAAACGACACCCACTCATTTTGTTGTACTGTTAGCATTCCAAGCTGTAGCGCTAGAAAATGTGGAAAGTAAAATACAGAAAATTACAAGGATTAAGCAAGGCTCTGAAAGTAATCATCGACTGCTGTCTTTCATAAGAGGTTCGACGTGCTAAACGCTTTATTTCTTCTACGGGTCGAAGATTACGGAGGTGTGCCCATCTCAAGCATACTTTCGTTTGCAAATCTTGAATACCACGATGTAATGCGAGAACATTGTGTTCCCCTTGAAGTCTAAAAGCAGGCGTTCGTTCAGCGAGCGGTATTACCACTCGATGATGGCATCATGATGACGTCATCAGGTAACGAAATGTCGATGTCATATGAGTAGGTCGCGTTGACATGGACCTGGAAGTAGCATTAACGTCGATATAAGGACCACACCCACACACGCGGTGCTTTCGCGCTCACTTCAAGTAAATAATTCAAGTAACAGACCATGAAACAACCAAGCTTTCTCGCAGAAGTAAAAAAAAAACAGTAACCGCATCAATGTAAGAAAATATTATACGAAACAAGTGCATGCTGTACACTGAAATGCTGTTGGGAGGTGTGGAACCCGTGGTTCTGCACTAGATTGACAAATTGAAGTGACTACAAAACCTCGCAGTGCCTTTTATATGTGCAAGCTATAGGCGAGGTTTCAGTGCGTCAGCTGCTGAATGTCACCTTCGTTTTGAATCGCTTCGCCAACGAAGACAGAAGACTCGTCTGAACTTTTTTTTTTTTCACAATATACATGATCATAGAAGAGGCATAAGACATGTATCATATTTTTGCAGCGTAAGCTCATATGACCTCACATCTGCTTCTGATTTTAGTGACGTAGTTGTCTTACCGCCACCAAGGTGGCAGTCAACCATTTCAGCACAGAACCACGTGAGGGCTTCAAACCACTTCACAATAAGACCCAATGAAACGTCATGTCGGACGAAAAATCGTCTTAGCAGATGTAATGTTGCAGGCAGAAGAGCAAAATCGCACCTGGCGCTATGCCATGTAAATTGTGTAAAGAATGGGTGCTTTAAAGTTTGACCAATTACAAAGGCTTCATCCATATTTCTTCATGATAATCAGCCACAGCATTAACAAAGTGGGCGCTGCGTAGCGGCGCATATTGCCTTTCAGACGTATATTGGTTCCTTCGCTACTTCGCAAAATTATCATAATAGTAGGCGCAGTAGACAATTCGCAATGGAACCTGCAGTAGTAACCCTAAGAAAGCCTGAGTGACGGCACTGTGTGTTCTGCGTAGGCCTGGTAACTTTAATACCTAAGTGTTTCCTTCACGCGATTGCACACCACCTCCTTAAGATAAACGAAATACGACATGAAACAGGTCCCTTAATGATGTCAATTTTTGTTACAACGATAGCAGAGAGAAAAACATTGGCAGAAGACGCTGGTGATTTTTTTAGGGGCGAAGCTCCTTAAGCCGTGCGTCGTGCGTCCCCGATGTATGTAGTAGCCACCCCTCGTTTAGTTCGTGCAGTTTCCGCTAGAGGCCGGTATTTGTATATGATTAGTTCATGGAGTGTCCGCTAGATGGCGGTACTTGTATATGATGAAAACACGGCTCAAGGCCGGCGAGATAACTAAGGACGACAAAGTGGGAAGCTCGAGCAGCAACCACGATTTCTCTGAGGAATACGACGCTCGGGTCTTGCGTTCTTCGGACTTCAACGCCTGATGCTCACCACCCCTTCACGAAGCGGTTCTGCCAGTCCGATCCCGCAACCAGTTCCTGCAGTGGATACTCCTGTCAACCGCTACAGTCGCCGACTGCGAGGCCTTAGTCCCGAGGCCATCCATCTGGAGCTTCAGCCAAGCCCTACATCAGGAGAAATGGCCACCGCCGGCGCTTCAGAGGTGACTGTTGAGCAGCCGATGCGAGAAAGTTTGATGTTTAACATTTCTCACGTGTTTACTTTCGTGGGGCGAATTACTCGTATTCACGGTTTACCGATGATGCCCTCCGGAGCTTCGCCCACTCATCATCATTCCCCCCGTGGATATGCTGTAATTTTTTCCTCTGCATGACTGCCTCATTTATGTGTGTTCTGAATATATAGTACTCCGCTATGAAGCATCCAAATTATTTGTATCTTCTCCTGTACATGTGTACCTGTTACAATTACATTGAGTAGCTACACGTTTCCTCTGAGATCCCTAATCCCAACGTAAAGCTTCCAAAAGTATCACATATAATACCTCTATTTTTCCTCTCAACTACCAGTACATTTCATACGTCCATGAGTCTCTGCAATTTTTTTCTAGGCTGCGGTATTGCAAGACCTTTTGGACGAATCTACAATGGCAAAAGGATTGATCGAGTTCACATGCCCTGGATAGTAAGATATTTTTTTCTTCAGGCTCGACAGCAAAGAGCAACAATTTTTTCTGAAACGCTTGTGAAATAATGTAGTGTTAGCGCTTTACATAACGCTGGCATATTGATGATACAGTGAAGACCTGTCATGTGTGCACTCCCACACGAGTAAGCACGACACGTAAACTTGAGAAATAACGCAATCAGAAATATGGCCACGAATAAAGTAAATATTGATTTAACTCCACTGAGCACACATGCTTGTTCATGAACTCACAGTGTTAGCTGATCTAAATTTCTATACGGAGCGTTTAACAAAGAAGTATGCAATGTCAGGACACCGCGTAACGAGGTATCAATGCGAAGTCATTGTTTGAATGTGGACATTTCTACGAAAGTTGTTTTTTTAGCCAACATAAGAATAGTTGGTTAGCAACCCTAGCATATTGAATTATTTTATATAATGTTGCTCTCTCACCATTCAGGTCCATATGCAAATGTTTTTCGTAAAAGCACGTGGGAGTATCACTATTGATATGATAACCTGCGGTGGGAGCATCCTGTCTCCAAGGTACATACTAACGGCAGCGCACTGTGTTGGCACAGGGTAAGTTGAACCCCGCACCTTCATATGTGGCAGAAAAAAGAAACATTGTACTCAAACTGTGCAAGTGAAATATAAGTGCACACACTCTCGGTGCAAGCGCCTACTAACAAAACACTATACACAGCGCCTCATCGCGAGTTCAGCGTTGTGGTGCGTTAATTCCACTTCTTGGCGCCGTGTCGCTTTTCCGCTGTGTTTCTTTAAGTATATTCATTGTACTAACATATGCCACCCCCTTACGATTAGGTACTTCTCTCCGAGTGTGTGAGGCTCTACTTGACCAGGCACATAGGTCAATGCTGATGTTGATGAACGAAACAGATTTGGCCTCCCACATACAGACGTTTTCCTTGTTACTTAATTTTGCCTCCGTCTGCGTTCTTTATTTACGTTCCTAATTTCTTTCCTTTCCTTCCCTCTTCATTCCCAACGTTTATACCTGGTTCCCAAAAGAATAGCCAGGAGTTCTGCCCGTCCAGTTGGCAGTTACCACCCTGCTCCCTCCCTATTTCCTCTATGCCCTTGTATGTGTTTGGCCAATATTAATACTACTAATAAAACTAGCAATAACATGCGTTGTCTTTGCTTTTCCAAACCCTCAGCAAATACACTAAAGTGTACTAACGTGCCAATTATATTCTCTGTAATACTGTGACAACTGTGGTGCTCTAGAATCAACAGAACTTATTTCATTAGATTGCCAGGCATACAGAGAAGAAAGAACTTGTCTCCAAAGTAGAATATGCTCAACTTCCCAAGCACCGTTAGATCTCGGGAAAATAATTGGACCTACGTCTTCTCCTTCTCAGCAACGTCAGATTTTAAAATTCCCGTTCAAATTCCTCGAGAACAATAACCGAATTCGTAAACTGTAACTTAACTTGCATCAACATCATTACGTTGTGACATGCACGTATCACGATCATATTATCTTCTTTTTTTTTCATTCCTCTTTCCTGCCCTCCTCCTCCTAGGGCCTTTCTGTCCTCAGTTCCCTCCCTTATACAGATTGGCATGTAGGCGCCTTTATATACACCAGCAGAATTCACTGTTTTTCATTAACGAGCTTTCTCTCTCTCTCTGCGGTTTGTTGAGCTTCTACAATTTGTTTCGAGCAATTGTAAGAAGGCAGGAACGAAGGTGACGAGAGGCGGACGACAAATTTGAAGTAGGTACGTGGCTGGTGCCATCGCTTTAACAAGACCAGTTTCCAAAACGCTGGCTCCAGTGACGTTCCGATCTCTGGCGATACCTCATCGCGAACAAGCAGAAGGCTGTCTATAAGAACTAATAAATGAGTGCTGGGGAAAACATGCCCGCAGAAACTATCCACTGTACTGGTAATTACTTTTGTTGTCATATTGCTACCATCGCTGTCCTAAAATCGTTAACATTTATGGACTAATTCACTACATATCACTTTCTTGTTTCATTTGGCAGTGCTAACCGAGCGACAACTATTACCGTATACTACAATACCACACATCTCCATCAGAAACCTGAGGCAGCAATTGAAAGCTTCACAACGCACCCCCGCTTCAAAAGAGCTAAGTACGGATACGACATAGCACTTATCAGGGTGAGCGATGCTTGCAATAATATCTGAAAATAGTTAGTTGGATTCATTGTACATGCTGTCGTTGAAAGAACAAAGAACACAAGGATGCATTGGTCTCGTCACTTGTTAAGTTTAGTAACAAAAGGCATGGTCTTCCAACAATTCTGTATCTACCTCATGACGTCTTACAAAGCTTCCTTTTGACACGCTGCGGGATTAAGCACATGGATCGCTGAGGTAAACAAGAATGACCGATGAAAAATTTTTCGCATGCCCTGTATACGCGCGTCCTCCTTGACCCCCTCCTTAAAGGGGTCAGAATCACCCCTTGGGCTTGTTGAAACAACACATCCTGCGGAAAGTTGACACGGCTACGAACTGCTGAGACAAATATTGCAGTCGTGCGCGCCGCGTAAAGGCTACAAGCGGAACGTGAAGTTGCTGTTTTCTCAGGCGCCCTCTTTTCAAACAAAGGCCGGTTCTCACTCTCGTCGGCGGAAATGCTACGCGACGACATCATCCAGCCTTCAAAGAGTCCGTGGGCGTCACCCGTGGTGCTAGTGAAGAAGAAGGACGGGACACTGCGCTTCTGCGTTGATTATCGGCGCCTGAATAAAATCACGAAGAAGGACGTGTACCCCCTCCCACGGATAGACGACACCCTGGATCGACTTCACAACGCGACGTACTTTTCGTCGATGGACCTCAAGACCGGTTATTGGCAGATCGAAGTAGACGAAAGAGACCGAGAAAAGACCGCTTTTATAACACCCGATGGCCTCTTTGAGTTCAAGGTCATGCCTTTCGGTCTTTGCTCGGCACCTGCGACGTTCCAGCGCGTCATGGACACCGTACTGGCCGGATTGAAGTGGCAGACGTGCCTTGTGTATCTGGACGACGTCGTCGTGTTCTCCTCGACCTTCGACGAGCATCTCCGGCGGCTTGAGGCAGTACTTCAAGCAATCAAGATATCTGGACTGACCCTGAAGCCAGAAAAGTGCCGATTCGCGTACGACGAGCTCCTGTTTCTGGGTCATGTGATCAGCAAGTCTGGAGTGCGCCCAGACCCGCGGAAAACAGCTGCCATCGCTGACTTCCCGACGCCCACCGACAAGAAGGCCGTACGCCGTTTTCTCGGCTTGTGCGCCTATTACAGACGTTTCGTCAAGGAGTTTTCACGGATCGCCGAGCCACTGACGCAACTCACGAAGGCCGACGTCGAATTCAGGTGGGAAACGTCGCAAGTTCAGGCATTTCAAGAATTGAAACGACGCCTGCAGACGCCTCCGATACTTGCGCATTTCGACGAGCCCGCCGATACGGAAATCCACACCGACGCAAGCAGCGTAGGACTCGGCGCCGTCCTTGTGCAGAAGACCGACGGAATGGAAAGGGTCATCAGTTATGCTAGCCGGTCGCTATCAAAGGCAGAAATCAACTATTCCACAACAGAAAAGGAGTGCCTGGCCATCATCTGGGCTACATCGAAGTTTCGCCCCTACATCTACGGCCGGCCCTTCAAAGTTGTGAGCGACCACCACGCCTTGTGTTGGCTAGCTAACTTGAAGGACCCTTCAGGTCGTCTCGCACGATGGAGTCTGAGGCTTCAAGAATTCGACATTACCGTCGTGTACAAGTCCGGACGAAAACACTCTGACGCCGACTGCCTGTCACGTGCCCCCGTCGACGCGCCGCCGCAGGAGCACGACGACGACTGCTTCCTCGGAACTATATGTGCCGACGACTTCGCCGAAAGGCAGCGAGCCGACGCCGAACTGGGGGGGCCTTATGGAGTACCTAGAGTGCAAGACCGCCGTTGTTCCGAAGGTATTCAAGCGAGCACTGCCGTCGTTTTTCTTGCGGAACGGCGTTCTCATGAAGAAGAACTTTTCGCCACATCGAACCGACTACCTTCTTGTCATGCCCTCATCGTTGCGACCGGAGGTCCTCCAGGCCCTACACGACGACCCGACGGCTGGACACCTCGGTGTTTCCCGCACGCTCGCCAGAATACAGGAAAAATACTACTGGCCACGCCTTGCTGCCGACGTCGCCCACTACGTTAAGACTTGCCGAGATTGCCAGCGACGGAAGACACCGCCGACTAGGCCCGCGGGACTTCTGCAGCCAGTCGAACCACCTCACCGGCCGTTTCAGCAAATCGGGATGGACCTACTGGGGCCGTTCCCGACGTCGACTTCCGGCAACAAGTGGATCGTCGTAGCAACTGACTACCTCACTCGCTACGCCGAGACGAAGGCCTTGTCCAAAGGCAGTGCCGCCGAGGTAGCCAAGTTCTTCGTGGAGAACATCGTCTTGCGTCATGGCGCCCCAGAGGTCCTCATGAAAAACAGAGGTACCGCCTTTACTACGGACCTAACTCAGGCGATCTTCAAATACAGCGAGACGAGCCACCGCCGCACCACCGCCTACCACCCACAGACCAATGGCCTCACCGAGCGTCTAAATAAGACCATCGGCGACATGCTCGCCATGTACGTCGACGTTGAGCACAAGACGTGGGACGCCGTCCTTCCGTACATGACCTTCGCTTACAACACGGCCGTCCAAGAAACGACGCAGATGACGCCGTACAAGTTGGTCTACGGAAGAAGCCCGGCGACGACGCTCGACGCCATGCTACCCAACGTCACCGACGAAGAAAATGTCGATGCCGCCGCTTATTTACAGCGCGCCGAAGAAGCACGACAGCTCGCCCGCCTACGGATCAAGAACCAGCAGACGACTGACAGCCGCCGCTACAACCTTCGACGACGCCACATGGAATACGAACCCGGTGACCGTGTATGGGTATGGACGCCAATACGCCGACGGGGACTCAGTGAGAAGCTTCTTCGACGATACTTCGGACCGTACAGGGTACTTCGACGCCTCGGCGCACTCGACTACGAGGTTGTCCCTGATGGCATTACGAACTCTCAGCGGCGCCGTGCACGTCCTGAAGTCGTCCATGTCGTGCGCCTCAAACCATATTACACACGTTAGCGAATCTGAGGACTGTCATTTCGCTTTATATTGTGCTTTCTTTCTTGTGCTTATTGTTTATTGCACTTTGTTGCTCTATTCTTGTTATTTATTGTTGCAGGCATTGGCCTGTTCTGTTTTAAGCATCGGGACGATGCTCTTTCAGAGGGGGGCATTGCCACGTGCGTTTCTTTATCACTTTTGTATTCGGTTTTCGGCCACAAAGACTGTCAGCAACGCTCAGCGCGAACCGCGCCTCGTTGTTCGAGAACCTTCGCGATCATTGTAGATCGTTTTGTTAAGATTGCGCGCAGGACGCGCACACTCGAGCTTATTCTAGAATTTCCACGACAGCCAGCGATAACGCTGGAATATTCGACGGCACATGTTTAAATGCCAACGCGATTCACCGCTTGTCAGTTGATCGACGGTCGACGCTCTGTACGCCGCCATCAGTGCATAGAGTGTGTATTGCTGTAAATTACCTTTCCGTTTCCAGGCCACAAGTGCGGCCAAATAAACAGTTCCATCTTGAAAACGCCGACTGCTGTCTTCGTCGACGTCACGACCACGTGACAATATATATATATATATATATATATATATATATATATATATATATATATATACAGGAAAGCCACAAAGAAAAATTATTCCGAAATACTTTCCGACGCGCGGAATTGAACGGCCGACCTCTCGCTCCGAAACGTGCGGCGTTAGACGGCTAGGCCACGGAGAGATCCGTCTTTCAGCATGCTAACGGCGAGCTATTTAAATGCAGTATTTACTTCAGCGTGCTTTCTTACTCACCAGCGAGATGGCGCTGGGCGGGCTTTAAAGGTCGTCGCCCCGCTCCTGCGAACGCCGATGTTCTTCGCCCTACAGGGCGTGGTCGCCTTTGCGCGCTTATCTCAAGGCAAGAAGGGGGCCGGGTGGGGGGTGGAGCCGGGGGTTGTATGTCTTGCACTTTCCCCGCGATGTCAGCGCTGAAGTCACAGAGCGTACGAAGGTCACTTCGCTCGCTGCAGCGGCCGCGTTTGCGAAAGGAGCGCTCTGTTCAAACAGAAATAAGTAACAACTGAGACATTTAGTTCGCGCTGGTCCTGTGTATACCTGTTCGTTAGTTTCGTGCGTCCGGCTTTATGTTTCAGCAGTGCGCTTCAAGTATCGAGCTGTGACGCATGATAGTTCGCGCTCGTCATGCGTGCGTTCTTTTCGTGTGTCCTTTAGGCTCGAGCGACGCGCTGGTATTTTCGAGCTGCTTTCCGTTCTTGGCGTTACATTCCAATTTGTTGCTATCGCATTCATTGCTTCGCCGTTGCGGCGAAACTGTGACTTTTTTTGTTTTTTGTAAACCACCATGTAACTCAGAGAAAGCAGCATTGTCACCAATAGGCCGTCTAAAACTTACGTCCCAGCGCAAAAAAGGAACTTGTTATTCCTTCAGCCGTGCCGCGAAAACTTCAACTCATCGCAAGGAAACCTTAATGGTGCGTCCAGGATAGGGTTTCCGCATTCTGAATCTTTTGCAAAGCCGAAAATCCTAGTTATGCTCTCGTACTGTGCTAGACCGATGTCAACTCGGCAATCAAAGAAAAACTTACCGAAGTCCACCAGACTGGAACTTCGGGTGGTGCTGAAAAAGTTGATAACGCATGCTGCTTCAAAGAATAACACCACGGCCACCACAGGCACTTGATCTCAATTAATTCATACTGAGGGCTTAACACTGGACAGAGCTACGGTTGATTGTTCTGCTATCAAAGTCGTTTATAAGGCGAACGTGAAACACGTCTTAACAGAAGTAGCTCCGGCTTTGTTAGGCATTACGGAATGCAAGTAGCCTGCATGTAATGCTGCTGGGCCTGCATGGTCGACATTAATAAGGCTGTGCATATGTTCACGCCTTCGTGAAAGACTTTCCCGTTACGACAATTAACGGCTCTCAACGTCAGGAATACGTTGAGGTAGACGAAACATTTGGCGTAGCAAACGGATCCTGTGGGTGATTAGTGCCACAGCTACTAGCATTCGCATATCGTGCAAGTGACGCCGAACAAGTTGTCAAATATTTGCTTCTCAGACTTACCACCCAATTGCGAAAAGCGTAACATTTGTGGGCCAGCGGAAGGGCTGCGCCTTTGCTTAGCGTGTCTCGTGCTTCCGGCTTCGGCGAAGGTACAGCCGCCCAGATCTTTAACTATCGTGCGCAAGCACTGACATTTTTGTGCTTCAGCACCATACGACGGAGCCAAGTTTCAAACAGGGCGAGAGTAAGCGCATGCCCACGAAGCGCGCTCAGCTGGACTCATCGCCTGCTTGGCTGTTCCTTCGTGAGAACGTCACCCTGCATTAACTCACTTTAGACGAACAGGCAGCGCGTCTTGCTCGTATCTTATATTCCGAAGGTCAGCAAGCAACCGAGAAAATGAAATCCGCAGACGTCACACGCCCGCGCGCATGAGATGAGCTGACAAATGTGGATCGTTCATTTGTTATCTGGGGACGCAAATGCTTTTTTTTTTGCGCTTACTTTCGCCCTGTTTGCAACTTGGTTCCGTCTTACGGCGATGGCACACAAAAAAGTCGGCGCTCCCGCACGATAGTTAAACATTGGGGCGGCTGTAGAGCACTAAGGTTCCGTGAGTAAGCATTAATAGCGCATACAAGAATAGGGAGCGGGGTTTCTAATGTAGGAATAGGAACTTGCCCAAGTGTTCACGCAATGGTTCGGCTCGTAACTATCGGTGGCCGTCAGGTCAATCGCGACGCGCTCCGCGTCAAGAATCCGGGAGGCGCTGTTCGTGGTGTGTGTCCGTTACGCGCGGGGGCAGTTGCCTACCGCTGATGTTTTTCTTGTTTGTACTGCATGGTCAGTTTCCTAACATGTGCACAGCGTGATTACTGTACCTTTGAGGCGCTTAGTTCTGCAGCGCTGCTATTAGATGCCACGGCAAGCGCAGTACTAGGTGGCATATCAATGCTAACTGCAGTCCTGAGGGAACCAAACTGACAACATTAGTGCAGAAGTTTTAATACTAATGTTCAGCCAAATTTAGAACAAAGTATGCTCGCTGAGAAAGTGCTAGAGTTTATAAATATTGCTAGCAATTTTTTACTGCCACACCCACCGAATGACCCTTGACCTGCTGATTCTTCAATTTCAGTTGACGGAACCGCTCAAGTTTGACGAATACGTAAATCCCATATGTATACCGAGACGACCACTGCGCCTCAAGAACCAGGAGGCATTAATCGCTGGATGGGGTGCAACAAACGACGTACTAGACGAGTCTGGGAAAGGTGCTCGAGCTGTTGCAGCGTTCATTTGTTGCCTACGCATCGACCTCGAAATCTTTCATTTTTATACTTCAAAGCGCTTGAATAAGACAATGATTTTCACCGCCCAATGAGTTGTCTAGTATACAAATCGTGTGGGGGCAATCGGCTACAATGGAATACCAAAATTTTCTCAGTTGTAATGGTACATATACGGTTTGAACGGTGGCATATTTACGTGTGGCTCTGATAAGTTAATCACGGTGCCTGCACTTATGCGCTTGTTATGTGCCTACTATGCTATATGCAGGACAGGAGAAAAATGGCGACATAATAAGTTTCCCTCCGCTTGGATCCTATTTGCAGTCAAACTGTCAAACATATATATATATATATATATATATATATATATATATATATATATATATATATATATATATATATATATATATATATATATATGTGTGTGTGTGTGTGTGTGTGTGTGTGTGTGTGTTGCCTTTAAACAACCGTGCAGTTCACGAAGTGGGTCGCCAACGAAGCGCAAAAGTCAAAACACGATGGTATGGTCAATTCATAATTCGTGCAAGCAAGATTTCTTTTGACTACACACGTCACGCGATTTTCCAGCTGTGCTTCTACATTACTGGGCTGTACACACAAGCCGGGCAGAAGTTCAGGAGACGAGGCATGTTTGAAGATGTGATAGGTCATTTAGAAGGGGTTTTCGCTGGAGGCAACGTTTCCTCTAGTGGTCTGGTGTTTTTCAAGGCAGCAACATTGAAAGAGACAAGACTACTTGTCCTAATGTTGCCTGCAGTGACACACCGTGTTGAAGGAGTTTTCGTCTCGTTCGACGATGCAACTCATTAAGGGAAATTGAAGAATTTATTTGTCTATAAAACCCCACAAATTCTGACAGGGCATGCGTGCCGGCAATTTCCGTTAGGTTCACGCCGTTCCTCGTGCAAGTCTAAGGGCCAAACAACGAAACGTTCCTTTCCTCAGTAAGGAAGCCTTCGTTTTGGTGAGGCCGCCTTATGTCACTCTGAAAGCTTCCTCAGTGAGGAGCCCTCGGTGAAGGCTTCCTTGGCGCTTCCTCAGCTTAAGGTTGCTTTGGGGCTACCTTCGTGTGCCCTTAGGTCCGCTCCTGGCCCTGAACGAGCGCTTCACCTCACAGCTATCCCACGTGATGAGCTAGCCCACGTAATGCTTGTTTCCGAGGCAACCCTCCCACCCCACCTCTGCGGGGAGACGCGAGCGTGTGTGCACGGTGAACATGACGGTGAAGCACTTTTAGATTGACAGCGTTTAAAGAGGCGAGCGTTTCAGTGTTGCTAGAACGCAACACGTTTTGCGCTCGACTACGGTGGCTTTTCACATTTAGTAATCGCAGTTGGAAGAAAGCGTACACGCGTCTCTCTATTAACACTTCAATTTGGAAGTGATGTGGGGAGCCAACTTTTTTTTACAGAATAAACGCTTCTGAGCAAAGCTTATATTCGATAATCTCGAACGCAGGAGCGCGGCAACCATTCCTCCCGCGAGGACGGGTGATGGGAGCTTTCAGAGTACGCTTGTTTCCTCCGTCGGTACTTGGCTGTAAGGAGGCCTCACGTAAGGTGAGGACGCGGTCGAAGGAAAGGAACGTTTCGTTGTTTGGCCCTAAGCTTTCATCGACCAATGAGGCAGTTAACCTGAATGTCTGTAGAGCATTTGCGACAGGACCAATTTTTGTACGCGTATACCCACAACAACCCAAGCTACATCGGAACTGTTTCATGAGGGCGGGTGTAGACATTCTGCGCTTCGATAACTTCACAACGACAATGCGTTAGTTATTCGCTGCCGTTGATGTCCCTCGCCGTCGGCTCTCCACGAAGCCTGTCACATACATTTACTGCTAGCACCGCATAAATGTCGCCCATTAATGCGAAAGCATCCTACGCCCCATCATTTGGACAATCGGGCCTGCTTTGGCGAGCGCCCTGCAAGCGTCTTCATTATCGCCCCATGACAAGAAAATTCGCGTGTAGTGATGACACCATGTGACAATGTCACGTGATACGGAAAGTCAAAATAATAGGGTCGTCGACACATTCGACACACAGACGGGCTCTGCTTCAGCGGTCAATGCACGTCAGGATATGCGAGTGCCTCACGAACTTTTTTTTTTCTTTGCTGTAGCTCCGGCGTCCCAGTGGCTCTACTACATCAGAACGAATATTGTTCCATATCATTCGTGCAAGAGTGCCTACGATATCATAGAGAAAGACACTGTGGGAAAAGCGGGCTTCGTTTGTACAGAAACAAAAGGGAAGTCGCACTGCCACGTAAGTGTCAAAAATATGTTACAAACTCTTCGTGTTTTGCGTATCAACTACTGTATCACGTCTTTGTTCTTGCACTGCTAAACAATGAAATGAATTGTACAGCGTATTACTCAGTGTTTCCTAATATGAGTGTTCATACCAAGCAGTGAATGTACTTGAAATAAGGTTTCGTAAGGCTTCGTGACCCTCCAACGAGCGTGATTGGAGGCACCTGATCAACGTATTCCTAGCATAACCTAATAGCTGTGTCGCGTCATAGTCGCTGATATGCTGGCTCATGTTCTCGGAGTAAGCCGTTGGTTAGACCATTTCAAACCATATTGCAGGCAGTGTGCTCGCACGTTCTGGCGGTTTTCCCGATTTCTCGATAAAAATATATTCTTGCACACTACTACGTGCATAGAGGAGACAGCAGTGACAGCCGTCGTATTTCTCCGTTTAGCTTCTCGTTCGAGACAAGAATAACAGCGAGGCAGCAAAAGAGAGAGATAAAAGCGAAGGAAAGGCAGGGAGGTTAACGTTGTTGTACCCGGTTTGCTACCCTACAGGGGGGAAGGAGAAGTGCAGAAGAAAGAATAGAAAGATCAAGGAGGAAAGAGGGAACAAGTAATACGCGCACACACATCACTGTTCACCGCACACACAGACAGTCACAGCCGAGAAATATCTGACATCGGTTCTTCTGCAAGATGTTAAAAAAGGTTTGCAAGGACTGGCTCCAAGGAATCCAGAACTTGCAGAGCGCATTGAGCTGACAGAGTTGTAATTCCCTTGAGGAGAGTGCGCATCGCGGTCATGAGAGACCTGAACACGAGGCTGCAAAATTTCCGAAACCCACAGGCACCTAATAACAAGCCTAACTGCTTCGTAGGGTTGCTTTTCCTAAGTTTTATACCACTAGCTAGAAAAATAGTTTTTTTCAATTCAGTTGTTTTGCTCTGGATGCAGGAACAGGACTTGCGCACTTCCACAACGTGGTGATCTCTTTAGGTTTGATATAGCCAAACTCCATTCCATTGAGTAAATACAGGGACATGAAGATGCAGCAGGGTGTGGTGGGACATGTGAGCCGCACTGAAGTTCATTTTCGTGTCATTTTTATTCTGTGCGAACGGGTCAAAGCAATTCATGGGGAAGCAACTTTTGCTGCCGAAGTATATGTGATAGTTAACTTGGAGATCGAATGACTGCAATTTAGCTTTTGCAATAGCGTGTTCACCGCATGAGCGAACCTAGCCAACACGATATTTTACTTCGCGCTAGGCAGCGCATAACCGCCAGACGGCAACAGAACCATTCAAAGTGTGCCAATTATCCATTATCATAATACAAATGGTGTCCATCATAATAACGAATGTTGTAGTGGACGTGGTGGGGACTATGTAGGTGGCGTAGTGGGCCTCACTGAATGTCAAATTATTCAGGCTTAGTAAATCCTCCCGCGCCCTCCGTGCATATTGGAAACATGTGCGCCTGCTTACAGTTGACTACCCTATTTAGCCAAGAGTAACAAACCTAAGCTGGTAGTAGTCGACATTAACCGTCATCTAGCTAACATTAACCCTCAGTAACTAGCAGTTAAAAGTTTTAACAAGTGCTGCCGCGTGCAACTCGCAATCTGCGTGGGCTTGCCCTGGTTTATCATGGTTGGTGCTGTATACTTTAGGAAATTTGCAGCACCAGAGCAGAGTAATATAATTTTAAGGGCAAATACAAGAGCCTGTGTGTGCTCTATTGCTTGTCCTGAGTTGCTTGTTCTAATCATCTCTGTGCCGAACAGCGGAATCCAAAGAAGGCACAATTAAAGAACAAAATGGAAGCTTTAAGAGATGAAGGATTACTGAAGAGGGAGCGTCGCCGGAGCTTAGATTTCGACAAGTGTTTTTATGTTATCCAAGGCATAGTTGCTGTTTTGAAGAAGAAAAAGCCGCTTTTCGAAACGCTGGCTTCAACATTCAAGAATTTTCGATCCCAATAGAGAAACACTCTTGTCACTTCGTGTAGTAGCATAAAAGCCCTGACATTTTTAATGGCGAAGTGATTATGCAGGCAGACCTTTAAACGGATGAGATTCGAAAGACGGGCACGCGAGAAAGGCAACGCGATAAAGTTTGCGTCACTAGTGCGAAGAAAACACGTGATATTGCCGTAACGTATTGGGGCACCATATCTTCGTACACTTTCCGGAGAAGGCGAAGTTCGGTATGCCTGACCAATCATGCCTGTATTTGCGTTTTCTCCGCAGGGCGACTCGGGAGGACCTGTGATAACGTGGCGAAAGAATCGCAAGAGATACGTGCAAATCGGTATATCTTCTTTCATGGAATACAGTCAATGCACAAAACAGACAAAGCCAAATGTGCACACCCGTGTTTCACACTTCACGAAATGGATCCGAGACACTATGCGTAAAGTACAGCAGCGTGAGCACGGTACGCACATGTAGTAGCTGGATGCTCAGATTGCCTGGGCTCCCGGTGCACTCCCGAAGCCTGAATAAATATGTCCGTGTATTGGACAAAAAAATGGCTCTAAATTTCTTTCCTTACGTACTTCCGCACAAATTTTACCTCAGCAGCCTCATCTGAAATTAATTAATGATGCGCTAAAGGTTGTGGCCAATTATCACAATCATTTCGTGTATTCGCGTGTTTATTTCCTTGCGCCTAACAAAGGAAAGGCTTATTTTACGCAGTGTCACATGCACACTTTCGGCGTACAATTACGTAGATACCTTATAAAACTACATTATTTGCGCCGCCCTTAAGTATTGTTAAAATTCTCGACTGTTGGCTCAAAGGTGGCGGGATCGAATACCAGCTGCGGCGGCCGCATTTTCGATGAAGGCGAAAATGCTTAAGACACTCGTACTTATGTTAAGGTGCACCTTAAATAACCCCACGTGGTCGAAATTTCCGAAGCCCCCCGCTACAGCTTCCCTCATAATCTTATCGTGGATTGGGTAAGCTAAAGCCTAACAATTATTATTACTGTTTGCAGTGGCGTCTTGTTCATGGGATATGTGGACTCTCCAGTGCATTCAGCGAATTGAGTGTCACGAAATGCTGCAATTCCACACCATCTATCGGAATATGTGCAATATCATCAAGCTTTCCGCATGTCGGTATGTATGGATGCTCACGCTGATACAGCTCCATTACGAAAATACCGCCACCTTGCGATTACAGAAGCAAGCAAGAAACGGGACGAGTGCGCTCCATGCCAAATTGTCTTCTTTTCGCGTGTTAATTCAACGCGTTAATTTTGTGTCCACAAAGCCCTTTACAAACGCACCCATTGAGATTCGAAACAGGATGACAGCATGGCTGACGGTGACTGAACGTGAAAAATAGCCTAATATGGATTTCCTGGTTTCATATTAATCCTACACCCTTAATCAGGTCCTCGTCAAATGCTGGATATATCCAGCAAACCAGATGAAGCATGTCCAGTTTCCTAGCTATACCTAGCACTTTAAGCGGGATCTGATTAGGAGTGTAAGACCGGAAGCAATGCAAGGTGTCTGCACGTCACCTAGTTTTGCACTCTCTCCGTGATTCGGCCACCTTTCACCAAACGACGATATCACGTAATCATGTCATCACGGGACGTCACATTATGCGACGTTTGCTTAGGTCATCACGAGATGAGTGTTTTCAACACTCGCGTTGACGCCGCCGATGGCCAATTTTCGCGTTTTATGAGGCAGTTGGGGCTTTCCTCTTTAAAACAAGGTATCAAACTGGCAACGGCAGTGCGTGGTTCTTGTGTCTAGTGCTGAACGAGCCACGAATAACGTGAAATCTTTTATACACGCAGACCGAGCTGCTTTCGCGAATATGTACAGACTTGTAATTGAACCCTATCTTCTTCCCAGCGCAATTACTCTCGTACACAGAAAAGATATGATGGCGTATGTCATTTTGCCTTTAAATCTTTACCTTATTTGGGGGAGCCTCATGAGGTCTCTTGGTTGACTGGGAAAAAGAAGGAAACCGGTACTTACAAGCTGTAATCATGCCGTTCATCGAATGCAGCAGTTGTGAATATCAACGGACGCGTAATTGTGGTACGCGAGTGTTTCATTCCCTCACACAAGATACTATACTCTATCTCAGAAGCTGATTCCAGCATGTGGGAAGGCACGGGATGGAAAAAAACTACATGCTTGCGCAGCAAGAACAGTTCTGTTTGTAAATGCCTTGTAATTGGAGAAGGTTGAAAAAAATTACAGCATATCCACGGGTGAATGATGAAGAGCTTGGGCGAAGCTCCAGAAGCAATCATGGTCTCGGGATCGGCTTCTCGTTGAGCCCGTTTCGCAGCAGCGTCCTTGGCGCGCACAGTCGCGGGATGCGACTGGCTGCCGCCAAGCGAGCGCCCGCCGCTGCGCATCGTTCATGCTCCACCAACGATCCAACATGTACGGCGACGATCCAGGAGAATGAGAGAGGCGCCCGCTCCCCGCGCATCGCCGTGCAGCAGCCAATCGGAGAGCAGCGGCACTTCTAGCGCCATCTAGTGTCGATTCCCACCAGCGCCATATTGCGCACAATTCTAATGGACCAACGCCATCTAGGAAATGAGACGAGAAATGGTGATGACGACACAGATTGTGTACAGCGCCATCTAGAATACCGTCCCTGAACTGCAGTTTGTATGTATTTCTATAAGGCAGCGCCATCTGCCGTTTACGCCGGACAGATATACTGCCGTTTACGCCGGACAACGGAGACGTGACAAGGTTAGACTAAGAGGAGCTACGCCCCTAAAAACTGCGCTTCTTTGAAAGTCCTACGTCACAGAAATTCGTGATACGCTTACCACAGTTCGCATGTACGTCATAAACATTTGATTGTTGTATCGGTAACTGCCAATAAATGACCCGCCACGGTGTTTTAATGGTTGTGGTGTTCGACTGCTAGCCCGCAGGTCACGGGATCGAATCCGACCGCGGCGGTCGAATTTTCGATGGAGGCGAAAATATTAGAGGCCCGTGTACTTATATTTAGGTGCATTTTAAAAGACCCCAGGTGGACCGAACTTCCCGAGTCCTCCACTACGGCGTCTCTTATAGTCATATCGCGGTTTTGGGACGTTAAACCCCAACAATTATTACAACTGCTGATAATTGCGGTGGTGAACCAACATGGGAGCGCATGAGCAGACGACATCGCCCTCTTCGATCCAAGCTCTCGCTTGCTACTTGGCCACTGTACCGATAGCACTAAATAAATGGTGGAATCGGCTATCGCTACGTGCGACCTCATGCTGTGGACAACGTACCAGGTACTTTTCTCCCTTATTATTGAGATCATTTTGTTCAGTCACGTCTGCTAAGCCATGTCCCAGAGAAGTTGAGAATGTACCTTGAAAACAGTGCAAAATAGAAGTCGAAGATGTTTAATGAAAAGAAAGTGTAGAGGTCGGCCTGGAATGCGGGTTTCTAGCCTGCTACTCCTCACGGGGGTGAGGGGAAAGGGGAAAAGGAAAGAAAGAGGGGGGTAGGATGACAGGTGACTATGGTATGGCACAATGAGTCACTCTGCCCTGCGCAGGGCAGGACACACGCGACAGTCTGTATATCGCGCATGCTCTTAAGACGAGCATCTAAACCGGTCTCTCTTACAAGTCTCAAGAGGCATTTTAAACTCCGTTAGGCGTGATCTGCATGCTCCCAAGCACCCAAAAGCTTCTCCTCCGAAAAGAGTCGGGAGTGGAGACCATCTATGACGCATTTAAGTGACTGTCTTTCGGTCGCGTATTGTGGCCACACGCACAGGATATGGTGAATGGTCTCTGACGTGTGACACACACTGCAGTTAGGGTTTTGCGCCTGCACAACTTTACATAGGTAGCTTCGTGTATATGCAACGCCAGCCGCAATCTATGTAGTAATGTGTCGTTGACTCTTAGCCGGAATTGAAGGCGAAAACTTTGACCAGAGTCAAGCCTGTAAGGACGCTCTTGGCGATAATCAGGGTCATCCCATAATCGCGTCGTACATGTTTTCATAGACTCAGGCAGCAAGCCGCTGATGTCATATCTGAAAAAGTGAATTGATATGACTTTGCCGTTAGTGTGCGCCATTTTTGCTTCTGCGTCAGCTTGCTCGTTCCACAATGCTTGCCACAATGATTGGGAATCCATTGCAATGAAACGGTATGTCCGGACTGAGACGCCTCTGTTAACATATTCATTATGTCGCACACCAAAGGACTTTATGCGGTTCCTTGCTTCATGTAATTGCTGATAAGTTGAAGTGCCGGCTTGGAGTTGCAAGGTAATGTTCATTTGCTGTACAATGTAACTGGCAGCTTGTCTGACCTAAATGTGACGCAAACACAAGCGGCGGATTAGAAGTGACGGGCCACACAGCTCACAACGGCGACTTCATCATTTCGATGTGCAAGGGACTAGCTTCGACGGGCGCCAACGTGATTTTGGGGTGGCACTAACGTTGGTGCCCAAGGCTATGAATGCTGGTTGCAACCGTGTGGTCGCTTTACTCGCCCAGTGCGTGCTGTTCTTTTTTTTTTTTTTTGCTTTACTGTTGCTGCCCAACGCTAAGAGAGCGTTGGTTGCGCTCTATGCTCGCCCAACACGTGAGCGCAGACGCTATAGGAACGCCGACCACACCACAACGACGAACGTTTCTAGAGGTCACAGACGAACGTTTTCTACACAAAAGCTTCTAGCCGAATGCTCATTTTGCAGTTTCGCGTTCCTTCCAGGATCGGAAGCGCTACAAACATTCTGCACCTCACCTGGTTTCACTGCCTCCGTGATCGGCCCGCCTTTGACCAAGCGACTGTGTCATGTGATGACATCATTATGTGACGTCACGATGACATCATAGTGACATCATTCTGAAGTAACAATTTTCGACGATGTGTGACGTCATAATGATGCTATAACGTGATGTTTCTGTATCACTCGTGTTGACGCCGCCGACGACGACGGTCAGTCGTCGCATTTGGCGAGGCATCTAAGGCTCTCGCCTTAGCATGCCTCAGTGCTTTCTTGAGAGCGTAGAGAATGATGTAATTTTTATTTATTGCGGCCTAACTGACGACTGCAGTAACGAAGCGAAAAGACAAATAATAGAGAGCATGGCGTGTCCCTGTGCGTCAGTATGTGCATAGCTGTGAAACCGGTTGTGCTGGTTTATAAAAAATTGCTGAATGATTACGCGTTACCTCTTTCCCCAGAGGAGGAGGAAAAGCAAAACGGAAGAAGAGGGAGGTTAGCCGGTTCTCAGCCCCGCTGGCTACCCTCTGCTGGGGAAAGAGGCAAGGAGAATAAAAGGTGAGAGAGAAGAGAGGTTAAAAAAAGAAGAAAGAGAGAGAAAAAGAACAGTAATGTGACAAACGATACTACTTAAAGACTGTCTCTCAGACTAGTTGTCCACAAGAAGCGCAACAACGCTCTCAAAGCTTTCCCTCCAGACGTACACTAACGCGTGCTGCGGGTCGCAAATACAGGCTTCAATGATAAGCACGCCAAATTTGCATCTGGTTAATAGCATATTTGTCAATTACCTGTAGAAATTATCCTTGCACACTCAGTTTTATTAGCTGCGCAACCATTCAATAGAACGGCCAAAGGAAACTAGCTGCAGTAAAAAACGGGAATACGTAGCAATCTGAACGAGACTGGTGTGGTAATCACTACCCTACACTGAGTCAATTTTCGGGGATTTTGAATGCGAAAAGCAGACAGAGGGCAAGCACTGCTCACACAGAAAATAGGACACAATCGGTCGCTCACGGATATTTTAGTTAGTTGGAAAAAGGAGGTGACTTCTGCGGTAGCGTGCTTAATGAAAATTGCAAACGAGACGTTCTTCTTCTGTTTACCGTTTGTTTCGCACTGTCACAGCAAGTATGCATACAGTCGCGCGCGATTTGAAGGTGATCGCGCGAGCGTCGACCAAGAACTGCAACATCGCCACGTCCCAGAATACCCTTTCGAGGAGAGGGATGTATCAGGCCAGCTTCACTCACTTTTTGCTGTTCCTTAAGCTGCGATCACTCCCGTCGGAGGAAGACACATTTGAATTTTTTTTATGATAACCCGATATATTTTGTTCAATTTAACAAGCCGTTCAAACGAAGCAGTTCCAAGCACCTGCAGGCTTTACCAGACCTTTCCCGGCAAGTTTGTTATCGCCCGCGGAGATAAGAGCCAACGAAGAATACACTTGATTACAACGAATGGAAAGCTTAAAATACAGAGAAAGGTTGTAGAGTTCGTCGTCGGGGCGATTGTTGCAGCATGGAACAGCCAAATAGGGCGAGAAGAATGCGTAATCTCGATTTTCACTGTTCCGAAACGTTCCGCTAGGCCCTGGGCCGCTACACCGGTCGATACTCGCGCGATAACCTTCCTATCGCGCTCGACTGTACATGTTTGTTCTACGGGATTTGATGTTCCCAAGTTGATCGGGCGATGAGAGACGCTAGAGGACATCTCCACATAATTTCGACCACCTGGGATTCTTTAACATACGCCGACACGGCGTGGTACGCGGACCTCTAGCATTTCACCTACTTCGATTTGCGACCGCCGCTGCTGGTATCGAACCGGCGTCTTTTAGGTCGGCAGCCGAAAACAGTAACTGCTAAGCCACGACGGCGACATCGCAGGGAATCTAGAGGGCTTTCAGTGCGATCGGCCGTTTTTGCCAGGGTCCACGAATTTTCGGTTCACAAACGGAGCACGACACATGTTGGACGCGTTCTCAAGACGAATTTGTCGCACATCGCTGTAATTGTCCCTCGAATTCGAAAAAAAAAACGCAGTTTATAAGTGGTCGAACCCAGCCATCGGCTTTAAGCAAGGCAATCGCACAAATAATGGATGTAGTCGAAGTTCTGATGCGTCTCAATGCACTTACAGCTACGCAAACGATTCGGCGTGATTAAAAAAAAACAACAAAATCGTGCATACCCTTCTTCGGACGCAACGTTATCAGTGGGGTTTTTTTGTTTTTTTTTAATAACAAGACACGTACGCGTCTAGTGCGATGAATTATGCACTTAAACTCTGTGCATCGAGAGCTTTCTGTACGTCAATAAAAAAATATTTTCCTTTTTTTTTTTAGTTTCTCGCTGTTTCTAAAGCTAGCTCGCTTGTACCTGCACACTGAAGGTTACTCCTGTCAATCATGTTAGCATATCATTGCTACCCTATATAAAAGCTAATCGCCAGCTAAGTTTGCCGATTACGTGCTTCAGAAGAAACACAGTTGACCAGCACATCAAATACGTCCTAAAGATCTAAAGATGACTCACCGCAACTTTAGTATTTCTTTTTTAAAAGTCTCTCAATCTCGTAATATGCTTTTCAAGTTCCCTCAAGCTCTAAAATCCGGATTATTAGAGGTGTATTTGCAAATGCGCAGCATTCTTGTTCGTCACATTACCCGCATTAAGAGCGCCATATTTAACACCCTAGTCGGCGCAGTTTATGTAGCCGCTATACATGTCCCTTCAAAAGTGTTCGTAATCGGTCATGGCTTGACACGCACGTGATTTCGTTTTCAATGAGATGGGCTCCATAGAAGAAGTGGATTCCAGTGAATGCCATCCTCAACGAACCATGGGATACTAATCTATGTATAATGCACATTGCAGGAATGCATTTTTTACGAGCACTCTCTTCTGAAACCGTAAAGAAATGTAAGTTTTCGTATTTCTTTAATCTTTCGGGTATAAACTGACATGGTGGAGCCTGTGAAACCCGTATTTCCTGAGCGCACTTCTTCACGAACCGTAGCGTTCGGTTGTCTGGCCAATGCATCCCGTTGAGTAGTTCATGCCTGAAAACAAACTCCGCCAATACTATGAATGTACCAGTTCAAATATTAGCTATAATTTGGAGCTCGATACTCTCAGAGGTAAGTGTCATTTCATTTACTAAAATGAACATTTATATATGTGTATTTAAATTGCAGTTTAGCTTTAATAAATTCCTCATTTAAAGAAGTGTTCAGCAAATAATCTTTAGGGTTGGCACTTTCATAACAGCGTTGACATGCAGGCTACTCAAAAATCATAATTCATCGTTAATTTACTCTTTTGATAGCAACCATATGTTACTGTCTAGGACGCGAAATGGGCCCCCTCCGTGAGCAAAATACATAAATAACAATTTTTAATGACTACTTCGGACATGTTAGCATAGTTCTTCGCTTTGCTAACTACTCCAGGTGTCCGCTGTTGGCTACGATATATACAATAATCACATATATGCACAAATACCACGTGCATTCAAGCACACACATACACGCGAAAGAGCTATTCATAATGTTGCCTTAAGGAGTATGCGGGGAACGTAGAACTTCGATAATAAAAAAATGAATGATGGCCAGAGAGGTTGTGTGATCGTGTAAAATTCTTCTAAATCTCAATTTCAAACATCGAATATCGGCAAGCCACAAATACAAAGTCCAGAACGTGAGCTGTTGCAGAGACTCAAAATTTGTAACATAAATCAATTAAATATTTTGACATTTGATGAGCTAAAACCATGATATGAATATGAGGCGCACCGCAAAAGGGGGGTACTCCGAAATAATTTTGACGACACGGAGTTATTTAATATGAGCCCTAATGTAAGTATACTGGTGTTCTTGCATTTTGCCGCCAGCTAAACGTGGCTTTCATGGCCAGGATTTGAACCTGCGAACTCGAGTTCAGCAGCGTGAGACGCTACGCGCTAAAGTGAATCAACCCCAGAGAGTGAGCTCGCAGTTTATACCCTTTGAGGCTTCAACAGCGTACCATGATGCGCTACCGTAGATTTCATATGTTATCATTAAAAGAAAGTAGTCGTAATGTAATAGTGAATACTACAAGCAAGATCAAAGTTAACCGGAGCGCCATTTTAGCCGAAATAAGGAAGACTACATTTATGATGTGCCGTATACACAATCGGAATTCCTTGTTGAGCTGACGATGGCGTCGTTAAATCTTTTTTCTTGTGTAATATCATCACGGGGGGAGAGCAATCTTAAAAATTCACAGTACATCGTGCATTCGAAGAACAGTCGCAGGCGAAACCAATTTTCTTCTTTTTTCTCCTTCTCAGTAGATCGTATTGGTTCTGCCCCCCCCCCCCACGCTTCATTTTTTCTGCCCCTAACATGATTGCACACTGCCTAAAGGTTTGGGGGTTAAGGCTTCTGCACATCACCTGGTTTCACACTGGCTCCAGGATAGACCCACCTTTCATCATGCGATGATTTCTCCTGATGACATCATCACGTGGCGTCATGATACGTAACGTCATTATGCCATAATGATGTCACAAAATGCGGTGATCGGGGACGCCCTGTTGACTCAACAATGTGACATAGTCATGAGGTAGTCGCTCACCACGTTATTTTTTTTTAATCGTTCATGCTGACGCCAACAGCTGCAACAACCATGTACCCACACGGTAGGGAGCACGGCAATCCAATTACGTGTCTGCTTCCTGGTCACTCCCTTACCTGAGGCGTCACAATAAATATTGTCGTCCAGAGGTCCAGCTTCCGGCCATAAATAGAGCCGGAAAAGCAGCTGACAGGCATCGCCTGGCAGAGTACCTCCCCTTATAGATGACTCCATTGTGAATAAAGATATTCACTATTCTTCAAACTACCCTCTCCTATTGAAAAATATACAAGCATCACTCGTTTCCACAAGAGAAAAAAATTCCCGGGAATTTTTTTTTTGCGGACAGAGAACCAGCCTTTGTTCTACAGGCTGCAAAAGTTGGTTGAAGATAACGACATCATCTTTTCTTTATTAGTCGATTTACTGCAGTAGCATCTCCACCAACTTTCCTTATAAACGCTGGTGAAATGAACCACGAGGTGCATCAGATTGTTATATATTGCTCCCCTATAACCACGTCCTGAATTTTTATCATTTCTGTTTCAGGTGTGTTTGGACAAAATCAACGCTCCAGGTAACAAGTCCGCTGATTTCATTGTGATCGTAACCTCCTTCGTGGCTGTTCGTTTTGTCATGTCGCTGCATTACCGCGATGTATGGCTATTTCATTTTACCTATGCAGTAAACGCTTCATTTTCTTTTAGTTTGTTTACAATATAGATCTGTGCAGCACCATAAAGAGCACTCATATAACCTGATATATTTATTTCTGGAATTATCTTACAGCTGCATAAAACGATCCTCAAGTTTAAGACGCGAAATTTATGGCACTAACATATAGGATGTGATGTGTCGGTTAGCGAGGCTTACACCTTTCCTGTAGCTAAGTTTCTCATGGAGTGCTAAGTCTATGTTAGAGCCGGTAATTTACGACACGGCACTGCATAGAGCGCAAAAGCCCCATTTCTACGTCATGTCCTCTCATTCATTGCAGTCTTTTAAACATGACATGAAAAAATGTTAGACGAGCCTTTTGTTGGTTTGCAATAAATTTATTTTTAGCATCACTTCATTCTCTAGCATTCCTACTTACGTGCGTTTGTGGTATTGCACAATGTTGGTCTGGTACATAAATAACCTTTTTATATTTCACTATAAATTGTTTTGTATTGAGCGCATTTTTTTCTTCGTTCGCACTTTGAGCTTTTGCTGCTTTTGTGCACCTTGTATGTACCTCTGTAATGAAGCGAAGTCCCCTTGATAGTTTCACAGATTGAGACCTCCTTATGTTGTATGTATTATATCAGCCCGTATTCGTTATGCATTAAAAACAAACTTGAACTAGCGATAATTAAAAAGTCACCCAGTCAAAAATATGCTAACCGAGTCGACAAAAGCAAGGCGCAACTTTTGAAAAACCTGCAATCTAAAGGTAGCGATAAAGTTATAGTGTACCAACTGCCTATACTAATAATAAATTTAGGAGCAGCTAGTGCTCTTCACTAAAATATTCGCACTATGGATACCAAGATATATATATATATATATATATATATATATATATATATATATATATATATATATATATATATAAATATATATGCCATGTACGTGCTACAAATATATATGCCATGTACGTGCTACCTTTTTTTCAAGCGGAAACGGAACCTAGTTGGAGTATTTCTATTTGCTTTTCTCATACAGGGTGTGGCGAAATTGGACCGTTCCATGGCCGAATAAACAATGGTATAAAAATTGACCGAAATGTAGCGCCCTGGATGGTAAGACATTTTTTTAGACTCTAAAGCTCTTCGTTGGGCGTTTGTGACTTCTGCTAAAAAATTTCACGCGAAGTACGTAGCCAGCGCTGTGCGTAACAAAACCTGTCTTGTTACCTCTATCGCGGCTTTAACATCACGGTGGCACGTTCATCTAAGCTCAAGTATTAAAGGGGCCCTGCAACACTTTTTGAGCATGCGCAAAAAGCGCTGCCGATCGGTAGTCGAGGCTCCCGAGAACACGCGAGCCAAATAATATAGCGATGCGCACGGCCTAGAATTTACAATAAATTCTCAAAGCCAGCTGAAAATGGCTCCCTCTTCGGTCGACAAATGTATTAGTCCGCAAAATATGATGCGATTGTCGGCAGTTCCACCATTGGCTGATGTTATAATCCCGATAACACCCTCATTATTACTTTCGTTGTTAATTTTGAGTTCTATAAGTAGATAATATGTATGTTTATATTCTGTTATCGCGTTAAAAACACCGAACAAACATTAATATTAGCACTTCCGGTCTCACCGACAGCTCGTCTGCTCGTAGTTTCGTGCTTCCGTTTTCTTCACCATGCGCAGTGCCGAAAACGTGAATATTTCTGTGCTTTTGACCATCGCCGGTTGCCGTTGAGAGTGGCAGCCGTTCGAGTGTTGCCTCGTAAGCTGGGAACTGCATCGTCGGCACGTTCTCACGACCGACCGAGGCAGGGGTGCAGCATTTCTCCGATAACAATGCTGGCGTTCGGTGATGGCGGCGGTTCGGGGTCGTCTGCCAGCCAGTACCCTCTTACGAGGCGGTGTATCGAAGTATGCATCGAAACCCATCCCAGCTGTCATTCGTTCCAAACGCCCGCGCAGGTTTGCGTCCATGGTTGGCAGAGCGATGAAAACACTACGGCAGTTCGAGGTGCACACCCAACATTACCAAACCGACGCGCAGTTTTCAAGCACGCGCGATACACAGTGCGATGGGCTCCGCTCCTCCGCTCGACGAGGACACGCAAGCCGACCGGAAGTGGCGCCACAGACCACGTGGTTGCGCCCAGACGTCAGAGAGAAAAAAATGAAGAAAGAAATTCCGCCGGCGCTCTTGGGTGGAGCCTCGCACCTCCGCGCTCCCTCCCTCCACTCCCTGCCTAGCTTTCCGCGCGCTCGCGGCGTTGAGTGGAGGGAGAAAGCTGCGGAACGTAATTTCTATAATTTAGTAACACCACTTAGACTTGACGGATTCGAAAAATTTTTGCGGCATATGACTCGTGCAGAGTCATACGTCAATAATGAGACTATTCCATTGTCACTCAGAAATGTGTAGCAGGGCCCCTTTAGGAAGCAAATATTTCTCTCTTATCCCAGAGGTACAAATGAAAATATCAGCATTTGCCTTCTGCTATACCCCGGTGTCTGCAACCGAAATATCATGCACGACTCGATGAGCAGGGTGTAGCAAAACATCGCTTCAAATCCTGCGAACCGCGGTTAATTGCTCCGAGGAAACGACACAAATATTTTCCATCCTTGCAAACCACATTGAAGATTGGCACACACTTCACGAAAAACTGCTTTTCGGTCGGGTAAATAGAACTCAGGTAAAGCATTAGGGCAGGCATGGAGGGTGCTATGGTGTTAATGCCTATTACCCGACTTAGATTGCTTGCTGAAGCGTTTTTTCATGAATAGCTCAGATTATTTATCAGAAGTATCATCACATAGTTATCACCAGTGAAACACCGTCTGCATTTAATTTGGATAGAAGCACAACTGTCTTCGCATCAATATGGTACTTGAAACATGCACTATGTCATTGTATTGCAAATACAAAAGATTTAAAGTAAGAAAATCGTATCTTTCGTGGCGCCGAAAAAATTTTTCTCCACGCGAAAGTATTTGGTGATCATCTTGTGGCAATCTGTCTGCCTCTACCATCGCCCATCTCCTTTTGCGCTGTTGTTTTAATGCTTTAATGCCCGAACATTTGCACATCGCGAACAATTCCAACATTTTGCGAACTCTAATTTCTGGTAACACAAAAAAAAAGAAAACGGTGAAGTGTTACCTCAGCCCTAACAACCACGCAACGTTAACGATTATAATTGGCTTCCTGAACAGTGTAGGGATTGAGGCTCCGTCCAGAACTTACCAAAAGTGCTACTTTACTGGTTTTGCTTACGTTTCCGATGACTAAACTCGAATTGAGAGGTATCGAAATGGCGTAGCATGTTTGATACATTGGACATTACGCGATATTGTGCAAAGCAGTGCGCGGTTACCCAAACATTTTTATGATCTCACATGAGCAGCCTATAAAAGACACCGAGATTGGAAATCAAACGCATGCAATCGAAGCTCAAGCTGCCGACGGGGTGTCGGGACCACTGACATGATTCACTTGACGCCACGACCAGGAAGACAATGGAGAGCTTTAGTTTGCCGTTAGCAGGACAGTCGATGATAAGCGAATAGCGTTACCCTACCATTATCCTTAACTAAGGAAAGCGAGCTTTAGTATAGCGTCATTAGTATTTCGCGCTCTGCTTGTGAATGCGACATTCCTTAGCCTAGGATGAATACTTTGAAAAAAAGTGAAAAAAAAATTGCAGTGGCTTAGCTCGGCTATGCCAGGATATATGTAGCGTTAGCAAAGCTTCAGCTGAATATTCTTAGCTTTCCTGATTGTCTAGGATTATTAGCCTTCTTCTGTTCATTCGTACACTGAACCGCTAATTGCCAGGCAACTACTTCGGCATCCGATGAAATAAGCTTCTCGGCTCTTCTGCGCCGTCGAGCAGCATTTGCGCTTTCCTTCTCCATGGCGTTACCCATCTGCAAGAGCCAGTCAGAGGCGCTATCATGCGGCCCCAGCGCAGTGTCAGACGCCGACTGCACAGCGAAGGCGAATAGCTGCGCGCGCGCTGGAACCACTGTGTCTACGACGTCACTCCTCTCGAATGCGGCGCAGACCAGCAGCGGCGAGCCGCGCACGGCGGTTTCGGAGAGCGCGTGAGATACCAGCTCCGGTGACCCAGCTGTGTGACATCACTGATCCTCGCGCATGCGCAGCACGGCTCATGACGCTCCACGTGAAATCGGCTCCGGCTTGGCAAGTGTAGCTAACGCTACAAAAAGAAAAAATGGCAGCTTCGCTGCAAGGACGATGCAACAAATGCGATAGCAACAAAGTTGAAGGTGTATGCGAACTACAGCGCTGTATGAGTGATACAACGCTTATGTATCAGTGATACTTCATACCCTCTCTCGCTGGCAGAGAGCAAGTTCTCAGACAACAGGTTGTGATTAGAGTGGTATGCGCTCGATGTGGTCCAGCTTGCTGCGCATGTCTGTGCCTACATATTTCGTTACACTTTTATTGCGACAGCAAATATATGGACACTCCAGACCGGTTTTTGCCATCTCCGTTGCCGTCGTCGTCATATCCCATATATTTATAAGCATGTGTATGTATATATGTATATATAGGCCACAAAGAAAAATAATTAGAATTTTTTTTCCGAATCGTGGAATCGAACAGGCGATCACTTGCTCCGCAGCACGCGGCGTTAGACAGATCTACGAGGCGTACATCTTTTAGCATGCTAACGGCGAGCTATATATATGTACCAATTACTACAGCGTGTTTTCTTGGGCACCAGCGAGAAGGCGAAAATGGCGCGAGGGGCGCGCTTTAAAGGTCGTCGTCCCGCACATTGCGATGCGCTCGCAGCTCCTCTGGCCAGAGGAACTTTTCCCTACATGGCGTGGCCAACTGCGTGAGCTCTTACCTAGTGAGGGGGGGGGGGGGTTGTATGTCTTGTGCTTTCACCGCGATGCCCGCGCTGAAGTAACAGAACGTACGAAGGTCACTTCGCTGGCTGCAGTGGCTGCGTTTGCGAAAGGAGCGCGCTGTTCAACAGAAAGTAACAAATGTGACAGTTGTTATTTCGCGTTTGCCCTGTGTATACCTGTGAGTCAGTTTGGTGCGTCTTTGTTTATGTTTGAGGAGCGCGCTTTAATAGTAGAGTTGTGACACTTGATAGTTCGTGCTCGTCGTGTGTGCGTTCTTTTGGTGCGTCATTTGCGCTTGAGCGACGCGCTGGAAATTTTGAGCTCCTTTCCGTTCTTTGAGTTGCATTCGAATTTGTTGCTATCGCATTCATTTCTTCGACGTTGCGGCAAAACTGGTTTTTTTTCTTGAATAAGCAGTCGAAAGTTTGCGCTCACCTTGTCCCCTACCCTCGTTATTTCCTTGCGCAAAAACAGCCATACTTTTATGCCTTGTACTCGGCCATCCACCGACTAGACCATCAACGTGTACTCCTGAACTACAGCGAGTAGCTCACTCCCTGAGCATCCGATCAGGCGTAACTCAAGAAAACGCTGGCGTAAGCAAACGCGACCCTTGCAATGAGCGCAGCGATCGTCGTGGTGTATATCGCTTCAACGCCAACACCAGCAGCAACAAACCACAGACATAGATATTAGCCGTCTACAAAGCTATGTCAAAAAGCGGTCCGCGCGACCATTCCCAGCCGATGAACAAAAGCAATTGCTGCCTGAGCGACACAGCCCCCCCCCCCCTTCCCCGCCTCTGCGTTCCGCAATCTGCCACATGGGCCTCTTGCGGGACAGAATATTGCCGGCGCTTTTCCTCTTCGCTTCAGCCGCGATTGCCGGCTACCCTCGCAAGTTATTGATTTGGACTTTATACGAAGCCTCAGGGCGACGGCAAGAATGTCCATATCATTGATAGTGTAAAAGAACAAAATTCTCGCAATGTCTGCTTGCCTGCAGCTTTACAGAATTTCAGATTGTCTGCGGATTCTATAAGAGTGGTGGAGTACGGGTTATCGGAGAGCTATATGTGATGGGCAGGCTAAACTCGATACAAAGCTGATATTGTGGTGACTTACATGCCTTCCTAAGCAACTGGTGCAAAGAATTTGAACGTGTTATTAATAAGATCACAGTACATTCATCATTTTCTTTCGATGAGAAAAGTGGTGTGGCTGAAAGAAAAAGCAGCATTGAATGAGCTGTCGTTGCGCAACATGCCACAGAATCTCGCTACCAGCTCCGCAACTGCTGCCAACATCTCCTGTAATGCAGTATCCACGAAGGGTGATAAGTCAATGGACAACCTGAAGGTGCTAACAATACAAGTTAACGAGAATAACAAAACATAATAACCTTGAACCAAAAGTGAGAATTGATATGTTTAAAAATTGCTTACAGTAATTACCTTTCAAGGCCTCAAAACCCCCGATATGCAGAACGACCACAAGAACTTCGACAAATGGTCCATAGCACTTCGTCGTCAAAGATGCCTTGGAGGCAACAAAGCCATTTTACACTATCTTTTGCTGAGAACGAAGAAAATCTTTCGCAGAAGCGCTTGATTCAGTTGGAAGCAGACGTACATTCCAAGTACTTTCACTCTCTTTTTATGTATGTGGGAGTCAAATGTGTAGCACTCTCTTTAGAGAGGCATGTTGACTCTCTTTAGAAGAGTCGTGGGACGAACGACTTTGCAAAAAAGAGTCAATGCACGAAGAGAGTCAACGTGCCTCTCTAAAGAAAGTGCTACATGCGGCTCTTACATGCATAAAGAGACAGTCAAAAGACACCCTTTATTTTTATAGTGAAAGGAAAGAGCGCAATGTTTTACGTAGGCTACGTAAACTATGCAAACACCGTAACGTTAACTCGAAGCAATATTGGGGTGTGGTGAATTCAGAGAGCGCCACGCTGTAGCCGTGACGCTACCAACGCGACAACCCAGGTAAACGGCATTCTATTCTTCTCTCTGCTCCGCAAGAGATGCAGGGGAAAAATGTGAGAAGGGAGAACGGGCTTCTTCTGTAGCTTCCCGTGGTTCCCTGGAAAGGCTCGACAAAAAGAATAAAGTTGGTGTCGAAACTTCCAGCCACACGCTTTTTCTTTGTGTTACTCACAAGTACCATCTATTGCCGAGAAGAACATGGAGCAACAAGGCGCTGCCACAAACACCACAGTAGTTGTTCTGAACATCAATGTTGGTACAGTCTGGACCGCTGACCGGGCACTTTTGATCGTAGAAGTGGAATCAAAGATTGCCGCACACCGCAACGACACTGAAAACACGTACCACCACGGGGTGTAAAACATTCCACCTACGACAGCAAGAGACATCGGGAGCTACTGCTTGCGCCACCCGCGGTAGACGTTTATTCGCCGCGTTCCCCCGTCACAGTCGAAGAGCCTTCAGCAGTTGGCACACGTGGCTGGAGTGGGCGACCGCCGATATAGCCGACTATAGCGACATAGGCAGCAACTGGCTCGCAGAACAGGAAGCGTCGAGAATCGCACGTCACGGGGATGTTTTCTGCAAGGACTTCTCGCAAACACACGAAAATGCATCACCGTGCCCGCCCGAAAGAGACGCCTTCCCAAGTTGACCGAACTGGCTGACCGATTCATGGCCGTCACCTCGCCTACACTCGTATCGGTGCCCGCTGAAGCAACCGAAGCTCCCCCTGCTAGAGCTCTGCTCTACATGCGACAAGGAAGTTCTTGCCTTGTTGACACAGCTGCAGCGCCTCAGTGAAGCTGGAGCCATTTCCCTGAGCAGCGCGGGGCCACACCACAGCGACGGATCTGCTGCTAGAACCGCAAGATTCTCGACGCTGCACGGAAACCTTCACCGTCCTGCGAAAGTTGGGAAACACCTCGTTTTAGCAATGAGGGTTACCAGTGCGACCGTATCTCTGGAAAATTGTCCAATTGGCTTGTACTTCGCTGGTCGCGATATAAAATTAAGGCAGCTTCGCTCAAGTGGTGCCAATGCCAAGCCCTTAGGATATGCGGAGCTGGGCGGCCTGTCTTGTATCTCACTATTTTTAGCTTCTTTTCTCTTTTTCTCTTTCTCTGTGTTCAACCTCTTTTGTCTCTGCTTATTTCTATTTATCTCACTCTCTATTTTTTTCTCTTTTATCTTTATTTCTCTTTCTTCCATTTCTTTCACTATAAAACTCGATTTCTCGCTTCCTTTTTCTTTCAATCTCTTTCTCTCTCCTTCAAATTTTTCAATCTCTTTTTTTGTGTCTGTTTCCTTCTATAGTTTCTCTTTCTTTATATTTTTTCCATCACTTTGTTTCTCTCTCTCTCTGTACTCGTTCTCTCGCCTATCAGCATTATTGCATTCCAAGCCGGGAAAATTGGAGCACGCGTTCTGTGAGCGAAGCAGAACATGAAGAGCACGAAGAGAGTGCGTGCTGCTTTATGATGATGATAGTTTTCATTTCGCTCTGCGCAGACTGTCGGCCTATGCAGCTCCACTGTCAAAGGGCATTCGTGTTCTGGCGGACACTGGAGCTCGGGTGAGCGTTGTGCCGCCGACGCCAGCGAATTGCAAATGCCCCAGTAGCTCACCGAGGTAAGCTGTCGAAAGGACAACCATACGAAGTACCAGCACAGCTCTCGCTCGCTAGCCCTGAGCCTGAAGAGACGTTTTCTATCGACTAATGCTGTGGCTGACGTAATGTTCGCAGTCCTGGGAATGAATTCCTTGCGTTTTGTTTTGGATTCCTTGTCGACATTCACAACAGGCGTGTACAGAACCCCTTTTCACAAGCAGAATTGCTCCGAAAGACGGCTAACTATCGGCCCGACAGCCCTACAGTTGTGCTACCGCTGAGCACCGCCCGCTGTACCGTAACTGTCCGCGTGTTCCTCTAACTGACGTGGCCGCCATGGACTAGTGGTATTACGAAACACAACGCGACAGCTACCGCACCGCCACTACAAGCCTGCCACTGTCCCTACGCCACCGTCCCGCGTCTCTCCAGAAGGTGCAAATAGCATGATATCATCTTCACCGCATACTCTAGTTCTGCATGATACTCCCGTCTGCTTTGCTTGGGCGTCTTCAATACAAATGGCGCCGAAGCCTGTTCCAGGAGACAGGCGGCCCTGCAAGGTTTATCGAGACCTCAATCGGGCAACAGCGCCTACCCGTAACCCGGTACACTCACATTCCCGATGTCACGGCAAGCCTACACATTGCGATTTTCGCTTAAATTGACCACATTCGATTCTACCGCCAGACAACGAAAAATGGCTTCAAACGACATTTTCAAGACTGCGATAGCAACGTCGTTCTGCCTGTCCGAGATTTTTTTGCATACTGTTTATCCTGAGAAGCTCCGGAGAGATGATCAAGCGCTGATCAACGGCGTTGTGCAAAGCCTAGATTTCTGGCATGCGTAACTCTTAACGGCCTGCTCATCCCAAGCAGCTCATCCCAAGTCATCTGTCTTTAAGTCTCTGCCTGAGCATAAAATATTGTTTAAATCGGACGTGTCTCATTTTGGTTATGTCTTTCTTCGCCACGTCATCTTGAATTACAGAATTCAAAGTGACTGAGCCAAAGTCGCACCTGCGGGAATGTTCCCACGACCCAGCACTAAGCATAGGCTTCGCGGGTTTCTTTGTCTCATGGACTGCTCCCGCCGTCTCGTACCTCAGTGCGCACATATTTTCAAGCATCCGCAAATTCTGCTATCCGCAAATGAAAGGGAACTAGGGAGTACCTCTGGACAGAGAACGTTTAGCAGTTTTTTAAAACATCAAGAGACACCTTGCTGAAGCCGCTGTTCTCACCTATCCTTAACCAGAAATTTTACAGGGCTTCAAGTTTGACGCCTAAGACGCAGCTGTGAGTGCCGCCCATATATAACTCAGCTAGGGTGTCAGGCGACCTTGACAAAATAAGAGACACGTGGCTCGAAGCGCGATCTACAGAAATAAAATGATCTTGGCTCTTCGCAAGCTCAGGCGCTAAAGGCACAGCTGCTGGTCTTTCGTCCATGCGCCGCTCTCGCTTCAAGCCATGCAGCGTGGTCCATGCGGAGCGGCGACGTAGCTGTGCTCGCTCGGCGCCTCACAGCTGAGGTACCACGTGAATAGGGAAAAGTTTAACTGGTGGCTCGCCGGCGCTTCGTTGCTCAGTGCGACAGTAGGCGCGCCGGCTGGGCCGTCTGCTCGGGCGCTTCATCGTAAGCGACAGGCTGAACCAAATTATCTAATAGACATTGCTACACGGCAGGCTGCGAAATCTCAAGCAATGTGCAAGCCGCCTCTTCATACACCAGAGTTAAGGGCGACGAGAATAGCAGGTCATAGAGAAGTCTACCAATCACGGCAGTGTGCAATGCAAGCAACTGCAGTCGACGCCATCGTCCAGCAACACGAACAGCAAGGAGGAGAAGCCTAACCTTCATAAAACGCTGTGCCTAGCCCATACAAAACCGAGTCAAGGATAGCTTTGGCTCATGATAGCTAAGTTTATCTTAGTTCAACCTCAGGCCATTTTGTCTTGGAGTTATATAATACACGCATACACTCACATATCCCTGGATATTGATAACCCAGACTTTGCGTTAGTCTCTACCCTGTGATCTTTTTTTGTGCAGGTGAGCATCATGTCAGATTTCCCATTAGGCCACGATCCCAGTAGAACAGCTGGAGGTGGGAGCCTAATAAGCGAGCGCTACGTGCTCACCGCCGCACACGTCCTCAAACCCAAGTGAGCGACATAGTTTCTATCCACGATTGTACTATGGGAATATTTCAGTACACCAAAACATGAACTTGGTTCAAAACAGTGCGACGGTGCAACGCCGGACTCGTGATCTAATAAAGAACTACAATTCATCTTATCATGGTTTCGAAGCTGACCGAAGAGAATTAACGTACATTGATGCGTAATATTTTAATTTTCGACATGTGAATAAGCGTGGTGTTGGTGGTGATGACGTTGTCACAGGCGGAACTAGCCTGGCGTACCCAGCTCGCTATTGTTCCACTTTTGTGACTCTTTCGATGCAATATATATCAATAGATATGATTCAGGCTAGACTAAGAAAAATTTTATGAATCCCTGACGCATCTTTGCGAATCATGCACGCACCTTTCAGAAGCAGAATCTGTTCACTTAATTCGTGTAGATGCCCTCTCGCCTTCATGTCTTACATGAGTCTACGTTCAGGTCAAACTCACTTGCAAGAACAAATGTAGTGGTATATATATAGTCAATTTCATTGGGCTCAGAAAACAAGAAAGAAAGAGCACCCTTTACTTTGAAAGACCATGAAACAATGCAGGCCGATCCCGATCTTACACTGAACAGCAGGGCTGACTGGGCACGACTCAATCCTCTTGCAGCTCAGCCCTGATGTGGCGAATTCCATGAACAGTGAGAACGCGTCGAATTCTCACGTTTAGTTGTTGCTGATTCACAGGAGCGCTTACTGTGGGTTGCCTTCAAATTGCTTCGTTGGCTAGGACATGTGTTCTTTGGTTGCCGCAGGCACCAACGTGCGAAAGTATTCAGTGGAATGTTACCTTGGTAAATTTTTCGGTAGCTTCTTTCAGTCACGCTAATGACTTGCGGCAGAGCTGACTGGAGTAACAGCAATAGCTGCGCTCGGCGCAGGCCTGGCGTTTTTTTTTTTTTTTTGAGGGAGCCAATACGCTTTCAAAGAAAGTTGTTGTAAATCATCGCCGTTGTGTGTCTTTTACAGTCTGCGTCGTGTTTGTGCACTTGTTTATTTCGTTATTTCACTGTTCCGATTTCGTTAGTAATGCGTCAAAAAAGCTTGCAAAATGTCTGTTTTTTTTGTAACTCTACCTAAATAATCAATTCATAAACGGTGGCGGTCGCCAAGAATGTGTGGTAGCACCTGAATAACTTTCGCGATTGGGTAGCAACCATTAAGGTCTCTATAAGAGTACACATATACCTAGATCAGTTGCTAACAAGGGATCCTACTAACGAGAACAAAATTCGGTAGAGCTAAGGATATGCCGGATCACATACGGGAACCTTTACGAAATCATGACCGGCAATCTGCCACTCTCGCTACAGCAGAAACAGTGCAATCATTGCGTACTGCCAGTTGTACTACACGGTGCCGAAGCTTGCAAGATAAGAAAGAAACGCGAGAAAAAGCTATGGAGCACACATTGCGCAACGGAACGCAAAATGGCAGGCGTAGCATTGAGACATCGGAAGAAAGCCCATTGGACCGGAGAACAAAGACGGGTAGCAATAATTAAACTTGGCAACTTTGGGCTGTCCAGCAGGCCCGCGAGGCGGCGGTGAGGCAAGGCCTCGACGTCCCCACGTGGGAGACCTAAAGCCCAGTCGGCGAAAGCTCTGCCGGACCATCAATAAAGTTGTTACCAACCAAATTAAACTAAAGAAATGAACTTGGGCCGGCCAAGGAATGCATAGGACCGACAACAGGTGGTCCGTTAGAGCAACGGGATGGGTACCAAATGATAGGAAACGCGGCCGAGGGTGGCAGCAACTTTAGAAAGGAATCAGCTAGCGCTCTTTCAGGTATTGGGCTAGTTGGTTTTCTATGATTAAGATACATCGCTACAGTTACTGGAACAAAAGAGGTTAGGAGGACACACGTTACGAAGTGGACACGACAAGCGGACGGTTGCGCTTGTCGTGTATTGTCGTGTAGCGCTGCATTTTAATGAGCTAGCACAAGATGGGGTTATATTTGGCAAACCTAAGAGTAATAGACATGGCGATGAATTCCGTCTAATATGACGCATCGTGGGAATGGATCGCTTCCTTGGACGAGCCTTTGTTAACTCTCAATCACTTGGGTAAGTAACACAGTCGCATTTACATCACTTGCGAAAATCTGCTACGGCAGTGTATACACAGAGAGAATTAACGTTAAAGGGGTGGTGCCACCACATTTGTGGCTTGCGCGTTCTTTGCTGTAAGCGTTTCGTATAGCTCCAGGAAGCATGATACACGCACCAAGATTCATGTATTCTCGCTGAATAATTTAATATCGCCTTTTGATGTGGACAACTTTCGGTTGTGGTTTCTGGGCGCCGAGGTTGGGCAGTGACTTAGAAGTGTAGGGGGCTTGGTCACGTGACCACACAAGGCTGTGACGCACTTAGCCAAGAAGCGATCGAAACTCGGCGAGTGATGTAGCAACCGGTGCTTTGACGGTACTATAGTGAACTAGAATATATTCTAGTTCACTATAGCCGGTACGTACGTTGCGGAGGTGGCGGAGGTCCGGTGTGACGTCACTACACAGCAGATCCGGTGTTACGTCACTACAACTTTCGTTGCCCCTCCTATGGAGCTACGTCAGAGTTGGCACGCTAGCGATGGGCCTTGATCGAGAGAATGGGCATTTAGGTACACTTTGGAAGTGAATTAAAATATACATAAACGTTTGATGTGTTCGCCACTTTGTGTGGAGTGTCCTTGCATGCAGCGAAAACCCACAACAGGCTTGTCATAGCCTCGAAATTTGATGCCACCACTCCTTTAATGAACGAACGCAGTTACTGGTTCCCGTATTGCAGAGCCCCTCTGGCCTCAGCGAATTGGGGTAGACGAAAGCACTGCCTCACTGCAATCATATTGGAACGCCAGCGCAACTACACACGGACAGAAGAAAGAAGGTACACAAAACACAGCGTTGACTCACAAGTGAATCTTTTATTTCAGCAACAACACTTGAAAAGACAAGTACCGTAAGCTTCCCACATGCGCAAACTAAAGGAACGCACAAATCACTGCGTATCAAAAAAAAAAACCAAACAAACACAAAAAAGACCACTGTGCATGAAAGTCACATGTACTGATTTAAAAAATGATATTTGCAATCAAGTAACGTCACAGCTGGTTCACTGATGCATGACCAGATTGTTTCCTAATGTAGTAAAAGCCTCTTTAACTCTAACAAACTGGTTCCTATGTCTCTTCAAAAAAAGTACAGCATATCCACGGGTGAATGATGAAGAGCTTGGGCGAAGCTCCTGAAGCAATCATTGTCTCGGGATCCGCTTCTCGTTGAGCCCGTTTCGCAGCGGCGTCCTTGGCGCTCACCGTCCCGGGATCCGCCTGGCTGCCGCCAAGCGACCGCCAAGCAAGCGAGCCTCTCGGGATCGAGAGGCTGCCGCCAAGCGAGCGCGCCGCCAGACGGATCTCGAGGCGGTGCGCGCTAGAGTCACTGGAAAAATTTCAGAGTATCGCATCTGTTTTCCGCGCGCCGCCGCCGACGCGATTGCCTTACTCGCATCACGTGACCTCTCGGCGCCATATCCCTTCCAAGCGCTTTGGGTGCAGGCGCGTTCAATGCAGAGCGTGGCCGGACATTTAGCAGTACCACGGTCCCCAGAAGTACTTCGTCGCTTTTTTAAACGCGTCATGCAGACAGGGGCGTAAGCAGACATTGTTTTCGGGGGGGGGGGCACGGGCCCGGTGTGCCACCCCCTGGCTACGCCACTGCATGCAGATGCCAGAAGAGAGTAGCTCACCATCAATCGAACGTTACTGGTGAGCTACTCTGGGAATCTCGTTTGCCGTGTGGGAAAAATTAATGTCAAAGAGCGCCGTTCTACGTGGCTGCATTGTTGCCCTGAACGAATTCGCCCCCCTCGAATAACACTCCTTCCTGCAGTGAAGTACACTAACTTTGCTGGAAAAGATCTCATGCGACAGGATACTTCACCTTTTCGGTTCGCTATGGTCAGCGATATTGAAAACTACATACCTTTCTATTTGCTCGGCTGTCTATATCTCGATCTGCTGAACAGATTACGCATGCTATCCGAGTTATAAGCGTGTCACGCACGAGAGCGAAATCGAAGATTTATTAAAATAACTGTTTACTGGTTACCTTGAAGGCAACTGTGGCATGATCTTTGGCATTGCACAAAACAGAAGCGTGGAACTCTGTTGATAAACTTGGTATAAGGCAATGTTACCAAGCGTATTTTTACATTTGTTGAAAAAAAAAATGCTGGTAATGCTGCGTTGCACCGAGTGTACTTTTAAAATACCGTATAGTTGATGAGAAATGGTCACAGCAAAAAAAAAAGCAGATCACACGCATTGAGGGAGTCGATTTTATGCGAGTCCTAGGTCTATATACATACTGTGTTGCAGTAGCATGCGCTTAAAAATTCTGGGATGTGCTATTTCTGATCAAAAGAACATAAAAGCACCATGCCGAGAAAGTTTTAATAAGAGTGCATTATGAAAAAAAAAGTGCAGCAGTGCAGAAACCGAACCCCAGCTGTTTACGCGCTGGCAACGCCAAAAAAAGAACTGTTTGTCAGAACACAGCAAAATATTTGCAAATTTATTGCAACGTTTGGAATATTAAGGAGACAAGAAATAGGAAATGAAACAATTAGGTAGTGATGTCAATAATTTTTGATGGCCTATTTTCTACGTATCGTAAGATAAGACACACCTTACCTGCCGCACGCCGATTCGCCCGTGCGTTCGGCTGCTGGCGTTCCGAATCAAGACGTCGCGCACAACTTCCAATTACCGTACACATACAACTTCTATTACACATGTCAACCAGTTGAACAGCAAGCACGGTGCGCAAGTAAGGTATGCGTCAGCGATCAGTCGAAGGACGCAATGCTGAATGTTCTCGATGTTCGATAACGTTCTCGAGTGCAGTTTAACCTCAACACCGACTGCAAAGCTAGCGCAAACAGTCAAGACTCACCAAATGTCGATGTAAATGGCATCTCGCACGATGTCACTGCGCTAATGCAGCTATGTTTACAGATCCGGACCTAGCGAGCACGCCCGGGCGTGACACGAAACGAGACCGATGAAGCCATGAAGAGAGTTCGCGAGCACATGGCAACATTCGCCGTACGTTTCATTAGTTACACCGCTAACCGCGCAGTCGATCCATACCTGTCGATGACTCGAAATCACTTCTAATATCCTCTTGAAGAAACACACACACATAATGCCGTTCTGCCGAACGTAACACGGCACTGAGGCTAAAAGATCGATCACTTCTCAACACACGCTAGCAACGCGCCGGGCGGTCTGGAAGGGACATGGCCGCCGCCACCCAATGTTGCCCGCGTGCAGCCTACCTTTGCGGTACTCTGATTTTCCAGTGACTCTAGTGCGCGCCCGCGAAGCCGCTGCCAAGCGCGCGCGGCGGCATGCGGCAGCCTCTCGAGCTCGCACCTCGGGACCCTACCGACGAGCACGAGACGCAGCGGCCTTCCGCACCCGGCGCTCCTCGTCGTCCATGGTCCGCCAAGCAGCCCGATCCGGCAAGCGCACTACTCCACGTACGGCGACGATCAAGGAGAACGAGAGATAACGGGCGCAGCAGCCAATCTGAGAGCAGCGGCACCTATACAGCCATCTAGCGTTCATTCACCCAACCGCAACCGCCATATTGCACACATCTCTATGGGACAGCGCCATCTAGTATATCGTCACCCAACTGCAGTTTGCATGCATCTCCATGGCACAGCGCCATCTATTGAATGATACGGGAGACGCGACGGCGGGGGAACACCGGACGGAGCGACGACCGACTAGGTGATGCTATGGAGCTTTGCCCCTAATATAACCTCATTGAATTTCGGTTCGCACCCACAACCGTTAACATGCGAAGCCAGATAAGCATACTCTAAGTTGTGAGTCAGCGCTGTGTTTCGTGTACCTTCTTTCTTCGATCCGTGTGTGGTTGCGCTGGCGTTGCATTATGAAGGACGACCAACTAGCCCAAGTTTCAGTCTTATCACTGCATTAATGTGTGCGTATATCTGTAATCGATTCATGTACCAAACGTAGCGCCACCCATACGGGTGCTCCTCGAGCCAGCCTCGAGCCAGCCCGCAATACGCAAGTGCTGAGAGTAATGAGGCCAAGCTATAGTGTCGTATGGTCACAAAAGCTGCATGGTAAATGATAAGACACTCGTTCCTTTGAATTGTATCGTGAACTGTAGATACATCAGCCTACATGTCGCTATCTTCTAAGGCTCATCGTCTTTTTCCCACTTCCAAAGAACCAGTCTAGCGACCTATGTTTTTGTGAGAGTCAACGCAACCTACATCTGGGACGTACCTTCAGTCGAACCGAAGGAACTAATTCTGCATCCTCGTTACAACGCGTCGACCGTACAGAACGACATAGCGCTCGTGAAGGTACGTATCACTGGGGCCCTGCCACGATTGACAACCTTGTTTAACTTAGGCAGTGCATGTGCCCATCCAACTATAGTTTTTTCCAGGATGTTGACGCAGTGTTGCGTTATGTCTTATGCTGTAACTAAAGCGTCGAATCTCTCGAAATCCACGATGTTCGACAACGTTCTCTGTCTGGAGTTTAAAATTCTTACAGCAAAATCGCTTAGCTTGCGATAAAATACAATTTATTCTTGATAGCTGGAACCACACAAAATATGACAGCTGCTGTCAGATGTCGCGTTAGCTAAAAGAATTCTGCTATGCAACGATGTATAACTCCTTCAATCGATATGCTTTACGGCGATTAATATTTCGAATGTACTTGGGGGCTAGCTGGTTGACGGTGACGGATTATGGCAGCGAACACCGGGTGAAACGACGAGCGCGAAATCTAAAGAAAAACACAGCGTCTGTGTTTTCCTTATGTTTTTGTGTTTGCACTTTCATTCGGTGTGCGCTGCCATGCGCCGTAAAATTTCGAAAGAATTTTATCGAATAAATGACACTTTTATAAAGGCGCTCCGTATTATATTTAAATCACTACTTACTTGTCTTTGAAACACTTTAGCCCATAGGTATTATGGAAATGCTGCAACAAGTTGGAGACGACGACGAAGTGTGTTGCTATCCAAACGCTTCTCTTTGTGCTCTGAATTCTTCGGTGAAATTTTTGGTCTTGTTGCCTTGGCTCCCCGTCTTGCGGCCATGGACGGGGAGCATTCCAGAGGACCTCCTGGCCAGAAGTCATCTCGGCCGTCCACAGCGAGGAAAAGAGGAAACTCCCCAAGTGACACCGAGGAGACAGAGCTGTACTCAGCTTCGGGAGACGACTCATCTGACGACGATTTCATCCCCGTCCGGAGTAAGAGGGCGAAGAGGAAGGTCGTCAACGCCACCTCGCCCACTCCCGCGAGTAAGGCGACTATGCAGTCAAGGCTTGAGCGTTGGCCACACGTCATCATCTTTGTGCCGGAAGAGTCCTCAGGAAACGTGCGACTGCTGAACAGGCAAGCACTATCCGCTTTTCTGGAACGTGTGGTGCCTAATGAGATCAAGGACGTCAGAATAAATACGCAGAAAAATATACTCGCTATAGACGTATTTCACGTGAATGCTCTCGGACCACTTCAACAAGTCACTGAGCTAGGCGGCATCAAAGTGCGTTCCTTTATGCCGATGGACAGTGCATCCATAGCCGGTGTGATATAAGACATAGACATCGCGATTCCCGAAGCAGACTTGCCTACCCTTATTAAACCGGCAAATGAGGGTATTGTCATCACACAAGTGCGCCGTCTTGGGAAGACGCGCTGTGTAAAACTGGTCTTTAAGGGGAGATTGTACGCCATCCCAAGTCAAAGTCGGACATTTCCGACACCCCGTTCGGCCGTTCGTACAGAAGCCACTTCAGTGTCACCAGTGCTTTAAGCTAGGACACGTCAAGGGTGTGTGCCCTAATGTGCCCTCGGTGCGCAGAACCTCACTCGGAAGAGACCTGCCGTTCCACGATTCTTAAATGCGGCAACTGTAATGTCTCACATGCTGCCTCGTCAAAAGACTGCCCTCAAATCAAGAAGGAGCGCGTGGTGCTTAAGCAAATGGCCAGAGACAATTCCACCCACAGGGAGGCTGCCGAAACAGTACAGCGTCGGCACCGGCGACGGCGGCATCGTTCGACCTCAAAGAAGGCGCAAGCTCCCTCTACCACAGCACCACTCAGTCAAGCCGTAAAAGGACCGATCAGCTCAAGGAAGACTGCGGAGAGGAATCTATCTGCAGAGGAATGGCCGGTACTTCCTTGCCGTCCCCTTGCCGTGGAGCCTCAGAAGATCGCGCCCACTCAAGAGTCTTCACCGAGCGCTGGTGACGCACGTAGAGGCGATCGACAAGTCATTTCTATGCTTCGTTCTCTCATGGACGCCATCTGAGGGATATTATTGGACATGGCGACACCGTCTGCTCGAAGCGCTCTCAAAGTACTGGACGCCTTAAGCCCAGTGCTTGAATCTCTCGAGTAGAAACATGGCTAACGTTCACCCTCCTTTCCGAGAAAAAGTCAAGGCAGCGCCCATCATCCAGTGGAACGCCAGAGGACTAGCATCGCGCCTTTCAGACTTTCGTCAGTTTGTGCACACTAACATGTTCCCGGTCATCATAATTTGTGAGCCCAAATTATCGAAGCCAGTAAGACTATCGGGGTACGAAGCTGTCATGTCCCCAAGAAATGGAGCATGCAGCAAAGTCCTCGTTTATGTTCGTCGGGAACTCACTTACTTGTTGCATCCAATTGCGCCTCATGATGGCAATCAATATGTATGCCTGACAATTAAGAAGAACAAACTCATGTTCACTCTGATAGGCGTTTATATATCGCCTTGAAGTAATTTTGACTCAAAAAGATTAGATAGTATCTTGGCCGTGTATCCAGCTCCATGGGTCATCATAGGGGACTTCAATGCACATCATCTGGCATGGGGAAGTACGAGGACAAATGCAAGAGGGCACCGACTAGCAAGTTTCGCTCGCCATCATGACCTCACCCTCATGAACGACGGCAGCCCCACTTTTCTTCGAGGTGTGACATATGGCAGCTGCCTTGACCTTGCTTTCGTTTCCAACTCGTTCGCCAGGTGTGCTAATTGGTTTTCGGATATTGAGACACACGGGAGTGACCATACTCCCACTTATCTTCACATCAAAGGGATGCCCAGATCTGGTCCAGGGAAGGCCGTTCGAAGAATTGACTGGACCACTTTTAAGTCTGACATGGAGGATGCTTGCCAAGCGGGTCTAAGCACTGGGCTAGAGCAAGTCATCAAGTGCACAATGCAAGATGCCACGCGCACGATACCGATTACATCCAGGCGGAACGATTTTGATGCCGAATTGGAAAGACTGCGAGCGCTTCGCCGCCGTGCGGAACGCAGATATCGGCGCACAAAATCCGTCCACGACCTTAGAACAGCCAGAAGAACGCAAAAGAAGATTCAGCGTCGTATGGACATGTTAGCCTCCGAACGTTGGAGAACGTTTTGTCAGACACTAGACCCCCGCAAGCCCCTATCTCACATCTGGAGAACGGTGCGTGGTCTGCGCTGCATTCCTGAACAGCGTTTTCCGTTCAAGGCGCTTGCGCTCTTCCAAAAGCGGCGAGACATTGATGTCGCAGAAGACTTTTGCGCGAGGATTGCAGACCAAGTAGTTCGTCCAGGTGCTCTGGCCGGAAGTGACGCTCCTCATTCCCGTGACGGCCGCATGGACCTTCCTTTACAATGGAGGAGCTTGAGGCGGCACTAGCCCTATGCAGGCGTTCTTCATCACCGGGGTCAGATGGTATATCATATCGAGCCCTGTGCAATCTGGGTGAGACTGCGCGGGGAGAGCTGCTACGTCTGTACAACGCATCCTGGCAAGAGGGCAGTGTTCCTGACGAATGGAAGACAAGTCGTTTGGTACCACTTCTGAAGCAAGGCAAGTCCCCACTTGAACTTGCCTCATACCGCCCTATCGCACTGGCCAGCTGCGTGGGAAAGATAATGGAACGGATGATCCTTAGCCGCCTCGAGTGGTATCTCGAACATTACAAGGTTTATCCAAACTCCATGGCTGGCTTTCGACGTGATCGCTCATCTATTGATAATGTCATTGATCTCGTAACGTATGTCCAACAGCAGAAATCACGCAAGCGCTTGTCTGCAGCCTTGTTCCTAGATGTAAAAGGCGCATACGATAACGTGCTACACGAGGCCATTCTCGACGCCCTTGAGATGGTTGGCCTGGGTGGTAGAGTTTTTCGATGGATTGCTAGCTACCTGACAGCTAGATCTTTCTTTGTGTCAACCGACGACGGCCCAACCACACGACACTACACCTGCAGGGGCGTTCCTCAGGGCGGAGTACTAAGTCCTACTCTGTTCAATCTCGCTCTTATTGATCTTGCCGAATCCCTACCATGCACGATCGAGACACCTATATACGCAGACGACATATGTGTCTGGACATCAGCCGTCACACGCCTCCAGATACGAGCGAGGCTTCAAAAAGCTGCAAGTTTTACAGCGAGTATCTCGGGAAGCAAGGCCTTCAAATATCCCCGGAAAAATGTGCATTAGTGGCCTTCACACGTAAACCGATGACGCACTATGCCATTTCTATCGAAGGACGGACCATTGCTTATGCCCGAAACCACAAATTTCTGGGCATAATCATAGATAGAGACATTCGTTGGAGCCCGCATGTGTCTTACATGAGACAGCGCCTGACAGCAATCTCCCAGCTGTTCAAGTTCCTGAGTGGAAAAACCTGGGGGTCGTCGGTCGACGCATGCTGGAACTGTACAGATCACTGTTTCTCGGTTTTCTGAGATATAGTCTGCCTGTACTGACTAATACATGCAAGACAAATATTCGCACTCTGCAGGCTGTACAAGCTCAGCCTCTCAGAGTTTGCCTTGGCTTGCCAAAATGCGCGTCGACTGAAGCGACTATTTCCATCGCACGGGACCAACCTATGCAAACGCACATTGCGGTTGAAGCCTTGAGAGCTCATATTAGGCATTTTTCCCGGGCCGATTGCCACCACCTTGCAACATTGCCTTAACCCTTTCGGCCCTGGCGGTGTCAATTGACACCATGACACAACATTTCCCCTAGCACCTCGGAAATGAAACCAAAACTGGCCATCCTTGGGGGAATAATTCTTCAATGATTCCCACTGCCATTGACACCAAAATGGTGACACGCTTGCGGAGCTGGGAGCCGTAGTGAAGAAGAAGCTTGACCGAAGTCATGGGTGACGCCGAGGCGGGTCAGCTGAGGCGGCTAAGCGCAATTTTCGGGTCGACGTACCGAAGCTGTTTCAATGAGTATCACATTGAAAAATGAGACGTGGTTCACATTTTGTGTGCTCTAGTGAATAGCGGGAAAAAAAATGCCATTTTTCTCATTTCACCACCGCTGAGCCCTGATGACCTAATTTGATGTCATGTCTGTAAATCCGTTAATAATTGCACCACTGGCTCAATTTTTCGTTTTTGGTCTTCTGAGGTCATAACTATTAGGAAAACAAACACAAAAATTGTCCCCGACCAAAATAAAAAATCCAGGGCTGAAAGGGTTAAGAAAGACCACGGGCATCGTATTGTGCAACGATTGCGAACCATTCTGCCCACCTTCCGTCAGGCTTCAGCCCCGCATCTAAGCCAGCGATACCTCCTTGGTGCTTCATTAAACCTGAAGTGCACCTCAACGTACCGGGAATCAGAAAAAAATCTGAGCTCTCATCTCCAGTGCTGAAACAGCTGTCTCCGATTCTTTTACACGAGAAGTACGCTGATCATGTGCATGTTTATACTGATGGGTCAACTACCCTCCAGTGTTCGTCCGGAGCAGTGGTCGTCCCAGCGAAAGCTATCAGCGTCACTTTCAAGACAGACCACCCAACGACATCAAGAGCAGCAGAACTTGCCGCTCTTCGCGCTGCACTTCGTGTAGTCAACCGTGAACAGCCCCAACGATGGTCAGTCTTCTGCGATTCGAAGGCAGCCCTGCAATCTTTGCTATCAGCCCTGCGACACGGACCATACGAGCAGTTGGTCTTCGCGGTTAGATATCTCCTCCATGCTTCGTTATAGAAAGGACACCACGTGACATTTCAGTGGCAGCCAAGTCACTGCGGCCTGATAGGCAATGAACACGCCGACAAGGCTGCTCGATCAGCTCTTCAAGGTGACAGGATCGAGACGATACCCCTATCAAGGACCGGTGCTGCTAGCCAACTAGAGTGGCTGCACAAGAAATGACTTCCCCCACTTATAATACAGCAAGCAGACTGCAGAACCACCACCACTGCCCGACCAATCTGCGTCTTCAGACACCTACGGGACTACGCCGAAATGATGCCACTCTGCTTTGCCGTTTAAGGCTAAGAGTGGCTTTCACAAAGTCATTCTCCTTTCGAATCCAAATGGCTGACAACCCGTTTTGTGACAACTGTGGTAGCGAGGAGACACTACAGCACATCTTCTGCGACTGTCCTCGCTACAATGCGCAGAGCAAATCCCTCGCAGTCGCTCTTGCTCGCATAGATCCCAGACCGATGACGGCAAAAACCATTCTGGAATGTCGTCCTGATAGGTCACGCGGGTGAAGGCGACGAAGGCAGTGCTCAACTTCTTGAAGGCATCAGTCCTGCACCGTCGGTTATAGACTAACGTCGTTATGATGACCGTGAGATGTGTGTGACTTTTTGTGCGCGCGTGCTCTCCTTCTCTCTCTCTCTCTATCTTTATATCTCCCCCATCCCTTCCCCCAGTGTAAGGTAGCATACCGGTCCTTCTAGACTGGTTAACATCCCTGCCTTTCCTTTCTCTCCGTCTCCTTCCTTCCTGCAACAAGTTTTGCCTGTCGAGAAAGTCCGCAAAGCAGCAGTGAGGCTCGGCATAACCCGTCCCCACGTACAAACGGTCCGCGACGCTCCTCTAGCACACCATCTCTACGGAAGGGTTAAAAGTGCTCATTTCAGAGAAACTCCGGGGTCGGCGTCGGCGCACTGGTTGTGAGTAAAACTCAATGTTGTCCGCGAGCGAAAATTCGACATAGATGCAAATAATTGAATAATAAAAATGTCTAGTTTGAGTGGAACACGAACCCGGGCCTTTTGCGTAGCAAGCATGTGTTCCACCACCGAGCCACGCCGTTGCTTGAAACTGAGTCTGAAAAAAAAAACGCATAGGAATGACATGCAGAGCACGGAGTCTCCTTAACACATATAATACTGAGTGGCAGAAAAAAAAATCACAGCATATCCACGGAGTGAATGATGATGAGTGGGCGAAGCTGCGGAGGTTCATCGGTAAACCGTGAATCTTCCGTGAATTCTGCCCAGTACATCATCACCGACGTGAGATCGGGCGCGTTTATACTAAAGGTTCGATGAGTTATGACGACTTGCAGCGCACTTTAATTTTACATGTACGCTGTGAATTTTCATTGTTTAGAAAACCATTGCTTAGAAAACATCTGGCGTCTTTCGTTAAGCAGCTGGCGTCTTTTCGTTTTGCTTTAGAAACATCTGGCGTTCTTTCGTTTTCCTTTTACAAAACATCTGGCGTCTTTTGTTGGTTTATTTCATCAATCAACGGCGTTTTGAACAAAATTTTTATTGTTTAATCACGCACAGGAGAAATCTCACCAGGCACTACCTTGGAGGTAAAGAATGGCTGCTAATGGGAATGAGAGACAGAAGAAGTGGGCTTTTAGCTAACGCTGCGAATTTTTTATTGTTCAACAACGCACAGGAAAAATCTCCCACCGGCACCACCTTGGAGGTCAAAGCGTAAGATTGGTTACATACTACGCTACGAGGGACGAACGGGTGCCGCTATAAGGAGCTTCGCCCCTGATATAATCACACCAGGCAAGAAAACATGTGTTTAAAACATGGTGCTTTAATGGTTCACACATTACACACCGCTCAAGAATAATTAATCCTCAGCAGCAGCAACAGCGTCAACAAAGTATGCGGGTGCGCGTGTCACCTTACGGACGTGTAGTGGGTACTTCGCCATTTCGCAAAAACGAAGAAATGTGGCATAGTGAGTGCTTCCCAACTGTACTTGTAATGGGAATTCTAGGATTGTATGAAACCGCTAATTTTACGCGCACACGGAGGTACTCTCCATGCGGTGCGGTTCACGTGTCCACTGAGAAGCGGAGCCAGGCTAGTGAATCAGACGGCGAATGGGGTCCGCTTGCGGTATCGCGTTTTACTCTCGAAGGGGAACCTCAAGCATGCCGCAAGTTTTTATATTAAGGTTCTCTGAATCAGTATCTGCCAAGCAGATGCCCTGGAAGGAAAAACGATGTGAAGACGATGAAGATCGAGAGCGGCGGGACACGCATGCCGTGGTCGGTACTCGATCAGGCGCTCCTGGGTGCGACAGCTACGACCACCGTGAACTGTTAGTCCAAGCTGTCCACTAGGAGCTAATCAGACGAGGTCATCTCCCATAACATATGTACTCACTGCGTGTTCAACTTCATAGCACTGCTCTATTTAGCACAATCTCAAAGGTTCTATAATAGGCACATGTGATGCACACTGATGGGACAAGAGTGCCTAAACGCTCCTGCATCTTGCACAATTCCCACTTTGCAGCCCGACAGGACGTCAAAACCTATCTACAATCCCTTGCTCTGGCATGCAACATATTTCTATATCCTTCAGCAACGGAGTGTACAATACTATACATCAAATTGAGAGGCCTTTCACGAACCGTGTGCTCCTTCAACTGACTTTAAACTAAACGCGTTGCTTGATACGTGGTACGGACATCCGTGTCAGGCTTCCGGCAGGGACAGCTAGCGCTTATTTAACTTGATTGCCCTGCGCATTACTGCAGTGAAACACTTTGATAAAGACATTAACAGGTTCAACGAGCCGTTCGATGTACCGTGCTCCGGGATGAATGGATTAAATGGATGAATGGATGGATGGATGGATGGATGGACGGACGGACGGACGGACGCACGAACAACTTTATTGAAGTCCTGCAGAGCGCATATCAACGCATAGCAGGCCGCTCCCACGTTGGGACCGAACGGCCAAGTCCCTCAGCCGCTTGGCGGGCCGGCTGGACAGCCCAGAGTTGGTCGTACGGAAGTGGGCTGCGGAGAGCCGCCTCCACGTTAACAAGGTGGCATCGAGAAAAAAGCGTGATTCGGTGCACCATCAGAACATTCGTTCAAGCTTAACTATCTCCCGACATAGGGTCGAGGCATCAGTCACGCAGCTATCAGTGTACATCACATTCAAGGGATGGGGATTGTCGTACGTCCCCGTCTTCAAGAGTCTGAGCTTGGGCACCTGGGTCCTGCTGAACCACTGATGCGGAAGGGATAAGCTCTACTTGCCAGAAAAAGTGCTGAGAAGTCTCGCTGTATCCGGATGGGGCGTCCCGGTGCTCCCCGTCCCCCACGCGGTGCTGCCGGGGGCGTCCACGCTCAATGAGATCTCGCCAGCCTCATGAGCGAAGTCGTTGAGGATCGGGGGTACCGCCTCCGTGTGTCCCAGATGTGCGGGCAACCAGATCTGCGAGTGGCGTTTGATTTCTTTGCCTCATAGCACCTCTATGACTGGTTCCGAGTTGATTCTTCTCTCGAAAGTCCTCTTTGCGGACTTCGAGTTACTGTAGATGGCGTCTCTCTCTTCTGACATTAGAGCGAGTGCAATTGCTACCTGCTCGGCCATTTCTGAGTCCTTGGCGCCGAGCGAGACGGAGATTGTGGCACGTTGTTCGATGTCTGTGACCACCGCCGCCAAACTTCGATGCCCCACGTAGGCGGCCGCATCAACAACGCTGGATTTTCGTCGGTCGTTCTGTGTCTTTCTGAGAATAGCCGTTGTCCTCGGCCGTCGTCTGCCCGGTTGTTTTCGGGGTGGACATTTCCGGGGACTGGGGCAACCATGATCCTTTCTACGTCTTGCCAAGGAACGTTACAAAGCCTTCCTGCCACCGCTTCGGGGTGATGGCCGAGCTCTTGTACTATCCGTATCCCAACCGCTGTGGTAGAGAGTCGTGTGAATTGGGAAAAGGCGCCTCGGTCATTTCCTGCAGGATGTGGAGCGTCCCGAACTCGAGTAAGCGTTCAGTGTGAGTAAAAACGGGGCTGCCAAGATCCTTCTTTGTGATTTTGCTGAGCAGGACGTTGAGTTTGTCTCGCCCGGATTGCTGCTAGTTGCGCATGGCCGCCACAAGAGAGAAGTAGGAGAGCACGAAGGCGTGCATCAGACGAATGAGGTTGTCTTCTATAAGGCCGTGTTGCCGGTTGGCCACCCTTCGGACTAGGCGGACCACGTTATCTGTCTTTCCCACAAGCTTGATGGTCATTTTGTTGCTGGAGCTGCTGGACTCGACAGTCATGCCCAGTATCCGTATGGCGTCCATCCAAAGTATGTCGCCTCCGTCGCCATGGTGGAGTGTGACGTGGCGTTGCACTCCGCCAGTGGATTCCAGCCCTTTGATTTGGGTCCGTGTCGCTTGGGTCGGTAGACGAGAAGCTACGATTTGCTCGGGGAGCACTGTAGTCCCGTGGGGCGGAGGTATCTCTCTCAACCCTGGCGCACTGTCACTGGTGCACCATATGGTGATATCATCGGCGTATATGGTGTGTTTTATTCCTTTTGACTCTTAAGAGCCTCTCGAACAACCCGATTATGGCTAAGTTGATCAAAGTGGGCGACGTCCCAGCACTCTGTGGGGTGCCATCCGCTCCCAGCTCGACTTCTTCGGACACCATAACCCCCGACATTCAGGTTGCTTTTTGTTGTACAGGAAATACCTATCATAATTGTAGAATCGAGCCGCCAGGCCAAGTACCAAGACTGAGCGTAGTACGAAAGAGAGGAGGATGCTGTCGAAAGCTTTATTCAAATCGAATCCGAGGGTTGCCCTTGTGTCGCTTGTGTTGTCAATGATCTCATGTTTGACAAGCTTCCCCTATTGCAAAACCCAGCGCCACTGGGTACCAGCGTCCAGTGCCATGCCTGATTATGGGCCCAGCGTCGCGCTGGATACTGGGCCGCTGGAGCGGCGTTTTACTGGGAGGCGCTGGGTACTCAAGCGCAAAACGGCCCTACAGCGTTAAAACGGCGGTGCCTACGTGCCCTACATAAATATATTAGTAAAGAAAAACATATACAAAGCATTAGTGCAATGAAAAAAAGAAAAAAAAAAGCCGTATGAAAAAAAAAGCTCCACCACGAGGATTCGAACTCGCCACCTCTCAATCTACAAGCGAGCACTCTACCACTGCGCCACGCTTTTTTTTTCTTTAATTCATGGAAATATGACCCGTTATTGCTGTGAACCACACACTACATACTTCGTCACATTAGAATTACCTTAACATTCAGAACACCTACATTGTTGCCTACAGTAAGAGGCTGTTCAAAAGTCAGGCAAACACACACAAGCGTCCAGAAGTGCAAGCCACTCCGGAACGGGCTCAAAAGTCTCAACAACACTGCGCACTTGAGCAGCTTCTTCTCGGAAGACAGACCTCGTCACACGTCAGCACAGCTGTAAAAGGGCTAGTCAACACAGTAAGACAGCGTTTCGTTTGACATTTCGGTGTCGCGTATTCAATGAAGGCGCGATCTTCCTTTAGAAATCACGCTTGCTTCTTTATTCGACACAAACAAAGGGTGGCCGGCAACGAATTAAATGCCAAAAATAAAATGAGCGCTAGGTTTCATTAAAGGGGTCATGAAGCACCCCTTGGGCTGATTGAAAAAACACGTCCTACGGAAAGCTGACACGGCTATGAACTGCTCTGCCAAATATTACAGTCGTGCGCGCCGCGTAATGGCCACAAGCGGAGCGCGAAGTTGCCGTTTCCCCAGGCACCCTCTTTTCAAACAGAGGCCGGTTCTCACTCTCGTCGGTGGGCGGGGCGTCTGTCCGCTGTACGTAGCAAGAGACATAGCATGCTTATTGGCCGACAGCCGACGTAAATTGAGAGCGGCGTTCGGATCAGATGCGCTTCTTGCCGCGGGGTGCCGGCGCCGCACTCCTCAGTACACGGTAGCCGCACTCGCGCAAGCGAATCACAGCGGGAGAGCGATCGCGTTTCATGACGCCCGCTGGCGTAACTTCTTTCCCCCATGCCATCCCTCCCTGTCTAGCTTCCAGTGCGCTCGCCGGCACGAGAAAAGAGAGAAAGCGCCGGGAGCGTGCGCCAAACCCCCGTAACTCCGCTGATTCTTGACGGATTCGAGAAATTTTTGCGGCAATCGATTCGGGAGGCAGTACACTCCGATACTGAGGCCATTAGATCATTACTTGGAAAAGTGGTTCATGACCCCTTTAATAATTCCCGTTTTAACTCCGAAAAATATCAAATGGATCGAGGCGCCGGGTGCAGTTTGACGGCTCTTACTGCCGATTTTTAATAGCCGTTTCTCGCACTTGCTAATTATGATCATGTACAGAAGCTTTATGATGACTCGTTCGATAAATATGCGCCTACAGGAATTCATACTGAGTAGTTTTTCTCGCGCGAGCGACGATATTACTGCGGGGCGGGCCTGTCCGTATTTTGACTTGCAGTTCTATCGATACCTACAACTATAAAACCGCTCCGCAAAAACAAATACAATTAGTTGAAAAAAGATGCCGGTGTGTTAGTTCACTAACGCGTACCAATTGACAGGTATGTGTTCTGACGTATGAGTCAGACAAGTACCGGCGAGTGCGGCCGGCTGCTTTCGGTGAGCCTGCGTTCGTTGCTGAAAGCACTTCGCATCGATGGTATGCCACCATATCGATGGTCATCGCTCCTTGTGCGGACACCGTACACAAGAAAAAATGGTTAATTTAGGTTAACAGATGTCCAGACTATACTTTACAGTACATCTTACACGTTGCAATCGCGTGTACTTAAACCAAGAAGCGCCGGTGGCATGTAGACGGACTCGGCCGGCACGCTAGGCCTAACACTCGCTGGGAGCCGCACTGGGTAGGACCGTTCTCCGCACAGATGAGTTGTGATGGTTGAAGTTTCTGCATTTTAGCCTCGAAACCTTTTTAACTCTTACCTAATGTATAGCTGAAGTAAGTGGAAGTACAAGAATTGCCCGCGATGCGTTTCCGGTGTGGCGATATCGAACGGCGGCTGTTTTTCTCTCCTCCGTTGGGAGGGGTCGCGAAGCCAGACCTTATTTACTTCTTGCCAACTGCGCACGGCGATGTAACGATTTGCTCTGTACATTCAGACCAACGCCTCCAGATTTATAAACATTACAATATGAAGTCATTACTGCAACACATCACGGATGCAAAACTGATATATATGAGCGGCATGCACAAAATGTGCATTCATTGCTCCGCAAAAATTAACGATGTTTTTGGCACAGCATGAATAAAAAAAAAGCGTGGTAGAAAGCAAAATGATCAGTGTTGGCTGCTTTGGGTTATTAACATTTTTGTATCCACATTCGACAGGAAAACATTTATTTTTACCGTGATTTCACATTTATTCACGTATATCATGAAAATAGTGCGCTTCTCCTCGTCTTTCTCTGTCAAGCTAGAATTTGTGACACATGTTTGGGACCCGTTAGGATAGCATCATCGATACCATCGAATCATACATTCGATATTCAACGATAATAAAAGCATTCCGCCGCGCACGATGCTGAAAGCAGCGCGCGGCACTGGCAGAACAGTGCAGGCTCCAGTATGCCAGCGCACGCCAATGATAATTCCAGCGTCTCCAGCGCTTCCCAGTGAGCTCCAGCGTCGCAGCGGCAAAGCCAGTGGCTCTACCAGTGCGACCAAGCTCTTTCCCAGTGCTTTCACCGGCGTCCCAGTGAATTCGAGCGTATACCAGTGTTCCCAGTGCGGTCCAGCGCCAAAAAACGTACTGGTATCACGCTGGGGGTACTGGAACAGCGCTGGTTTTTGCAATATGGTCATTGCATCCTACGTCGAGAGGCCAGCTCGAAAACCAATCGGTGTCTGCGGGTAGATTCTGTTGTCCTCAAGACATCATGTGAGTGTCCAGCGCGACTTGTTCGGCAACTTTACTCACGCATAATGTAAGCGAGATGGCACCGAGGTTAGGACACTGGGCGGCATGCCCGGCTTGGAGGTGAGGACCCTGCTGGTGAGGTTCCACTCATCGGAAACCTTCCTGCACTTCCACGCCTCACTGACCACTTCGGTCATGTAATCGATAGACAGGCTGTCATGATTGCGCAGGGCCTTGTTGGAGATTCCTTCGGGACCTGGAGCAGATGTGCCGCTTATATCATGGAGCAATCGTCGTATTTCCTCAGTGTCGCATTCGGCGTTCAGTTAAGGATCGATCAGTGCCGCGTGTTTTGGATGCAGTGGCGTAGGCATAAATTTTTTCGGGGGGGTGGGGCATCTCCGTGATCCGACATTGGGTCCGGGCAGATAAGTGGGCTCGGCGCTGTCTTTTTAATGTAAACAGTGTACAGTACGGTCCACTCTTAGAGGGAACACGCGATCGCGTGGCCGGCGGCCCGCGTGGCGCAAACTTGTGGCGAGATTTGTAAACGCGGCGCACGCGCATAAAGGCGTCAGGGCGGCGTTTGCCGCTGTTCGTCTGCTGCTTTCCGCCTCTGCGCTTGGCGAGCGCTGGACAGCGCTTCCGTTTTTCAGCGGTGCGATTCATGTAGCCGCCACTTTACCTGCACCTCGTCGGGTAATCAGCAGGCAGAAAAAAAAGGTGTGGTTTGTTTGTTGCCGTGGTTTCTCGCCAGTTTTGATGCGATTCGCGGCCCCAGCGGCCGAATTTTGACTGGGGCCCCCAGCTGTGGCACACTGTGAAAGTGATAACGAAGCCTGTCACTTGCGTAACCTAGTGTAAGTGCTCCATTATGAGGGAAACTGCGAAAAGAGAAAACGTCGACAAAGGGAGAACAGAACAGCGCAAGCGCATGCGCTTGTGCACATGTGCTTGTGCTGTTCTGTTCTCCCTTTGTCGACATTGTTTTTTTTTTCGCAGTTTCCCTCATAATGAATTACCAACTAGCCCAACCGTCTATTCTTGCGAGTGCTCACCGATAAGTTAGTCGTAAGCTTTCAACATGCTGCTCGCACCAGGCGGATGCTTTTTATAACAGACACGGAGATTTATGCCCGATGCAGAGATCATAGCAAGCTTGTCCTTCGAACCGTAGAAATATAGAGTTTCGCGAGCGCGCGCCGATCGCTGGGGCGAAGAAGTAGCAGACGACGCGGGACACGAACCGCCCTTGTGATTCTATGCGCATGCTCCGCGTTTCCAAATCTCGCCAGCAGTTAGCGCTCCGCGGACCGCCGGCCGCGCGCTCGCGTGTTCCCTCTAAGAGTGGACTGTACTGTACAATATAGTCACAGCAAGTCTTTCCTGAACAAATAGCGACGCAACCGGCGGTGGTGCGTCAGCTGCAGCTGCTCCTAAACAAGCTACCCGAGCAGAGCCTCATCGCCACCAACGCAAAAATTCAGAGTTGCGAGCGGCCGAAGCGGAAGCATTTGGTTCAACTTGTCGCAAAAACGAAACACCTAAACAGCTCAGAATTCGCGTTACGCAATGTCGAAATCATCGGTGAATTTTTTTTCTTACAAAGGTTGAACAAGACTGATTGCAGACTAAGTAGGATTTAAATTACACAATAATTCCAAGTAATTGCCGAAAATGCGCAATCGCCATATTTCGATGTTATTCTCGCAATAGAATATCAGCAAGGAATAAAGCTGTGTAATTTTGATCAATTTACAGACAGTGCATCGTAATTCGCTCTTAAAGGAGAAAGAATGGCCTTAGCACACCGAACCTTAGTTCGAAACTCGAATATTCTAAGTGATTATACGTAAAACTCTGTTTAGAGTATTACCTCGGCAGAATATCTTTCAGCGTCGTTTGAACCTATAGATAGGAAACGACTCTCGATGGACGTCGGTGCTAGCACATATGTTTTTGGGGAAAGACATAAACACTAAAAATGACAGCAAATTACTATCTTGTTTATTGATAACTTCGTGCATAAATAAATTCGCGCGCTTCTGCATCAATCCGCAACCTTTCCTGGTAAATTTAGGGTGGCCTTGAAGCAAACCAATCTACCAAGGAAGTAACTAAATGTGCGTATTTTACCGTTGAACAAAAACTCGCGTGACACGAACGATATCATGAAAACAGAAAAAAAAAACAGTCCTCGGGAGTACAAAGGCGATCATAGAATGTGAGATTACTGATTTCAATGCGCGAAAAAAATAATCACATCATCTCCCACTAAAGGAAACCAATAGGCTATGCGAAGCAGCGTTTCGGCATGTCGAGCCCGCGCTTTAGAGGGGTAGTGGAGAGAAGGAGGGGAGAGGGGTAGTGGAGAGGGGAAAGTAGGAGAGCTGAGTGGAGAGGGGAAAATGGGAAGTGGAGAGGGTTAGTAGGGAAGGGGAAAGAGAGGGGAGAAGGGAGGGGAGAGGTGTGTGGAGAGGGTTTACGCATGCGCAGTAAGGGTGGTCACGCCGCACACCACCGGTTTGAACTCCGCCATAAGATGCTTCGCATCTAAAAAGATATGAGGCTTGAACGCATTGTTTGCGTAAAACTACAGCTTTTAACAGATGGTTATGTGTTGCCACTTTTCCATGCTGCATACACCGCTTTGTAATTAGCTCATATTTTTATCCTTGTATTTTTGTGTACCTATATTTTGTTATGTGCATATATCTTCTCGAGTTGCCCCCTGCAATAATGCGCTCGTGGCGCTGCAGGTACTTGTATAAATAAAAATAAAAATAAAAGTAATAACGCGGTATTTTCATCATAATGCTGAAACAGTTGTCAGCGCAAACAACCTCAGCGAGAACGTTAGGATAGAAAAGCGTCGTAGTTTTTAGAAAAGTTCAAGCCAGGGTATTAGAAAACAGAGTGATTTACAAATAGAAGGCGAGATAGCTGGTACCGATAATTCGCGCTGGTGCATCTGGCAGCACCTGTCCAGGCGCAACTTTCCTTGTCCACTTGCTCGTGCCAAGAAGTGTGTCTCCTCAAACACCAGCACTAACTAGCGCAGCTGTCTGCGTTAATAGTCAAAATCTTCATTACAAGCAGAAATATATTAGCTGCAGCACCGTATTTGCACATTGCAATAGAGGCAAATAACCCTTCATTTGCGTTAGCTCAGCCCTTCATATGTCTCGGAACTTTTCCGACTACCTAACTTCTTGCCATCCTAGACATTCTTTCCCTTCTTTTGACATCCTTATTCTGTAAAGGTATCGTTAGTTTTGCAACCACGAAAGCTTGAATTTGCGTGCGTGAAAGTTTTAATGAAACGTGTTCTCCATTCAATGTTGTCACGTCACTGTGCTTTGAGTTTATGTTTTTATATTAAAAATCTTCACGAAGTAAATTCAGCGCAGTACACTGAAAGAGGTTATGTACGAGCTAATCTCGCATACACAAACACTGAGTCTGACCGCCCTTCCTTTCTTCCGTCCAGAAAACACTGTTCCAATATGCGCAAGGATGTACAGACATATTTCACATAATTCGCATAATTTAACATTTTTGCGCGGTATATAGATAAAAGATCATTTGTGAATGTAAATATTTTCTTTGCTTGCAGCTGCGACATCCTGTCCGATATAATGAATTCATGAAGCCAGTATGTTTACCAAAACATCGACTTCGTCTCAACAACAAGTTGGCAGCCTTTGCCGGTTGGGGAGCCATTACAGACGGTATGTTTCCAAATTAATTCGCCTCTTTAACTTTGTTACGGACAACGCTCCAAATAACGCTGAGTAAAACCGCAAAGCTACATAATTTTGATTGAGGTCATCCTTTTTGAAGAAACGTCAAAATGTTCCAAGCATCCAAACGACAAAATTTTCAATTAATTTGGAACTCGTCCCATATTCCGTAGTAGCTTTTCTTAGGCGCTCGTGAGTCTGTTGCTGCCAAATCAATGATTGTAAGTCATTCACTCGTAAGCGACTCGGGCTATGACAGAGGACGAAGTGGAAAATTTTCAGCACTTGGGGTTAATAACGTGCACTAACAGATCACAGTAAATTGGCATATCGCCTCGAGTTAAATACGACCGAAGGGGCTAGGATCAAACTAATATCTGGCATGTTAGCCTGGTATTACCCTCGTTTGTCCAGTGCATTGTAAAACTGAGACAGCGTGTGACAAAACAACGAGAGAAAAATAGGCACCGCTTATTACGGCTTTAGCCAACACTACTTAGTCTTTAGCCAACATATGCGAGTACTAGAAGACAGGTGCTAGTATCAGCCAGAATAACCTTCAGGGGGGCGAGGAGTTACGGATTCGCCCTCTATCAGGCGCTCCTCTCTCGCGTGCTGAGTAGGATAACGCCGGCGCGCTCCTCATTAGTTTGATTTTCGGCACTCTACGAAAAGAGTAATTCAAAAGAGAAACTGCAACAAATCGGTCCTTTTCTTTCAAGAAGGAGGATCTGTAAGCACCAAAACGAGTAACATTCGCCCTGTGCAGTTGCACAGGGCGAATGTTACTCTCCCAAAGGAGTAGCCTTTACACCCCGACATTCCATCTCCTTGAAATGACTGAGGACTAACAGTTCGTCCCGTGGCAGTTACACCCTAAAAGACAAATCTTCGTCATTTCGGGAGTAATGGTTATGGTAATGCAGTTACCTCCCTAAAAGACGAACCCCATGTCCCTTTTTCGTCGTTTGCGGCTAAGGGTGTACAATATGTGTAATCGATGCTTTGTAGATATACACGTTACTTGCTAGTTCTAGTCGCTGTTTAACTTGGATACTTTCATTGCCGCAGTGCGTGAACCAACTTCATGGCTCCATTTCGTCAGGCTGAAGATATTGCCCTTTCGGTTTTGTCCACGGTTCGAGAATACCTTTACCCATAAGGACTACTTCACCGAAGCCGACATACTGTGCACGGAATCACGCGGCAAAAACACCTGCGGGGTGAGCAAGTATACGCATAAAATGTCGCACTTCACACGATATAGCAGTTTTATACCGCTGCTGGAGAGATAATTCGTTGATGTCGCTTTAACGGTAAATACGCAGGAGAAAAAAACCCCAGGCCTACGCGGAAAGCGCAGCACAGTCACAGCAAAAGCTGGAAGAGCGGTATTCTAGAGCCGGTTGTAAACTATCTTGGAGCTCCTAATACAAGTACATTAGCAAGGTACCCACTGGGTTATAAATCATAATTTTTGTGAAGTTGGGAAGCACACACTACGCCATTATTCGTCATTCTGCGGAGAAGCGAGGTACCAGCTACACATCTGTAAGGCATTATGTGTACTTTGTTGTGGCGATTGCTGATGACGATGAAGAATTACAGCTGAGCCCCTTTTAATCGGTTGGAAGCATTCAACAACCGACTCGTTGTGGAGTTCGCATTATGTTACGCCAGGTTACAGAATTCGCGTCGCGTGACGCCTGGTTGTTATTTTACTCTTCTACCACGCTATATTACGTATGTTAATATGGTTCCTTCTCGACATGAAGCCTGTATAGGGTCTTTTTGCAAAAGATCTTCAAGCACCGGCGTGGATCTGTGGTAGAATACTGGGCTCTCACGCAGGGCCCATGTTCAAACCCCGTTCCATTCCGGAAATTCCGAACCTCGTTCTATCCCGGCGGCGGCGGCGGAAAACTACGGCGCCAAACACGGCCGTTTTTGTGATGTAATAACAGCTTTCGCTGCAAAATGCGCTAGCATTGCCTCGCTTAACGGCGCTTCGTCGATGTCGAGCAACCGTGGACAGCTATAAAGCTTTACTTAACCACCGAGTGCCGCCGACGGCAACCGCTAGAGTTTGAAAGATGATGAAACGCGCATGGGCGCGTCCCTCCTTTCAGCCCTTCAACCGCTGGAATATTTTGAGGTGTGTGCTCCTGAAAATATGGTTATTTTGTTGAGAGTTGGTGTTGAATTCCTGTCTTCTCAAAAGCAAGTAATTGCTTTTCAAAAAGAAATTGAAGCTCATATGAAGTCAAAGTTGCTTAACGAACTTTATTGCTAATTACTCACGGAAAATAGGGCGGCTGCTTTCTAATAAATAACAACAAAGTGGAAAGAGACCAAAAATGTCTTCACAATTTTTCAGTATTCCGAGAGTGCTGTCATCAGTCTGACAATTTTAGTCATTCTGCAACGATGAAAAGCTCAGCCGTCGCGGACCAGTTACACACGTCCCAGTTCAAACCGTTTTGGGGAGATGGCTGGTCCGAAACGGAATAAGGGTTAAGCCGGCTACGGTGCATCAGGCAATCATGGCCAGAATTCAGCTGTCTATAACCAGAGAAGAGTATATATATATATTGTGAAGAAGAAGATGCGCCTCCATCCAGCAGCATCGCCAACGCTCGGCTCGTGTTTCGGATCGCCGCTGTGCCTCTGGACGCTTCTTCTCGCTCGCTTGCCGCTGACGACCATTACGTCTTTCAACGACCAATAAACCTCTTCACATTTGGTGGAGGTGCGGGGTATGCCCTGTCGGCACTCGGGGAGTCATCCAGTGATATATTTTCCAGTGCCATCGCCGATACCCTCACCCCTGCCGAACACGCTGACCTACTTGCTCTTCTGCACGAGTTCCGGAATTATTTCGATGTGTCGCAACCTCAACTGGGCCGCACGTCGCAAGTACAACATTACGTCGACACCGGTTTACACCAGCCGCTGCGTCAAAGACCATACCGCGTCTCCGCTGAAGAGCGCCGCGTCATTAACAACCAAGTCGAAGACATGCTTCGTAGAGACGTTATTCGACCATCGCACAGTCCCTGGGCGTCTCCTGTCGTACTGGTGCGTAAGAAAGATGGATCTATCCGGTTTTGCGTGGACTACCGTCGTTTGAATAAGATAACCCGCAAGGACGTCTATCCTTTGCCGCGCATTGACGACGCCATTGACACCCTTCACGGAGCAGAATTCTTCTCGTCACTGGACTTGCGGTCTGGCTATTGGCAAGTTCCTATGGCTGAAGCCGATCGCCAGAAGACTGCGTTTATTACACCTGATGGCCTATACGAGTTTAACGTCATGCCCTTTGGACTTTGTAACGCGCCTGCTACGTTTGAACGACTTATGGATAATACACTACGTGGTCTAAAGTGGTCTATGTGCCTGTGTTACCTCGACGATGTCGTGGTTTTCTCCCATGATTTCCCTACACACCTCCGTCGCCTCAGACACGTTTTGACTTGTCTGACCAACGCTGGCCTTCAGCTTAACCTCAAGAAATGCCGCTTCGCTGCCCGGGAGCTCGTCATCTTAGGCCACATCGTGTCCAAACAGGGCGTATTACCTGACCCTGCAAAACTTCGTGCAGTCGCGGAATTCCCTAAGCCCACGACCGTGAAGGAACTTCGAAGTTTTGTAGGTCTATGCTCCTATTTCCGGCGCTTTGTTCGCAATTTTGCATCCATCATGTCACCGTTAACCCAGCTTCTTCGCGGCGACGTGAACCTCTCCTCCTGGTCCTCTGCATGTGACGTAGCCTTCGCTACACTGCGCCGCCTGCTCACTTCCCCACCTATTCTTCGTCACTTCGATCCGACGGCTCCTACCGAAGTACACACAGACGCCAGCGGGGTCGGGCTTGGCGCTGTCCTCGCTCAACGAAAGCCCGGCTATTCCGAATACGTCGTCGCCTACGCTAGTCGCACGCTGACGAAAGCCGAAACGAATTACAGCGTGACTGAAAAAGAGTGTTTGGCTCTGGTGTGGGCGCTTGGAAAGTTCCGGCCGTACTTATACGGCCGCCCGTTCGATCTAGTAACCGATCACCACGCGCTTTGCTGGCTCGCCACGTTGAAGGACCCTTCTGGCCGCCTAGCGCGATGGGCACTTCGCATCCAGGAGTACGACATTCGCGTCGTATACCGCTGCGGACGCAAACACTCTGACGCTGACGCCCTCTCCCGCTCACCTTTACCGCCAGATCCAGCGTGCGCAACCACATGCGTCCACCCCTTGTCATCTCTCGATCTCGACTCCATTGCCACCGAACAACGTCGTGACCCGTGGATCGCTTCTCTTCTTGATTATCTATGTGGAACATCCACCATTCCTGTATCTCGATCCCTCCGTCGTCAAGCTTCCCATTTCACCATCCGCGATCAACTGCTTCATCGCCGCAACTACGCTGCCGATGGCCGCCGATGGCTACTGGTCATTCCACGCAGCTTGCGATCACAAGTATGCGCCTCTCTTCACGACGATCCGCAATGTGGCCATGCCGGGGTGTTCAAGACATACGAGCGCCTTCGCCATCGCTATTACTGGCGCGGCATGTACAATTTTGTGCGGAAATTCGTGCAGTGCTGTCCTGACTGCCAACGACGCAAATCGACACCTTTACGTGCGACCGGCGCATTGCAGCCGCTTCCATGCCCTGCCAAGCCATTTGATCGCGTCGGCGTTGACCTCTACGGTCCCCTTCCAATGACCGCAGATGGCAACCGGTGGATTATCGTGGCTGTCGACCACCTGACACGCTACGCCGAAACTGCCGCTTTGCCTAGCGCTACCGCTCGGGATGTCGCCTCTTTCATTTTACGTCACTTTATCCTTCGACATGGCGCCCCTCGAGAGCTCCTTAGTGACAGAGGCCGCGCTTTTCTCTCCGAGGTCGTCGAAGCTCTGCTCTCGGAATGCCACGTCATTCATCGGACAACCACAGCATACCACCCGCAGACTAACGGGCTCACGGAACGGTTTAACCGCACCCTGGGTGATATGCTCTCGATGTACGTCGCATCTGACCACACCAACTGGGACCGTGTTCTCCCTTATGTAACATTCGCATACAACACCGCGATACAAACAACTACCGGATTTTCGCCTTTCTTTCTCCTTTACGGACGCGAGCCTTCACATACTATTGACACCCTACTTCCCTACCGTCCTGATGCTTCCGAGTGTCCACCTGTCTCCGAAGCTGCTCGACAAGCCGAAGAGTGCCGCCAGCTCGCCCGCACGTTTACCTCGCAAGAGCAGCAGCGACAGAAAGAAAACCGCAGCACTTCACTTCCAGACCCTAGCTATGCCCCAGGGTCTCTCGTATGGCTCTCTGTCCCATACCAGACTCCGGGACTCTCTTCGAAGCTCGTTCCAAGGTACGAGGGCCCTTACATCATCTTGGAGAAAACCTCTCCAGTTAATTTTCTTATCGAGCCAGTTTCTCGATCGGATGACATGCGCCGGCGTGGACGTGACATCGTCCATGTTTCCCGCCTCAAGCCGTACCATGAGCCTCTACCTGAAACTTCTTAGGTCGCCAGGATGGCTCCTTTTTCAGCGGGGGCGATTGTGAAGAAGAAGATGCGCCTCCATCCAGCAGCATCGCCAACGCTTGGCTCGCTCGGCTCGTGTTTCGGATCGCCGCTGTGCCTCTGGACGCTTCTTCTCGCTTGCTTGCCACTGACGACCATTACGTCTTTCAACGACCAATAAACCTCTTCACATTATATATATATATATATATATATATACACACACACACACACACACACACACACTCTGTTTTAGGAAATGTGTCCGAAAATCCTCTGAAATAAGGAAAATGAGATATTTTCACGCAGTCCTCATATTTACTTTTTCTGTCGTGGCAGGCGTTTTTATCTCATTAGAGGAATCAATTACAACTGGGATGATTAAATAAATTACGTTAAATTAATGTTTTAATTAGTGGAGACAGGTCCTCGGATAAAATTGGAAAATCGCAGCCCTTCCTGCAAATAGCCTGTTGACGCTTTCAGATATCACAAAAGCATCTGCTGGAAATTATTAGCGAGTAATGAAACCCGACAAAGTTCGCCCGTGAAATCGAAGCCGAAACTCGGAAGACCATAACTGCTATACTCTTCCGATACATCCAGAATTAGCTACCATCGTTGTACCAACCTTCCATTTACTTCACTTCGTGGTTTAGTTTGCGATTACAACACACATGGCGCACGTACGTTAAGGGGCCCTGCAACACCTTTCTTAGTTATATTGGAATAGTTTCATTATTGACGTATGACTATTCACGAGTCATATGCCGCCAAAATTTTTCGAATCCGTCAAGTTTAAGTGGTGTTACCAAATTATAGAGATCACGTTCCGCAGCTTTCTCCCTCCACTCAACGCCGCGAGCGCGCGGAAAGCTGCGCGGGGCGTGAAGGGAGGGAGGGCGGAGGTGCGAGGAGGCGCCGAAGAGTTACGTCAGCGCCGGCGGCACTTTTTTTCTTCATTTTTTTCTGTCTGGCGTCTCGGCGCCACAACGTGGTCTGTGGCGCCACTTCCGGTCGGCTTGCGTCGTCGTCGTCAAGCGGAGCCCATCGCACCGTGTATCGCGCGTGCTTGAAAACTGCGAGTCGGTTTGGTAATGTTGGGTGTGCACCTCGAACTGCCGTAGTGTTTTCATGGCTCTGCGAACCATGGACGCAAACCTGCGTGCGCGTTTGGAACGAATGACAGCTGAGATGGGTTTCGACCCACACTCCGATACACCGCCTCGTCGCACTGCTCGCGCTTGAATCTTATTCAACACAGCAAAGCTGCGTGCACCCTTCTCCTAGTGGCGGTACTTCGATGCTGTTTGCTCTTCGAATGCGGGCGCACAGCGAGTGCGGGCTGACAACAAAGAACTAAAGACTAGAAGAATGGATCGTGGAGCATCGGGCCGGCGCGGACCCATCCCCCGGCTGTCTGCAGCTACCGTGAAAATGCGAGTCTGCTTGATTGCTGTGTCGCGGTTTCTCGGGAACATGTTACTACGTGGAGGATACGCCAAGGTACGGCTCGATGACATACTGAACAGACAGCGAACGGGACTCTCGCCATACAGCGAACACAGGTATCCTAAACTAGCCGGCGCCTGCATTGTTATGGGAGAAATGCTGAACCGCTGCCTCGGTCGGTCGTGAGAACGTGCCGACGATGCAGTTTCCAGCTGACGAGGCAACACTCGAACGGTTGCCACTCTCAACGGCAGCCGGCGATGGTCAGAAGCACAGACATATTCACGATTTCGGCACAGCGCATGGTGAAGAAAACGCAACCACGCAACTACGAGCAGATGAGCTGTCGGTGAGACCGGAAGTGCTAATATTAATGTTTGTTCAGTGTTTTAACGGCATAACACAATATAAACATACATATTATCTACTTATTGAACTCAAAATTACCAACGAAGGTAATAATGAGGGTGTTATCGTGATTATAACATCAGCCAATGGTGGAACGGCCGACAATCGCGTCATATATTGCGGACTAATACATCATTTGTCGAGAGAAGAGGGAGCGATTTTCAGCTGACTTTGAGAATTTATTGTAAATTCCAGGCCGCTCGCTTCGCTATATTATTTGGCTCGCGTGTTCTCAGGAGCCTCGACTACCGATTGGCAGCGCTTTTTGACCCTGCTCAAAAAGTGTTGCAGGGCCCCTTTAACAAATGCCAAACACCACTGCACTCGCCGTAGTTAACAATAATGTCATTCTGGTCTTCTGCCAGAGGCGCTCATCGGAGCATTGGTTTCGGTTTAGCCGGTGAATTTGGTTGAATTTAATCGCTCCGCAATACTTACTAGAGGCTGATTTCTCAAAACCTCAAAGCGGCAATGGCCTTTTCGCAGGAAGGACCGCAATTCTCCCATTTGACCCGACCATCTGTCTCTGGTAATTAAAAGTTTAATTATCGATTTTATTTAATTAAATTCATAATTGCTCATTCTCCTCATACTAAGGTGTCTGCCACCACAGAAGAAGTAGGTTTGAACGCACCGATCAAATATTTTGTTTTGCTTATTTTTCATGAATATCGGACACATTACTTGAAACACCCTCTATATAAACTGTACTCAGAATCTTGATGCGTCTTCCCCTCATCTTTGTTGAGTTACTCCGGCTTGTTTTATTATGTAAGTACTTTCTCTCTCCTATCCAGATTTAATGGATATAGAAAAATAAGTTTGGTATAGTAAGGAAGAGGCTGGTTGTTCGTACTAATCATAAAAGCGCTAAAGAACACTGTGATGAAAAGCAAACACAAACGATAAGCGCTGACTTCCGAGTGTTTACCTTATTGATATAAATTCATTATATATTCATGTGCGGGTATACTCAAAAAGAAAGTAATTGCATCGTCACTGAAAGAGCAAAAAGAACGTCATCAGAAAAAAAAATCACAGCATATCCACGGAGTGAATGATGATGAGTGGGCGAAGCTGCGGAGGTTCATCGGTAAACCGTAAATCTTCCGTGAATTCTGCCCAGTACATCATCACCGACGTGAGATCGGGCGCGTTTATACTAAAGGTTCGATGAGAGTTATGACGACTTGCAGCTCACTTTAATTTTACATGTACGCTGTGAATTTTTATTGTTTAGAAAACCATTGCTTTAGAAAACATCTGGCGTCTTTCGCTAAGCAGCTGGCGTCTTTTCGTTTTGCTTTAGAAACATCTGGCGTCTTTTCGTTTTGCTTTAAGAAAACATCTGGCGTCTTTCGTTGGTTTATTTCATCAATCAACGGCGTTTTGAACAAAATTTTTATTGTTTAATCACGCACAGGAGAAATCTCACCAGGCACTACCTTGGAGGTAAACAATGGCTGCTAATGGGAATGAGAGACAGAAGAAGTCGGCTTTTAGCTAACACTTACACTTCTACTTCTAACGTTTCCTACTGGAACATGCCAATGGCTGCTAATGGGGAATGAGAGACAGAAGAATTCGGCTTTTAGTTAACGCGGACGCTGCGAATTTTTTATTGTTCAACAACGCACAGGATAAATCTCCCACCGGCACCACCTTGGAGGTCAAGATCTGGTACTAGCGTTATGACTGGTTACGCACTACGATGGACGATCGGGTGCCGCTTTAAGGAGCTTCGCCCCTAAAAGAATTCACAATCACAGCGGCCTGCTACCCGTGCCCGCACATTTCCAGCAACCGAGTTCTTTGTCAGCTAGCGGGACTGACGGTTTACTAATGCCGTCTTTCGTCTCCCTTACCACCTGAGCTTCCTCGGCGATTTGACACGCTTGCTCGTCCTTCATCGTGTTGACCACTGGGGGTATACCCAGACCACTCCTGTTGACCTTGTATAGGTAGCGCCGGTCCTGTGTCTCTCGTTATTAGTAAATGTCTCGTTTTGCGCTTGAACGTTACCAAAAATTTAACCTCGTTGACGGTAGACCATATATTCGGAAAATATATAGTATGCAGCACTAGCATGAGTACGATCATTAGGTCACTTTCGATTGCTTTTACTAGTAGTCTTCTGGTCAGCGGAACTGGCAGAGTGACCATGGCGTAAAGGCGTTGGTCTACCAGGCTAAGACAAATTTTTAACACGAAAGTGTTTAAGCCCGGGTCCACCAAAACGTCCGCGTATTTCGGTCACAGACACGCGCTATTCAACTACAGATGACAAATACGAACTTGAAGACAACGTTTCATTGATTCGATGACCTGGGAGCCGAACCCACATTCCCCATGCCCACGACGATAGGTGCCGGGCGCTCCACCTACTGCACTACCGGAACACGAGTTTAAAAGCTGCCAAACGCGCCTTATACTTTTGACATCTCCCTCTCATGGCGCTCTTGGTTTGCAAGGGCGGCATTCCCGTCTAAGAGCACGGAAGTGAAGTACTGCATGATACTAACGAGTGCCGACAGGAAGCGCTTCGATAGTGTCAGCCCTAGCGTACCCCGATGCAAAGTGCGATCAATTGCTTGGGTTCAGCGATCGACAAGCCAGCTGGAAGCGGAACGCCTTCATGCTTTCATGGCTCAAGCTGCAAGCACTGCCTTTCGCGTTCCCGAAGCGCTGTGTATGTATGCAAGAGCGAAGGGGCAGGTTACCCAATTACTAGAGAGCACACACCTTGCCCTTTCTTCCCTCTAAAAACGAAGCGCTTTCCATGAGCGCGTATCGAACAGCAGTGAATATTATGTGCTTGTTGACGCCATCTTTGCCCAAGACTCATGATATGCTCTGTCCTTGTGTATGTCGACTACTTCAGCTACCACACAGGCTTACTCATGATCATTGAGGTTAGTCGTCGGGTTAGAGATGTGGCATCAGGCATCAACCTAGGTGCATCCGTATCAAACGGTGCTATAGCTGCCAAACACAAACAGACATTGTGCAAGCTCTCATTCATCAATGTACAAGAAGCATTCAGCTATTTCTGTGAAGACTCTTTTTCTTTTCTAGGTAGAACAATTCCTACAATGGAGGGATCAGCCGTGTTTTTTTTTCAACTGAGATGATTTTCTTTTTCAGACGCCAGTATATATAGTTTTTCTTGAAGTTTTGAGCTAAAAGACGACTGGATAGCCTGTTCGCCTTTCATAAGCGTTCTTACGCTCTACGGGAGTCCGCAGATGTGATTCACAATAATATGTTTGTTGATTTTCAAAGAAAGCTTTCAATGCCACCAGCGTATCCTACGTCATGTGAAATTCGCAAACAGTGTTGTGGGACATCGTAACGCGGACGAAAGGTTAAGCAGTGGTAAAAGACCATCAAGTCATCTTTTAGCACACGGCTACAAAAAGAGTGAAGCCTCCTAGTTGATATCATTAATTATTGCAGTATCGCTTTATTTCAGGCAGTGATGCAGATGTTAATGGGATCGTCTGTAGAGCCTCAAAATCATGTTTTCTGCAATAAAAATGTACACTGCTTTCCTGCTCATTACTAATGATTCTTATTCAAGGGTGATTCCGGTGGTCCCCTAGTCGTCTGGAACAAACGCCGCCACAGGTTCGTGGAAGTTGGCATTCTATCATTCCGCAATGCCCTCTCTTGCGTAAATTCGACGGAACCGAGCGTATTCACCCGAGTATCCACATATGTGCCATGGATTCGAAGGATGATCGCAGGGGCAGGGGACATCAGAGCTACAAGGCAACATCAAGCGTAGAGAGTGGAGAATCAATGTATTAATAAAACGTTTTTGCCTCTGATACGCCTTCTGTGAAGAATAAAGGAAAAATATGCCCTACGTACAGTGCATTCATATGAACATACACCGAGTTGTGTTCAGCATGTTGCTCAACAAAGTCTAGTTAAGAACTTCAGAAGAGTGGCTTGCTGGGCAAGTCAGTTCAGCGTCATCGTACAAATCAGCGCAAAAAACAGAGACGAAGACATGACCACACGTACACAGCAAAAGCTATCAACAGAGTTTTATTGAAAAATACATACATATATTCTCGCGAAAGAGTGATGCGGTCAAAATCCAAACAGCAAGATATAAGGTTTCATTTAGTGGTTAGCCCTCAGGAAATCTAATTCAGTGGCATGCAACATGATAGACGTCTTAAGATGCACGTCTCACCAGATCTCTTAATAAAAAAACGCTTTTTCAATTTCTCTTGCAACTTTCAAAATCTTGAGACGAGCTGCTGACAGCAAAAGCGCGAGCCGCATTCCCTCCAATGCATTTAAAGGTTCCAATAAAGTGGTCCTCTCAAGGAAGCCTTACGATTTATTATTCTGTTATTTAAACGACGGCCCCTCTGCCAGAAGTAGCACTGTCCACAAGACACCGGTATACGATACACAACTAACCTGCTGGATTCAAGCAAGTTTTCTAGGTGCTTGATTGCACACCCATGGTTTCGCTTGCTTTGCCCCAACAACGGCTCATCCACAGCAGCACGTATGCGGCGAGGCTTGTCTTAAAACGCAAAAACTACTACTCATCCGTACCTAGTGGCCATCTTTTTTTTACCCGATGGCATAGCCCGTGAAGGTGCGGGATGCTTACAGAAGTGCCGAGTCTTTACTATGCACTTGATTTAGACCCTTTGCTTCCGTCTTCAGACTTTGCAAAATCTGGTCGCCTAGGACGGCTAGGTGGCACCTCAGGAAACCACGACTACTCGAGCTTCTCAGTCTGTCTTGCAAAACGTTCGTCCATGCCAAGAGGGCAAGACTTCTTGAGCGGCGCCCTCAGGAAGGACATCGCAACAACATTGTTGACTATTTTTGAAAGACCCGAATGGAAATCGATTATAGGCTTGACGCTGCGGCGGGCGTACACCCAGCACAGATGACTACCACTGAACATTATACTTAGATCCTAGAACTGAATACGTCCGTTCTTGGAAGCCTCACAGGTAAACTTCAGCCTAGACCCCATTTCCTTGAACACTTTTAAGACATCTACCCTAGTGCCCACACACCTACAGTCTTCTACAAAGACCATGTAATTGTTTAGGTACCTGAAAATTTTAACCACAGCAGATTCCGAAGCACGTTAGAGCAATGACATTCGCATATTAAAGCAATGACATGCGCATGCTATACACCGATGACTAAAGTTAGGTATTGGTAGATAGCTAAGACGTTGGTTTTCGTTCCAGTGAATACCAGTATAGTTGTAACTTTTCTAGCGCGCAAGCAATACACGGAACAAAAAGGAACAACATACCTGTATACGAACTTTGAATGGTCAGATATTGTGCCCATTCTTCATGGTCCTTGCGTTTCTTCCGCGCTAAGAAATTGGTACTCTGCGTTACCAGCAAGGACAAACGTCTCGTCATCATCATCAGCCCGACTGGGCCAACTTGAGGGCAAAGGCCTCTCCCATGTTCTGCCAATCAATCAATTTTTAAATTTAGCGCACGCTCCTTTATAGCACTCCCACAGCGATTTGCGTAGCCCAAAAGAGTAATGCACAGGGTCTTTATTTATTACAGAGAAAGCTGCTATGAGTTCTAAACAACAGTGTCGTAGTTGTCTGCCGCCGCCGGTGTCCATAACCGCTTCGCGCGAAATAATACCAGATGAAGTGAATAAAAAAAGTCACGGTTTCTCCGCAACGGCGAAGCAATGAATGCGATAACAACAAACTGGAATGTAACGCGAAGAACGGAAAGCAGCTCGAAATTGCCAGCGCGTCGCTCGAGCCTAAAGGCCGCACGAAAAGAACGCACACAGGACGAGCGCAAACTATCATGCGTCACAGCTGGATACGTCAAGCACACTGCTGAAACATAAAGCAGGACGCACGAAACGAACAGGTACACACAGGACGAGCGCGAACTGTCACAGTTGTTACTTATTTCTGTTTGAACAGCACGCTCCTTTCGCAAACGCGGCCGCTGCAGCAAGCGAAGTGATCTTCGTACGCTCTGTGACTTCAGCGCGGGCATCACGGGGAAAGCACTAGACATACAACCCCCCGCTTCGCCGCCCCGCCCGCCCCCCTTCTTTCCTTCAGATAAGCGCACGAAGGCGACCACGCCCTGTAGGACAAAGATCATCGGCGTTCGCAGGAGAGGGGCGACGACCTTTAAAGCCCAGCGCCCAGCGCGCACATCGCGCCATCTCGCTGGTAAGAAAGCACGCTGATGTAAATGGCGTATATAAAGGGCAGACAGCGGAAGGGCAAGATTCTTCTGCGCAAATATTAGAAGAAGCGAGCGAGCTGGCCAACGACTTTTAAATGCGCCCATTGCGCTCCTTGCGCCATCTCGCTGGTAATGAAGAAACGTTTATAAGCGCCTGCAGTCTCATAATAATAATATCTATAGTTTAACATCCCAAAACCACCATATGATTATGAGAGACGCTGTAGTGGAGGGCTCAGGAAATTTCGACCACCTGGGGTTCTTTAACGTACAGCGCCTGCCGTCTCGGAATCCGGCAAGCGGTAAAGGGTGTGTATATAACGCTCGCTGTTGGCTACCTGAACGATCTGCATTTGTGGCGTAGCGCTTAGCGCCACGCGCTGCGGAGAGAGAGGTCGCTGGTTCGATTCCGCGTTTCAGAAGCATTTTTTTAATTTAGTTTTTTTGGGACTTTTGTATATTATATATATATACATATATATATATATATATATATATATATATATATATATATATATATATATATATATATATATATATATATATATATATATATATATATATATATATATATATATATACACACACTTATACATATACGGTGCGCATGGCGGCGGTGAAAAAAAAACCAGCCGAGACTGTCCATATAATTGATATCGCAATAAAAGTAAAAGGCAAACGGTGAATACTACGCTCACAATATCACAAATCACTAAAGCACAAGCGTACAATTTCGAAACCAATCGTGAAACAGCGGTCATCATAATCATCATCATCATCAGTAGGGCTGCGACCACAGCACGGAAAAGGTCTCTCCCACGTTTTGTAAATCAACCAGATGCAGAGCTCGGTGCGACCACGTTATCCTCGCCAACTTCATAATTTCATCTGCCACCTAACTTTCTGCCTCCCCCTCACGCGCTTATATGCCACATTAAAGGGAAACTCCTGTGTGTTCTTGAAATAATAAAAAATAGTACAAACAAAAATATCGCGGGTTGAGGCGCGTGAGCTGTGTATTCACTCTGGCTTTGCGACGTTCGCGTCTCCAGTTATCCATTGGAGACTACAATTCTTACGATCGGTGTTTTAAAGCTGATGGAGAAGTGTTCATCTGTTTGGCATGCGCAATAAAGTGCTTGGCTCTAGTGATAACGGTAGTAATATTTTTTTCTCAACTCAGTGCTGTGACGTGTCCCCTTTCTGTGTCCTGGTCGTTTATGTGCGGTGTTCCGTTTCGTATTCATGCACCACGATTCCAAGTTTTCGATATTGCCTGTTTTATTTGTTTTCCCTTTGCTTAACGAGGTTATTGCATGTCTGTTTCTACAAATTATGTACCTAAATCTAGGCATCAAGAGGTTTATGAGTGTCACCAAATACACTTGCCATGTTTTAAGAAATTCACTCTTTCTTCCACTGGCCCGCTTGCACCTTCGTATTGAAGCTTACTCCTGTCAATCACATTCGCGCACCGCAGCTTTCCTGTTATTCGCCAGCCAAGTTTTGCAGCTTACGTGCTAGAGAATAAAGATATCTGCCTTGCATGTGAAATATGTCTGGAACATGACTCGCCACACGTTTCTTTTTTACGTCTCTCAGTCTCCTAGTCTGCTGTAACAGTTGCCTCGAGCTGTCGGACTCCTCAACGTTTGAGACATATTTGAATAGGTGCAGGATTTTATGAGTCCGATTGGCAGCATTAAGAGTGCTGTACTTCGCATCCCAGTTGATGCAGTCTATATCGCTCCTTCCCTGCGCATTCAAAAGTATTCGTAGTCGATTATGGCCGGCTACGGAGCTTATTTCAGCCTCGAAGCCGTAGACTGCATGTAAATTGTTTCCCGTGAATGCTATCCCGGAGGAACGAATGTGATACTAACGTATGTGTCACGCACATTGCAGGAATATAGTTGATAAAAGCATTTTCTTCAGCTGTATAAAGAAAAATGCAGCTTTACGTGCTTATGTAGTCGTCCCGGAATTATATAGGCATAGCACATGCTCTGACACTTGCAGTTCCTGAGCACATATTCTCAAGAACCGTAGTGGCCGCAGGTCTGGCCAATATGGCACGTTAGCTAATTCCTGAATCAAAAAATTATCGCCATGACTGTTCAGATATCCGTGCAAGGTATATTTGTTATATGGAGTGTAATATTCTCACAGGTAAGTTTCTTTCACTCAATATGATTAACCTTACCACCCTTAAATGACAGTTTAACTTGCATATCTTAGTCATTTCATCAAGTGTTGAAATAGTTATACAAATAGATATGACCGATGAATACATGAGTAAACATTCCACAAGACACTTCTTCACTTCATACACAACACCGGCCTATCGGCGCACATTTAATACAAATATACACAACAAATATTAGGCCTTAAGAGCAAGTCTATGTCGCAAATAAAAAATAGCAGACCGTGATGTTTTCGAACAGTAATTAAGCCGTTCTTAAGCACGCTACTCATGAATCATAAGTGATCGTCAAATAACTTTTTCCGGAGCAAACACATGTTGCTCTCAACGACGCCGAAAAGCTCAATCAGCCGATGTCGAGAAAAGTCCTAAAGATTGTCGGACCACAACTGCACGCTCAATTTCAGCAACCGAGAATCTTTAAGCGAAGCATCGGAAACCCAAAACGTGAGCGTTCGATCTACCTCTGTGCTACATAAAACGTCGGAATGTTGTACAAGGAACTCTAAATACGGTATATGGTACAAACACCATGCACCTATGCAGTGGGTAGCACCGCAAACCAATAGCATGACTGCTCTGTTTCAGCTGCAATATATCTACAAGAATTACTGCTTTCAACAACAACAAAAAATTCTCAGGTGATCTTATAGTAGAAATAGCATCACTGTTTGACCTACCGGCTCATAAAGGTTATTACATATAACGGCTACAACGAGGAGCCCTGTTTTTCGTTCTATGCCAAGTCCAGTGTCCAGCGCTGCTCGTTCCCGTAGTAATGATGTACCGATCTGCCCAGCTAGCTTCCCTCCTGAAGAAATATATTTGCATTGCTTTTTGTTTATTACTAGATTTACTGCAGTAGCTTTACCTAAACTAGAAAATGCTGCCCAAGACACACTGGGTCATTGTAAAGTGTTTCAATATCGCCAGATTCTTCCAACGTTACTGGCGCCTATAAATTTCATTTCAGGTGCATTTGGACAAAATCAACGCACCAGGTAACTATTGTTGATTTTTTTGTCATAATTACATTCGAAAAGGTGCACTTTCTTACGTGGCTCCCATAACGCGATGTGGTGTCTTCTGTTTTCGGGTACGAGTATCAACAAGCGCGCGTCTGTTTATACAAATATACTTCTTCCTAAATTGTTACACAGCCGCTTAGAATAATCCTACAATTGAAAAATAGCAAATTAATGGCATCAAAATTACGCTATCTTGCGTGTCACTTAGTGACGTGTCGCAAGCTGTAGCATCACTGTAACATCAATTACGTTAAAAAATTTCAATGAGCAGCAAACTAAAGGCGGCTAATAACAGCTAAACTGCCAACTCTAATCTTCAATTTATGCAACAGATAGTATTTTAAGAAGTATTTGCATTATCATCATTAAACACAAGACAAGACAAGATTAATGAGAAACAGACAGACAGACAGACAGACAGACAGACAGACAGACAGACAGACAGACAGACAGACAGACAGACAGACAGACAGACAGACAGACAGACAGATAGATAGATAGATAGATAGATAGATAGATAGATAGATAGATAGATAGATAGATAGATAGATAGATAGATAGATAGATAGATAGATAGATAGATAGATAGATAGATAGATAGATAGATAGATAGATAGACAGACAGACAGACAGACAGACAGACAGACAGACAGACAGACAGACAGACAGACAGACAGATAGATAGATAGATAGATAGATAGATAGATAGATAGATAGATAGATAGATAGATAGATAGATAGATAGATAGATAGATAGATAGATAGATAGATAGATAGATAGATAGATAGATAGATAGATAGATAGATAGATAGATAGATAGATAGATAGATAGATAGATAGATAGATAGATAGATAGATAGATAGATAGATAGATAGACAGATAGATAGATAGATAGATAGATAGATAGATAGATAGATAGATAGATAGATAGATAGATAGATAGATAGATAGATAGATAGATAGATAGATAGATAGATAGATAGATAGATCATACACGCGAAAGCTCGAGTACAGTGGGGATGGAAACGAACAATGCGAGATCTACACTTTCCGTGTTTCCGCCTTACTTTTCACGTGGTTGTGCCTGGATGGTAATAAAAAGCCACTATAGTCATCCATGGTACAATCAAGGACCATTCTAGCATCTTTTTATTGCCACCAAGGTCAGAGCTTGATGAAAAGAGCGTGCCGTGATGTTCGTGTTTCTTTTTTTTCCCTGAACATATATGGTGCGCTGTCAAAAGTTCCAACTTGTGGGCCAGCCTTCGCCAGTGTCATCAGCTTCCTGCGATTGTCAATGACTGGCTGTGTTGGCCATAGTGACGACGGTTAGACAACCAGCCGAATCATTTGAGAATATATGATAAGTGTTTCGATGTACGTCCTTCTTTCTCGCTCATGTTTTGCGCAGAAGCAGAGACTGCCAGAAACCTCAATGTTTTGTTCTCGTAGGTTGCGGAGTTGCACCGCCGCACCCCCAGATCTACAATGGTAGAAAGATTCACCGACGTTTCGTACCCTGGATGGTAAGATTTTATTGCGAAAGCCATGGCATGGACACTCTAGTCGCGTTCCCGCCGTCGCCGTCATGTTCTGTATAATGTCCAAAACCATAACGTCGCCCCGCGCGTCATATGTTGTATGTGCGAAAAAAAGCGTGTGAGTACTGCCGAATATCGCGGCTTCGGCAAAAATGAAACGCGCCGGCCGTCTCCATGGCACGAAAGGCGCGTGTAGAGGTGTCGGAGTGTCGGCCCGGGCTGCGTGTCCCTTGAAGGAACTGCGTACTCTGACCAACCAGGCATCGTCACCCGCAGTCGAGCGCTTTATCATTACAGGCGATCCGCCGACAGTTCATACCATTGCACGTGTTGTGCTATCATCGCAAACTAGGCGGTGAAGCCATATACAACACGAAGGTTGCTTCGCTCGTTGCCGCGGCTGCGTTTACTTACGAAGTTGTTTTGGGTGAATTACGCCAGGTCTCTTGCTAGCGAGTGAGTTGCCAGCCTTAATTTGTATAAAATTCCAATTTATTGCTATTTCATTCACTGCTACGCCCTGGCGGTGTAGCTGTGACTTTATTTTTTGATTCTAAAATAATGCTCTTTAATATGCTGGTGAGCGGTCGCTACAAGCCTTCACCTTAACTTCGCGCTAAGTTTCCCCGAGATCCAAACTTGTCTTATTCATTGCTTCAATCACTTCGCAACTTTCATAGCCAACACTATTGAAAATCTCTTCAACAAGGTGCAGTTTCCGTCAAGGTAGAATGTGGTGTCTGTATTTCAAGTAAATATCTTCTGTCTCTCTCTATGAAACGAATACAAGGTACTTTACGTCAAGTTCAAGTAAACCGACACCACTTTCTTTGTCTCGTCTTGTCTATCTTCGCGGTCCATTCATGACTAACATCAAGGGCACGCACACTTGACATCGCCAATTAAAATTAACATGATTATTTCACACTTTTCGTCCACACTTCCGCTTCGGGCATATTTGGCCAGCAGTATGCACAGATAAATAAACAATTCTGGAACTCGACAAATTAGCTCTCCGTAGTCCCCCAATGTTCACGAAAGTGAAGCACTTTATTCCATCCATTTCTACACAGAGCTACCAGGAAACCGAAACGGATTTATCAGAATGAAAAGCGTTCCAGTAGGGGAAAAAATCACATCATTTTCAGGGGTTCGAACTCGAGACCATTGCCTTTCCAATGTGGTAGCTCTACCATATGAGCTAACCACGGGCTTCAATCACAAAGCTTGCAGTTCGTAATTGCTCAGTGTTTTCAGCCAGGAGGGTCTGCCACTGATATGCCTAGCATTATTATTCGCTAAAACTTTCTCTTGCGAGAAAGTCTAGCCTTGACCGTCTCTGCGAGCACGGACATAATGCGCGAGCACATGGCAGTGAGAGAGCGATTTTTGCTTTTCACTAATGTAAGACGGTATGTAAGACGGTCAAGGCATGCACACTCTCAGATATTCATTGATACAATTAAAACAAAAAGTTTCACGCAATCTATGCCTGGCGATACTTTTCTCCAGGTGCAAATTATTTCCTATTACGGACCTGGCCACGAAGCCCTGAGTACAGGTGGTGGCGGGAGCTTAATAAGCGAGTGCTACGTGCTAACAGCCGCACACGTCATCCGAGACAAGTAAGTGACAGAGTTTGTAGGGACGCTTGCGTAATGACACTGTTTTACAATACTGAAAACTTGGACTTGGTGGGAAAATTGTTATAGAGGCGACGATAAATGCTGAAATGATTCACAGGCTAAGGAGGAGTGCACCGGTTCAACGTCGGTCTCGTAATTTAGTAAAGGACAGTTATCCATCCAATCACGCTTTTGAAGCTGACAGAACGTTAGGATACTAGCAGTCAAAGTATTTTGCCCTTGGACTTGTATAAACATGGCATATTATTTCAAGTAAACTTATTGTAAGTCAGCGCTGTCGTGCGTCTTTTATTGTCTACCATCGAGTTTGCCCAACCCTTTATTACTTCATATAACTACTGCAATTTTCTTATTAATGCGTTAGTAATGTTTGCCGAGCTATTTTTTTAAAGGTTACTTTTTCTAATACCCGAGTGAAAAGCGGTAGCTGTCACCAAGAAATTCCGGCATCTTCTAAATAATATTTACTGCCATAAAAAAGGCACCGTGTATCAAAGCAGTTCTTGATTCCGATATTTAGAAATGGATAATCTATACAGGAGTCGGTTCGAATAAACAAGAAAACGGAAATTAAAGCCCCACATGTGTAATTGAGCCTAACACGTGAAATATTGTTGGAGAGTTAGCTAGATATAATTCTCGCGCTCCGAATATTCAGATATGGGGAGATGTGTAGTGACATGAAACAAAGTAATTTTAATAGCAATTGCAATGTCTTAGTGAAGGTAGAAATAGACTTTTACTCGGTGCTTTACTACCTGCAAATAAGTCATCCATCATACGCAGAAAGAAATGTAGTACGTGACACAGCAATTCCAATGTAACTACCGATGAGGCATGCACAAGGACCACACAAGCTACATCCCGGGAGAAATCGGCTGGGCAACACGGAATCACAGTCGATTCATTGAATGAGGGGAGGAATAATAGATTTCATAAACTTGATACATTCGGCACTGAATGTTCGAAGTACCACGTGTTCAAATTAGCTGGGAAAAGACCAAATATATGCTGATACAGTAGAAGAGTGACGTCAATGGCTCGAAGAATTATGGACCCTTCAGCATAATTTTAGTATTATAGAAAATATTTACGAAGGCAGTTTCAAACAGGATAAGAGAAACACTTTTCTTCAACGGAGTTAGACACAGCCGGATTCAGGAAGAGGCACTCTACAATGAATAAAAACAAGGGTGTTGATCTCATAATTGCGACATCTGCAGAATAACCGGAGCCCTTTCATATAACATTCATTCATTACAAAAAGACTTTCAACTCACCAGAGATATGAGCAGTGCAGTAAGCATTAGAAAGACGAGGAATACGTGAAAGTTATGCAGATATCTTAACCAACACCTACAGACTCCACAGCTAACTTGTTTCTCCAAAAGAAAAGCGATAGAACTGCGAGCAAGAAAGCGGCTTTCATCAGAAATATCATTAAGGATTAACAGACAATATCTCAGCAACCTACTCTTTGCAAATGACACTGGGCAGTTCACCGATGATGGAGATGTATTGAAAAAAAAATGAATGAAGATTTAAACTAAGAAAGCAATAAAATAAGCCTGAATATGAGTATTTCTCATACAAAGATAATGTTTTCTGACAACGGAAAGCTGTTCACAATTAGGAAGGAGCCCTTGGCGTCTCTATAAGGAAGTGCATACATAGGTCAATTACTCACACCGTAGCCTACTCACGACAAGCAAATTCACCGAAGCATAAGGACGGGCTGGAGCGCATACGGCAGGGCCTCCCAAATCATGGCGGGCAATCTACCGCTGTCTATAAAACACAAACAGCTTAATCATTGCATTTTGCCAGCTCTAAGTCCCCGCGTATTATGCTAGGCAGCAGTTGATGTAATACAATTATTAAAAATTTGACGGTGGCGCCACATCGTCAATCTGCGTGACGTCACCGATATGGCAGCCCACAGTTACGCCTCCAGCAAGCCAGTAATACACACGAGCGTAGAAGTCCGCTTACAAACTGAAATTTTCGATTATCATGAGGCTTGCGTTGCAAAAAATAAGACCGTCGGCCTCGAGAATTCACTTAAATTCCTTTATTAATACCATCAAGGCCATAGGCAATACCGGGGGGGGGGGGGGTGAGTAAAATGACAAAACAAGTAAAAGCAAAACAAGCAACGCAAGAAACAGTAAGTAAAATACACGTTCTTCGGCTCCTATTTATACAGTGTTAGCTAATGTTGTTTTGAACAGTTGATAGTCTTCAATGGCGGCGATGTTTCCGGGAGAATTGTCTCAACAGCTGCAGATAAGCTTGCGTGTGCTCCAATATCTACTAACGCTTATGTTATATATCCCACATCTAAAGGATCAGTCTAGCGAAGAAGGTTACTCTGCGACTCAACGCAACCTTTCTCTTTGATCCACCTGCCGTCGTTGCGGAGGAACTGATACCGCATCCACGTTACAACGTGACAACCACCCAGAACGACATTGCGCTCGTGAAGGTACGTAATGACGAACAATGGCAATCCTGATTATCCAAGGCTGCGAATGTTCGCATCCAACAATTTTTTTTTCAGGATGCAAACCAATGTGTGCACTTTTTTATGCTGTCACTAGAAGCTGAAACCTGTAGAAACATACTTACAATGTATCGCAACGTTTTTATGTCTGGATTTGATTTTTGATTGAGCACAATCGCTCAGCTGGGTGTAATAATAATTACTTGGGTTTTCCGTCCAAAACCACGATATGAATATCAGGGAAGCCATTGTGGAAGGCTCTAAAAATTCTGACCATCTGGTGTTCTTTAACGTGCACCTAAAACTAAGTACATGGGGCTCTAGCATTTAGCCACCATCGAAATGCAGCCGCCGCAGCCGTGATTCGATCCCGCGACCATCAGGTCTACAGTCGAGCACTATAACTACTACATCATCCTGGCGGTTCGTTCACCTGGAGTTATAATACAATTTCTTCTTGACTTTTAAATCCAACAAACAAGTATGCACTGCTGTCAATTTTTGTGTTGGGCTAAAATCAGAGTTGCTTTTATGCTATGGTGCTGAAACCCAGGAATTGGTGCAATTTACGCCGAGTAAAATTGCGAAAGGGCTTAATTAAATACACGGCACTTTCTGAAACAAAGCCACTCCGTATAATACTCAGCCCAAAACTTTCCGTTCAAGTGGGGCCGTACTTTACCTAATAGGTATATGCTCCAACTGCTGTGTTTAACTGTCATAGAACTGCTCTGCTGAAAAATTTTATATGGACTGAAGATAAGGTCGCATTTGTGAACCTTATCATTTTCGTTTACTTGCAGCTCCCATATCCTGCCCGATTTGACAAATTCGTAAAGCCTATCTGTTTACCCATGCATCGGCTTCGTCTGAAGAACAGGAAGGCATTCTTTGCCGGTTGGGGAGCGATTACAGATGGTATGTTTACCAATAATTGCGACCGTTAACCTTGCAACCCACAATGCGTCATATTTCGATGCGATTTGTTGAAGAACATTGCAGTTTTTGATCAGGTACGCCAACCTCATCACATATTGTATAACGGCTTTCCTAAATCGCTTCAGGGAGTTTTTTCCGAAATAAATATATTCGAGTCATTGTTTTTTAAATATTTTTGTAATCCCACAAGTTGGTTGCGTGGTGTATGGCACTTGACGTTGCCAAGCGAGTCGGGCCATGGGAGAAGCCGTGGTGGAGGCATCGGAGTAATTTGAACCACCTAGGGTTCTCTAACATGAATATACATCAAAGAGCACACTATCATATCAATTTTGTCGAAATGCGACCACCACACCAGGGATCAAATTATTACATTATATATTAGCCAGTACACACCGCCCTTTGTCGAGCACTAGTGAAAGTGATGCCAAGATGAGACAACTCTATCATCCAGGCACAGGTACTAGTTTTTACCCTTTAGCCAAAGCACGGCCACTCTAGACGACGCATGCCAGTATTAGCTAGAAATAATCAATGCTGACCATGGTTCACAGGGTGTTTAGAGAGGAAACCAGCATCAGGTAACACTAGGACACGTTAGCCATAGTTGAACCTCTATAATGACAAGTGGTAGCTCATACTACACTATGCTTTGTACATATCGTAGGTTCCTACAAAATCATCTCTGAAGTCTCAACCAACCCTGAGACGTTTTAAAGAGACAATGAATCATTTTAAGCTGATAAATGATGCTTGGAGGACACTACTGTCGTTATTTCAGCATCAGTGGTTTGCTATTATGCGAACAAATTAAGGCCAATGTTTGATTTTCAAATTGCGCCCTGCCAAATCTGCACATGACCATCAGAATGACGTCACCACTTCAAACACATTTTTGCGCATTGGCCGCATTGGATGAACGCAATTTACTGACACCTCAAAGTGAGAATCTCGGAAGACCTCCTGACGCTGCACATTTATCGCCTCGGCTTCACAATTTTGCAAAAACTAAGTAAGTGCACAGTACGATTTTGCAACAACGAAATGAGCGAGCGCCTCGAGCAGTTTTATTACCTTTCATTTTTACAGCTGTTATGAGGTCAAGTACGCTAGATTTTTCGACTAATGAGCAATCTAACGCTTTCTCTTAAATAAAGATTTCTATCAAAGAACATACCACGTAAGCATTGGGATGGCTTTACAGATATAGCACTGTAAGAGGATCTCAATGTCGGTTCTGTGATCTTTGCTGCTAACGTTGCATTTAATTTGTGGTCGACTTGCAGTAATATCATTGATCCTTATTTACAACTCTAGCTATGCCAATTATTTTCTTCTCTCACGTAAGGAGGAAGGCAGATGTACCCAAAAAGTACAGCGACATCATTTAGCACTACAGAATAGGCCGAAGAACTTATCGGCCAGCTCATTCCAGCCTAAGCACTTACGTTCACGTATACTACTTCACCGCATCTCACCGACTGAGCACCCTTACATTTGTAAGTACTGTGATGTGCCTGACACTACGCCATATGGTATGGGGATGCATACAAAACCCTAGCACAGCTACACTAACCGAAGAGCAGTGGGAGGCTAATCTATCGGAGCCAGACCTGAAGAATCAGCGAAGCCTGGTTCAACGGGCATGAGCGATGGCGAAGGCCCTCGGCTACCTGGAATAAGCAGGCCGCCTTTCTTGGGCGCACAGTGCGCTTCCTCGCAATAAACCTCTATTCTCTTTCTCCCTCTCCGTTCACAGCATGTTTCGTAACGGCGTCGTGTTTGTGGCTTAATATAGAAAGAAAGAAATACGAGTTATCAATGTTGCCTACATGCACGCATTACTTCTTAAATTCCATCGCTGTTGAACTCGAATACATTTTTCGCCGCAGTGAATAAACCAAGTTTATGGCTCCATTTCTTCGCTCTGAAGATTTTGCCCTTTCGGCTTTGTCCACGGAGCACAGATTCTTCAGAACAGGAGGACTACTTCACAAAGGCCGACATAATCTGCACGAAGTCACGAGGAAAAAACGTGTGCAAGGTTAGTGACATACACATAAAGTGTCATACTTTGCATGCTATAACTACTAGTACCGCTCGTACAGAGACAAAAGGATTGATGTCAGTTGAGCGCAAGTACGTGCGTGAAAATAAAAGCGTTAAAATTACGTCGGTTGATGGCACTCCGACGGGGTTGAAGACTCTCGGTCGTAGGCACCATTCATTGATCAGAGGGCGCTGCGTAACCTTTCTTTACGCACCCACTGTCACAGACGTCATGGGCTGGAATTAGGAAGCTGAGACGCACGCGTCCCTCTTTCCCGTCCCATTTTAGTCCGGCTGAGCTGCTTGGAATCAGAAATAATGGATACGCTAGAACCTCACTAAAGTTGGCCGGTCCTCCACAGTGTGGGAATCGATGCTTCATGAAGCAGGTGGCGGGATTTGGGCTATACTGTATTTCCTACGTTCATTCGTTCTTTAAGGGGCGCACGTGTTTCTGCAAATAATGCGTTCGCGGAAATAGTGCACATATTGGGCCAGTTAGTTGGGATTCATTTTTTCACTCGGTTACAGCGCAAAGCACACGAAGACAGTAGAAGGAAAACGGACAACACGGCGCTCAATCGCAAGTGATCAGTTGCGAGTCAGCGCCGTGTTGTCCGTTTTCCTTCTTTTGTCCTCGCGTGTGTAGTGCTATTACCGAATGAAAAAATAGAAAAAAAAAGATGCCAACGATCGCAGAATTTGGCCGCCACAGCGAGCACCACGTCAGAGTCGAGGCGGCCACTCTTTGCGATACAATAAAACTTGTAGCCGGGCAAGTTGGTCCGTACTTCAAGGAAAACTCGTGTGCGCAAAATGATAAACAGGTACACAGTGAGACAAACACGGACGATCGCTCCTTCGTGTTTACCTCACTGTGTCCCTCTTTATCAGTTAGCTCATATCGGCGTTCCTTGATATACGTGATACGTCGTGGTTGCACTAAAGTTAGACATCGCAATTGGCGACAGTGGGGCAATCCGTGCATCGGAGTGCAACCTATAGTTAGAGGGTACTAGAACAAAAGAGTGCTCGGAACGAGCTTCCAAAAATGAAGCCCAAAGAGGGTCAATCCGCTTGCAGCGCTGCGATCGGTCGTCTGCAATGTCTCGTCGTTTAACAGTTGCGCGCGGCTCCGCCGATTTGGTGCAGGGGTAGAATGCCCGCTTTCCACTCAAAAGGCCCGGGTTCGAATCGCAGCTGTAGATGGTGGGGTTTCATTCTTAGTGTCACATTTTATAGCTGTATTGGTTTTCCTTTGTTTCTTAAAACTACCTTCAGTTGCTACGTGTTGGTTCAAAATGTAACGCAAAATCTGAAGCAAAATAGAAATAATTTGACAGTGAGCGCAGTTATTTGCAGCGCCACCACCCGGTATTGAACAAAAACGTAAAGTATGGCCTAAGAGATTTTCGCGAATACGAGACTCGAAACGAGATTTCACATTTTACTTTACTTTTGTGGCAATACGTAGCAAAAGAATCTTGTTTTAAGAAACAAAGGAAGACCAACACAACTATAAAAAGTCAGACTAAGAATAAAAACCCACCATCTACAGCTGCGATTGGAAACCGCGCCTTTTGAGTGGGAAGCGGGCATTCTACCGCTGCACCACTTTGTTGGAGCCGCGCGCAACTCTTAAGCGACCACACATTGCAGACTACCGATCACAGCGCCGCAGGTGGATTGACCCAGTTTGGGCTTCACTTTCTGTACATTGGTGCTGCGTCGTTCCGAGCACTTCCCTTTTCTAGTACACTCTACTATGGTTCACCGCCATGCATGCATTGCGGCACTGCAGCAGAGAATGCCGGGACGCCAATTGCACTGACTAAATAACGCATGTTTCTTCCCGCTTGTCGCGCTCCCACATGCGCTATGCATGCGCACGGAATTCCAGAGGCAGATCGATTGACCCTACTTTAACGGTCCTGCACGCCTACATGTGTGTAAATGGAGTATAATAAAAATAATAGGAGCTTTTAGCTTGTACGCATACTCCTTTACGTTACTGTGTTACCGGATACCGGAAGGAACCTGCGCATGCGCGGGCCTTTACGGAACGTAGACTTCTACAGAACGTAAACTACTCGCCGGATAGGCTTTACTTTTACGGCCATATCTCGCATATCTACCTTCGTTCTTGGCTATTCGCGATATCCATTTCGCGGAGACTACAGCCGCCCAGTCAAAATAAGCCGAAGTGCGAGCGCCACGTGCGATCACCTTGTCTCAGCTAGACTACCGAAGCTAGAGCGACCTAGAATACCGAAGCCGTAAACGTGAGCCCTTGACAGGCTGGATATGTGGCGCCAGCTAGCGGGGCCAAGATGAACCAAGCAAGCACAAAGTTTTTATTGCGGAAACATCATGCATTCTACTTCCAGTGTAGATGTCTTGCAGCATCACAATTACGGATGAGTTGCCTTTTTAATATTTTTTCCCTCAAAAACGTTAGGCGAAAACAAACGTGTCCATGATTGTGGCTGCACGAAGCGTCACAATATGTCGACACCATCGTCCAGATAGCCCGGTATTCCTACACCCCTTTGCGCATACTGCGGTACTGCGCACGCTAAAAACCTCTCATAATTTTGCCTCAGCGGTAGTTCAATATTCTATAAATTAAATATCGCTTAAATGTAGTTTTCACCATTTAGTGGTTTGCGCAAATGTAAATGTATACGTTTACGTACGTACGTAAACATTTACGTATGGCGAGCTAAAACTTTTCTAAAACATGCGTTCCGGTACCACAGTAAACGCAATCCGGTATTCCGGTAACACGGTAACGTTAAAAAGTATACGAACAAGCTAAAAATCCTTAATAATATCTTGGGTTTTACGTCCGAAAACCAGGATATCATTATGAGAGGAGAGCTCCGAAACTTTCAACCAACCAGGGCTCTTTAACGTGCATTGACATCGCATTGTACACGGGCATTTCGCCTCCACCGAGATGCGACAGCCGAGGCCAGGACCGAACCCATGACTTTCGGGTCAGCAGCCAAGCACCGTAACCGCTACACTACCACGGCGGACTGTTAACGGAGTAGGATAGATAGATAGATAGATAGATAGATAGATAGATAGATAGATAGATAGATAGATAGATAGATAGATAGATAGATAGATAGATAGATAGATAGATAGATAGATAGATAGATAGATAGATAGATAGATAGATAGATAGATAGATAGATAGATAGATAGATAGATAGATAGATAGATAGATAGATAGATAGATAGATAGATAGATAGATAGATAGATAGATAGATAGATAGATAGATAGATAGATAGATAGATAGATAGATAGATAGATAGATAGATATCGCTGTTTAAAAGTACACTTGGATATGTTATTGAGATTTATTGATACAGCACCAAGCTTCCTCGCTCGGCACTAGGGACGTATGGTTTCTTTTTCCTCGTTGCCTACTCTCCTTCTTCAAGGGCGACTCTGGCGGTCCTTTGGTCGTCTGGAACAAGCGCCGCCATAGGTTCGTGGAAGTCGGCATAGGATCTTTCCAGAATTACTACTCCTGCGTCAATGCAACGCAACCGGACGTGTTTACACGAGTATCCACATTTGTGCCCTGGATTCGAAAGGTGATTGCAGGGCACAGGAGACATCGGAACTACGGGACAACATCAACTGTAGAGTGTGCACAATCACTGTATTATTAAAATACTTTTGCTCTTGATTTGCATTTTGTGAGGAATAAAGGAAAACGCTGCATCAGGTACACCGTATTTACTCAATTATGAAACGACATGTCTTCATACTTCAAATATCAGCGCACCAACAAAACGAGCACACTAAAGGGGAGGAAACGACGCACACAACAAGCGCTGAACTCGCAACTGAAAGTGTGCTCGTTTTGTTGGTGCGCTGATATTTGAAGTATGAACCGATACCAACTCGCCCAAGTTGCCATTTTACGACATGTCTTCAGTGCATTTCTAGCCAAAAACATAGCAACAATGAGATCTAGACGAAATTCGAAGGTTTCGGATTCGGGTCCCACCGACAGAAAGAGTGTTTTTGTCGTCCACTTTAATTTTTCGGCTCACGTCTTAATTACTACACCGCATTTAAAAACAATAAATAACATACCCTTTGCTTTCCTTGGCTTAATTGCATGTTCGATTCAATTTAATTTAGTGTGCAGCTTATTCCTGCCGTAGTTTGGAGTGCAGATGTCAGTTAATTGTTCTGTTCTTTTGTGTTTTACTGTAACTTGCTTCCGGTGGACAGATTCAAGGATACAGCACCTCGGCTACGCATTGTGTCTTTGTTCTGCAGTCAAAACAAAATTGGTTATATATGAAGAATAAGTACAGAAATGAGATAACGAACCATAAGGAATAAAGAAAATAATATGTCAGTATTTTTCGTATTTTAGAACTCCTGCCATTTTGCTTTTGTTTTTATCATTCTAATGTGTGTATTTCAACAAGATGTCACACCCGAGTTTTTGTGCATGGCCGCAACTCTTGAATCTGACGTAACCATGCCACAATAACTTTCGTCTCTCGATATTCAAGACGGATTCTATAACCCTCAAGGTCCCAAAATCATCTGCAGGTGCTCAATTCACCTATCTCATAATCGAAGGTGCTTCAAACTGAACGAATAGTAGTAGACGCAAAGCACACATCCATAAATTCGAACACAAAGTCTAACAGGCTCATTGTGCTTGGTATGCTTAGCGCCGTAGGTAGCGCAAACATGAGCACACATGCACTAGAGAAGCTACCTCGGAAAGATGCACACTATAGCGCTTTATTTGCCGGTAAGGGTGGCTCAATAGGAAGAATACCATGACAAAATAAGAGAACATGTGTGCACACGGGATAGGCAAAAACCATTCACCACAATGGTGTGCGTCTCATTGCCGGACACCACCGCCGCGACGGATGCCATACTGTCCACCTGACGGCCAGCGTTACGCTCCAAGGAAAACCGGCGCTTGGCGTGCTCCTGAACACCGCCCCCTCTGCTACCACTCTGGGCAAGCCCGCAATACTTACCGCCGCTGCCAGTATCGTTAGGTGTGACTGCGTGGTTTTGCCGTTTACTATTCAAACAACATGTCCATGTACACAGCGATCACAGTTGTGTTAAACCAAGACTACAGTGCCCTACTAGCAAGAATACTACGGGGAGCAATGCCCCGTGTACTAAGAGCCAGGTACACTATAACACATAAGAAGGGAATACAATATCAACCAACAACACCAACAACAACTCCCCTCTAACCCCACCACGATCACAGTGATCCACCCTATCCCACCACTTGGAGAGCGATAGAAGATGCTGTCCAGCCCCGCCCTGAAAGACTGCAGCTGCGACTCGTTGCCAGGGGCCAGGAGGCAAAAGAAGCATATGGAATCCAGTGAAGAGGGGACCTCTATCATCCGGAGCATGCACCGAAATTCCATTAATATAGTTTTTCATTCATTTATTCTCAAATGTATAGGGCAAAAGAGCGCAAACTATTTGAGAACTAAAGAAGCGTGAAGGAAATGCAGTCGTCTAGCAAATCAAAGGAAGCAGTGGCTTGATTAGCCAGAACCCAAATGTACTCCGTACATTTTGCTGCTTCATCTAATCATTATCACTGTCAGCGTCATCTTCGTTCAGCGCGTGGCTCATCTGAACAAAGGCGTTGAGATGAAAGCATCGCCGCCGTCTTTCAAAGAGCGCTCGTCTTGGGAAGTGGAGGCTGAATGATGTGACAGGTGGCGACCCGAACGAAGCCCCAGGGAAACTCTCCGCCTTCGTCGTATAGGCACAAGAGATTGAATGCAGCTTCGACCACTAGTAAGACAGCCGCACGGCTGTTACATGGTGGCCTTCATTCGGCCGAGGCATGCCCTGAGCGGCGTTCACGCTGACAGTGGTGATAAGTTCGCACTAGTGAAGAAGTCGAGTGATGAATTTTAAGATCACAATATCACTGATCGCTAAAACATTAGCGAATCGTGCCAAAATGAAGCGGATAACGGTAACACATCATTATTAAGGCAAATGTCTTAAATGGCTCATGAGGCAAAGAAATCCGGCATTATAACGAAACGGTCGCACAACACAACACAAACAAACACTTTGGCTTGACGCGCGCTAGCTGCGCGTTTACTTCGTCTTTGGTTCGTTTCGGTAAAAATAAAAGCAATGTTATAAAAAATCCACACATGCTTTAGCCTTGCGGTCCACTTATCTGCTTGAGCGATTCCGCAATTTTTTTGGCCGTGTGCTTATAAGTTACGAATAACCTGGAACCCTGTCGGTGAAGGACTCAGCTTGCTTCCTGAATATGCCCATACCAAACCGATGCCTACAAGTCGGCCTTATTTGGTTCATCGGGGGCAGCCGGTCGAAAAATCACCAGATGCGGAACGTTTACACGCGAATGTTCAGTTTCTCGCCCAGGATAAAAATATTAAGGGTGTGGTAGTTAATCAGAAAAATGAATGAACATTTCAGGCTCCTACAGCAATTGTAACGAAAAAATTTTTCTAACTTCTAACTTCGAAGAGAAAATATTTCGCAATTCGTTGTTGAGATTGTAGCGGTACATGAAATTTTCACGACTGCGTAACTGTAGATTGCAAAGGCAAGACAATCAGGCAAATAGCAGAGAGAAGGACGCATTGCTAAGTATATTTAGGTGTGGATATGCAGTGGGTTGTGCTTGTCAATAAATATTACTAAGCATGATACGCGTCGTCTTTCTTGAGGACAAAATTAATGCGTAGAGGAATGCGTGAATGTCTGGAGAAAATTCATACAGACCCGAATGAAATACACGCTAAAGTTTCGCCCGCTTAACAGATTATTTCTCAACACTGAGCAGCAATTATCTTTGGAGACTTCGTTTTATTAGCTGCGTAACTGCAGGACGGAAAGGCCACTGGAAATAAGGAGAAGGAAGAAATAATAAATATATAGGCACGTCAGCAAGACGGGTGACGGCTTTTCTAGCCTGCACTGTGATAATTGAATGCAGCCTTGTAATGAGAAAAGGAGGAAGAGGGCAAGCACTACACAAACGCAAACTATGACTATATTTGGTCGCTGAGGAGAATGCTCCTGAAAGAACTGCTGTAGGGCACGGATAGAGTCTTTATCGCAATCGACGTATTTGGCAAGGGTCCAGAACATTTCGATTCACAAAAGGTGCACAGCAGGTGTAAGACACGTTATTCAGCAGAGCAGATTGTTGGGCTAGTTGGCTATCCATGAACAGTAAAAGAATAAGCACTAAAAATTGACGAGCACGAAAAAAAGGGAGAACAGATAATGGGCTGGCGCTACTAACAACTATTTTAGTCACACCCACCGAGTTTAAATACACATTTTCATGGTCTTGCGCATGCGCAACATCGCATTGGAAACATAACGCAAAAAAATCAAGTATAATCAAAAATCAAATATCCTTGCATGTTTCTGAATTTCAATTTCTGCTGGGCTCCTTCTGACATGCGCAGCTGTAACTTGTACCTTGTTATACTGCAGGTGTTACGGCATATTCGTTTTCACTATCACATTTGATCTTTATTTTTTGCTTTATGTTACCAATGCGATGTTTCGCATGCGCAACACCATGAATATGTGTATTTGATCTCGGTTGGTACGACTCAAACAGTTGTTAGTAACGCCAGTCCATTCTCTGCTCTCCCCGTTTTTGTGTTGTTCTATTTCTAGTGCTTATTCCTTTAGTGCACATCTCCTTTAGACTGGCATGCATCGCACAGTGGTGCATCATTCAGTGCTTCGAAGGCGGAACAAAGCTTTGTATTGCCATTCCAAGCCATTAGTGGTTAAGCAGAACAGAAATTGGGAAACTATATTTTTGCCGATATGCGCGCAGGTGCCAAACCGGTTCGTCGTAATTATAAAACATGGTACATCTCTCCTTCTCAAACGATGGATTAACATCGCGAACACGGGACGAATAAAAGGAAGCACGAGGACGGGCACTTCACCTTTCTGGTCAAGTAGCATTCTCAGTGCTTCGGCTTTTCGGCTAACGAGACATTGAGATGTTTTTGGTTATGAATTGGCTGCTTAATATCAGCCGTATAGTGCTTCATCAGTGTCAGCAAATAGGCTTTTCCAGTTTCCTTCACGTTTGCCTATTTTCTAAGGCTCACGCAGGCGCAGTGAAGATCTGTCGAGCCCATCAAATTATTTTTCGATCCCTTATGTATAGGCGAGTTATTTGCCAGGGAACGTTCCAGATTATACGCTGCAGAATTAGGATAGGTAACGCGCGCACTAAGTACTTCTGCAAGATGACTTGACACGCGTTCTTCTATGCATTTGCATCGTTTCATTTTCGTTTGAAGTTTCCTCCAGGTGTTGGAATCCGGAACATCACAGGCATATTTGAAAAGGAGTAGCATTTTTTATACATCAGATTTCCGCTTTAAGAGTGCCATAATTCATATTCTTGTCAATGCACTGTATATCACGGCTGCACATAAGATCCTTCAAGAGGATTCGTAACCGAATATGGCTTGCGCGAACGTGATTTCGCCTTGAATACCGTAAGCTACATATAAGAATTGGATTCCTGTGAATGCAGTTCTGAAGGAGTGACAGGGATGCTAACGTATGTGTAATTCACGTTGCAGGGATACAATTTGTGTCGACGATTTCGTCTGGGGTATTACAAAAAAAACTTGCTAAGCCAGAGTGTTCCTGGGCTTGGGAGCCCTCCCACCTTAGGGTGATACTGGGCATCGCTCGGAACACCGTTTCGCGAATAAACATTTATCTCTCTCTCTCTCTCTCTCTCTCTCTAGCGAGTTATATAATCCTTGCCAGAATTTTACGACAAGGTCTGCCCGTATTTCCAGAGCGTAATTTCTCAAACACCATATCGATTGGATGTATTGCTAATACATCACATTGAATAATTCAAGAATGAGAAACACTCGCGCCAGGACTATGAAGATCTCCGTGAAAAAATTAGCTATAATATGGAGCGTGATACTCTCACAGGTAAGAGTTCACTAATTCATTTTAAAAAAACAATTTCTATTCTCCAATACTATTTCAGCATTCATAGCTTCGTCATTCCTTGAAGTATTAGCAGATATTACTTAGGCTTCGTAAAGCCATTAGGCCGTTTAGGTACGCAATTCGTCAATCGCAATTGTTCGTTTAATTTAAGTTTCTTATCAGCCACATGTTATGTAGGGATCCTGCGGCTGAAGAAGAGAAGAGGAAGATGAAGTCTGCAATGGCTGAAAACTGTGTCTATTAAACAGTAAACGTTCCTTTCTCCTGTTGGAACATTATATTTGGCGCAGTCGTCGACAGCAACCTGATGTGGATATTTCTACCTCGCTAGACGGGACGGTCGCCACATGGAAAGAGATGCAGATGCGAGGCAATCGCCGTCGATGAGAGCCATAGTAAAAGCATTAGACCAGCTAACTGATATACAGCGCCACTATATGGAGCAACAACAAGCAATTTTGAAGACAATAACAGCTAAGGAACTACGTCAAGATATAGTGAAACCAGATGTGTTCGATGGTAGTACTGCTGGCGCAGATGTGTGGCTGGAACTTTATCAGTCTGCCTGCAAACAGAATAGCTGGGTAAATGACTCAGATCGTATAACAAACATGCGATCATACCTGTCTGGGAACGCTAAGAAGTGGTATGACCTACGTGTCCTGCACCACCTTGAAGATTCGTGGGAAACGCGGAAAGAGTTTTTTGCAAGCCTTCCAAATGAACCCAGTACATTTATGGGATCAAGCTATCTGTTACAAGCAGGGAGATAGCAATTTGTTGGACTACTATTTTGAGAAGAGACGCTTACTGCAACTAGCGGATCACACGCTCCCCGACTCATGCATCGTGCCACTAGTTATACAAACAATGACAAAAGGGTGCCGGAGACAAGTACAGAATATGTAACCGTCAAATTCAGATGAGCTTCTTCACTGCTTAAAATACGTCTCATGTGAGACCTGGTCCGATGTGACTCCAATACATAAGGCGACACATAAATCGAGGCCACATGACGAATACGGCAACTGCACTACTAGCGTGGCATATTGCATACCAGGCGAATGTGAACTAGCCAACAGCATGACATGGAAATTTACTAGCAAGGAAAGCCCGATTCTGCAGAAGATGGCGTTTCTTATGAAATCAAACATTTTGTCCGTACCCATGACTGTAAATAATTGCAAGGTGTCAGCGATCGTGGACACTGGAGCATCAGTTAGTTTGATCAACGAGCAGCGAGTGGACAAAAGTCTCATTTTCACAGGAAGAGTTGTTAGAGTCCAAAGTTACGACGGAACATGTCGAGAGCTAGCAAAATGGACGGACGTAAAAGTGCATTTCAGAGGTCAAGAGCATATGTTGAAAAGTCTTGTCATTACAGGAGTTTGATTTCCTTTTGTCAAGGCCTGACATGAAGCTATTTAAAATGAATATTCTTTGGAATGACGCCATCGCCACCGAGCATTCTAACCTCGTACATACATCTCAAGACAGGAAAGTCACATGCTCGGAAGAAGTTGTGTCAACATTTCCTGAGCTTTTGTGTGTTGGGAACTATCCACCAGCAACTACAGTAATTGATGTACCTTTCGAGCTTCGAGATAAAAGTGTCGTGCGAAATAAACCATATGGACTAAGCCACGAAAAGAAAGCATGTCTTAAGCAAGAGCTCCAAGGAATGTTATATTCCGGCATTATCAGGCCATCAACCTCTACATTTGCTTCACCGATTACCATTGTGCCAAAAGAAGACGGGTCTTATCGGTTGTGTACGGACCATAGACTTGTTAACAAGCAAACTGACTTGTTCCCGTTCCCCATGCCCCGAATCGACGATATAATTGACGAGACGGGAGGATGCATGTGGTTCTCCAGAATTGATTTATGTAAGGGTTACTGGCAAGTACCACTGAAAGAAGAAACTAAGATGTTCACCGCTTTTGTCACGCCTTTCGACGTCTACGAGTACAACCGGCTTCCATTTGGGTGGAAAAATTCTGGCGCATGGTTCCAGAAAATGATGAACATGGTGCTCAAAGATTTTCTTGGAAAATTCTGCAACGTGTATGTTGACGATATACTGGTCTATTCAAGGTCAAGAGAAGACCACATTGCCCACCTGTCAATGGTTCTAGGAGCACTAAGTAAAGCACAACTTAAAATAAATGTTAAGAAGAGCGAATTTTTTTGTTGGACGGTTGTGTTCTTAGGCAGGTCCTTTGACGGAAAGACTAAAAGCACCAAGGAAGAGAGCATTCAGCGGATAAAAACAATAGTCAAGCCATTCGATTTGCACTCTCTTCGCGTCTTCTTGGGCCTTGCTGGACACTTCCGGGGGTTTATAAAGGATTATGCCACAAAGACTAAGTGTTTGACAGCCCTTACGCAAAAGGATACCCCATTCGTGTGGTCGGAAGATTGCGAGCGTTGCTACAACGAACTCGTCGAAAATATTTCGGCAGATCCTGTACTTACGCTGCCGGATTTCAACTTGCCGTTTGAGTTGTGCACAGATGGCCTCTCATTATGGTACTGGAGCCGTTCTTTATCAAAGAGACACCAATAAGCCCGTCGCACAAATGCTACAAGTGATTGGATATTTCTCCTATACCTTTACGAAGGCTCAAGTAAATTATTCTACCACAGAAAAAGAAGCCTTGGCAGTTGTTATGGCACTCAAATATTTTAGGAGCTACCTCGAGGGAAGAAACTTTATACTATACACAGATAACCAAGCATTGACTTATATATTGCAATTGACACAACCAAAAGGCCGGCTTGCCAGATTGGTCAGTGAGATTCAGCAGTACACGTTTGAAGTGGCCCATCGCCCAGGACAAAAGCACCAGGACGCAGACGCTCTATCAAGACTCCAGGTACCCAGGGACAATAATCTTGAAGAAGTTAACCTAGTGAAGTTGTGGGAAGGCCCCGAAGACCTCAAGATAGGAGATGGCAAGGTACTTGTGCCCGAAACGGCAGTACCTACAATACTGCGACTATACCATGACAGCCCTGAGTCTGGAGGTCACGATGGGTTCAAAAGAACGTACAGAAAATTAACCCAAAGATTTACTTGGAAGGGCATGAAGGACGACGTGGCTAAATATGTAAAGACATGCCACAACTGTCAAATTTGCAAAGCAAAGTTTAAGCCACGTGGAAACAAAATGGTAACTCCACAGTATTCTGACACACCATTTGAAATACTGCACCTTGATTTTGCAGAACTGAAAAAGAAGGGTGAGGGCGTCAAGAAGACCCAAGCTTTTCTAGTCGCAGTGGACGAATGCACGCGGTTTGTGGCTGCCAAAGCTGGAAGGGAGGATGCGAACTGCGTCATCTCTCTCCTAGAGAGGGACATGTTCTGCAACTTCAAGGTTATTGTTGCAGACAACGGACCGGCGTTCCGAAGCGAGAAACTTCAGCATTGGGCTACCGCAAGAGGTATTGAGGTGCGTTTTTCTGCACCATATCACCCGGAAGCGAACTCTCTAGCTGAGAGAATTATTCGAGATGTGAAGATGTTCATAGCCCCGTACCCCAACTTCAAAGGCGGGTGGAAGTGCGCGTTGGAAGCTGCTGTCAACCATCATAACCGGTCGCACACTGCTGCCTTAAGATGTAGCCCCTATTTCGCCGTTTTCAAGAAACCACCTTGGCTTCCTGCGGACAAAGAACTTTGTATATTTGAGACAATCACGCTGAAGGAAAAGCCTTTGGATGTGCAACAGAAAGTTAAATATAGGAAAACGATGAAAGCGAACTTTGACAAGGGTCACCAGTCAGCCATGCCCAAAATTGAACCTGGAGACATGGTACTGGTTCGAAAGGGTCTGGACCCAAAGTGTCCATTTGTAGGTCCTTACCTGGTCGTGAAAACAGCGAGGCAACAAGGAATTCTCAAGACTATATATTATCAAGGACCACGAAGCAAAGTTGAAGAGGCGTCGGTTGGGAATACACTGCTATACCATCCACGGAGGGATGAGAATAAAAGCCCGGGAGGATGTAGGGATCCTGCGGCTGAACAACGGACGGAGAAGAGAAGAGGAAGATGAAGTCTGCAATGGCTGAAAACTGTGTCTATTAAACAGTAAACGTTCCTTTCTCCTGTTGGAACTTTATATGTTACAATGAAGGAACCGAAAAAAGTTATGTCGAGAGAAAATTTTCGCACGCAGGGCTATGGAAAAGCAAAATGCATAAAATTCAAGTTCAGAAGGCATACAATTTATCCGAAGACACTATTAATTTTAATTTCACCAAGCGGACATCTCTAACACCTCCGCCCCTATTTAACGCGCAGAAGGTGAGTGTTCGTAGCTCTTCGTTGTGCACGTACTCTTGAACATTTTGTCGTGATTATTCATCGGAGATCTCCCATTCTTCTTACCATCAAAACAAATAGTCGTAATCATATGTCCCCAATCGATATCTGGCTGCCGCGGCTGGGGTTCGAACCCATGTCCTTGTGTTTAGCAGCCTGACATTATATGTGACAAGGCGGTCGCAGCTTGCAGCTCATGCACCCTTCAAGACTTCAACATCCTGCCGCCATCGTGTATCATATAGCTCATATTTTCCTCATTATCAGAAATTATTAGTCATAATATCAACATTGTTCATATATATATATATATATATATATATATATATATATATATATATATATATATATGTGAAAGGGTGAGATGCAGATGCAGATAAAAACAGATAAAACGAACCGCAGGTGACCTGCGCAAATCTAGGATTCATGAATGCTAGATTTCCACAGTTCGACTTCTGTTCTTTTTATCTGTTTTATCAACCTATCACCGTTTCCTGTGTGTGTATATAAGAGGTGATTGTTAGCAATCAACAGTTGCAAGTTTGAGCACATATGTGTCCGATCTTGTCGTTTGGTCCTGGAGTTTCAGCATAGCGCAGCTAAAGAACAATGCCATACCAACTAGCCCCATTCGAATCTTTATTGAATCCTTGTCATGTAAACACGGTAGCTGGCAGCAACGTCAAAGGAAAACGGACAGCAATTTCAACCTAAGTATTACAGATGGCGTTGATAATATACCCAGCTCTTAACGAGAATTGCTTGTTAAGCTGACGACGATTTTGCCAAAGATTTTGCATGTGTTACATGAACACTGTGGCTCAAAAAGCCTGAAACAATGATGTCAGAAACAACCATGTACCCATAAAGTAGGAACTATGGTAAACCGATTACATACCCGCACTTTCCTAACTACCACAAACTTTAAAAAATACACCAGAAAACTGCTGTGCTCAAGAAAGCTCATGAAATATGTCGGGAAATTTGTTTGCTCAGGAAATATGCTACGCCCACGAAATCTGTCGCTACGTTAAACGACAGCTGTTGGTTAGTAAAGTTTCCTGAATTTAATGACGTTGCCTTTTCCTTATGACTCGATTTATTGCGGTATCGTAGCAGTCAACCTCCTTCCCTTAAACTAGAAAAATATTGCCTTGCTATACCAAACATTTATGCAGTGCTTCAATTTAGGCACTTTCTTCTGGCCTTCCTAGCACTCATCATTTTCCTTTCAGGTGCATTTGGACAAAATCAACGCTCCAGGTAACAGTTCTGTTGATTGCTTTTTAGCCATAAACATTTTCAAACCGGTGTATTTCCAGATGTTTCTTCAATGACACGATGTACACTTTTCTCTTCAAAACGTGCACCAAGAGCTGTATTTATTTCTGAGCATGTTTAACAATGGGACCTGTTTGCGTACAGAAATGAGCGCATTTTGATAACAATAATCTTTTCTGGGATTAATTCACAGCCACTTAAACCAATCCTCGCATTCAATAGAAAGGCCGAGTTATGGCATCAAAAATACGTTATGTGACGTGTCGCTCAATGAAGTCATTGTTTTGCAGCCTTTATTATTGCGCTGGAGTTTTGGGTCAATGTTATGCTGGTAAGTAACGATGACAGGCAGTCCTGCCAGCAGAATATGATGTCAGTGCGTATAAAAGACCACCATAAAGCTTTATGTAGTTTCACCCGTCAGGTAGTTGATAAAATGCTTTAACAAACGATTGCGAGCTTTCATATTCAATCCATGGAACACAGCTAGTGCTCTTGGAAGATATATATATATATATATATATATATATATATATATATATATATATATATATATATATATATATATATATATATATATATATATCGCATGGTCGTATAGCTTCGTTCTCCATACATGTTCATCCTACGGTGTTTTTCTTCATCATCGGTCATACGGAGTCGTATTTTCATTGTGCCGTGGCTGTCGCCTCTTCGTCGTGTCGTCTGGGCGCAATGACTAATGCGTCGTCACACGTAGTTTATGTGCTGGGTGTCGCACAATGCATATAACATCCTACCCTTTCCCAGCGGAAACTGGTACAATTCTCAATGACCGTTTTTCTTAGGATGTGGATTGGCACCGCCGCAGGGTCGAATCTACAATGGCAGAATGATTCACCGACGTTTCGTACCGTGGATAGTAAGGCCTTTATTCTACTCTTTTTTCTACTCTTCAAATATGCCGTGAACGGAAGCTTTAGCAGTATTTTTTTTTTGTATGTACACGTGGGTGTTAAGGACATGTCACCATTTTGCATTCCATTATGTATTTGTATTTCAATGTTAATACTCCCCCTACACTAATGCCCCGCGTGAGTGCTCTAGGTATTTTGAATAAATATATAAATAAATAAACGTTTGCGATGCACTTAAACTCAGTGTGTGATCTGCTGAAACCTCATATGTTGAAAACTAATGATATACCCAGCATTATGACAGGCTGAACATTTTTGTTACTGACAAGTATAGCGTAAAACGTTTCTTTGAAGGAGGGCCTAGGATCACAGCACATGGCGATGCGAGAGCAACATTTTCTGTTTAAATTGTCTAAGATACACACATTCTAGATACTCTTAGATACAGAGCTAAACCAATGCTCAGTGCAATGCATATGTGACTATCATTTTCTGCAGGTGCACCTTACTTCCGATATTTTTGCGGCGAGCCACGGAAACATGAAATTTCACGGAGCGGGGAGTCTAATAAGCAAGCATTACGTTCTAACCGCAGCACAACTCGTCCAATACAAGTAAGCAGTCGTTTCTACAGGGAATCATGTTATGACTCTCTTTAACAATAATGAGCGCACGATATCTGGTGAAGAGCTGTAAAGAAACCACCGCAGAAAGACGGTGATAGTTGAAGCAATTATGTGGTTCTGGACGTATTACTATTCAAATGTTTTCGAGTAAATTTTTAAGTCAGCGCTATAATGTCTTTTTCCTACGTGGTGTTTGTGCGAGGGATTCTTTCAAAATTGGATAGTTCTAATTTGCTTCGCAATAACATTAGTACAACATGCACAAAAAGACACCCTACCTTACAGTAATTCTTCCGACAGCCAAAATTCAAGAATAGGTAGTAGAGCAAAAACGAAATAACATTGAAAAAGAATTGAAACGACCACATCTCTTGTCTGATCTCATGTATGCTATTTTGATAGAAAATTGAACGTAACTCTTGTGCACCAGCCATCCAGTTAATTGGGAGTAGATCCCACCACTCACGTTTACTCCTCAGGAAATTCCGTAACACGTAAATGCTTAGAACTGTGCGGAAAAAGTAAAATTTTGTATTATTGTAAAAGTTTATTGGTGAAGAATTAAACAATCGGCCTCGAAAATTGCCTCAAGAAATCTAATTACATGCTCCCACGTGCCGATATTTACTCACGCTTCTGCGGCGTTTCCCACTTTCAAAGCCACAGAAAAGCGCACGTTGTCCAGGTGAGAATCAACGCAACCCATGTCAAGGACACACCTCCCGTTAATGCGGAGGAAGTAATTCCACATCCTCGTTATAACGAAATCACCGCCCAGAACGACATAGCGCTCGTGAAGGTACGTAGTGTTGAACAATGCCGAAAGTGGCAACCTCTATTAACCTAGCCTGCGGATGTGCTCATACAGTTATTATTTTCAGGGCGTTGACGCAGTGTGCACGCTATTAGGGGTGAAGCACCTTTGGACCTAGCCTTGTACCCCCCGCGTCTAGCGTAGCTCTGGTTTACACACTCGCTCCCGGCGCGTGCTCTTGGTTTAAATGGAGATCGCTAGGGCGCCGCGGCAGCAGCACTCGAACCCGGCGCTTGCTCTGGTTTGAATGGAGACCGCTAGGGGTGTGTTATGCTCTCAGATGCATTTCATATGTCCATAAACATCTAAAAACAACCAGGGGGACATGCCTCGTCTTCGCTAACTTCATATTACATCCTATTCAAGAACCTGTGGCTCTTCATTTCACCGATCACAAGGCGGTCCTAATGAAGGGGAAACGAAGTCCGCACCTCAACACCATATACGCCTTATGGCATCAATAAAACAACATTGTGGATAGTTATTGTACACACGTGTTGGTCACGCATTTGCATGCTCGAGTGGGCAATGTGCGGGAGATTCACGGTTACCCGAATGATCCCCTGTCCTTCGCCCACTCATCATGATTCACTTCGCGGATATGCGTGAATTTTTTGCATGGCCTTTAACGTCGGAAATCTTTCGAAGTATAATTACCATGCTTCAGAGTGTAATGCGCCCAGAGTTGGTTCTTGTTAGCCAAGTCGTCCCAACGGCATTGCCATATCAACTATTTAAGCGATCAAACAAGTGCAAACTGTCGTCAGTTGTCACGTTTACCTAATGTCTGGAACTACGGTGAGCAGTTTCTGCCATGAAGAAATAGTACTGTATTCAGCATATAACAAACATTTCGAAGGGACAAGATCATTAAGTAGGTCATTCATAAATATCAAGAATATTAATGAAGTAAACATGGAGCCCTGATGAAAGCAACAGCTAATTAATTTAGCAGGAAATAACTGGCCACCAATACACACTACTTAAGGTACTTTGTACAAATAGATAGAAATAGGGGATAAAGGCGGGTCAGTAATACCGAAAGGCTCGAGCTAACGAAGAACAATGGAATGAACTAGAGCGTCAAATGCTTTTCTTAGATCACTAAATATGGCCCCTCCAACTAGGGCTTTCTGAATAAACTTCTGAATGTTATCACTGAAATGAATAATTTTAATACGGTCGATTAGCCACGCGTTAATCCAAACTAATAGACAAACAAGGTTAATCTTTTTGAGATCGTGCGTGAGACGACTGTAAATAAGTCCTTCCATCAGTTTACGAAGCATTGGCATAATACAAATTAAGCGGTTGTTGTTAATGTTGTCAAGAGAACTTTTCTCTGAATGTCGAGACTTTTTGTACATTTTTAAGCAAATCAGGAAATATGCCTACTTTTGAAATGTTGCTAAAGATATCCGCAAAAAGCTACGTCTGGCATCATTGGTTTTAAGAAAGCTGTATAAAATACAGGGCAAGTGCAGTAACTTGAACAAAAGAAATTACTTTTAAAACTTCCTCTGAAGAAACTTTACGAAGGAGAAATGCCGGAAGGCTACGTGGCAGACGCCGCAAAAAAACAGGCAATGTCAGAGTCTGTAAAGTGGCAAAATGAGTATTTAAGTATTAAGTATTGAGTATTTAAGTATTTTAAAATATTTAATATGTCACCTTCGTTATTGCATTCTACACTGTTAGTTGTACATTATTTTTAATACCTGTGTCAGATTTATTTTAATAAATTGTTTAATAAGTTCACAATCCCGCCTGGCATTCGTTTCGGTCAATTTTTTAATAATCCCGTTTTCCATGGTTATGTACACCTATATTTCGCCTCTAACTCCTAAATTTCGTTCGTAAGGCTATCTTGAAAGGCTGCACTTTCACTTGTGGGTGAATATTATTCTTTTTCTTTACCGAGTGCAGCAATGAACGTAATTGAATTATTTTGGGAGACGGAAATCTATGTTAAAATGACACCGTTGTTGTGCATTCCCTAATGCAGTTCGTTAATACTGATGAAAACCATCGAATAAGCCCTCTGAGGATAAAAGCTGTAGAAATACGTCCCTTACACCTTTGTGCAAATAACATTTTATTCAAATGACCTTTAGAATGTTAGCGATAGTGCCTACACTCTCCTACGCCCACATGCAAGACTAAAGGATAGTTTTCAATAATGGGGTATTACACTAGCTGTATCAAGCTACAGTGGCGATGAAAATATATGATCTATCCAAGTGCAACAACGAAAAGGTGGACGTATTGCTGGAACATGGATTAAAGAAGAAAAACCGTAACTGTATCAATAATTGATATAATAAGAAAATGACTGGCAGTGGCGATTAAGTATGTGTATGCCAATGCTACTCCAAATGACGATATTCTTGTTTTCATTAGTTGAGATGGTATGAATTTCTTCGTGCTTTGAACAGAAGTCCAAGTGCGATGATGACGCGGGACGATATACGGATGATTGTATTTCGGTTCGCAGAACACTAAAATAATTCACGCAAGAATGTATTCGACACGAGCTTCACACATTTCTCATCCTTTGAAAAATTCTGCGTGCTGCGCAGATAGAGTGACATTTGCGAGATTTATTACTTTTGTTTGCTTGCAGCTTCCACATCCTGTCCGATTTGACAAATTTGTAAAACCAGTCTGTTTACCCACGCATCGGCTTCGTGTGAACAACAGGAAGGCATTCACTGCCGGCTGGGGAATCAGTTCAGATGGTGAGTTTCCCGATAAATGGGTACTGTGAATCTCAAACTCGCAACGGACAACGCGTCCTATCACGCTGCAATAAGTTCAGAAACGTCATATTATTGAAACAGGTAAACGCATCACATTGCTAGAAGCAGCTTTTCTTAATCGCTGGAGAAAGTGTGTTGTCCCTAAATCAACATTTGATAGTCACTGTTGCTCCAAATATTTTTATAATCTCAGACGTTGTCTGGTTGGTTTGTGACGTCTAACTTGCCAAAGGGACTCGTACTATAGGACACGCCTTAGTGGAGGTGTACGGGTTAATTTCAACCACCTGGCGTTCTGTAACGTGCGCTAACGTCCCACATACCAGTATCATTACAGTAGTACATTACAGTAGCAGTCCATCACAATGCTACAGCAGCGGGCGACCGCAGCAACATTAGCCAGCAGTTATCAAATGACCGGCGCGCGGACCATGGCGAAGTGAACGGCCGGAGCTCTAGGCATCGTCTTCCCAATGTGGCAGCATTTATGACGGCCGCAGGAACGGCAAGGAAGAGCGGTTGTCGCTGTTAAGCTATAGGTTGGCCGTACTAGAGCTGGCTGCATGACTCCAGTCACGGTTGAGAGCGGTGCGGTACGGTAGCGCAAGAGCGCAGTCACGTCGTTTTAGTTCATATTCCGCGAGCATTCTTTAAACGCCAAAATAAATTACCATGCGGCACGTACAGTGCTTGGCGATGGAAACGCGATACCAGAGCGCGTGGCTGCGGGTGATAGTGGCGATTGTGAGGGCGAGAGCGCTCGTGACACATGGTGAATGCATCCGGTAAACAGTCGTTTGTTCAGTATGTGGTTCATGGCGGATCCGGTGGAGTGCTAGAATCCGTCGTAACACACTGCAAACCGTTTCACACCCTTATAGGTGTGTTTGCGATAAAACACCTATCGTACACCCTTTTTTCTGTCAATATTATCCGAAAGGGTGTAATGTCTTCTTTGCACACCCTTCGCACACCCTTTTTTCATTTTTGGGTGTACAATGGGTGTATGTTCTGTTAAACACCCATGGGTGTTCTTTGGATTTTACACCTATGGGTCAATTCACGCAGTGAATTGAACCATAGGTGTAAACAGGTATCGCTGTACTGCTGAATGCAATTAACTGAGACACTGAACACCACGGGCAACGCCTCCTGAAACCACGGGTCACCACTCTGTTCGACAGAGCGTCTTGGCACAGGATACTGTTTCACGAGGCACCTGAGTGTGAAGCTACCTGCTCGTGAATCAGTAATGGTTCACCTTGGTCTGCTAAGCTTGCCACTCAATTTTCATTCTTTTAGTTGTGCATCACAAGTCTGCTGTAATTGCAAAGACGCATGTATTTTGCCTACTTTATTAGGCAAGTGGTAGTGAAAATAAAATATAGCACTGTCGTGCCTGAGGTTCTAAATGCAGTGAGTCAACCGATGTTACTTATTTTGAGCTCACATATATTTAAGCCTTTACATCCCGATTTATTTTGGATAAATCGTTTCCAAAATAATTTCATTTATTGCTTGATTGGATTGACACGTTGAATTAATGCCCTAAATACATTCGGAATAATATATGTATTTGTTTAGCATTCATAAGCATTTGTTCAGTTTAGAGACAGTTGGCTTCACTGCACTGTGATCATCGCAAACACCTCTCCTAACGCTTAATCTATAGCATACATATACAGTGAAATCTCGTTGACACGATTCTGCATAATACGTTTTTCAGCCTAATACGTTCTCGTTTTTATTTCCTGCCAACATCCCTTGAAAATAATGCATTTTCATGCGTTTAATACCATAACAGTTTTGCCAAAACTGGATAATACGACCGCGAAAGTGGATCTTGACCGATATATCGAGAAATCCTGCGTTTATTCTTCGCTATGACAGCTCGCACCGCGTTCCAACCACCCACGATCTGCGCGTAGCAGAGCCGCTGAGACCACAGCAGCATCAGTTTAGCGGCGAAAAGATCTCTGCTAGGCGATCTTTTCTTTGAGATTATATATATACATATATATTGCCGCTTTGTGAGGGCCTCCCCTCCAGTGAAGGGAGACTTTAAGCCCTGCTTGTAGTCAAGCAGCCCTTACTGTGTCGTCGCAATGCTTACTGCGATTCCAAAGCATAACAAAACATAACACTGCCGCAGAAAGAAAGCTGCGCCCACGCGACCCAACAACGGCCGGGGCGCTACCTCCTCGGCCGGCGCAGCCGCCGCGCGTGCGCAGCGCGCGGAACAGCTCTATCACTACGTGACTTATGCAACGCGCTCAGACACGCCGCCGGACTCCGTTTTCTGCGTGTGTAGTGCATCGCCTCCCGATCGGTCGAGTTTTGCAATCGGTGTGTTTCGGTTGTTTCAAGTGTGCCTGCGCTGTGTGCTCGTCCTTTACCTTCTGCCAGTGCTGATTATTACGAAGATGCACTATACTCAAAGGGAGACCTGCAGCTTCATATCGTGGAGCACCCGAACTGAAACGGTATGTACCACTATCACGTTGCTACGGCCAGCGCTTTGTTAACTCCGAGAGTGCGATCTAATGCCGTTAACTAAGCTTTTCTTAACTGGTTGACGATCGGTGAGCATTTGTTAACGTAGCGAGCAAATGTGAGTGTATTGTTTCATCGGGATGAAGGCAAAGTTGTGTGACATTAGGCGCGGGCAAGCTTTGCTTTGTTTGAAGTTGAAAGCAGTGTGCGCATGCGCGGCTGTGATTCGGAAGGGGATTTGAACGCAGTTGTGGCGGTGCCCTTGGTGCCCTCCTGTCGGCGGTGGTGTTGGAAGGGGCCCCCGCTCTCGATGAACCACTATTTTGATTTAAGAATAGTTGGGTTGTGACGGCGCCTGTTACCTCTAAGCGTCAAGCGTATCTAAGGCGCGTATGCTTCGGCCTGTTGGTAATTCAAGTGCATTTTTTTTTCGCACAAGAAAAAAAAACAGGACAGAAAACAACGACGTGGTGTCCGCGTCGTTCTTTTCCGTCCGTGTTCGTTTTATGCGCTAAAACTACCGTGATGCTCGGGTTGATGCGTGTGGCTCATTTTAACGCAGCATGTTGCTTCGTTTTAGGTACGCCGCGCGAAGCTCGCCTAAGTGCTAATACATTCCGTTTCGTTAAATTCGTACCGACGTTTTAATTCATCCGTAACATAGGTTTGCGGATAATGCCGGCACCCGTGCACGGGGAGCCATTCGTTAAACTTGACTTGTGTTCGAATGAATTTTTCATGTCTATGTGTGGCCGAATCGCCTTAACTACCTGAACTGTGCTAGCGCTAGTTCGAGCATCAGTGTGCACTTAGACGTGCGCAGGGTTCCCCATAAGGGGTAGGGAAGTACGAAGGTTGATCGCTTCCCCCCTCCCCCCGCCTTACTAAAGAGTCAAAGTATGGGGGCAGACTTTGCGCCCCCCCCCCATGTCTGAATTCACTAGGAGGGGGAGGGGTGCACCCCCCCCCCTTCGTGCGTACGCCTGAGTGCCCGCGTTCGAGCACAATTTATTTTATTCTATTTGTTTCCATTATGTCTAGCTTTCATTATTTTGTTGTGGTTATTAAGAGTTATATGCGCCTCGCCTCGCTTTGGCGTTGTAACTTCGCTACTTTTACGTGTACAAACATTAAAAAACGCAGTTTGTACGACCACCTCCAATGATATTATTTGGTAAAAGACAAGCCTAGTGATTTATAAGATATTTTAAATTCTCCAATCATCTTCAAGGCTGCAAGTTGCAGCCTTGAAGAGAAGTCCTTGTGCATAGTTTTGTTTTATATGCTTTTTATCGATGTGCAGGAATCCTTCATGCCACTAAAGAATGCTCCTTTTTCTTTAAAAATGCGGATGATATTTGTCAAATAGTACTTCCTCTTTCCCAAACAAGCTAATTGCACGTAGAAAAGCTGTTAATTCTCTCCAGTTCCATATGGGGCATGTTATGAGCTTCATATTTGGATGATACTATCGTGAGCAATATGAGCTCGAACACGCAAGCGCGTGGCGAACAGCCTTGAACCTTACGTCGGCTGATTCGCAGCGGTGGCTGTCGGAAACAAAGCGGAAAGGGCGCCGCGCTTCCACTAGCTGTTGACCCTCCCGCTTCGATATTGTTGATGCGAAACAGCATATTATGGCATCTTCGGCTGAGCCGCACTGGCACCGTGGCGGTGGAAGGGAAGTTACGTCAAACACCGCCCGAGTTTCAGGCCCCGCTACGGCCCAGACGAACGTGTGAGCCAGGGAACTCGAATCTGCGACAGCAGCGCCGTCTGCGAGACGCGCACAGCAGTCGAAATTCAGCAGACGACATTTTGCAACGGTGGATTTGCACTGGAATTGAGAGCGCGAACGACAGAAAACCAGACGATTAGAGACGCTTGCGAGACGCTGTGCGTCCAGCGTGAACTCGCCTGCTCTACACGCGCTTTTGCTGCGTCAGTTTTGCACAAACTCGACGAAGGTTGGTAGTTTCTGCATCGTCATTGCTCTCCGGTGAAATCCCGACAGCAAAAGTAGCCTTGTGTGAGCACGGCCGGACGATTTACAGCGCACGCATGTTTTACCTCCAGTCAGGCCGTGTTCTGCTGCAGCGCCAGCTGTAAATTGCGCCTGCATTGATGGAACGTCGCAGCGTCGTCTGCCAGCGCGCGCTGAACGACGGGATTGCACCACGCTCCACCGTCGATCTCCACGGTGGCGCGGTGGCGTGCACTCGTGTCGTGGCCGGCCCAGCCGAACATGCGGCACCGCACGCGTGGTGCCCAGACGAACGTACGGCACCGCACGAGTGCGCAGAATACGCCACGAGTGCCGCCAGCCGAAGATGCCATAGGTAGCTGCTGAGATATCGGCTGTGACGTAGCCTGCCACGATGCGCAGGCCATGCTTGCGCATCGGTATCTCGGTGGTGTCGGCTGAGGATCTTGCTGCGCCTCATTTATTTATTTTGTTATTATTGCTAGCGGTCATTGGCACGCAATCAGCCGACATCTCGCAGCAACGCTAGCGAGGCGGGAGTACCAACAGTCAGCGGAACAGCGCCCCCCCCCCCTCTCCCCTCCAGTTTCGGCAGCGCCATCCACGTATCACCCTATCTCAGTTTTAAGGCTATTTTCCACGTGCTCGCATGTTCTAGCTCATATTACTCACGATAGTACACGGTACAGAAACTGTTCTTTACTGAAACAAATAATTGAAGTCTGCGTAGCGCTTTCCAGGCAATGATCTTTTTTATTTTTTATCATGCAGGGAGAGAGCATTCCAATAACACCTTGCATTGTGTACGATGGCCCCGATCTTCCCTATGCAAGCAAGCTTTTCCTCCATGTGGACAAAGAACTGCTCTTCAGTGTGTCCAATGCCGAAGAATGAGTAGCTGCACTCATGGCAGCACATTGGCTGTTAAATATCGACTGCCATCACAAGGCGTTCAACGTTCTCGTCGCTATTGAATGGCTCTTTCTTGCCCAGTGGATAATGACTCCGAGGACACAAGTAGTAAAGCTCCTGAACATTTTCAAGAAAGCCTAGAAAATAGGCCTTAGCTTCTGCTTAAAGTATGTCGCCACCTGTGATTAACTCGAGCTTAAGCCATAAAGTTATATTTTCATATGGTAACGAGTAGTTATTTGTTTTACATTATACAGAAACGAATACTATGGCGGTACTAGTATTTCATTTCAATTTCTTGCTCATTTTCTTGTGACATTTTAATACAAGCCAAATTGTCTCTGCCGATTCCAACATGTTCTCGCAGGTCATTCCACTTTGTGGTTATTGGCTTAGTTTTTATATTCAAAGGACTTTGTGACTTTTTTGCAGTAGTTTTAATAATTGAGATCTTTTGCTATTGAAACTTTAGCTTAACAAAACTGCCAGTACTTGTCAGTGAAATCAGTGCATCGAATATTGTTTTAAAATTTATTTTTGAGCTATATGACAAGCTTTAAATTTTGTCAATATTTTTTAAAAGAAATAAATACTCCTTTTGTTCAATTACCAATAATTCTGTTGTCTTTGCTTGGAAAGGGATAATCTTTAAATTTCTCTGAACATGCCTGTGTAAAATTTGATTCTACTGTTATGTAGGTAAAGCTTCTGCAGTGCTGTCGTGGTCATAATGTCCCACTCCCATGCATTTCCTGCATATTACCGCATTCAGCATGCGCTGCAACGTGCGCGTCATGGCCCGATTGCTCACTTTTTTGTGTTGGAGCCACAATCCATTGCTTTTGAGAAAGTGGGAAATATTTCATATTTCCAGCAATGTGCACAGTTTTCTACTTCACTCATGTACTTTCCCAGAAAAGAGATAATATGGAGGCCTGCTGTGGAAAACGACATTCTGAGCCCTTATAATGTTGTGTGAGTTGTCACGGAGCATTGATACCCTGCTCGTGTATCAGCTACAGCTGTGTGATGGCAATGTTTACCCTACTAAGAAAGTCGACAACAGGCGCAATGGTGTGGGCACTGCTGGAATTTTGAAACTTCGTCAATCCACTTTCTCATCAAGGGATTGCGCATTTCTGAACTATCTCCTTAACAGGAGAACGACCAGACCGTACCTTGTGTGTTCCAGTTGATTTCGAACACATACACTGATGTTATGCAGCCAATTTAAGACGATGGCACCTTATTTTATCAACTGCATAAGTGCAGGTATAAGAAGTGGCACCAATATTTCCCTTCTTGGGAAGGGCAGCTACAGCGGGAAAATTCATTCTGGGGTGCGCCCAAAGGGACCAGGTGTCTGTAGTGCCCCAAGGGGGCTGACAGGGAAGAAGGTTCATTTGTGCTTCTCCCTGTAACTGCTACCTTTTTGAGGGCGGTTTCATCTATTACACCCCACTCGCACGGGTGTAGCTTGTTCTAAGACCCATACTGCACTATACGGCTGTGTTACAATGAAGCATGTTAAATTGAATTCCTCATTATGAAGTGGAAATAACGCCCTTGCTTCATATTTTGACACAAACGCCTTGGTCATTTGTGCTCCATGTCATTTGTGCTCCTTGTTTGGCGGCATACGTGATGCCGCTCCGCACACTCGAGAAAGGTCATTGAATACCGTAGAATTTGTCTCGGATGTACGAGCTCTGTGTTTTTTAAAGCTTGACTTTATTTTGTACTATTGGATAACTGTGTGAACATCTTGCAATATGTGTCCACACATTTTAGGTAATGACTTTGTATTCAGTCACGATTGCACTGTATATGTAAGGGCCATATATGCCGTGCTTCATATGCACCATAAAATCAGTGCTGCTGCCAGCATTTTCCTTCTGTGGCAGGAGCCACTATATAACAGGTCATGCGCCCTTGAAAGGACTAGCTAAAGGGTAAGCTTTCTAGCGTTTCAATGGGAGCCAACTGGGAGGGGGGAACCACTCGAATTATGGAAATTTTTGCCTGGGTGTTTGGGTGTAATTGTGCATAGACACCCTAACGCCCTTTTTCTCGTTTGGGTGTAATGTGCTTTTACACCCTACACCCTTTTTTACATTTGGGTGTAATATGCTTTCACACCCCACCACACCCATTGGGTGAAAGTTTGACATTACACCCATTGTATAGGTGTAATCCTGCTTGGTACACCTATTTTTTGGGGTGTAGGGGTGTGAGTTATAGACACCAAGTTACACCCATACGGGTGTAAAGTGGTTTACAGTGCACCCACCCGCCAGCTCCAGCCGTCGCGGGCGGCGCGGCACGTGAGCGCGTTGTTTTGAAGCCATGGCAAGCAGTGCTCCTCCAGTGCCACAAAGAACTACAGACTTAATTAACAGGTGTATACGGTGTACGTGTCACGAACGCTGGCGTCTTCCCCGTCACCATCGCCGCCAGCAGCCACGCGCTCTCAGATTCGCGTTTTATTCACCGAGCACTGTACGTTGCCACGAAAAATTGGATCGGTCGTTTCGGAATTCCCTCGTCTATGTAAGGAAACACACGTGTCCCGAAAGTGGATATAAAGATGTCGCATGATTGATTTTTGTTAATTAACCAATTAGGAGCTACTAAAATACCCCAACGAGCGCCACATGATGGAAAAACTATATGTTGTTGGCTTCATAAAAATATGCGTTTAACCACTTTTTTTTAAATATTTGGTTATACTTACGTGAAACACCCTGCATTATCGCCTCGACTAAACGTTTTCGCAAAGATGAATCGAGAGCTCAGCCCGATTTCGGAACGACCATGTGTGCGCGCAACCCACGCGTCTAGAGCCGCAGTTTCACTACTTTGTTTTCTTGTTGTCCTTTTTTCTCTTTGCGATTCCTGTTGACGCCAACTACGCCGGATTTTTTAAAATCACGAGACATGTAAGGCTTTCTCTGCAATAACGTATCCTCTTAACGGCGATTACACGTACGAGCTGGGCAGGGGCGTAGGCAGCCACTTTAAGTCTGTAGCACTTCAGTGGCCCGGCTTGTTGTCCATTCACTGTCCCAACATCGCATGCTCACGCAGTGGTCAATACAGGCCTAAAATAAGGCTTACAATTCTCAAAAACAGTTCGAAATAAACAAACAAGGTCCTCAATAACGAAAACTACAGAAATAAGGAATAAATAATTGCAATACTTTGCGTAAAACCACAAAAAAACGCTTCTGAAACATCCGGATAATACCCACTACACGCAAGAGGGGACGCCACTGCCTCAGCAAGCGCGGCATTTCCAAGGGATTCGCTGGATTGTTCATGCTGCGCAATTCCTCAGGTTCCACAGTTGTGGAGCTGCATTAAGTGTAGGATTTTAGAACTACGCGACGACATACACAATAAATACAATAGTGAAGAATATAGCGCGGGATTTAGAACTATTTTTTTCGGGGGGGGGGGGGGTTAATTATCCTTTGTATATCTTCCTGCGTGCGTCTGTGTGTGTGTGCTTGTATATGTACCCAAGCAAAGCTGAAACATTTGGCGGGGTGTAGGGTTTAGAGCCCCCCCCCCCCACCTAACCCCCTTCCTATGCCAATGGAGGCTTTAGGTTTTAGGGGGCTTAACATATATAAGCATCGTGCAGGGGACCTCAACGTGGGTAGTGTTATCTCACCTACTGCGCTTGTCTTTCAATTACTGCACACTTGCAGTAATGCACGCATTACTTGCTACCTTCGACTGTTCTTTAATTTTCATGCCTTCTCGACCGCAGCGGGTAGACAAACTGGATGGCTCTCTATGGTGACGCTGGAGATTTTGCCCTTTCGGCTTTGTCCACGGAAATTTGATACTGCAAGCCAGAAGGGCTACTTCACCAAAGCGGACATACTGTGCACGAAATCGCACGGGAAAAACACGTGCAGGGTGAGCATTATCACACCCGACTTGCCAGAATTATCTTAAACCCCCGCTGAAGTGTTTGAAACAATATTAATGAGAGTGCACACTTCTTTCCTTCAAAGTGTTTGAAGTGCCATCTGCGATAATAAGCGAATATTACTGGATGGAGCATTCATGCGAATTCCTCTCGAGTGGAACGGCTATTGATGTTGGCTGATGTTGGTCACATTAGTTTTGACCTTCTATAGGGGTGGGCAGTTCTGCTTGAACTCACTATGCTGTGCCTTCTGGCACTGGGGTTGCATATAGAAAAATCCAGCGTGCAGTGCCTGTAAGAGTGATTAGAGTGCCGCTAGTAAGGATGTATGCCTTGCAATATGAAGGCAAATGCACTAGGTGAGGCCGACGGTAAACTGTCAGCATTGTGAAATCGCGCCAGGCGTCTCAAGGTTCTTGGCATGCACTAAGCAAACCGTTAGTACTGTGGCAAACGCGCAAAGCGTCCGAACAAACTTGCTTGCTCGCGAGACCTTAAAGAAGCTCCTTTCCGCCTTAGGGAACGTGATGCAGATGTGGCTACCATCCTGTTCGAGTCAGCCTGATTCAGGGAGTAGCATAAAGTCGGGAAATATACGATGCTACACAGCGCCAGCCTCAATACGATAATTCGTCTTCGATCACTTCCGCCACTACCTTTAAAGTTAGCATGCTAGCGTATTAGTTAGCTCAATTCACAGAGTGACCACCCGGAAAAAGTGTTGGTCCCGCCTTCGCATACAAGACAAGGGCGAAGTTTTGTTGTATTAAGAGGCTCCTGTTTTTATTACTAATATCTTGCAGTTATAGCACAGTGCTAAAAAGATGTCTGGATAGCATTTTTCTATGTAGTATCCTTTCCTTCAACCGGCGGAACTCCTCGTAGCCGATTTTCAAAAGTATTTTGCGCGCTCAGAGAAAGCAGGTCTTGTCATTCGAATCCATATCGTGCCTTCTAGCACAATGACAGGTCATTTCTGTGGAAATATGCAAAATGGTGGAAAATTGATGAAACAGAAAATTGGTATCCACCCGTCTGCAGCAAAAAGCTACAAGGAAATTCACATGTATCTCACTGAAATTAACTATTCCTAACTTGCGCTATTGATTGTTCGAACAATCGCTTTATGACGCGGGTATCTATATGTCAATTAGATCATGATTACAGCATCAGGTTTCTTTCCTCCTCTAAAAGAATGTATATTTTTTTCTTATTCGTTGCATATCCTCCTTATTCAAGGGTGACGCTGGTGTTCCTTTGGTCATATGGAACAAACGCCACCACAGGTTCCTGGAAGTCGGCATTCTCGCTTTCGGCCTCTCTGACAGATGCGAGAATGCGACGGGACCTGACATCTTCACACGAGTATCCACATTTGTGCCCTGGATTCGAAAGGTAATCGCAGGGCACAGGACACATCGGAACTATAAGGCAACATCGAGTGACGAGAGTGAAAATTCAATGTATTATTAAATAGGATTCTGCCCCGCTTCGATTCACTTGAAGCATAAATAAAAAGCTGCATAGGGTACAATATGTTTACTGTAACACGAAACGACGTGTGTTCAATGACTTTCTAAACAAACTGTCTTTATGACACGGAGCGTGTTAGACAAGGATAAATAAGATGAGATATTGATAGAATGCCCAATCTCTTGATTTGAGCTTCAGTAGAAAATGTAGTCATGCTGCCAGGGCAATGTGATGAATTCAAATAGCAACAAATTGAAATCTTATACGAAGGTCATCATATTCTTCATAATATTATTATTTTTGGGTATGGGGTACGATGATATATTCAAATCTTGAAAGACCTAATATCCTGCAGAAAAAGTTTGTACGAGCACTTTTTAATGTAAGATGAATTCCCATACTTCGGATTTATTTTTGAAAGGAAATATAATCGGCATGTTTGACCTCTTGAATAATAAGTAAAATCTGGCAATCAAGCGAGCGGAAAAAGAAAATTTAAAAATTTTTCATGACTTATCTAATCTCGCTAAAAGCACACATTCATACGGCGTTCGTTACACAGGACTGTGGAAGGTCGTAATTGCGTGGGAAACTATTCCCATGGAGAGAATATCATACACACTACCAACCAATTAAAATTCATTTCATAAATTAGACTTCAAATTGCGCGTACCTCCTGCACGTACACGGGCCTCAAGCCTGTCGAATCCGCTTTAGCCCATTCTTAGTCTTCGGTGAATTTTTTTTTTCGTTATTAGGCGCTCCTGTTAGTAGTTGTCCTTGGTGTACGCATTCTTGTATACACTGCAATGTATGGTTTGCAGTCGTGAAGTCTTTCTCATTCCCCAGGCTATTCATCATTATCTTTTTCTTCATCATATTCGTTTTATTTATTTATTTGTATATTCTGCAGGCCAATTTGGCCCAAGTGGGAGGGGCAGTACACAAAAAGAAATACAAGGATATTTTTATACCGTATTTATTCGCACGTAAGCGAAATTTGGTAGACATTGCTTAATCTGGAAGTGTATCCCACTCCCCTGTAGTTCCAGTCCCCTATGATTGTGAGGGACGCCATTGTGAAGGGCTCCGGGAATTTCGACCACCCGTGGTTCTTTAACGCGCACCTAAATCAAAGTACACGGGCCTCAATCCTGGCGAATGCTTTTTAGGCCTAGTTCAATAAGTTCTCGGTTTCACTCCTCAATCAATTTTTTTGCAAATCGTTCCTATCGTTACTGAGGAATGCTATGTCATCTGGAAATCGTAAGTCGCTGAGACATAATCCGTTAGCCTTGATTCCTGTATATTCCAAGTCTAGCTGTTTAAATACTTCCCCTAAGCATGCAGTGAACAGCATTGGGGATATTGCATCTCCTTGTCTGACTCCTTCTTTATTCGTAATTTTATCGCTCTCTTTCTTGACAAGTAAGGTACCTGTCAAGTTTATTGCAATAGCAATTATATGGACACTCTCGACTGGTTTTTGCCGTCGCCGTCATGTCCCGCATGAAGTTCAAATTGATAACATCCTCCCGCGCATCGTATGTTAAACCACGGGTAAAAGCGAGCGAGCGGGGGCGACGAACGTGGCTCAAGCAGCGATCAAACGAGCCGGCCCATCTCCGTCGCTCGGAGGGCGCATGCGATAACATCACCCGCCCAGGAGGCCTGCCGTCGAAGCAGAGAGGAAACCCTGCCCGTCCTGAACGAGCATGAAAAGACAGGAGGGAGGGGATGTCGCTGGAGCAGAAACTTTGAACTTTGAGTCTAAGGGCGCGGTCGCGACCACTGGCGCGCGCGCTATCTCGGCAGCCATCAGCGGGGGGCTCGTATGCCCTTCTACGTGCTGCGCTCTCAACGCGGAGAGACTGTGCGGAAACAGCATCGCCACCTGGAGCGGCCGTATTCTTTTACACCAGCGTCTTGTAGAGTTACGCGAGATCGGATCCAACCGAGTGAGCTGCCCGCCTCATTTCGTATAACATTACAATTTGTTGCTATCTCATACTTTGCTTCACTCTTGCGGTGAAACTGTGACTTTTTTGTAGATGTCGGCTATATAATAATTGTTGGGGTTTAACGTCCGAAAACCACGATAAATGTGGGCTAAGATATTGACATAGGTTTTATGTACTCCTTGTCGACTTAGTGCTTTTAAGAGACAGCTAGTAGCTCCAATGGGTGGAATGCCATTTCTTAGTGTATGGAGGCTAAATAAAGGGGTTTGTTGCATTCAGGAGCTTTCTCCATTACCTGATTTATTACGAGAATGTGATCCATCATAGAGGAGACTTTCCTAAAACCGGCTTGTTCTTTAGGCCGGTTGAAGTCAAGTGTTTCCCTTATCCTGTTTGAAATAACCTTCGTAAATATTTTGTATATTATAGTCTCATCAGCTCACATTCGGTTAAACTCTTGGCCGGTGTCAAATCTATACAGGAGCGCTGAAGCGTATCACCTTCTTCGCTACAAATAGCACGTCACACGGTTCGACGCCTCCTTGGTCCGTGCGTCTTATCGCCCTACTAGTTTTGGTGAGCAGAGCTCGGATATGAGCGGTGATATGCTTTTGCTTTTCGTGTTGGCTATTTCACTATCACACTTTAAGTTCGAGTTTTCCACGCGCAATGCGGACACAGCTTCAATGTAAAACAAGAGACACTGCACTTGCGCTAACATTTAAAGTTAGCGGTAGTGTTGACTGCCTACTTTTTGGTCCTTGCGTTGCTTACGCATTAGAAATATTAATTCAGAATATTAAAAATAACTGTGGGTTACCAACAAGGCCGAAGGTCTGTCCTTGTGAAAAACCGTTAACGTCGCTGGGATACTAGAGACTTACCAACATTACCGAACATTAGACAATGTCTAGCATCATCTACACAGTACTCGCCAACATTTAGAAACACTAACCTACCTCTTCCGATAGGCATCCGGCACTGGGCAGTATACGCCATCGCGAGCCAGCGTTATCGAGCCAACATTACCCTTCTTTGAAGTCGCGTTCACACTCAGACATCCGGCGGCGAGAGCGAAGCCCAAACCAGAAACCCGCAAGCTCCGATACTTTTCTGAACTAACATCCTGCAGGCGAAGTGTTTTAGAAATTGGACAGTAAAATTCCACGAGGAATTCCATAAAGTCATTTATGCACAGTGATGACATTTGAAGTGGCTACACAATAAGCATACGAGGTGCGACAAATCTGCCGAAAGGCCATTGTTCGCGCTTCAAGAATACACCAGAGCAAAAACCTTCTGCATGAGAAATCTTTGGCTACAGTAACGATTATTTACTTGTAAGATTTACGCTAGGTCACCACGAATATTCGAGGGTATGCCCCTGAACACACCCTTTTTTATTGCAGTAGACCAAGGCTACATATCTGTGCTCTTAAACGGCACACCAACATAATAAATCTGATCTGTCTGGGGTAAAACAGAGCTAACCTTCTGAACACTAAAGTGCGAATTGTCAACAAGACGAGTGGAGCCATCTAGTAAATAAAGGTAAGTGATGGCAGTGATTCGATTCTCAGAGCGCCACCGTACCCCGTTTAATAAATGCGAAGCACTTCTTTGCGAACCAAAGCCAATTTAAGCGTATCTATCTATCTATCTATCTACCTATCTATCTACCTATCTATCTATCTATCTATCTATCTATCTATCTATCTATCTATCTATCTATCTATCTATCTATCTATCTATTATCTATCTATATCTCTCTATATCTATCTATCTATATATCTATCTATCTATCTATCTATCTATATATCTATCTATCTATCATCTATCTATCTATCTATCTATCTATCTATCTATCTATCTATCTATCTATCTATCTATCTATCTATCTATCTATCTATCTATCTATCTATCTATCTATCTATCTATCTACGATGGAATCTCGTAGATACATTTCTGCATAATCCGTTTTTCGGCCCAATAAGCTTTTCTTTTTTTTCCCGGCCAACGTCCCGTGGAAATAATGCATTTTCATGCGTTTATGACGATCACATTTTTGCCCAAAATTTTATAATACGACCGAGAGAGTGCATCTTGACCCACATATCTAGAAATCGAGCGTTTATTCTTCGGTATACTAACTCGTAACTTTTCAGTCATTCCTGTGTGCTACTCTGCAGTTAAAACCTCGAAATATTGTCCCACATGCGTCGGGCTTCATGATCTGCCGGTTTCATTAGTTTGCGTCTAAGAATAAAACGAGCCATGGAAGGATTCAACTTCTTTAGGTACTGTAGTATATCATGACATGAGTGGCAGAAACGACTTGATCTGCTTATGCCGTGAAACCGTTGCGGCCGTTTAGTTAACATGATTTGTGCGTAGGTGTACAACCTTGCACTTTTAACACGAAAGTGGTTTATGCCGGGGTCCACCAAGGGCATCCGTTACGGATATTACGTTGATAAAATTGATCCCAACGGGTGAGAATGAAAAAACCAAGAAAAAGATCCGCCGCTGCAAATCGAACCCACGACCTTGCAGCCGCGATGGTAAGCGCCCAACGCTCAACCGACTAAGTTAACTTGGCAGTTGCCGGACACTTCACGAATGCGCCTTGTATCTTTCACACATTCGCTCTCGCACGGTGGTCTCTGTTGGCGGTGTAGGTAGGCGGGGCGGAGCTCGGCGGTGCCGCCGTCTGTGAGAGGTGAAAAGAAGTAATGCGTCACGATCGACGCTTACTAGCGTTTACTGCGAGGTTGCGCGTGATATCGGAGGTCATGGTTAAAGCGTCTCGATGCCAGCGAGGGACACTAGCCGCGCGGGCGTTGCCGACGCACCTTAGGCGCAGTTACGCTCTTTGCCTTTCGTTTCGTGTTAGCGTGCGCCGGCTCATCGAAGTAGCGCGGCTTCCACATGCACCAACGGGATTTCTCCGCCGCCGACTGCTTCGTTTGCGGGAGCACCGACTAACAAAACTGCTGCAATACGCGTTGGAGAAAGGACACGATTTCGACGGGCGAATGTCGTGCCTTGGTGGAGCGAGACAGAGGCCAGCGGGACGTGTGCGTTTGCTGCTCAAGCTACGAACCTCTACCTCCCGTGTTGCTGAAGCGCAGTGTGGCAGTGTATGCATGAGCACGTGCGTCGATTACCCATTTCTAGAAAGCGCACACAGGGGAGTGAAACTTCCTATACCATCCATGGAACGCGATATTCGCTCGCAGCGCTTGACGAACGCCTGGTTGTTGGGGGCGGTACCAAAAACATGGCGGAGCATTGCAGACACGCACTGGGGGACGCCATCTTGATGAGGACTGAGGATCCGAATAGCGGGGAGGGGGTGGGCGATTTAGCGCCAAATTAGTGAGCCAGTGGAAGGTATTTAGATGTCGAGCGCGCGACATTCTTCCTGTTGCGCAACCTGGCTTATGATCAAATCGGCAATCGTTGCGTTCTGATTGATGAAGGTTTGCCCATTCACCTATTTTATCACCACTTATTCTAAGTAAGACTGTTTTTGTTTACGTCTACACACAAATTAGACAAGAATAAAGATCAGAGTTTGTGTGAATGTTTTATTGTCTAAACGTTCATTCATACAGTAAAAACACAACTTGAATATTTTAAGTTTTTAGGGCCAAACAACGAAACGTTCCTTTCCTTCGACCGCGTCCTCACCTTACGTGAGGCCTCCTTACAGCCAAGTACCGACGGAGGAAGCAAGCGTACTCTGAAAGCTCCCTTCACCCGTCCTCGCGGGAGGAATGGTTGACGCGCTCCTGCGTTCGAGATTATCGAATACAAGCTTTGCTCACAGCGTTTATTCTGTAAAAAGAAATTGGGTCACCACATCACTTCCAAATTGAAGTGTTAATATAGAGACGCGTGTACGCTTTCTTCCAACTGCGATTACTAAATGTGAAAAGCCACCGTAGTCGAGCGCAAAACGTGGTGCGTTCCAGCAATACTGAAACGCCCGCCTCTTTAAACGCTGTCAGTCTAAACGCGCTTCACCGTGCACGCACGCTCCCGTCACCCCGCAGATGTGCGGTGGAAGGGTTGCCTCGGAAACAAGCATCACGTGGGTTAGCTCATCACGTGGGCTAGCTGTGAGGTGAAGCGCTCGTTCAGGGCCAGGAGCGGACCTAAGGGCGCACGAAGGTAGCCCCAAAGCAGCCTTAAGCTAAGGAAGCGCCAAGGAAGCCTTCACCGAGGGCTCCTCAGTGAGGAAGCTTTCAGAGTGACATAAGGCGGCCTCACCAAAAGGAAGGCTTCCTTACTGAGGAAAGGGACGTTTCGTTGTTTGGCCCTTAGTCCTGACATGCCGTGCAAGCGTAGAAAAACAAAACGATCGCCATGTAGATCGCACCTTTCCTCCGCCGGGATCCGAAAGAATTTTATGCCGGTGTGGCGTGAAGAATTTCGACACCACTCAGCACAGCACGATTTGTGATGACGGCGCGAATTCATTCATGCGTGTGTTTCGCTGAAGCTTGCAAGGGTTTCGCTGAAACAAACTTTACGGTGGAAAAAGCGGCCTTTGCGACACCGTAGACCGTAGCATACATGGCCGCGCGACAGGAAACGCGCCTTTTCTGCTGTAAGAGATAGGACGGCGCAGTTCCTCTTTTCCACTCCGGGTGGCGCTCGTATTTTCGCAATGTCGAACCTTTAGGTTCACTTGCGCATTAAAAACTCTGGAGTTAATTAGTAACCTGGTAATCAATATAAAATGGAACAACGACGTTCATTTATGCTCGTAGGTAGTACAGCCCCCAAACATTACGATCGCTGCGGCCACGGGACAGAAAAACCTCGAAGTTTCATCCCCCTGGCGCACAGCGGGCCGTTTCCCTCCTTAATTGACGACATTTTGAAGCAGTGCATATTGGGTACCAGTGTTGATTACGAGCTTGTTGATGTCATCTTTAGCGAGATTCACGATTCGCTGTGTCCAAATACATGTTCACAACTACAGCTACCAAAGCTGTTTAACCATGATCATGAGCGTTGGTCGTCGCGATGGAGACATGCCACTAGGCGGCAACATTGGTGCATCCACGTCAAATGGTGCTATAGCTGCCAACACGACTAGACATTGTACAAGCTCTCATATATCACTACACAGTAAACACTACTTCTGTGAAGACACGTTTCATTTTCGTGTTATATCGATTCCTATGACGGAGGCATCAGCCATGTTTTTTTATAATATCGCGCCAGCGTTGACACCTGGACATGGCCTAATATATGTGAGAAGCAACGCGATTTTCTACATGATGCGCAAGCACGGACAGCAAACTCGTGCTTCCATATGCTACGATGTTAGAGTGAGCCTGCATGCGCACTATCATCCTTATCAGTGCGATCACGTGTTCAGAGCGCCGGTGTGATGATGAGCGTCATAACGCTGGTTTCGCTGCTTCTGGAAAGTACCGTATCTTGACGTAGACGCTCGTGCGTTGTTAAAAATTCGAGGGGTGTACAGTCACGCCCAATATTACTTGCAGCGTGGGAGGGCGTCGCCTTACGAGCCCAAAAATCGGCCACGGCATCCGCTGGCCCTTAATTCCGCGAGTAAACGCTGTTCTCTCACTCGGAGATAATTCCATACACGAAAATATTAGTCAGTTATAGAAATAAGGGCAATTTGAAAGCATGCACAATCTTTTAAATCTTGAAGCCACACGCTGCCGTGTTGCAATTAATATCGAGCGCCACTTTACATATATGTATGACAAACATGCGCCTACAGGTGACATTTCCAGGCACGGATCACGTAACACATCATGAATGTGGCTTCGGTGCAGGACTAGGTGTCGTTGCGGACATTTCTTTAGCTGGGGGGTCGTACATAATGAACTCTGAACACAAAGAATCCACGCCGCACACCTTAGCGTTGGGAGAGAGGTCCAGCCTCCACCACCCTGGCAGCCTAGCACCCTGCAATGGCGAGGGCCGTCGACACTGAGAAAGCCTACGGTTTCCCGGAAATTTTAGACTAACCAGAATACAAAGCTTAGACAATACCCGAAGAAAGCTGTATATATTCTCTCTCACTCTCCCTTCCATACACAGTATAGAGGGGACTATCAGCCACTCCGCAATCGAGTTGAGCTTGGTTAAATTACGCGATTTGGGTGAATACTCGTCGTCACTAAAATGGAAGAAAGGCGGCAGCTAACCTTTCCGATGCGATCTTTGGCAGGTGCTGCAAACGCTGAAGCGTGTTAGGGCAGTCTAGGAAATCCCTTGCTCCAGCGCGGGGACTCACGCCACGTTGACGGAAACGACGTCTTTCAGATACCACCGACGATCGCACAAATAGCAGTGAAAAGTCTCGCCAAAACGCGACACGAGAATGCGTGACCAAAGAACGAAAGCCTACAAGCACGGACAGAAGAGAATAGATTGAGGCAACACAAACGCCCACCACCAACCGAAAAGGCGCATGGCGGTGGCAAAACAAAGCAGATACAAAACCTTATTTGCGCATGCTCAGGCATGGGGTGCCGCCTATTAATCCAGTGCACGCGCGATGTAACTCAGAGATAACTGTTCAGGCGTTTTATTCCTTCTTTACGCAAGTAAATGGACGGCTGGCTCACGAATACGCTCCAACTATGCCAGGCCTCAACCATTAGACGCGCTCCTTAATTCATGTGGCTGTAAAAAACTGCGCATTCATCGAATCTCAGCGTGCATTTACACTCTCGACAATGTCAAGATAAGTAAGCCTCTCCGGGCACTAGTAATAATTGTCCAGGTGACCGTCACCACATGGGGCAACAAACGCATGGTACAATCGACACGCTTACGCGGAAGAAGACACAATTATCTCCTCTTTCGCACCATTAGTCATTATAGCATGCTACAAATCACTCGTGCAAAAACAGACACCCATATTAGTTGGCAACTGCTTTTACATGTGTGCTCGAGCCTGCGGCGAATACGTGTGGCGCCGCCTCAGGTTGACTGGTATACGGCTTCAAGTTAAATCATGAATTTTCTTCTACGTTCAGTTTTTTCTGTAGATTAGTGCACGACAGAAGTTAAAGACTTAAGGATCCTGATTGTTTTTCTTAGCTTTTTCCTCTCGACACGAGGTCACGTCTCTTTCGGACTCGACGGAAGGAGGGACGGTGGGGGGAGGCGCTGCTTTGACACTTGCCCCCTCCCCCCCTCGCCACCAATGGAAAGCTGTGCACACGCCTGTTTCCATGAGACTTTGGTTAAGGCGCTTGGTTACACCGTCAGTCTCTTTATGGTAGGCTGCCGTAAGCTGATGTTCGGTGGAGCGGCAACGAAGAACTTCGACGATCACCTGTGGGAGAAAACAGCAGTCACCAACCGTGAGAAGCTGACGTGAAGGACCGTGTCGAAGAATGAAGTGAGTGAGCAGAATATCTGCGACGTCTCTAGCACAACTAGTTGTCATGGTACTAGTCGCAATATCGCACTTAGTAGGACTCCATCTCTACTTTGCATCGTGAGTAATGATGCGAACGACCGGCACTTCGCTGATTCGCGCAGGCGAAAGCATTGCGAGGTTATCTTCTGCGGCGTCGCCTTCTACTCTTCGTCTGAGCCCCGCTACAGTTTTATAAAATCATGCAGGTGTTCTACATGGGATACCTTTTGGTTTGAATGCCGCTCACTGAGTTCCACACCAGCACAATAATAAGCTATGACCAGGATAATCGATGTTCTGAACCAACTTGCAGAATTTTCTCAGCCAGCGCCTTCGTGAGTGTCGGGACATGTGTGGTGGTAAACTTAGACCCCCATAACATTTCGAAAGCTCCAAAGGTCTATCTTTATTTCGATGTCTTCCAAACCAAGGGGGAGCTCCCGACAAATGAGGCAAGGCGGCTTGTAATAATACGTGGTCCGAGCGCAATGGCGCGATAAAGACAGTGTATGCGCATGCTTTCGTTCTAACTGCAGTGACCTTTGCGGCAGGTATAGAAGGGAGTGGCATATGCGAACACATTCTCAACTCTCCGCGAGTTGTTCCCCGTATCAGTCTTGAAAGCAGACGCCGATGACTTTTCACGCATCCAAGTATTGGATAACCCCAGAGAAAGAACCACAGGAGCCACCGAAGACAAGGGCTTTGCTTTTTTTTTCCAGCGTTTACCCTTTCCCACTCGCCCGGCGTAGGCTAGCCAACCGGGCATGTGTCTGATTAGCCTCACTCCTTTCCGTTTTGTATTCGCCGCTCCTAGGCAAGCATCTGATAATAGAGCGTACATATTTATTTATTATCAATAAATAAAATACACGTCAACAGCTCTATAAGCGCGTGGAAGCTGGCTTCGCTCGCACTAAGGCGAAGATTTCAACCGCGTAATCGGCAATGCTAACTGCTCTCAGCCCTGTCAGTGAATGCCTTGACTATTGTGGCACCGTGCCACATTCCTAATGAGATGATCCTCATATTTCAGGTTTTCTTCTCAACCATATGTATACAGGGTGTTTCAGCTAAGGAGCACTAAGTAATAACAATTTAACGTAGACGCTACGCGTCTACATTTAGCGCAGTATTGTTGTGAGCCATATAGAGCATGTCAGTATATTTTTCCCGCCCGCCAACATTGCTAATTAACAAGGATTGGTTAATGAACTTGTTAAATATTAACTCCAGCGAAGAATCTTCAATACAAATGTTTTAGCGCTTGCTCAGAGACATCGGGTTTTTAGTCTATTCTAAGATAACTACCCTCATTAAATTTTTCCAGCCTTTCCTTAAAGGGCGCGAATTTAAAAAGAATAACGCGCGCCGCTTTTAGTGCCCTCAAATGTAAGTTGAACGAATTATCAAAGACTTCCTCGCGCCCAGAGGTCAATTGAACAGGCTATCGGTGACTGTGGTATGGACGTTAAGCGGCAAAAGGGGCGTGCCGTATTAAGAAAAAATTTCTTCAGTGAAAAAGCGGCCACCACGTGCAAATGCCATATAAGAAAGACCGTAGTATAGTGAACTAGAAGATTCTCTAGGGGCACGACCGGTGGGGCTCCCGCATCCTCTTTTTACACGGATGCCGCGAGATGGCGCCACTACTACATTTCCTAGCAGCTTTGGCTACGTTGTCAGCCCGTCGCGGGCCCCTGCAGAGTTGTAGCTGCGGTTATTCATAACGAGTGTGTTTGCTTTCTGGTTCTTGCAAACATAAAACAGCCAGCTTGCTCATGGCTCAGCGGCTTTATTTTGGCCAATTACACAGATTTTTTTTTCATATTTACCGAACGCGCTTACAACATTCACTACAGTGATCGCTCATTATGTGCATACGGCCCTATTTCATTATAGTTGTGAACTTGTGGTGCAGTCTTATTATGTACGAGCTCATGGTAGAGGATACAGTGCTGAGATCGGAAATAAAAACGGACACCTCTTCATTGAGTGCGATGATTAAAAGATGACTAACAGATTATGGCTATGATATATGCAGGAGGAGGTCCCGAAGTCAAAGACTGGAATGAGACAATATTTTCAAACTCTACATAAAACTATGCTACAGCAGTTTATATAAGCCGAGTACAAAGAACAGTAGCTGGTTTTTGGCATGAATAATATAATTAAGGAATATAAAATCTGCAAATAATAAAGATACAGGAAGCGTTGCGCGATAGTGATGATTTATAAACAGTGCAAGTGACATGAAGTACAAAGAATAATTTGGAAACGCATAATGAATGACACATAAAATAACAGTATAAATCATGTAGCATACGTATACTGGAAAGGACATGACAAGGATAGTAAACAACAATATAAAGTTTTACAAAACAAACCGGCTGAATCAGACTACGATATATTATGACACTGAAAGTACAGTAATGAATATATGGGCTACACATTAGTACTGGACAAAAGAATTTTTTTAGCCAGTGGCGTCGTCAGTGGGGTGCAAAAGGGCCACTTGCGCACCCACTTACGCTATAGTGGGACCTGCACTCCCTGCCATCCCCACCAGCGCTTCCCCTCCCCCACACCGATCCAACACGGGTTTGCACCACCACCAAAAAATCCTTTCGACGTCTGTGCTTTTAGGTGTTTCTCGAATTCATGAATTATAAGTGTTTTGATGTCTACAAGAAATGTGTTCCAGAAAGCCACAAGTGAGAAATGGGCGTGCTGAAGAGAAATGAGGGGATGAGAAATGGACTGCAGGAGTGCGCTTAACTGGGCTGGTTGGTACATGATTAAGACGAGAGCAAACAGCGCTAAACACGCGATGGAGGAGAACGACAGACACAGGCGCTGAACTAACAACGACTGGTTTATCGCTTTGATATGCAATATATACGGAAGCACTGCGCAGAAGTGCAATGGACGGATGCGACGAGGAGTGATAATGCGATAGCAACATTATTAGAAGTCGCGAGAAGGGTACCTGCGGATCATTGGTGTCAACAGCAAGCTAGTCAGCATTAGATACAGCTTCTAACAATGATTTGTTATGGAAACCAGAGTGTAAGAGCTTGAATACGAATACTGGGCATATATGTAGTGCGCGCAATGGCGGGGAAATGGTCAGTAATGTCAATTCGTAAAGACTCCTACGTGAGATGGAAAACAAAAGATTAGACAATGCTTGATCGATTAGAGTGCTGGTGCCAACAAGAAGTGAGCAAGCCAGGGTATTAATAAGACATTCGTAACTAAAACCATGAAAACAAGATGAATAACTCACCGAGTTCAGACATGAGTTCATTAATTTACTTGCCGTTATTTATTCGCGAGGAACATAAAAATCTGAACCTAAGGAAGAGAGTGATCGTTGAAGGCAACCATACATGAAATGTCTGTTATTAATGTTGAGAAAGTTAGATTATAAAAAATTCCAACCAAACTGATTCGCAGTTTTGAATATTTAACGTGAGGTCGTGTCTTTGTTTGAGCAGGTTACCCGACAAGATAAAGACTGCTGATCCACTATGGTCCGTGCGAGAAAATGCAACAGAACGCTCCGGTGCTTGTAAAGTAATCAAATTGTAGCCGCCGACGAAGCGATTTGCGAGATTCGGGCATCCGCGCTGTAGTGAACTACTGTGCTGAGTGACACCTGCCGCGCGGCCGCTCCGCCGCGCCTAGGAAAAGGCGCAGTGGCGCCACGAGGAATCCTAGCGGCGGTTCGTGGCGTATCGGACCGCCGAGAGAGGCGGCGCGGCCTGTCGGTCGTGCCACTAGAGTATATTCTAGTTCACTATAACCGTAGGCAGCATTTGATGCAGCTTAGCCTTTTTTTTTTTTTTGCACCAAAGAAGGAACACGATGGAGGGGTGACGGTCACAATGTGATGAAAGACGGAGGTACGAAAGTTCACTCGCACGTGGTGGCCGCTTTTTTGTTGAAGAGTTGTTTTTCGCAAAACGGTACGCCCCTTTTGTCGCTTAACGTCCATGCCACAGTTACCGATAGCCTGTTCACTCAACCTCTGTGCCCGGAGCAGTGCTTGATAATTCCATTATTACTTCTTCTTGGGCGTTGAACTTAAACTTGAGGGCACTAAAAGCGGCGCGTGTTAGGCGGCAGTCACGAGGTGTGTTTTTTTTTTTTTTTAAATCGCGCTTTAAAGAAAAGCTGGAAAAAAATTAATGAGAGAAGTTATCGTAGAAAGGACCAAAAATTCCGATGTTTCTGAGCAGGCGCTACAACTTTTGGATTGAAGATTTTTTGCTAGAATAAGTATTTAAAAAGTTCATTAATCACTCTTTGTTAATTAGCAATGTTGGTTGGCGGGAAAAATGTGCTGACATGCTCTATATGGCTCAAAACAATACTGCGCTAAATGCAGACGCGTAGCGTCTACGTTAAATTGTTATTACTTAGTGCTCCTTAGCTGAAACACCCTGTATGCCGAAAGCGTGAGCGTAGATTGAGGCGTGCCGGTTCACAATGATGATAATTTTCTATCTTGGGTACATGTCAAAACTCGACCATAAAACCTTTGCTGTAATATATAGCAGGCGACACTTGCAGTTTGCGTCAAAGCATTGGCTTGAGGCTCTGAAATTTATTCAGGACTTCTCTTATCTCTAATGGAACACCGCACCGAATCTGTTTATGCGAAGAGATAAATCGAGCGGCTGGTGGTTTCTTCGAGTCGTAAGAAGTAAGGATGCTTTTTAGATCCACCATCTGATCCACATCATGTTTCGGATCCAAGGCACGAAGTAGGACACCCTGGTGTGCACATTAGGGTGGTAGTCCTTGCTGCAGCCCACTGAGAAAGAGATGACGCCCACTTGATAATACCTGCGAAGACCCTTTCTCCAGATGACCACTGGGCCTCCTGAGTCGCCCTGTATCGATGCGAGATAGGAGAAGGAGACAAGAGGGAATCACGCGTGAGTAATGGTTACGCTGATGCCGCTGTGTTCGAATGCAGAAAAAGTGGCGTCTTGCGAGGTAAGCATGTTTTAAACTGCACAATTGGTTGACTAGTAGTCGGAGTGCCCTTATCATTTGTTTTTGCCGGAATCCTAGAAAAGGTGCCGCTTGTGCTAACATTTCACTAAATGGGATAGTACTCGTCAAAGTCATCACTAATATATGTCAAGTAGTCCACATTTTGGCTACGGTTGAAGGCATTTCCTGTTAAAGAAGTGTTGGCCACTCAAAGCGCCTATGTTACTTCCTTATATGGGCCTTAACGTGACAGACAAAACGTTAGTGCGTGAGTGCGGAAATTTGCTCTTCAAAATGTTCGGTACATCGACTCGTCATATTTCACGCAATCAGTTTTAATCCACTGAGCTCGAATCCTTTGTGATACTATTATATCCTGTTTGTGAAAACTATAAACAGCTAAGCTTTATTCAGAGCCTAAAAGTAAGTGAACCAATATGGATTATACACATGATGTCACAACTTAACGATATAAATCAATTATTATTTTAAGCTTGCATATTGAAGCTTCAGCTCCCGTGTTAGGATTACCATGCTCAAAACACATTAGAGATGGTGCTTGCCTGACAGACACCCTTGCCATTTGTTTTCGTGCATATGACCTGGGCGCCAGTGAACACGTCCTGCTGCACCCATGGGTTGAAAGACGGTGCGCACTTGCGAAAAGGCAAGAATTTCGTCTCAAGGTAGCGAAGCCTATCCGTGCTCTTGCCACCTGGAGAGAGAGAAACACTCTTTAAAACTGCAAGTCTTGTAAATTGTTTGAGTGTTATTAGCGGCACGAGCAACGTGTCACACTTTTCATTCCCTTCAAAGCACTTCCAATTGAGCACTTTCTTCCGGTTTGCCGAATATTCAGAAATTGTGTTTTAAAAAATAAAACTGGTATGAAATATATGGTTATGGTTCGAGATAAGATTGCTGTTGGATACGTATATTATCGGAACATAAGTTCACCTAAAATAAGGGCCAATCAACTGTCAGAATAATTATTCAAAATAATTGAAATGGTTCATTGAAATAGCAGATGGTTTTCTTGGGAGCCGATGCGATTGTAGGGGCACCTGACGGAGCACATCTCAACCACACGCTTTTTTCTGCTTGGCCTCTGAGATCCGGTTCGACAACACAAACACAAAAGTAAACCAACTAATGAAACAGACATGCAATTAAGCCAAGGAAAGCATAGTTGGCATTATTCGTGGTTTATTAACTGTATTGTAATGATTCTCACATAAATTGAAAGAAGTTGAAGTGAACAAAAAATCACCCTTTCAGTCAGCGGGATCCGAGCCCACAAGCTTCGAATTCGAAGGTTGTGGGAGTGAAGTGAAATTTGCAGAGAAATGGAAAGATCGGCTGTCGTTCATTGGTAGCATACGTTTCGTACCCTACGATGCGGATGCTGCTTTTAAATGTGTGAGCACAAGAAAATAACAGAAGAAGAAGAAGAAGAAGAACAAAACTTTATTTTGAGGGAATGGGTAGAAAAGGGGGTACTCAGGAGCCTGTTGGTTGGGGCCCCAAGTCCAGGGCCCCACTGGCTTGCGCCGCTCGCCTAACTTGACTCAGAAGCGCTAATTGCACCTCTGGGTCCGAGCTGGCAAGTTGTGCCTCCCACTACTCCGAACGTCCTACAATGTTGCTGCCTAAAAATGAGTTTAAGTTCGCTGGCTTTCGGTCACACTCCCACGAGATATGGTATAAAGTTGGCAAACCGCCGCACCACGGACAAGTGTTACGGTACAACGTGGGATGCATTTTACTGAGCCGCGATAAATTTGAAAAGACTCCCGTCGGCACCTTGCGGAGATCCGTAGCGTCTTCCCCTTCAAGCGATTTATGGGGGGCACTATATTTTTGCCGTGTGCTCCGCTGGTAAGCGAGAATGTCTTTTGGGGCCATTAAATGGGGCTCGATTGCGGGGGGGCTGATGCTCCGCTCGGTTCGTCAAATCTCGAGCTAAAGCGTCCGCTCTCTCATTCCCTTCTAGGCCAGCGTGTGCGGGGCACCAGATTAGCCGGTGTCTCTTGGTTAAGTTAGGTCCAATCAGTTTAATTATGTTTGCGGGTAAGCGTCCGTTCATATAAAGTCGGCACGCCTCTTGGGAGTCTGAGATGATGATTGATTGTTCTTCCTCTCTATGTTCTTGCTCTCTAATGGCCAAGGCTACGGCAAAGGACTCCGCCTTGGCAATTGAGGAAGTGCATAGAGAGGCACTCGTGACCGTCTTAAAATCCCAGTCAACTGCTGTGGCTACGCATTTCGCCCAGTTGTATCTGGTCGCGTCAACGTATATGACGTTTGCCTTTGCTGTTAATTGTTTCTTAAGCCACGTTCTTCCCTCCTTCTTGTGTTTTCCTCTCTCGTCATATTTTTCGGTAAAGGCGCGACCGAGATCATGCGACGGATGATTTCTGGCACGCCTATCAGTTCCTCGTCTAAGTTTTGGGGGTATGGTGGTATACCTAGCCGTGTCAGGATCTCTCTGCCAGACCGTGTTTTGCTTACACGGTTTCTTTGGGAGATGAGAACTGCCGCCTTTAGCTCGGCGTACGTATTGTGTACGCCGAGCTCAAGTAATTTACTGGTTGGCATATTTGCAGGTAGCCCCAAGGCCGCTTTATAAGCACGTCGGATTATGGAGTCGACCTGCCCTTCTCCGCTCTTGTTTAGCGTGTGGAAAGGCAGGCCGTATATAGTCCTGCTCATCACTAGCGCCTGCACCAGTCGTAACGTGTCTTTTTCCTTCATGCCTTGCCGGTGAAATGTGATACTTTGAATCATCCTTGCAATCTGTTTTGTTGTGGTTTTCAATGTAGCGATGGTGCGGCTTGCTCTACCGTTGCTTTGAATCCAGAATCCCAGGATTCGTGCTATGTTAACCTCCCGAATGTTATTCCCTTCCACTTGAATTTCTACGTTCCCATTGCTTTTATATCGTTTGCCGTGTATTCGGATGATTTCTGATTTCTCCGGGGCGCAGTGAAGTCCACTGGCACTGGCAAATTTTTCTACAGCTTTGGCGGCTTCCTGAAGAGTTTCCTCTTTCGCTGCCAAAGATCCTCGCTTGGACCAAAGAGTAATGTCGTCCGCGTATAAGGTGTACCCCAGTCGCGGGACTTCCTCCAGAGCACGGGCGAGTCTTCGCATCGCAATATTAAACAGCAAGGGGGAATGATCGCCCCTTGGGGGGTGCCCTTGTTGGGCATCTGAAATGTTTGGGATTTGACTTGGCCAATGCTTATTGTAGCCTTCCTTCCGGTGAGGAACGCCTTTATATAGTTGAATGTTTTTTCGCCGCATCCAATTTCATTCAGTTCAGAGAGGATGGCGTCGTGAGAGATGTTGTCGAAAGCTCCTTTTAAATCTAGTGCTAGGATTAGGTGTTCACTGCCTTTAGGAATTCCCTTTAGCACTTCTTCCTGTAGGAGGAGGAAGGCGTCCTGCGTAGACAGACCGCAACGGAAACCCAGCATTGTGGCAGGGAAGAGGTTTTCTTCTTCAATGTAATTTTGTAACCTTGTTTGCACTACCCGGTCAAAGAGCTTCCCCATGCACGATGTTAGCGATATTGGTCTCAATGCGTCTAGGGTAGGCTTTTTGCCCGGTTTGGGTATAGTAATTATATTTGCTTCTTTCCACTCATCGGGAACTATCCCTTTGTTCCAGTAATGTTCATTGAAATGGTTTGTGAGACCTTCTATTACGCTGTCGCTCAGATTTCAGAACCAGAGACGTACCACTACAAGCCGCGTAAAAGCTTACACGATATGAGCTCTCCCGACGAGGCTTTAGGCCTGAAAAGTTGCGCGTTCTGGAATTCCATGGCCTTCTGGTTTACAATACATGTCAAGCTGATCAACATATTTCCCGCCTCTATTAGAAATCTACCATAGAAGAGATTGTACAGAGCGGACCAACGTAACCGTTTTCCGCCGAGGCTCTGACTGGTGACACGGCTGCAATTTAGCACGGCCTTGGCCTGGTAGTGTAAGGGCAACACAGTGAATATAACCTCGCACCCATGATTTTAAGGCTAAAGCCTAAGTTACCTCATTAAATGCCAAAAGTGACCGTCGGCGTCAACACGGACGACGCAAATGTCACGGGATCACAGATGACGTCAGCATGACACCACAATTACACAACTTGTTACGTGAAAATGACGCCATTATGACGCCACATCACATTACGTCACACGACGGCGTCATCGCATGACATCATCACGTTGGCAAAGGCGAGCCGATTCCGGAGGCACACACCATGAACATCACACACAATGTGATGTTCAGGAAGCTGCTAGAGGGGGGGGGGGGTATGTCACTCGAATGAAATGAAATAGGAGATGGCCGTCGATTTCGGGTCGTCTTAGTCGAATGCATAATGTATCATGTGACTTTTGATTTTTACCGTCGTGAATATCATATGTTCTTCAATATGATCACATTTCTTCGAAACTAAACGAGTGGCTACAAATTAAGCAGCCCCAGCGCAACCTTTTGTCGCTCAGCGCAGCACGCTGCGGACGCAACCTAAGATATGTTATGGAAGTCTCTGTAACTGAACGAAGTAAGCAAGAAAAATAGAGACCATTGAATATTTCACCTTGTCATAAATTGCGTATGAGCTTGCAGGCAGCCTTAGGTTTTTTCCATTAGTAGTTTATCAAGTTACGCGGCGCTGGACACCGCTGGAACACATTGAGGACAATTAAAAGTTTAGGCTACCAAAAAGAAACGAAAAAAAAAGATACCTTCGGTCAGCTTTCCCCACCCAGAAGCATACGCTTTCTTGTTGACGACTTCCAATCGCCGCATGGGCAAACAGATTGGTTTGACGAACTTGTCAAAACGTAGTGGCCTTGTCAACTAGAAGAGACGAAGCAAACAGTGCTTCTTTGAAAGACTTCCTTTAGGCCGCGAGATTAGTTGCAAAATGAGTTGTCCATACCGTTTGTAGCAATCAGGCCGGAGAATGACATTTTAGAAGTGATAATTTTACAAAATGTTAAGTGCGTTTCCTAAATTGAACTGTGGTCGATGTGGTTTGAGCACTCTGAGCAACATTAAAGGGGTACTGACACGAAAATGTTCAGTTGTTGTTTTTCTACATCAAATGAAGTCCCAAGTCCTCAGGAGCATAGGAAATACACTGGTAAGCTGGCTGCACCCTCAGAAATTCATTACAATATGTTTTTAAAATAGAGTTTCGCTTCCTACTGCACCCTGACGTCAAGACACAGTATAAGCTTCTCGTCACTTGTTCGCGCAAGTTATCGTGACGTTTCGACGGCCGCTCCGCAGGCGGCGCAGAAGCAGCCATTTTGAATATTTTGGTACCTGACGTCATCACAATTAGTCATGCTGTTGCGTGAAGTCACCAGGATCGACGATGTAGCCTGACATTACGTAATGTCGATGTAAGTAGGTGCGCCATGAAAAATTTTACCTTAATATTAATATAAAATATCTTATCAGCATTTACTAATCTTCACACTTGCTCAGAGCTGTCTCTGGATACATGGGATTTGTATACGAAGTTAAAGCACTTCGAAAATTGGTGTCAGTACTCCTTCAACCGTTCGGAATACTGGAACACGGAAGTAAGGAGAATACATCATGTGTTTTCGTGTGCATTTCGCTACAAATATGACATGAAATAAGTGTACTTCGCTACTGCTTACAGAGGTTGTCTGTTTAGAGCTTACAGCACAGTGGCGCACCCTGTGAAGTGCAACGTCTTTGCTTTTGGTACAGTTAGTGCGCTCCCTAGTTAGAAGAATATTTCACTCATTAGACAGATTCAGTCCTCCTCAAACGAACGAGTGATAACGCGTATAATATGCCACGAAACCAACGTTACCATGCATGTCTAATTACCGATCCGAGTAAACAACGCGTGCACGTTTACCTTCACAAGGGCGATGTCGTTTGCTACAGTTGTCATGCTAAACCGTGGATGTGGTATGATGTCCTTGGCCGAAGCAATGGGACCTTCCTCTAAGTACGTGCTGTTGTATCTCACGTCAATGGACAAAGGTCGTCGGTACCTTTAAAGAAAACAGAAGGTATGCTGCTTAAAAGTTTACACACCCTTCGTACCTAGCTTGACAATAAATTATTGTTTTATGCTGCTCAGTTTAAAATCCAAGAGCAGTTATTTTTATACGAGACCTTCCGCAGCAGATGTCACTCTGTGTTCGCGCTCATTGGCTGGTTCTAGAAAGCCGGGTGAGTAGTCGCTTCAATCACTGGACACGCGAGATTATACGTCACACAAAGGTGGACTGTCACCGAAAAGGATGGTTTCAGAACACGGCCACAAGCCAACTGTATAGGTTATACGTGGAATTACGACAAATATAAAAACAGCATTATCGTCCTCGTCACTCGATATCTGAATGACAACAAGAACAAGGGCAAGCGTCCTGCCGAGCTGACAAACTTGCTGACCATCGGCAGCAGCAGATAATTGAGTAAATTATTCTTTAGCAAACATGCAGCAAAAAAAAAGACACAGTATCGCCATTATATGTGAGAGAAAAATGTGCTTGAAAGTGCCGTATTCGGCTAACGCATACGGAATTCTAGGTTAATTGAGTTCGAGACTCTTTCTTAGCATCATCCATCGATATTTTCGCTGTAATTCGAAACTCTGTTTTCGCCATTCTCTCAGCGTTTTATCAATGACACGCGTGAGCTATACGCCGGTTCTAGCAGCAACACTGTATAATGCAGCATGCCAATATTTATTTGGGGAATGTTGTGAAAGGCACAGCAAACAATGTTTAGTGGTCAGCCGGGTTTTACCTCTTGTAATATCGTGTGCGCATAATAAAAAAAAAAAATTGGCATCCTTGTTGCAGAAGGCAGTAGGAAAATTTCTGCCAAGCCGATACTTTTTGGGAAACTTACCCAAAGTGCACGCAGTGGGCTGCAGTCAAAATGAACCTACGTGACAGTATGGTACCACCACATGCAAGTTGTTTGAATGTAGGTTTAATCTTATAATTCGTTACTATATGTACCTGCGCAGAAAAGAAAATCACTTTAATCACGCAAGCTTCATAATTCAGTTGTCAAACCAGAATAATCATTTAATGTTAAGAATGATGCAACGAGTGCCACATACGTAGAGGAAAAACAGTATTACTACGCGGACTGCACTCAATCTTCACATCTAATGTCCCTGAGTCGCCGCTCTACAAACATGAACAATGAAATGGAAAAAAAAATTGTAGTCATGAAAATTACGGCAGCTCAGTTGTCATACTCTAGAATGTGTTCTCTGATTTCTACTATGAATAGTCCACGAATATGTTAATATAAAACTGACGAAGTCAGTGCTCGAAATTAACAAAAGATTTATAATAGCTCATGTGCAGAAGCGTGGACTTATACGAAATGAACGAAGAATAACACTTTTCTTGCTTTCCGAGTGCATTACGTCATTCCGCTGAATTACACTAGTACTCTCATATTACTGCAAGTAAACACTGTTGACTAATCAACAGCCTCATGAAAAAGAATGGCGGTCCACGACGCTATAGCTCAGAAGTCCGCCATAGTAAGCAAATAATATATAGCATTGTAACTAAGGCAGCCAGGTTATGCACGCAGCCGATATTTATGTTTAGTAGCGACAGTGATGAACAATAAAAGGTAAAAAAAATTCCGTTCTCATGTAAAATACGGCAGCACAGTTCTCAGACTATAGGATTCGTTCTCTTATTTGTATTATGCATACTCCACAAATATTTAGTATAAAACTGCCAAATTCAGTGCTCCAAAATGACAAGGGGTTTGTAACAGCTAATGTGCAGTTGTTTGAAAGATGGGATGCATAGTGCTGTGTCCGTCAGTGCAATATTTTGTTTCCTCGAAGATGAACTGTTTACATTCTAAAGTGAAGTACACATTTAAAGGCTTATTTTCATAGAAATACATCGCCGCTGTCTCCGAGTATTTAAATCTTTATTTTGATCTTTTCATTATACTAAATTAAGCTAGTAGTAAGCTGACCAAACTGACAAACCTACTAAAAAGGAAGAAGACGAGCTCAGTGCTGGATACCAGTTCAAATATTTTTGTCCCGACAACTGAATACATACAGCAACGTGACTCTTCACACTCGCACGTGCAAGTTCGTTGTCGCTATATGTGCTTCATTCGCTGTACATTACAACCACGGCATCGCATTCACATTCGTTAGAGCGAGGCCCAAAGTAATAAATGGCAAGCCTCTGCCCGCACCATAAAAATATAGCAGGCGGTGCAACGCATAAACACATGCGGAGCCCCCTCAACAAACTTTTCAGCGCCCTCAATTTGTCGTCGACACAAGTTCTGGGCTATCCCTTGTCGGCGCCGCGAGAAGAGAAAGGTACTTCTTGCGCCAGACCCCCCATGCACGTTTCGAGCCTTAGTTGAGGCTCAAAATCAAATGTTAACTTTCTCGCCCAGCTCTCGAGGATCAGCGGTGACGCGTGGAGCGGGTGCGGGTTGCAGCTAATTCCAACAGAGTCCCGCAAGAGGGACCCGCCCCGTCATCTCGAGAACTAATACTAGTATACAGTACAATATCTACAAGAAATTTTTTATTCATTCATTCATTTCTAGACCATCCAGCGTCGTCCGCACCTGTTTCGACTGCTGCCGATACCATACCACTATATTGTTTCTCAAAAGCACAAGTTATAACCACAAAAAGACGCGACACGCCATGAATCTAAGGAACGGAAAGACTCCGAAAAATCTTGCCATACCGATGTCTTCAACTCGCCTTCCCTTACCCTTTAGCGTCCGCATCACGTTCATTTACTCCTATGCCAACATGTCAACAGGAGAGCCCGCAATTCTCAGTCTGTCTTCACGTTTACGAAGACCTTCCCTGATTGCGGTAACGCATGATATTTTAAGGGCTGCTTTCAAAACCGACACGACAGTATTTATTTATTCGCCCCTGGAGTAAGCTGCAGTAAACGCACGATACATGCGATAACAGAGCTATTCTTTCAATACAAGTGCGACTGCAGTGTATGCGAAGGCAACAGACACGACAATCGGTGAAGACGAGTGCTGTCTTCGTTGTATGTCTGTTCACTTCACATGCGCTGGAGTCGCATTTGTAATGGATATGTAATAATAATAATAATACCTCGGGTTTTACGTCCTAAGCTCACCATCAGATTATGAGAGACACCGTGCTGTAGGCCCATGGAAATTTTGACCATCTGGTGTACTTTACCGTGCACTGACATCAGACAGCACACAGGCCTTCAGCATTTCGTCTCCGTCGAAACGCGAGCGCCGCGACCGGGACCGAACCCGTGACCTTTGGGTCAGCAGCCAAGCCCCGTAACCGCTACACCACCGTGGCGGACACATTTGTAAAATTGTAATGGAATACCAACTCGTCCATGCCCACATCTTGCTATGCTTCCAGCATCTATTTTCGTACCGTACGTGTAGTACACTGTAAGAGAACAAATGATATTGCCGGTTATTCTCTATGGTCAGTCCTCACTTGCCACATATCGCTCTGTCCAAGAAGTCACGTTAACTTTCTTTTGAATATCGTCATGCTCACGAGAATAGCTTTGTGGTCTAGTTGGTGCTGCATCATGAGAAGAGACAGCGCACATAGACGGGGAAGAGGGAAGAAAGCGCCATACAAGTCTCAGCGCTATGTCATGTGCATACTTCCTTCGTCCCCGTCTATGTGCGCTGTAACCTTTCATGATCGTCACATTCTCTTGGAAGGAGTAGTGGTAGGCGCGACTCTCCGAAAGAGAGTTAAAGTGCACCTTTAAAGAGAGTTATATATGTGGCAAGTCAGGGTTCACCAAAAGGTGTAACGGGTAATATTTTTTTTCTTAGAGTGCAGTACAACAATAGCCTTTAGACACCTTTCCGTCGCCTGTTGCAACACGAAGGAAAGCCCAATTCATAGAACACCGTACATGAAACACAGGTGAATGCAAAAGCCAAAGGAAGCGATAAAACTGAGGTGTTGTTACATGCGCTTTTTGTGCAATTTTTAGAGCGCACTAAGGTGGCGCAGTGGGTACCTGGGAGTGCCACCGCTGTACGTATTCTGCGATTTTGTAATAAGAAATTCTCTTAGTACTCAGCATTTCTTCGGTTTTTTTTCTCGGCGCGTGTATTAATTCTGTGATCAACGTGGTTTGTTTTGATGGTAGCATCAAATTTCAAGGCACTCTAATTCTCATCCTAAATAGGATCTCATGAAGGAAGAAGTAATAATGATATCTGGGGTTTAACGTCCCAAAACCACGATATGATTATGAGGGGCGCCGTAGTGGAGAGCTCCGGGAAAGAAGGAGTAGAGACGATGGCAGAAGGAGCGTCTCTCTCGCCTGCTACTATTCACAGGTGGAATGAAAAAGGGAACGTAGAGCAAAATAAATACAACAAGACTCACTTAAATTCTGCACGAAAACTAAAGTGGTGGCAAGGTTTCTTACCATCCATGGCATGCGAGCCCGTCCAATCGCCTTGCCATTGACAATTCTGCCTAGCGCCTTTGCCATGCCACAGCCTGCAGGCATGAAGACATTGAGTATTCACGGTGCAAGTGATACCTGTGAACCAGTGTTTGGGAGACCCAAAATCTCCATGCGCATGCGGTGTGTCATTTGTTAATACAGCAGTCTAGAAAGGCGTTGTCCATACAAGCACTGCCTTTTATCCATCCACAAATCTTGATCAAATGCGCGCACATGGGTGGGTCTATCTTACTTGCACTAAATGTATAAACGAGTCTCAGGGGACATCGCTATTGACAAAGAGGGGCAATAAAAAACAGTTAAAAGTGAACGCGAATGCTTTTTAAATTCCTGCTTTGAATTAGATGTATTCAGCCTAGGAAGATGTGAATATGAGGTCTGCGTTTTCAGTATTTCAAGAATGTCTTAGATTTCTTTCAGTAACGGGCTGTCGAAAGTTCTGTTTTTTTTTCAGCACAGGAGCTTTGCAAGCATTCCGATGTATCATACAAGGTTATTTGCGCAGTCCGCCTCCACTGATCGCTTTCTGTTAGATCTAAATAGCTTGAAAACACGACTCCAACTGCGTCACACTACTTCGAAGAACATTTGTGACTAGTCTGACCTTCAGTTCTACTACAGTCCTTGAGAATATGCCGATTTAAACGACCGGCATTTCGTACGGCGCTATCTAAAATCGGCCCACAGTCGAACTGAATTTAGAGAAAATGCCAGTCCAGCAGGACCCATTGCAGGAAATTTGGTTTCAACTCTTCAAGAATGTTTGAGGTTACCTGGTGGGTTGATGCTGTCCAAGACCACCTGTAAAAATTACAAGTGAGATCATAATAGCAGTAAACTGCTCGAGAGTTTCTTGCGATATTCTTATCGCGCTAAAAAGTAGGTCGCATAGACAACGCTACTTGTACCTGCTAGGTAAGTAAATTAAATATGTGAACTGCAATTATATGACATCAAAATTTAAATGGCAGCTGGCAAGCCGTGTTCTTGTTTCAATGATAATGACGGCGACATATATATAACAAAGAAAAAGTTACTGGTGTAAGGAGTGCTTGACTTGCATTCAGTGCTAAATCACGTGCTCTGCCACTGAAGCATCTGTAACACTTACGCACATAACGCTACCTTAACATGTTCGCGGCAGATTTGGATAACTACAGAAGCAAGTGTCGGTCAGCAGTGTAGGCAGCTTACAGCTAGTTTTACGCCAATAAGATTGATCTATCTCTGTTTTACGGCGAAAGGTGTTTGACATCACAACAAGGGCCGTTTTTGACGCCGAGGTTGTCCGCCGCCGCCGCCGCCGGTGTCCGTAACCACTATCGCTCGAAATAAGAAAAAAAGGGAAAATTTCGAGGATGGAACGAGGTTCGAACCTGGGCCCTCTGCGTGGGCGCCCAGTATTCTACCTCAGTGCCATGCCGGTGCTTGAAACTGCTTTGCAAAAAGACCCTATGCAGGCTTCATGTGGGGAAGGAACCACATTAACATACGTGATGTAGCGTGGCAGAAGAGTAAAGTAACAACCAAGCGTCACACAACGCGTATTCTGTAACCAGGCCTCACACAATGCGAATTGCGCAACGAGTGGGTTGTTGAATGCTTCCAGCCCATTACAAAGGGATCTGCCATACTTCTTCAACGTCATCAGCCACAGCATCGACAAAGTGCACAGAATGCATTAGAGGTGTTTAGCAGGTACCACAGTTCTCTGCAGAATGACGAAAAATTGCATAGTTTCTGCTTCCCTACTTAACAAATATTATGATTGATAGCGTAGTGGGTTCCTCGCAAGTGCACTTCTATTGGTTGCCAAGGAAGCCCATAAGGCTCCCATTCTCCATTTTCTGAGGGTCGCAATAAAGATAATTCCCTCTCTCTATCTCTTTCTCACGTTAGCGCATGTTATAAAGCGTAGTGGGTGAGTGACATAACGCCCGGGCGTCACACAATGCGAATTAAGTAACTAGTGGGTCCTTTAAAGCTCCCAACCCAATACAAAAGGCTCAGTCATAATTTATATGGGCAGTCTCGGCTGGATTTTGCCGTCGCCGTCGCCGCCGTCATGCACCGTATATGTATATGTATATATATATATATATATATATATAAAAGCCCCAAAGAAAAAGAATTCAGAAAAATGCTTCTGAAGCGCGGAATCGAACCAGGGACCTCTTCCTCCGCAGCGAGTGGCGCCAGCCACTACGCCACGAAACGCAGATCCTCCACGTAGGTAACGGCGAGCGTTATATACACACCCTTTACCGCTGGACGGACTCAGAGACGGCTGCGCTTATAAGCGTTTCTTCATTACCAGCGAGATGGCGTTAGACGCGCGACAGGCGCATTTAAAAGTCGTCGGCGAGCTCGCTCGCTTCTTCTTATACTTGCGCAGGGAGAACCTTGCCCTTCCGCTGTCTGCTCGCGCGGTTTTCTTGTGCTGAGGGGAAGAGGGATGTTTCACGCTTTCACCGTGATGTCCGCGCTCATGTTACGGAGCGTACGAAAGCCACTCGAGCTCAAGGGACGCCGCTAAACGAACGAACAGAAGATGAGCGCGAACTATCAAGTGTCACAGCTCGACACTTGAAGCACGCTAGTTTCCTTCGCTGCTTCGGCCGCCTTTGCAACAGGAGCGCTGTTCAAACTGAGAGTAATCATTGGCGAGCCTCACTTCATATAGCATTAGTTTCTTGCTATCGCATTCATTGCTTCGGCCTTGCGGCGAAACTGTGACTTTTTCTTCATCGCCATCAGCTGTCCCATCAAGAAACTGCTCATAATGCCTTACAGATGGTACCTCTCTTCTCTGCAGAATGACGAGTAATGTCGTAGTGGGTGCTTCGCGAATTCACAAAAATTATGATTTGTGGCGTAGTCGGTACGTTGCTAGTGTACTTGTATTAGTAGCCACAAGAGAGTGTTATAACGGGCTCTGGAAATGCTGCTCTTCGAGCTTTCGCTGCGACTGTACTGCGCTTTCCGCGCAGGCATGGCGTTTTTTTTTTTTTTTTTGCACAAATGTTTTCGGTCGCGATGTTTTTTTCTTCTTTGCGAATTAAACTCCCGATGATGTTGAAGTTTAATCGCGAAGACGAAATGTTACAGGGCTGTCTTTGTATCGGCTGGTCAAATGAAACCATTCTTGTTTTAGCTTAGCCAATGCATCGCTTCGACCGCTCTGTATTTGACTGTTGTTTAGCTGATGTAGCTATGAGCCGCGAAGAGTAGGCTCCATATACTTTGGAAATGTGACCTGTTTTATATTGCTGTCCCGTAGAACTACGAAACGTCAAGCTGTACACATATAATCTTTTTAAATTCTGGCGATAATTTATTTCAATTTGCCCGCGCTTATTCATCCCCAGGCGGGTGTCTGTCGGACAATTTTTTTATGATATTGAGTAGAAACGTTACGAAACAAAGAACATGAGTTATGTACACTAAAGACATAACAGTTTTGATGTATCCCGTTTATTAACACTGCGTCAAATGACACTTTCCTTGAAAGGTTTGTCATTCAGTTTCTATATACACAACAAATGATCAGAAAGATTCAAGAAGATTTTTTATCAAAATTGTTTTAGCCATGCTGCATTACTCAAGCGCAAAACTTATTCTTCTTGCTATTTTTCAGCAGCTAGTATGTTCAGTAGCCAGTACAAACGACATCAGTTTTGTATAAATGAATTTCTTGAAGCACTCATGCAATTCGACTGCACAAATCCTAAAAGATTTCTCCTCTAGAATGTCTGCCTAAGAGCTTACCTGCGATGTCACAAGGCTTGAGATGATAAGGAATGTCGGCACGAACGCCATGATTATTTTGATTAGGTTAGAATACTCATTCTACGCTCAGCTTCATACTGTAAACGAATGGCTCAAAATTGTGCGTTTAGTTCTCTGAGCATCCGATTCAGGATCTTACATCCACAAGTGTACGCACATTTTGTAGGTAAAGAAGCACAGAATGTTACACCACAAATCTGTGGTCATATTTTCGTGATGGATAGCTGGGAGTTTAAGAATGTCGACGCGATTGGAAAATATTTATGGCATTTCAAGAGTCGAAATTCCTTGGATCTCCAATACTCTTTTGAGCTGCGTCGACGCAGATTTTACCCACAGATCATGAGGAACGTGAATTCAGTCACCCTTCAAATACCAAGCATGATGCAAATATAGAAATATTTTGAAAGGTAAATGGCCTGGGCTGTTTTGGGTGGTTCCTGAAGCGATGAAGACAGGCTACACAAAATAAAACTAAAAAGAACTGCTTCGGAACGAAGTTTGACAGGTCTGTGCGGAATTCTTGAAAATATTGAGCATCACAGCTGTGCCTAAGTATGAAGTCAATTAAGCATCGCTTCAGCTTTCGACTCAAGGCTTGCATTATTGGAGGCACACCATGTTGGAGTGAACCATTTGCTGCCTTCGGAAGATTGAACTTGTGACACTATTCAGATCAGTCATATGCACACTTTGAAGTGTGCCGCCAAAACGTTTTTGAATAGATTCTTCTTTATTGCATGACGATTGTATTGATAATATTTTGTTCATTTAATGCCGCTTATCATTGCAGTTTCAGAGCCGAGCCATACGACCGTGACCTATAGAGGCGTTGGTTACACGTCTATAAATTCAGCCTGCTTGAGGCTGATTTGAACATTACGTCATAGGCAGCCCAAAAATGATACATGGAACAAAGGATCACGTTAGTAATGAAGACGGGTATAGTGACTAGGCAAGAAACACGACATAAGCACTTCGTACAAACACAAAAAATCATAAGAGTATGAATCATGAGCAGGCAAATATGTGGCAAGTAAAAATCATTTTATACAGCGTAACCAAACGAGGGCGTGTTAATAATTTCAGGAGTGTGACATAATTTGAGGAGTAAAAAAATTGGGCGATGCTTGCACAAAGCCGCGCAAGGTTTGAAACAACGAAACTGGACTATTCCGAAGACTGATCTTGTTGCTTCTAGGTTATTCCCAGGCCTTAGTTAGGTGATGCTAGGTAGTTTGTACGCTGAATTTCTAAAATGAGGTTCTAGTTAAACCACAGACAGTCACAGACACGACACGGATGTCCAAACTTCAGAGACAGAACCTCGCGCTGAAACCAAGTGTTCGCACCTCTCATAGATCTACGGGTACGTCGTCGTTGGCGTAGGCCTTTCATCGCTTCGGGGTCTTCCCGCAGCCGCCGTTGACTTTCCCGTTCCCTAGTATTCTCTCCTTGTACGTACTCGGCGTCTTCGGCTCGCCGCAGTCGCTTCGGAGCCGTTTGTTGGGCTAACTGTTGCCTTCTGAATTTTTCGTGGAAGTTTTGTGCAGTGAGATTTACCCCATTTCTGTGGCACATACCCGTTTATGATGATCATAGTTTTCTGATAGGCCGCACAGTGGCACATACCCGTTCGATGCCGAAAGTATTCTTCTTCATTTTTAGTGCACCAGTGGTGAGTTGTGGGATTTACCCAATTTCTGTGGCGCATAACGGTTTATGATGGTGATATTTTTGGTACGGGGTGAACAAGGAACGATTTGTTAAACTGCTTCGCTGTTAAAAGCACAATGAGAGAGTGATGCCACGAAAAAGGCAAAAATATACGTAGTTCATGGACAGAGTTATTGTGGTGGCTTTTACTTTGTCTGGTTTTAGATATGTAGAATGCAGAACATATGCTGCGTCTTAAATAGGCAATTCTGTAATTAATATACATGAGTGTTAACAAGTTCGCAAAAATATTATTCTCATGCTGAATGCCTTTGTACTTGCTGTGATTTACCAGCTCATTTTGCGTTGAAGCGATAGTTAGCACGAAGGTCGTTTCCCTTGCTACAGCGCCTGCGTTTTTTTACGCCAGAGTTTCGTTACACCAGGTCGGATACTAGAGAAGTTATTTGCAAGCCAAATTTGCTCTCACATTCTCACATTCTTTGCTTCGCATTTGTGGAAAAACATTTACTTTCATCAATTAAACTCATAGTAATGGTAATGATTCAGCTGTTCACCATTATTTAGTTTCATTTTGGTTCGTCAACACACGCTGTGTCGTGATGAGAGTTTCTTTAGAAACGCAATAAACGCAACCCGTTTCATGCTCAAGTTACTACACTGTATCACAAAGAGCAAAAAGCTTTTCCTTTTATTTTCAGGCGAGGCAAATCATGGTCAGAAGCATTTTGTTAATACTGTGATTCTCCACTCTCTTCACTTCATGCTTTCCTGGAGTTCTGATGTCGCCTCTGCGATCCCCTTTGGGATCCCGGGCACAAATGTGGATACCCGTGTGAATACTTCTGGTTCTGTTTTAATAATGAAGTTGTATGCATTGGTGAAAGAGGCCATGCCAAGTTCCAGGAACCTCTCGCGGCGCTTGTCCCAGACGACCAAAGCACTACCCGAATCGCCCTTGAATGAGGATGAATGATTATGAGCAGGAATTCAGCATACATTTTACGGCAGAAAAAAAATTTACCTCATGGTGTGCTGATGGTTTCTTTCACATCTGCGCCGAATCTTGATAAGCCGATAGTTTCGATATTCAATACCGCCAACTTCCGAGGAAGCTTTACTTTTTTGCACCTTTTTTCGAAAGGACGACTGGATGGCCTTTTCCCTTTTCATAACCTTCAGTGAACACTGCGACATTCCGTAGGGCTCATTTTCCAGTGTTCAGTAACGTATGATGTGCTACTGAGTCTGAAAACTTCCTTGCAACAGCTATGCTTCGCGAACGCTGATGAAAAAGCGAAGCTGGTGGACTCCCCTTCGTCACGCTAACACATTTCTATGTTTTGCAAGTCTTTCGGATATGTTGTATCTTCAGTAAACATTCTTAGTTTCTGTGCACATACCCGTCTTTTTCTTCTTCATTTTAGTGATCCAGTAGTGAGTAGTGGGATTTACCCAATTTGTGTGGTACATACCCGATTAGGACCAGCTTTACCACGGACCCCAGACATGAAAGCATCGACTAAGAACAGCTTCCCTGTTAGAATATTATTCTAAATAAGATTTGGGGAATCCCGGAAAGTGACAGAAAGGTTATGAAAGAGAACAAGACCATCCAGTCGTCTTTTATCACAAAGCAACAAGGAAAGCTACATGATTGCTCAAAAAACTCACAGTTTCACCGCAAGGGCGAAGCAATGAATGCGATAGCAACAAATTGTAGTGTTATACGAAGTGTGGGTGGCACCTAACTGTTTTGTATCCGCCTCGCATAATTAAAAAAAAATCACAGCATATCCACGTGGTGAATGATGATGAGTGGGGCGAAGCGAACTCGCGCTGCAGCACGGCGATGGCATTGGCGCGAGCGTGGTCCTTCTTGGTGGAAGATACTGTGACTGTATTGTTTGAGAACCACCATCTGTTGCAAACACCGCAACTATGGCCGAAACTGTTAACAAGGAAGTCCCGCTGGAAGCGCGCGTCGGCGCGTTCGGGCAGATCCCGCGTGATGCGTTTTGCAGCCACTTCACGTGCTCGCACAGCCTCGGGCTCTGCCTTCCGGTACGCGCGCTTTCTCGCCGATTCACGGTCCTTCACATTTTCAAGATCCGATTCGCGCCGCAGCCGTGCGGCTTCGGCCTCGCGGCCTCGAACGGCGGGGTCTTCGCGCCGCAGCCGTGCAGCTTGTCGAGCAGCTTCGGCTTCGCGGGCTCGAACGACGGAATCTGCTTCGCGGCGTCGACGTGCAGCTTCGGCCTCGCGGGCTCTCACCTCAGGATTCTGTCTGCGAGCGCGCTGCCGCCGCCTTCCGTGCCCTCCGTTCCGCAGCCTTGTCTTCCATCTGGCGACTCCGAGCTAAAGAGAAAGCGTGCCGAGAGGGAGGCTCATGGCGCGTTACTTCTGAAATGTTGTCTTCGGGTGTCGTTGAAAACACGAGACGTAGTAAAGAAGAAAGAATGCCACACAGGCAAACACGCACGAGTCTCTCACTCGTCAACGTCGTCTTCTTATTCTACTGCATACCAGAACATGCGCTTCTCACGAGCTAGAGGTGGCTACTACAACGCTACAAACAGACGGAGGATGGACAGACTTACGGCATAAGGAGCTTCGCACCCCCCCCCCCCCCAAAAAAAAAAGATTCACCATCTCCCACTAAAGGGAACCATGTGGGGATGCGAAGGAGCGCATGCGTCCACTAAAGGTTCCGTTCATCCCGGGCACCTTGCCCGATGTTAACGCGTCCTTGCATATGGAGCACACCATGAATTCACTGTAGTTGTTGTTGCTGTTACTCGTCCCGAAATCTTGTTGGAGCACGCCACGCGGGTTCGTCACGCGTCTGCAGAATCTCGTTCCCCGACGCTATCACGTGATTGCTGAGAAAGTGTAAGGGGGAGAAGCCACAGCGTCTTACCCAGCCCCTTACACAGGCCCGAACGCGATAGCACGTGCCAGCACAAGTGGTTTTGTATGCGTTATGCCAAGCTAGGACAGCATACGGCAGCCCGGGCCCCTAAAGTGCTCTGCACGTATCATTATCAAGGCGGTCGAAGAACAAGATGAAGAAGACTTCTCCTTGGCGCGAGCGCGCGTTCTGCACGTATCATCATCAAGGCGGTCGAATAACAGGACGATGAAGTCTTCTCCTTGGTGCAAGCGCGCGCTCAATATGTTACAGATGGCTATGGTAGGTTTTAGAAACAGGACGGTCGCCAATGGAACTACGGACAAAGCCCCGCGCCAAAGCTCCTTCGCATCTAAAACGCTGATGTAAGAGCATACGTCCGCTCGAAGGAAAGATGCTTTGTCCGCATAGTCACTTCGCGTTGAGAGCGCAGCACGTAGAAGGGTATACGAGCCGCCCGCTCTGATGGCTGTCGAGATTGCGCGCGCGCCAGCGATCTTGACCGTGCTCTTAAATTCAAACTTCAAAGTGCTGCTCGCGCGACCCCCCCTCCCCCCTCGCGTGTTTTCATGCTCGTTAAAGACGGCCGGGGCGTTTCTTGTCTGCTTCGATGGCAGGCTTCCCGAGCGGAGTGATATTATCGCGTGAACCCTCCGAGCGACGGAAATGGGCCGGCTCGTTTGATCTCTGCTTCGGCCCCGTTCGTCGCCCCCGCTCTCGCACTTTTACCCCTGGTAGGACATACGATGCGCGGGGGGACCTTATCAATTTGGACTTCATGTGGGACATGACAGCGACGGCGACGGCAAAAACCCGTCGAGACTGTCCATATAATTGCTCCTGCAATAAAAGAAAAGCCTCTCACTTTAGCCAGGGACACGGAACCAGGCCAAAAGCCTTTTCGGCGTTATCAGACTTCCGAGTGAGCTAACTAGAAGGCTAGCACGCTAACCAGGATGTTAGTCGTAGAAGTATGCTATTGTGAAAAAATGATCGTACACATGATATCACTGCGTACTGTATATTCCCCAAATATATGCCGCATTCTTAATTGTTTCTTCAGTACTGGTGGAGCAGATTTTGTATTCTTATTAAATTGCTCCTCAGCATTCAGCTCGCTCACATCCTGAGTGGGTGGTTCATCCACGTCTGCTGAAATCAATGGAAGAATTCTTGCCTGAGCTTCAAACACTTGTGTGTGTGGATATAATCAGGTTTGCTACAAGCAGCTTATGAAAGGTTATATTGCGAAACACATAGCGTTCTCTACCTCCCACAGCAAACGCCAAGTAAGTCGATTTCGCATTTGCGAGGAGTACCTAGCTAAAGCAATGTTCCTTCGAAGGATACCTAGAAAACTCGATCAGGGCTTCCGTGGTAAGCCATAAAGCTGCAGGGGTCTTTCTGTCATAGTACCTATCTGCGCACCTCTCTCCTTCTAGGAATCGAGCCAGCTAACGAAATTGTCCAATTACTGCAGCTGCTCGCTCATGCTATTTCGCACTGGGTCTTGCCAGACATCGCTCAGCCTGCAGCCTTTCTGAGGAGCTTCCATATTCAGAATGCTCCGCCGCATTTCAACCAAATCAATGAAATATCCCGCACCATCACCAAGGACCAAACCAAAAGTTTTACCTGAGTTGCTTAAAGCAGGTAAAAGGAGGTTGTTAAATATTGCCAGGAGTGTTATCTTGATGTATTCGGCCTTGACCCACACAGACATAAACGCTCCACGCGGACCGTACCACGATGTGTCAGAAGCTTCACGAATTTAGTTCATTCCATTAAGATTGCACGCAGGACGCGAATAGTCTAGATTTTTCTAGAGATTCTGCTGCCACCAGCGATAACGCTGGGGTGTTCGAGAGAACACGTATAAAAGCCGACACGCTTTACCGCTAGTCAGATTATCGACGGCCGACGCTCTCTTCACCGCTATCAGTGCATGGTGCAAGGTCGCATAGTGTGTATTACTTGTAGTCTGATTTTCCATTTCCCGGTCACATGTTCGCCCGGTTTTGGCATCAGCTTCGTGGCCAGGGGGCTTGAATAGGAGTGCGAGGGTGCTCCAATCCCCCCAAATATTTGGAATTTTGCATGCCTATATATTCACGCACAAACACAAACGCACGGACAAGCATACATAATGTAGGTTCGTGCGTGCGAACGAAATTTATTACTACGTTACTGCTTGCAACGTAAGGCCCTACAAATTCTCATTAATGATTGGTATGAATTTAGAGCTCATAGAAAAATACGAATTTCAAGCTGTCACAAAATAATAAATTTCGAGCTGCTAACTTGGAATCTAACATATGGTCGATAAGAGAAGCGTCATTTAAACGATCGACTGTGATTTGTGAGTAGCGGGCATTGAAACGGCCTAATGACTGCACGAAAGCCAAGAAATGCCTGCTAAACACTTCACAAAGTGACGAAAGTATGAAAGCTGAATTGTAATCCAGGATATAGAACTTTATCCTAGTGAATTAAAATAATTCTCACCTGCGAGGCTATCGCACTGCACATTATAACAAGTTTTCGCACTGATATCTTCTTAGTTTTCCCGCCAATATTTTTCTTTCGTGAATTCTCTTGAATGTGACGTGTTAGCTGGGCAATCAGCCGTTACGGTTGCTCAGAAGATTCCATCCGAAAAAAACGGATGTCACAGGTTGTACCAAAGCGGAAAATTGCCCCAAGTATTATTGCACACATATATTTAATTTTATTTGCCACATTATGTCAAAGTTTTCGCATAAAATACATTTCTACTACGCGTGTTAAACATACTTTAGTGTCACTTTTCTTCTTCCTGGATAGCATTTACGAGAAAACTCTTATATGTAGTCTACGACATTGAAGCTGAAATGACGTCCGTACCAAGTAATAACCAATTAGGGCGCATGTATAACTAAAAGGTACATGTATAGTGGCTATTTAAACTGCATGCTGACAAGGATGTTGAATATAGCAGTCTCAATGCGGACAATATGACGTATAAGAATGGTACAGCTTTTCAAATATACCTGTAAGGTTCCACTGTCGAACAGCTGGACGAACATTTAAAATCATATTATGATATTTACACACTTTGAAAAAAAAACATGTGGTGACTCAGGTTTGAGACCTATTTCGTATGGGCGACATCTCTTTTTATTCCCCGGCACATAATCTGCCAACGTAGTTGTCGAATAACTTACGTCATAGGAAAGCGATGGTGCCCGAATGTGATGTTCATGAATAAACTTCAAACTTTGTACTGAAGGTGCAAGTGACCGAGACGTAGAAATAGCAATAACCTCACGAAATCGGGCAGATCCCAAAAAAGCGAGTGGATGGTTACGCCACACCTTGAGCCTAGTTTTTCAAGGCGGACCGACGTATTTCTGTAATTGGTGTAATCAAATGAGTCCCACAGACAATTAGCCCGAAGACGACTTAATAGTTGTCTTTAACTGTTGTGTAGTAATTGTCAAGTAAATTGAAATGAAATAAGGTGGACGAAAGACCACTCTCTCCGTTGGTGGAATCCATATACACAACTTTTGTATTATGCACCCTATGCTCTACCAATTGAGCTACGATGGAAGGTCTTTCCCGTTCACTTTGTTGGGGATTTCTGTACACGTAACTCCTGGGAGTTTATGCCAACGGCACTTATATCCAAAGCGGCGAGTGTGGAACATTCTTTTCGACAGAAGGCCTCACGTGGCACGTGACTTATGCACGAGACGGCAGCTGCTCATTGAACCCTCGCATGCTGCTTAACGTTTGCCGGCGGTATCACTTATGTGAATGGTCATCTCACGCACTTCAAAAACTGCTAAAATGTCTGATTATTCTTCGTAGATTGCACTGTTCAACGTTGACGGTGGGTAAGATGTAGTGATTGTTAAAAAAATGTCTATTCGTGCGAACTTCGCGGTTCATTCGTAGGACATCCTTGACTGTAATAACTTCTATCCTGTGGAAGTAAAACTTCTATAGATATTACTTATAGATTATGCAAAAGGAGTAAAGATTGTGCGCTTAGGGGATGGAAATATAAGCAGCGCTAGAAAACAACTTTTTATTTGACTCTTAAAAGAGCGGAATGAGGCCTTCGTGGTACCTTAATGCACCCTCATGACTCTGCCTCTTTGAGTAAAGCTGCACGTTGGGATGGTTGGTTTCGCTTGCCTTGTACTGCTCTTAGGGAAACTGCTTGCAAATATTTACGGCATAAAGGAATACACAGGTACGCTTTTGACATAGAAGTTGCTTAAGCTGGCCGTTTTGTGCGGCCTATCAGAGAACTGTCATCATCAAAGGTATGTGCCACAGAAACTGGTCAAATACCACTACTCGCCACCGGTTCACTAAGAGAAAATGAAGTGATACCCCCAGAATCTTCATATCATCATTCTTTCTAAGAGAGAGAAAAAGCTATAGAAAGAAATAGAGAGAAAGAGAAATAAAGATAAAACAGAGTGAGAGAGAGAAAGAAATGGAAGAAACATTTACAAAATATAGATACAAGGAACAAAGAGAAAGAAAGAGAAGAAAGAAAGAAAAAAATGAGAAACAACGAAGGCCGCCCAGTTGCGTTCTTCCTTCAGGCTTGGCAGTACTAGGGCAAAGCTGCCGTACTAGGGAGCGGGAAAGGCAAGGGTGGCTGCGAGAAGCGATGGGAGCCCTACGCCAACGAGCACGTGCCCGTAGATCTATGAGAGATGCGAACGCTCGATTCTGGAATTTGGTTATCCTTGTCGTGACTAACCTAGCTAAAGCCTAGCAACAACCTAGAAGCAACCAGATTAGACTTCAGAATCGTCCAGTTTTGCTGTGTCAAGCCATGCGCGGCTTAGTGCAACCTTCGCCATTTTCTTATCCTCGTCTACCGTATTCGTTAACGTCTTCTCGTCAGTATTCGTGTCCATTTTGTCTCAGCGCAGCAGAAAATGAACCTTGTAGCTAGTCATACATAAAACAGTGATTAAGCTTTTTAAGCATACTCTCTCGTCTTTAACTAAATGATGACCGCCCAGGTGGCATACAAAAGCGCTGAATGTAGGCCCATCAGAACTTGGAATCATGTACACCATTACGTTCATGCTGCTACTGAACAAGCATTGCATCCATAAGTGTGGTTCGTTTGCTACTTGGTCAGACATTTGTGATTGGAAAAACCAGCGCGTAAGGAGGCTTAGCACAAGCGAAGAAACACAGAGTACGAGCGGTGACCAACAACTGAAGGTTTTATTCCTTCAACACAATATAAATAAAATTGGCGGAAAATGTAGGGCACATGAAATTTCAAGCTTTCGTGACAACACAATGGGCAGAAGCTGTCAATCGAAAGAATAAATTGTCTCTTTCGCGCTGTTTTTTCCCGTTTACAAACTCGTAGCATCATTGGTCTGCCCTTGCATGTGAACATCCCTTTTTATACTATATACTATATAATACTATATACCTACCACAAATGGCGACGTGAAAATACCAGACTGATCAAATTTCATTATTTAAGCATGATGCCAGTATCGCTCACCTATGGCATTATTTTCATTTGTTTTACGCAAATTTCTCTCTCTAAAGATTAACTTTCCGTTTTTATTATGACTTCGTTTTTTTTACATTTTTTCTCTGTGACACCAATTTTCACAACTCAAATGTACGGATTGCCACGTAGCAGCAGCATTGGTATCCACAATGTTGTAGCATCAAACACTCGGCCAAAGCAGTGAAGGCTGCTGCAGAACGGCTTAGTAATAGTGGCAATTAATGTGTTGCTGTCGAAGCCCAGCCACGGGAGTAGGAAATTAATCCAAAAGCTTAGACAGTATGAAGATTCTCAGTATCTTATAGTTGCGGACCTTTTTAGTTGCTTCAATGAATCTGGTCAAATTGCTTCCTTCGAAACCGCACAATGAGCAGGTGCCCTTTGGCTGTGAGCGAATACGAGCGAAAAAACAGCTACCACAGTCATGTGTCGTCGTCGTCTAACTCGTCGTCCAGCAAGTGCATTTATGTTTTTGTCTGGTAAAAATTACATAGGACACTTCTTTTTCTTCTTGACACTCTTCACGAACGTTCTACATGGTTCTCTAGACGTTTTTTTGTCAATAATGCCATGAAAAAACTCCAGGCGGACCGCATAGATGCTTGCCGCCGCGAAAAGTGGAGGCACGAACTGCTACATCTGTCGCCATCCCACTTCTCATTTTAACTCTTGGGATTCTCAGAATTCCCAAGTTCGTTACAAAGTGGCTTGTCGATGAAAAGCATGGTACAGGCTTGTAGGGCATGCCCCATAGCTCTTGTCCGTGTAAACACTACGGTTGAGCAACACTCTGCTTGCCTTATGAGGAAAGGCGTGGTGATCTAAAGAATCGCGGCTGTTGAAGCAGAAAGGACGTGCCGGGGACGTCAGTGCTGACGAACCTGTGGCCCCCGGTCAGAAACACCTAAAGCGCTCACTGTCACTAGTTTCTGCATAACTTCTCTCAGACTGGGATGGCGGCGAACTAAGCAGTCGTCGGAACCTGAGGGCAACCACGTGCACGCCGATAGCCACGATGGACGACGATGACGAAGCGATGCTATAAATCGCGCGTCTCTCTTTAGTTTTCCGTGGTTCAAGCGATCTGCTATAACACTTCCCGGCGCATTCAAATACTGCGTAGGTGCGAACAGAGGTACAGTTTCGCCGCTTCTATTCAGGTTTCTATGACAGCAGATGAGTTGTGTTGCTGAGAGCACGCACTTGTTACTGCAAGTGCATCGCAGAGGGCCAACATAGGCAAGCACGTAAATTTAAGCGTTAAAAGCGCAGCGACACTTTCTGCTTATGGCCCAGTAACTCACCAAAGCGACTGCCACATGTCTCGGCGGTGAGTCGCCACGGCGTGGCGCTGCGCCGCCATTCCGCGGTGGATAAGAGCTGAGACAAGTGCGCAAATGAACAGTAGTCTGCCGTGTACTTCAATTTTTTGCCCTCGTACATTGTGCAATCCACAAGGCCACATATTTGGCACTGCAATACGCATTCTTCGTTACATTAATTAAGTCCGCTTCATTTCGCTGCTTCTCGCAGTTGTCTTGATCTTTTGCAATTTGTGGTACTCGCCGTTTTTCAGTTGTCATAAAATTGCGATCATTACACGTCTTAATAATATCTCCCATGTGCAGAATTGTCAGCACTGTTAGCGACTACGGTCGAGCGCTGCAGAGCCAACATATCTAGCAACGGAGTGGGGAAGTCACGAGTTCAGCCATCTATACCCTGGCTACCAGCTGGCGCTGGTCGGCGAGAGTAGAGCTGTCTAGGGCTCTCTCCTAAATGTCAGGTGTGTGGTACGTATTGCTTGTGCTGAGATGCAATTCTATACACCCCCATACTGTATGTTAAAACAAACTCAGCGACTTCTCTGCAATGGCTGCCGATACGGCATTCAGGGGTCGGTGTTGAATGTGCCCGTGGAAACCGATAGCATGCTCCGTGCACTACCTCGGAACGCTCAGGGCGACAAGGCCACCACGTTTAGCATAAAGACACAATCTACGGGCAAATAACAAGTGCTTCGCACGAATCAGCTTGAACGTTGCCCGTGTTCACGCAGTGAAACGTATCTGAAGACATTTTTTTATGTCGATGTCATACGGTGCAGCGCTGATCGCGATTAACCCGACAGGGATCAAACTTCTCAGCAGAGATTGACTCCCTCCTGCAGGTTTCTTAAAGGAACCAATCACGACAAAGAAATCTGATCCGGATCAGGCCCTATCGCGATCAAGAATGACCGTGTGACACCGATATGTGATGTGGAAAGCGAAAATGAAATATCAATTGATTTCGGCAAGTTTTTCACCCGCTTTCACTGCCTTTCTCAAATCCCTCTGTACTCCTAGTAATGAACTGCCAACAACAGCATGCTCTAAGCTAGGAGAAAAGATCCTCTACTGACCACTCCTAATAGCCCCCCATGGAACGGAGACTGCATGGAAGCTTCGTATAAGCACTAATGATGCGCGATGAACGTACGGAAACCCACGGCGGGATAGTTTCTAATTCATGCTATCGCTGACGTCGGCTGACCGCTTGAGTCCTTTTTCCGAGATGATATAACACGAAACAAGCTACGGGCGTGACGGTGCCTGTAGGGAGAAAAAACACACAGAAAAGAGTACATGATTGTTTCATATTTATTTACTTGCTTTGTGTGTATATGTGTGTATATGTATGTGTCTGCTTCATTCCCCTCTTTTTGTCTGTGCAAAGGAAACAAGGAAAGAAGAAACAGGCGGAAAGACAGGGAGTTTAGCCAGTTCTTAGACCGGTGGGCTACCCTGGGCTTCGGAAAGGGGACTTAACGAGTATAGAGAGTAGACGCTACCAAAAAACATAAAAAAAGGAAAAAGGCATAAAAAAAGTAGATTACGACACAGAGTCTGTCTCTAAGCCCAGTTGTCCTTCAAGAAAAAAAAACGCAAGAACGCTTCCAACGCATGCTGTGCTGAAGACGGACTCGGCCAGTGTGGCAGGGCTCTTTCATCCAACAATGGGCGATTATCCAATCTATCTACCGAACTGCAAAGTTCTTTTCTTGGCAAAATAACTACAAGGAAAAAGGGGCTCCACCCCACCAGCCCGCACCATCAGGAGCTATAAGGGGCTTATGCCAATTCAAGATGAATTGATATAGGAAATATCCCAATAAAACAAAGATGATCAGCACATCATAGTTTTCCTAACGATTTTGTTTATAAATTAATTAGATCAACACGTGCACAATATCGCTTTGAGGAACCAAGGGAAAGCAAATTTAGAGCTGTAAAAAATGTATAAACCCTCTAGAAAGTTTGCTTGAGGCAGCTTTTTCCAATATTGTTTTTTTCTGATTGCCATGAATATTTTAGTTAACCAGGGACCCGCAAACTTCTCCGGAAAAAAAGGCATATTTTTTGTGTTTCAGTGAAGAGCTTTTCGTTGTACCATGGTTAATTAAAATTATGAGGAGGACAATAAAGGGGATTGCTGATTTTCTCTCATAAATGTCCAATGAACATTAAAATAAATGCGAGTCATGCCTTTTCTTGCGTATTAAGAGCCCACCTCGAGCTGTCCTCGACATTCCTACAAACCAATCGGCGCGGATTCTGGGACTCCCGTCGTCTCATGAATGGCTTCGGCACGAGCTCATTTATTTCTGTGGCAGCTTCATTAGAAAGCGCATCTATGGAGCGACAAGACAGCGCGCCGAGTGTCGATGCCCATCTTGTATGGGCTCACAGCTGCTTCGCACAGTGGTTATAGAGTATCATGGCAGCTTCCGGTGAATACGTTCCGATAGGACAGACCGTCAGGTGGCTGATTTCCTTTGTTTTTGTCGTCTTCGCGAGCTGTGCTCTTGTGGTAAGTCGTGCAATATTTGCTTTTCTTTAGAACAACCATTCTAGTCTATCGGCCAATTGTGCATAATTCACGGCGCATGGCGGTGGGTTCTGCGTGATTGAAGTTTATAGTTCGATTGTGTCCGCATGAACAGAAAAGTGGTGAGCAGTTCCAAGCTAACGGAGTATTGTCGAAGCTGAACAACTGAAAAAGCAGTTCGCTGTGCAGCTTCAACGAGCGATTGGCATCAATGGCTCCACAGAAATTTCTCTCAGCCCCAAAGCTATCGGCAACATCACCTGAACGCGTTGCTATGCTTTCAAATGCCAACTGGACTGCGCCGAAGACAGGCCACTCTGCTAGCCGGTTATGGCTAAGATGGCTGTCAAAAATAATTTCACTTTTGTGCGGGAATGGCCGACAACGCCCTTTTTTCACGTTTGTGGCTTTGAGGAGATTTTCCAGCACATCTTCTGTGACTGTCCTGCTTACGCTGTGCAGAGATGATCACTCGCAATCACTCTCGCTCGTCTTGAGCACGGTACGAGGTCGCTAACAACTATCATCAAATCTCATCCTGTAAAGTCATCGAGAATCAAGGCAAAGAAGGCATTGTTGAAATTTTTGAGGGTAGCAGACTTGCACGAGCGGCTGTAGACTGATGGTGATCCCGTATACCGCACAAGACTGCCGGACTGTGACGCTGTGTGTGTGCTCCCCTAGAGTTACTGTATATGCTACCTTTAGGTAGCAGAGTTGAGCATAGGTCCGTCATCTTGACCGCCGTGGCATCCACGCTAAGCAGGAAAGCCACCTCTATGGAATGTAGGAGCCGACGCCGCTGCTGTTGTTGCTGCTGTCCTCTCGGCCCAGCGGCTCCGTGCACCTTCGCGTTCGTTCATAACGCGTCACTGGCGCAATAATTTTCGATTCAAAGAAAAAAAAAGAATGGAAAGCTCGGAGAAACAATAATTTGAGATGGAACACTATCGCAAGTAATATTTTTGTTTTAAATGGCAACTAGAAAAAGTGCGACGGTCACGATTCTGGACCAATTAAATTCAGCGTCATTATTCGTTTCACGTAGTTTTTGATGCAGCGCTTCAAAAGATTAAGTGAATAGCTCGAGAAGACAAGTGCTAGAATTATCACTGTGTTTTACAAATAGCGCAAGCTAACGAGAATTTCGTGTACGTCTAGGTAGATGTGGCATATAATAAACATTCGGCCATGCTTCAAACTTTTATGCCGCACAGTGCTCGGAATGAATCATGCTGCTTGGATAGACCTGTAAGGTTCATATTCACACACATCGCCTCCTTCACACAGTCACTCGCGCATATTTTTACCGTTTTGTCCCGCTCCATTTTTAGTCAACCTTTGACCAGTGAGAGAGAAGCAATATATGTCCTGTTCGCTATCGCCGGCTTCTGACGTCTCATGCGCAGCAGCCACTTGAGACGGCGACGGACGACGGAGACACACTTGCCACATGGAATCGAGAAGAAGGCCTTTCCATGCTCTTGTCGGTTCGTGCAGTGAGGAGCGCAGCATCACGTCATTGTCGCAACTTCGCGACACTGAGTCAAGACGCTGCGCCGCGCAGACGTTCGCAAAAACGGACAGCACCACAACAACGACAAACAATCCGAACTCAGCTGGACCGCCTTGCGCTTCTCCGGACGGCTTAATTTGGCTTGATACAGCGGTGGTGGCGCAGCGATCGCCAAGACCCGCGCGGACGTGAAGTTGGCTTTCCCTAAAACGGATGCTTTTTGCGCACGTGAGCGCGCTGGGCGAATGGTGGGGCGAGCGGCGAGATCTATCAGAGGCGCAACTCTGCTACCTAAAGGTAGCATATACAGTAACTCTAGCTCCCCTATCTTTCTCTCTTTCTCTATTTCTTTAACCTCCCTGCTTCTCCCTCTCTTTTCCCGGGTGCAGGATAGCATGCCGGTTATTTTGAACTGCTTAACATACCTGCCTTTCCCATCTCTCCTGTTTTCCTTCTCTCGTGGACCATGTCGCTATGGGCCAGAATGCAGGCACGCTCAGCCTCGTACAACGTCAAGTTAAGGCGCCAAGTTCAAGCGAACACCCTCATACCACACTGGTTGTGTAAAAGTCATTGCATTTAACGTGTTCTGCCCAAAAGTAGAAATAGTAAATAATTGGGTGCCCCGCTTTTGGTTCGTTCTGATGTTAATTAGAAAGCGCATTTCTAATGTAATAGCCTTGCGTATGAAGGGCTGTGGCTGAAGAGACTATTGGAAATAGTTTAAGCACGTTACCACTGGCAGGATCTGAAAAAAATTACATAAACCAGGTATACATCAATGTTCTAACTGATACGATATATCAAACAAAACATAACACCGGATGTTATGAATTTACCCCCTAATTCGCACTATAGTATTCTACAACACCACATGTAATAACCAAAAATAAGAACAAATTATGGGATGCAGTTTAGTCAGTTACCAGGTAGATTCACTACTAAGTCGACTACGCGTCTTAGATCATGAATTTACGGAAAGTTTGAATGAATTGTACAAACGTTTTACCGTTACACAAAATATTGAGTTCGCCTTGAATAATACAGTGTATATTGTCAATTCTTTTGTTTATTTCCGGGTTTTAGTTGTGGTTTAAGACAAAACGTTCCTTAATTCATTCTGTTAGATTTTTACACTTCTTGCAGACATGTTCATTGCTTTTCGCAACTGTTCAGTTGAGTTACGTATGTACGGTATATTTTGTGCGATCTCTGCACTACGGACGGCTTGCGTGACGAATCGCTGTACAAGGAGAAGGCTTTGTCAAGCCGCATGGTCATTAGCTGCTGCTTCCTGCGTTGTAAGCCGAAGAAATAAATATTCATTCATTCATTTTTTTTTTCACATATAACGAAAAGAGCACGTGAACTGGCTTTTCGGTACCGCAAATAATTGGACGCTAGAAACCAGGACGCAGCTTCACTACGCGAGCTAGTTATGTTATTTGACACTTTCACCCCTCCGCGTTTCGTGTCATAAAAACAATTTTTACGACAAAGAATCATAAGTGACGGATGTTTTACACATACGTCAATAACCATCTTTAGTATATAAGATACTTAAACAGAGATAGGCTTGCTAGTCTCGTACATTTCAATTTGTAATGATGATTTACCTAAAGAGCAGCTATGTGGCTGCACAGCCTTGGAACCTGAGGGCGTAAGGTATGCACACGTGAATGCCTGTGTGAAGTGAGGCAATGCAAATAGGTAGCGCAAAAAAAATCTTCACTAAGTCAGTATCTTTACGGCGCAGTCAATATACTTTACCCATCATGGCTGCATGACTCCCACTCAACTGGCAATAACTGTGGCGAGGAATCTAGCCTGCCATCTTGCTATCTACTGCGACATGGCGGAGCACTTTACTCAAAGCGGCGTGTCGCACGAAAATTTGCACTCGAACCTAAGCAAACTAAACTTGCAATCAATGTGCCTTATGTATATATTTGTGCAAAGAGTATTCAAAATGCCATAACTCTGATATTTAAGTCAGCGTTCTGTCGGCACTGTCGCAACGCGAGACATTCCACACCCTGCGGTTTTCCACATATAGCTTATTGTGGTACTTCAGACTGAGCTCTTGCGGAATGCATATGTCGAATCTCGTGTTGTCTTATACGTGTCTCTGACGTTCTTCTATTACTCTAGGTACACGCTGACAGAATCAACAAGCCCGGTGAGCTTCTTTGAGTGCTTCGTAAAGACGGAAATCCTGTTTTCTCGGGCTGAACCATAACTTCAGGCGGTAAAAACAGACGAATAGATCGATGTGAGCGCTTTAGCAGCGAAGCTGTTTAAGCCGACCGTAAACACTTTATTTGATGTGTAAACAAAAATCCTTCGGAGTGCCTCGCGTTGCCTAGCAACCGCTAATCACCCAACTGCGCCGCGCCTGCTTCGCGAGACCGACTCGCGCTCTCTTCGTCCTCTTTTTCATCCTCGTCGTCTTCATCTTCTGCTTCGCTGTAAAAACATGTAGGTGCCGATTGCTCCGGAGCGGGATGAAATAACTCTGATCGGTGAGACAACGAGTATAGAGAGGGAGAAAGAAAGAGAGATAGAGAAAGAGAGAAATTGTATGGGGAAAAAATTCTTCGCGATGCGAGATTCGAACCCGCGTACCCACAATCGGAAGGCGAGCGTCTTAACCACTCGGCTATCCAGGCACGCTAGCAGCGCACAGCATAGCCTTGTATAGTATAGAATAGCGAGAGGGTAGGAAATGAAAATGAGGGTTAGTACCGTATATGAGAGGGGAGGGGAGGGAAGAGAGCAAAGCATAATATATAAATAAAGAGAAAGAGAGAAATAGAAAAAAACGACAGACAGAACGAAAAGGAAGAAGAGAAAGATAGAGAATAAAAGAAGGAGAGAGAAAGAAACCGAAGATAGAGAAAGAATGATAGAAAAACCGAGAATGAAACAGAGAGAGAGAGAAAGAAAGAGAAATAAACAGATGCAAAAAAAGACAGAAAAACAGAGATACTAGAGAAAAAAATGGAGGAAAAAAGAAAGAGAGAACTAGCAAAACTTAACAAAACAGCATCAGCCAGGACAACCTCGGTGCTCATGAGCTTCGCTGTCCCTTTAACATTGCGCTTCCGGTGCAAGCTGCGCCAATATTTTCTTAGGCAAAGCCATAGAAAGCCGACAGATAATGAACCCAAAGAGGGCACAGGCGGCTGGTTTCGTTTGTAGGCGTTAACTGAAGGGTAATAATTATGATACAAATGGAAGTGAAAGTGGACTAAAAAATTCAAGAGCCCTTGCCCCGTCGGGGAAGCGGTGTCAAGCAAAACATAGTGCGTGCCTGCCTGACGTACCGCATTTATTTATTTATTTATTTATTTATTTATTTATTTATTTATTTATTTATTTATTTATTTATTTATTTATTTATTTATTTACTTATACAATACCACGCAATGCTCCGTTCTAACTGTTTCCTCCATGCCATGAATTAGACCGTCATCCGCGTTCTTAGAATCGAAACACTTCCCTTGCAACAGGCAACAACGATGGTCATGCGTTCAATCCAGACAACAATGAAATGCGGCAACGTGAAATGACATGTCGCCTCGATAAAATTGGTAAAATAAAAGATTGCCGCATCAGAAACGGCTGATCGCCTACAAGCCCACGATCAAGAGAACAGCAATTATTGGAAAACGGCGTAAACAACTGCAAGATATTTGTATTGCAGTTCTGTACCAATGCTATCCTCACATTTGTCTGTCATGCATGTCTGTAGCTTATAATTTAAAAAAATCAATTCCTCTAAAAGCATCACCACCGAATGAGAAAATTTAGGGTAACAGATACGCGACGCGCAAAAATGAAAATTGGCGGCAAACTTCGCATATGATAAGATCATATAGTAGGACTGATGTGACGGATTGTATGCGCAACAAAACCTTTGAGATTACCAATTTATTTCAAATGAAAGACATGAAATTTGTCAACGCAATTCTCGTTGTACGATTTTCATTTCAGCATCTGTAGAGTGAATCGATTGGTAAAACTACATATTTCACCAAAATTTCGCCGTCAGTTTATTCATATTCTTTTCAATTTACAGGCTGCGGCCTTGCAGCGCCCCTGGGAAGAATTGTTAATGGTGCAAAATTCACCGGCTGCAAGTGCCATGGATAGTAAGCACTGTCATTCTGGGCATACTTATTATTTTTCTATGCCTCAAATTGCCACTTTTATATCACCACCCTGACGGGAGATATTGACAAACCTTGTTGCGCGTTACTAATTTCACGCGTTTATCACCTTCAAAATGCTTCTGACATGTGCGCTTTATCAATTTAGATTATCACTATGGCCTGTCTTATCAATTTGTCTTATAGTGGGAATCCATGCTCGTAAAAAAACTCTTGCTGAGCGGTTTCATCAACAGAAAGCAAGCGGATGCAAGTCCTAATTAAAGTAGCGAGATGGAGCTATAATGATCGAAATTTTACATTCTCGCACAGTAATTATTAGCGTACTAAGTTCATCAATTACATAATGAAAAAAAAAACATGCACAATACTTGTTTCTGTTTATTCAGTTTATATAATTGGCCATCAGAAAATAACGAAAGTTATTCGGCGTACTGCTGACTGAAATGTGTGCGCGACCCTCCGTTTATCGACAAATAGGCACCGATCTTGTTAGATTAAAATTCAAGCTGTTATTTCAGCTGCAAGCGTTGTCTCTAGCATTAACTATCCAAATGAGGGCAGGAGCTTGCGGTAGCGCGCTTCAAACTGCGCATGAATGTCTGTACATGTCAGCGCTTGGAATATCGACTATTTCAATGCTCACACGTTTTAAAGTGACCAGCTATAGGTACAAAACTGACCTGCACCTAATCTGAGCCCAGTGTCATTTGTAGGCGAGGAGGCGAGTGTACAATAGTGGCCGCCTTGTCCACGAGTGGCGCTGGCTAACACTCCCAGCGGTTAAACGTACCTAAGTGCCCAGAAAAGTGGACGAGACGAGGCAGCGCCCTCCGTCGTAGCTCAATTCGGAGAGCCCCGGACGCGCAATTGGAAGGTTGATGGTTCCGATCACACCAACGGAAAGGCTGCTTTGTCGCGCGCTTTAATTCCTTTATATTTAGGTCATGTTAAATAAACTACCGTTAAAAAAAAAACGCCAGGCCTGCGCAGAAAGCGCAGCACAGTCACAGCGAAAGCTCGAAGAGCGGCATTTCTAAAGCCTGTTATAAACTCTCTTGTGGCTACTAACACAATACACTAGCAACGTATCCACTACGCCACAAATCATAATTTTGTGAAGTTGGGAAGCACCCACCACGACAATACTCGTCATTCTGCGGAGGAGCGAGGCACCATCTGTAAGGCATTATGAGCAGTTTCTTGATGCGATGGCTGATGACGATGAAGAAATACGACTGACATTTCGTTATGGATTGGGAGCTTTAAAGAACCCACTGGTTACTTAATTAGCATTGTCTGACGCCCGGTCGTTACGTCACTCTCCCACCACGCTTTATATCATACGCTAACGTGAGAAAGAGATAGAGAGAGGGAATTAACTTTATTGATACACTGAGGAAGTAGATCATGGGAGCCTTATGGGCTTCCTTGGCAACCAATAGAAGTGCACTTGCGAGGAACCCACTACGCTATAAATATCATAATTTTTGTGAAGTGGAGAAGCAGCCACTATGCAATTTTTCGTCATTCTGCACAGAACCGTGGTACCTGCTAAACACCTGTAAGGCATTATGTGCACTTTGTTCATGCTGTGGCTAATGACGATGAAGAATTATGGCAGAGCCCTTTGTAATGGGTTGGAAGCATTCAGCAACCTACTCGTTGAGCAATTCGCATTGTGTGACGCCTGGTTGTTATTTTACTCTTCTACCACACTACATTACATATGTTAATGTGGTTCCTTCCCGACATGACGCCGGTATAGGGTGTTTTTGCAAAGCAGTTTCAAGCACCGGCATGCTTTGAGGTAAAACACTGGGCTCCCACCCAGAGGAACTAGGTTGGAACCTCGTTCCATCCCGGAAATCTTTTATTTCGTTTTTTTTTCTTCTTTATTTCGAGCGATAGCGGTTACGGACAGCTGTGACGGCGGCGGCGGACAGCTACGGTGCCAAAAACGGCCCTTGTTGCGACCTCATAACAGCTTTCGCTGTAAAACAACAAGCAATGCCCCCAAACTTTCCTTGACTTAAGAGCCGTTAGGTTTCATTGATTGCGTCTAGATGTGATACGCAAATATTGCTACAGGAGCGACGGTCTTATAGCATGTTCCTTATGTAAATAATAATAATAATAATAATAATAATATTATTATTATTATTATTATTATTATTATTATTATTATTATTATTATTATTATTATTATTATTATTATTATTATTATTATTATTATTATTATTAAATGTTTTGGTTTTATGTCCCAAAACCACAGCTTGATCATGAGTTACGCCGTAGTGGAGGGCTCCGAAAATCTTGACCATCGACTGCTTTTTAACGTGCACCTAAATCTATGTACGCGGGCCTCTAGCATTTCGCCTCCAATCAAAATGCGACTGCCACGGCCAGGATTCCGCCGCGCGACCTCCGGGCCAGCGGTCGTAAAGTATAATTGAAACTCGCGTACTTATGTCACATATCACTGGTATGTACTCGAGTATAGATATTACATATACCCGCTGTAGAAATAAAGGCACAATCTGAATCCAGTAGACAAACACACGCATGCGCACTGAGCTGACAACTTTCAGACTGTCGTATACTGACGATCCATAAATAAAGATGTTGTTCGCCAATTCAGTCAATGTCGAAATCAGTGACACCAGCTGAGCTTCTCTCCTACAGGTATATATCGAGATAAAGTATATGAAAGGAACAAATCGTCGTGTGAGAATCAAGTGTGGAGGCAGCATCATCTCCCCAAGCTACGTACTTACTGCTGCACACTGCCTCAGTAGCAGGTATGTAGCAAATTACTGCCACCACGAACCGCTTGCGTACCGGCCAAAAACACCACGTTTTTAACGCGAAAGTGTTTGATGCCGGGGTCCAGCATGGCACCACTGACGTATTTCCGTCACGGATATGACGTTGTAAAATATAAAGACGAAGAGATGGCAAAAACTAGAAGAAAAAGTTCCGTCACCGGGAGTCGTATGACCCCTGGCTCCACAGTGCGCGGCGCGAAACGATTAGGCCACAGACGGCACGTTCGTCGCCGTGCTAGCGACGAGCTTTTTATATCCACCATTTGCCGGTGGCCGTACTCAGAGATCGGTAGTACATCAGCGTGTTTTCGTTATCACTAGCGAGATGGCGCGAAGGGCTCGAAGAGCGCGCTTTAAAGATCGACGCCCCAGGCGTCGCAAATGAGTGCACGTATCTGCAAGGGCGCGGTCAGCTCGTGCACGCTTATCTCGTGATGGCGGTGGTTTATACGTCTTGTGCTCTCTCCGCAAGTTTGCGTTGAGAGCACGAAGGTCACTTCGCTCACTGCAGCGGCCGCTTTTGCGAAATTAGCGCGCTGCTCACACAAAAATAAGTTACAACCGTGACAGTTCACGCTCATCCTCTGTATGTTCGTTCGGTGCGTCCTTTCGCATGAGCAGCGCGTTGCAAGTTTCGATCGGCTTGCCGTTCTTCGCGTGATATTACAATTTGTTGCTATAGCATTTATTCCATCGCCGTTGGGTCAAAAGAATGCCCAACATACGCTCAAGTACGTCTATGAAGACGCGTTTCACTTTCATGTTATACCGATTCCTATGACAGAGGGATCAGCCATGTTTTTTTTCTCTTTACAACAGCGCATTTGCCAAGAATTTATAATTCAGCGCCTTGCCGCGTACTTATTATACTCTCCATCAGGACAAAAGCGAATCACTGATAAATTACAACTTTGGTAGTTTGGTGAATACCGTGGTGCTGACGTCATACCCTCCGAGCGCCGCCTGCGTCTCCGAAGCATGACCTCCGTAATAGCGGCTAAAATGATAATAACAGTTGTGCTTTAACGTTCTAAAATCACGGCATCATTATGAAGGGCGCCGTAGTGGCGGGCTCAGGAAACTTCGACCACCTGGGGTTCTCTGACGTGCACAGAAGCCTAAGTACACGGGCCTCAAGTGATTTTCGCCTCCATTGAAAATGCGGCCGCCGCAGCCGGGATTCGCTCCCGTGACCTTCGGGTCAGCAATCGAGCACCATACCGCTAGGCCAGCCGTGGCGGGTTGCGAGAATAAACGCTTTCTCAGGCCGTTCTACAGTAAGGAACGTTCGTAATTGGCAAAGTAACCTCTATCGCAGCAATGGCATTGACCACCGAGGCACGCAATACAAAGGTCGGATTTTCGGAGAGCGCGAGTGGTTCAACAAACTTATACGTATGTTCGCGCCTGTGCTTGTATGTGTGCGTCTGTCTCCCTTAAAAAAAACAGTAGTGGTACTTACTCACTTTGAGGTAGTAAGTGCGTGTCACAATATTTACTATCTACGTAGTAACGGAAGGTAGTAACTCCATAGTTAGTAACTTTACTACCACGACACTTAAAGTTACTACCTACAGGGAAGTAGTAATATAAAGTTAGTAACGTTACTAGCCTGAAAACCTCAAACGAAAAAGTGAGACCGTATCATATTGTATCTACATGTGATTCCTTGATTCTACTTTAACTTTTTATATATTTTTTTCTATCTCTCTCTCTCTCTCTTTGTGCCTTTCAGTTCCCAATACCCTTCCCCACGCAGAGTAGCAAGTCAGCGAATTTACACACGCCGGCTAAATTCTCTGCATTTCAATAAAGAGCTCTCTCTCTCTTGGTAAATATCCCCACCACAATGGCATCCTCAGATAACAATACACTATCGCAGCAACCTAAATTGTATATATATAGCTCTACTTTGGGGCAGCACACGTTGTATATCTGAGCTAACCATGAACTCAGACTTGCATTTCATGTTATGGACGCGGATATTAATACCTCAGTACTTGCACATAGGCGCGCCATGACGCAGCATAAAACTGTTATTCGAACATGATTAAGAAAACTTAGTTTGGCTAAATTTTTCATAACGACGTCACAGTTGTAGCATAGCATACCGCAGTTGATATAGGTAGCAACGCTTACTAAGTCGTCACGTACGCCAGTAGTAACCTCTACTAACTCTGACACGCTCAGTAGTAACTACAATATTCAAACGAAGCTTGCAGTAACTGACTTGGGAAGCTGTCGAGGTTCGCTAAAACCCTCCTTACCCACAAAAATTCTGCTTACCCACAGCCATTGAGCACCAAAAGAAGCTGAACCGAGGGTCATGAGAAGGCACGGAGATAGTAGAGCAAGATAAAGAGAAAGCGTAGCCGAAGCCATTGCGGCAAGTCTCTCCTCTACCACCGTCCCCAATTCCAGCCGTACATTGCACCTCCCCTCCGCCCGCAGAGTGAAAGAGAGGATGACATGTGTGCATAACCATAGAATCGAAAGCCCCTCTTCTTGGACGCTCCTTGGAGGAGGGGGGTTGGTGATGGGAGGGGGAGTGCACCGAGCAGGGGTTTCCGCCCCTTAGTCACCTAAAGAGGGGGGGGGGGGGCAAAGTCTGTCCCGTACTTTATGCGGAGGGGGCACTGCAACAAGCCTTCGCACCCCCCCCCCCTTTGATGAGGAGCCCTGCGCACGCCTATGCTAAGCTCACACCCCCCGAATCTCTGAAGATCGTAGTCCTTGAAGCAAGCAACAAAGAAGAGTGCTTGCCCTGTCTTCTTATTCCTTTTGTATTCGTTCTAACGCTGCCTTTCCATCATTATGAAACCAAACCAAATGCCTACCTATATGTTATTCTGCAATGAAAAGCAGTGTACGCTATACCAGTGGCGTAGTCATAAATTTATTTCGATGGAGGCACGCCCTTAATCCAAAGTGAGGTCCTCGCATCCAAGTTTGGTCGAACGTCATTTTGTGCTCTTGGTATCGTGGCACAAAGAAATTACGGGAGGGGCACGTGCCCGGTGTTCAACCCCCTGGCTACGCCACTGCGTTATGCCGGTGTCACACGGGCACTCTTGATCGCGATGAGCGCCGATCTGAATGGATTTACTGATCGCGATGAACAATAATAATTGAGAAATAACAAAAACCACCACATTCCGCGAAATTCCATAAAAGAGGGACTGCGTACTGTTGAAATCAGAACAGTTTGACGTTTTCGGTGGTCATTTCAACAGCTGCTGTAGGCTAAGTGATTAAAAACCTTAACCATTACAAACCTTTACTAGTCACGTTCGGTATGCCGCATGGCAATCATAGTCTTTTACAACGTTTTATAGGCGCAAGCCATCTTCCTTGTATAGTATTTCGCGGTTCTCGTTTCTTCGTATTTATTATTTCATTGCACATGAAAAATACGGGACGGGCCAATAAATTTTTATCCTTCCTGAATGTTTTGCCGCAAGCCACTTTCAAATCGGATCGTTTACGTCAAAACTACACCACATTGAAATAGGTTACTCCTATAACAATCACATTTTATTAACGCAGATTGGCAACTTCAGTTTAATGATGCCATTCAATTTCTTTCATCCAAATAAATGATCCGCACCTTCCGTACCAATCCAAGAGGCAGAAACCCGTTGGGGGCTATCATATACTACAACGCCACACGGAGAAGGCATGGACCCAGGCGCAGTGCTGCACTGTTTATTCGTCATCCTTGGTTCGACAATCCAGCCAACGACATCGGCCTTATAAAGGTGGGCTCACGTGTCACATGGATGCACGTTGTTTTCTACGTATCCATATAAATGGTATCTTATGCATCTGAAAACGAGCTGGGGAAACATATGAACAAGTACTTTATCTTAGCACCAATGCCTTCAAAAAGTCACAGTTTCGCTGCAAGGGCGAAGCAATGAATGCGATAGCAAGAAAGTGGCCCGCGATAGACGTGCTGCTACGCTCCATAAGCATCTGCCCCCCGGCAGCAACTATACACGCGGACAACTTTTCTTGGCAGTCAAGCGAAGGCTATACAGAGCCACAATGCACGTATCCTACCGGTGATGAATGTAGTCCCACAATTGCGTCCCTATTTTCTTCGTGAGATATACAAAATACTTTTTCATTTTCTACATGTAGCTTTTTGAGACAAAACGCAGCGCACACAAGAAAGATATTTACATTTCTTTTACTTTATAGGTTGTCACATTGCATTTCTGCGTGCGTGAAAAAGTCGTGCCTTTTACCAGCACCTTAGACGCTGAGCAGCGTTTGCGTCGAAATGCAACGATAGCCATCACTTTCCACGGCGTTACGAGACATGCGTCAAACCGGACTACTTCGCGTAGCAGTACATGTGCAGACGCTCCGCCCCGTAGCTTTCCCTTCATTGTCAAGAAAAGTTGTCCGCTAGTATACCGCGCTAGCAGACAGCGGAAGGGCAAGGTTCTCCCTGCGCAAATATTTGAAGAAGCGAGTGAGCTGGCCGACGACTTTGAAATGCGCCCGTTTAGAGCCTTGATGTGCGCGCCTCCGTGCCTCCGTCGGAGGCACGGAGGCGCGCACATGAAGGCTCGCCCGTTGCGCTCCTCGCACCATCTCGCTGGTAATGAAGAAACGCTTATAAGCGCCTGTCGTCTCTGAGTCCTGCCAACGGTAAAGGGTGTGTATATAATGCTCGCCGTTAGCTATCTGAAGGATCTGCTCTTTGTGGCGTAATGGCTAGCGCCACGCGCTGCGCAGTGAGAGGTTGCTGGTTCGATTCAGCGCTTCGGAAGCATTTTTCTCAATTATTTTTCTTTGGGAATTTTATATATGTATTTATATATATATATATATATATATATATATATATATATATATATATTATACATATACAGTGCATTACGGTGGCGAGGGGGACGGCAAAATCCAGTCCAGGCTGTCCGTATAATTGCTATCGCAATAAAAAAGAAGTGTCAGGGACGATATAAAAAGCGTTACTGACATCCATCATGATCCCGCATTTCGTTTAAATGGAGAATGGAGCTTGTTGCACCCCCACAAACAAATTACAGTCTTTGCTGTAAATTACCCTCCTATGCACCCTATGCTCCACATTGAGGAATACACTAATTTACCAAAGCCTATGCCATCATCTAGCTCAACGCGTTTAAGTACAACTAACTTGGCGAATGTTGTTGGTGGTGAAGCGTTAGTGCGTGCGCGCGCGTGTGTGTTGGCGTGTAGCTCTGAAGTTGTTTTTTTTTCGTTCAATATTCAAGCAATGCTCTTTCTGCTTTTGCACTCTAGGATATCGTTTTGCTATACATATGCAAAATCGACATATTTCCATGCTTCTGCCTCATTTGCAGAGCGTGTGACCAGTAAAGTAATAGTAATATAGCTTTTGACACTTAAAAACTGCATTTCAATTTCTTACGAACAACGTGTGGGGTGAGCACGGAAGAAAATCGTGTCATTAGTTTACGTTTTTATTGTTCGTCTGTTACGCCTCAGATAAGGTCATTTTTTCAACTTCTGAAGTTAAGTGTTTGAAGGCAAGATAAGGTGTGCTTGAATGCACCTTCAAGGTGGTGGTTACTCACAAAAAAGATTACTGATGATTTTATATTTTTAATTTTTTTTCGATCTGCCATTTATGCGAACGCTGCAGGTTAGTTCTTGAAATAGATGCACAGCCCGTCAACCGGGCCTGAAAAATGTTTTTTTTTAAATTCCTTAATACTCAATTTTACGTAGTTTTTATTAAACTCCTCATAAACAGTATAATGCTCATGTACTTGCATATTTACCTAGGACTTTTCAAGTACTAAGCACTGTAAAGATGAGATGCTCAAAACGTTTATGATGGTGTTTTTTTTTTTCAGAAAGTTTAATGTGACTTTCATTTTAAATAAAGCTTCTTTAAAATATATTTATTTTAACTGCTATTTTTATTTTTATATTTGCATTCTGGATTGTTTTCGTGCAGTTACGTCGCCCTATTCCCTTCGACAGCTTTGTGCACGCTGTTTGTCTACCGATGAGGTACTACAAGCTTGTACAAAAACCGTCCCTCGTAGCAGGATGGGGCAGAACAGCAGAACGCAAGTACTGTCTCCTACGTAACATTATACCACGAATCGTAACCATAGCCACCAACTAAATGCAAGAGCGTCCGTGCTACCACGGTGTAGTACCATCCTTTCTGCGAAATAAGAATGTTGTACATAGTTTCAAGTCCTGTGTGCATTTTTATTTGTAGTGGACAATATTTACAGAGTGATAAAGAAGAAAGATTGTGTGGAAGAAAAACCTCCTCTGGGCATAAACAATACAGCCTAAGTTACGAAAACCTCGGTGACATATTGTACCGCAGTAAAAACTCGTTAACTCTAATTTCACGGGCCCGGAAAAAATGTCTTATCAACCGAATGTCGAATTTATCGATAGCATCAAGAAAACAATAAACAAATGTCTATTCCACCAATACCCGTTTATTGGCTGTGTGAATGCTCGAATTTCGTTCTTGTTTTGATGAAGAGCAGTGTAAAAGCCGCTATTTTCATCATCTAATTCTTTAAGCGCATTTCTGATCTGAGGAAGTACGATCACATATAGTCCAACAATAGATAAACTCCGCATACCTCAAGATTCCAAAACACCAACTTGCATAGTTTGCGTTCTACCGCGTGAGAAGCACGGTGCAACAAGCGTACCTTTGATCAACGTGTTACTCAGTCGCATTAATTTCCCAGGTGGCAGGTCATCGGATGACCTTCTGTACATCACCAGCGAAGTGCTTCCATTTGAATCGTGCAAAGCCACTTTCAACAAAACAAGCTTGCTGAGAAAACTGAGTAGCGTCAATGTGATCTGCACGTCGTCAGAGTCCAAAGACAGCTGCAAGGTATTATTGAATTTCTTTCTTTTTTTTTTTCGTTTTACTGTATCGACCAAGAGTTTTGTAGAGTGCTACAAAGTTGAAGCGCAGGGAACCTGAGACATGTATAGGCCTGGAGGCGTAGGCGCAACGAGATATCGGTTGTAAAAGCCTTCATTATTGACGCAAATACTGGACATTAAAATAATATATACGGGGCTGGGAATGATCCTTATCACCATACTAATCCTTACCACCTTAATTAGAGAGCGAGTTCCTGTTCAGTGACCATGTTTTCTAATAAAATGAGTTAATTGAGTTTCTAATAAATGAGTTTCTAATAAAATGAGTTAACGCGATAACGTTAAACAGCTCGTTCCGGTGTTGGTGTCGCCGTTGTCCGTGAACGAAAATTCTAGAAAGATGCAAATAAATAAATCTTTAAAAATGTTTGCTATACAGTGGAAAAAATAGCAGAGGCACAGGAAAGAACCTAGTTCATTAGAGGACGGCACATCCTCACACGGATTCGTATACCAATCACAGCGATAGGTAACAACCATAAAGAAATTCCCAATGATCTGAGGGAGAATATAACAGTTATGCCTGTTCCAAGGAATGGTCACCCCATTCATAATGTGAGCAGAAGGCAAGCCAGAGCCACAGCCCTGCTAGAAAAAGCTAAAAATCAGGCTGAAGAATGCTCGTTTGTCGACGCGGCTTTCGTGTCCAATAAACGAGCCTTCACAGTAGTACTTGTGAACGTCGAAGGTGAACTCGTCAACTCGGCTTCCACCTGCACCACAGAATCAGAAATTGCTGCGCAATTAGGTATCGCTCTGGCACTTTTAGACCCAAATAGACCGCGGATCCACAGCGATTCTAGGGCGGCCGTCCGAGGAATTATTTCCAGACAGGCCCTGGCAATTCTCAAGGAAAAAGTAATCAAACCACACACGATCATCTGGTTTCCTGCTCACATGGGAGAAATCAACGGTGCTCCCTCGAACCTCAAGAAATCTGCCCACAATACTGCACGAGGACTTGCCAACCGTGCAGCCACAAGGCAAGGAGATGGTGACGTTTCAGAATGCAGGGACCACTTCCTCACTTACAACAAGCTAACCAAGCATTTCTACCTAGGACGCAGTGTCTTCCCCCCTCCGCACAGTAAACTAAATAGAGCACAGGCCATTACGCTAAGGCTCCTACAAATAAGAACCTATCCGAACCCGCTGTTAATTAATAAGATTTATCCGGAGTTCTCGACTCCTGCAACATGCCACCAACGCCACGAAACCATAGATTTCACTCATATGCTCTGGCGTTGGTCCGCGTTTCGCATCGACAAGGAAAACACTGAAGAGCGGTGGGACGCAGCTCTGCGCAGTCCGACATTAGAGGCACAATTATGGGCATTCCAACGGGCCCGCGAAGCGGCCGAAATGCTAGGTCTTTCGGTCCCAACGTGGGAGCGGCCGGCTTAGGGCTAGGAAATTAGCACGACCTATTGGACCACAATAAAGTTCTTTCATCCATCCATCATCCGAGTGAGAATCGTACGCAGGTCTTCTGCGTGGCAAGGAGGCGTTCTACCATGGAGTCACGCAAATGCTCGAAACAGCTGCGTAAAAAAAGACGTTGTAAGGATGTTATGCACTGGGAGGAATCTTCTTCACGCATGTAACATTACGTGGCAAAATAGTCGAAATGCAGCACGCGTCAAAACATGTAGATTGTTCAAAGGGTGGGTGGTTTGAAAGCTGCCACTCATTACAAAGTGTGCAGCTGTGCGGGCACGCGTGCCACCTTACGGAAGCGTAGTGGGCACTTCGGAACTGCACTTGTTCTTTTTGCGGAGTACGTGAGACAACGCAGCAATATCTCATTTCCTGTAAGGGGTACTCTACCTTGCGCGAAAATACCTTAGGCGTCGTTTTCCGTCTGCTTAGATTAGAATGAAATGTACAAAATGCACTGTCTTTCGGGGCTTTTTCTCTTGGCCACAGTGACGGGAAGATTGCTGACGCATTGCAGGAGTTTCTTAAAGGTTCAAAAAGATTTAGGTTATAAAATCTACTTTTCCAAATTTTTTATTTCTATTTTATTTTATTTTTTCCAAATTCTCGATTTTATTGCCTCAATTCTATTCTATATTATTATTATTATTATTAGAATCTTAATTCTGATTCATTTATACTTCTTCTGTATTAATAAAACAAAGTTTGAACTTCCATTTCAAATTTGCTGTTAAAAACTAACCGGTTCTTGGCCAAACCCCCATTGTGGGTATGAGACACATCTTCAAAGGTCTACTCTGCTCTACTCTACTTGCAGTAGGTATTCGATGATAGTTGGAAACGGCCAATGCTACGCGCACAAACGTTCCTTTCCGTGCGGTGCGGTTGAAGGCGATGCGCACGGGGCCCAATTACACTATCGTGTTCTACACTTGAAGGCGAAGCTCAAGCGTCCTTCAAGTTTTTTTGCAGCAATTCACTGAAATGTAGTGATTACAAAACGGAGGTCACTGAAAGTCGATCAAAAGCCAACGTGCCGTCGGTGGGGACCGAACCCGCAGTCTTCGCACCAGGAGAAGGTGTGACGGCAACAGTCACCGTGTCCCTTTAGCTAACGCTAATGGGGTCACAAAAAGAAATCCTACACGCTGCGAGACACCCTTGATTCATCTTATTCCCTTTAATGCACAGTGATTCACGCATAAGTCGCCTGACTCGCTCTTGATTTACACACCCACCGCGGTGGCCCAGTGGTTACTGTGCTCGAATGTTTACCCAGAAGATCCCGGCCGCGGCGGTCGCGTTTCTATGGAGGTGCGATCAACGCTGAAGTCACTCGATTCACTCTGGGTTCATGCATAGGTCACTAGATTCACATTTAAGTTCTTTGTTATTCGTGCTTCATTCTCTTCATTGACTTCAACGTACTGGGGAATCGAAAGAAACGCGAACAGCGCGGCGCGGTGTTTTCATCAGGCTCTGGCCTTGGTGTCAATAAAAAGATGCCAGATGGTTCTTGATTGTATCATGGATGACCGCTTGAAGATAAATGCGAAACAGCAGAGAATGTAGACGCTGCATGTTCCCGTTTCTTTCCATCCCACTGTAGATTGATTCATTTTAAGTTCACGTTAGGTTGTATAATGCTAATCATTTCACATCTTCTATCTGCACTTAACATCACGAGATTTTTGTACTGTGTGTGTGTTTATCACGCTCCTGGAGGCTGGGTTTTGGATAAATGAAGCTTTAGAAGGCTTTCGCCCTAATAAAATAAGATAATTCATTTACACTTTTGTCAGCGTGCTGTTTCCTCGTCGTCCTAGCTGGGCATTAATTATGTGGAACATTCGTTATTGCAGGGAGACTCGGGAGGCCCGCTGACGACTTGGGGGCTGAAGGGCCATCGCTCGGTGCAAGTAGGCATCGTGTCGTTCGGCATTGGTTGCGCTAGACCCGACAAGCCTGGAGTATATACCCGCGTTGTCACTTTCGTTCCTTGGATACGGCATCAGCTCGCGAGAAACAGCGGTCGCTAGCTGCCTTTTCTTTCGTGACGTCCAGAGATTTCTCAATAGCGAGCGTGATTTGCACGGTTTGCCAGACAATGCGTGCTTGTTAACCTGCCCACTACGTTATTGAAGGTATACGGAATAAAGTTCACATTTCAGGCCCCGAAAAGTGCAATTCTGCTATAGCCACGGTGTAGATAATTTTCAACAAAACATTACGAGTCTTCGTTTTTACAGAAGAAATCGCATTCACAATGACATTATGTAACTTGAAACTCAGCTAATGAAATTGAATAAAGCGGATTTTCCTGCGTCAAGATGGCCCAAGATGCCGACTACACTGGCATGTAGAAAGGAATCGATGGTCCGACGTAATGTCGGAACTCACGTTACAGCACAGACGTCCCTTTTCGAAACGAAGTGTAAGCAACGCTCGTTGGCGTACTCGTGCGTGCACAAGCGACGCTAGACTACAGATTGTCCAGTCATATGAGTACACGTATAATGTTTATTACACTGTTATAAAGGGGACAGCCCACGCTGCCACCGCAGTTGACGTAAGACAAGCACCAACACCACAAATCATCTTAAGCAGCCGTTGATGTAATACATTCATTTACAATCTGTACCACGTGGTTGCTGGCCAAGGGTCGTCGCAGTATCTCTGTCAGCGGCTGTCTGCTACATTAAAATCACCAACTATGACAAACTGTATGTTTTGTTTCTTTTTGGTAAATGAAATAGATAGATAGATAGATAGATAGATAGATAGATAGATAGATAGATAGATAGATAGATAGATAGATAGATAGATAGATAGATAGATAGATAGATAGATAGATAGATAGATAGATAGATAGATAGATAGATAGATAGATAGATAGATAGATAGATAGATAGATAGATAGATAGAAAGTAAACTTCCCTTGCTAAGAGGTGCTTCGCAGACAAAAGCAGAATTGGACATTCGAACAGAAAAAAAAAGCCGCCTGTTCTATACCGATCAGACTAAGCCTTCGACAACAAATGTACCGTCGAGCTATACCGTCCATCAACGGCCACCATCAGACACATTTCACAGCCAATCACAAGCAACGGCTACATTCACGTTTTACTGATGAAAGGCTTGGGTTCTCAAAAATAAGCTAAAAAAATGTGTAGACACAACGCAGACAAAGAACTCGCACTTTTTTTTCTTGAGGTAGTTGCCTATACCTTTAGGAAGACAATAAATTTTCACACTTAAGCCATATATGAGTGTTGTATATATCATCTGGCAGCAAAAAAAATATCTCGAAACTACAATAGATAGGTTGTCAATAAATTTTCACACACAGCCACACAAAAAGGTTCTGTATATCATCTGGCAGCAAAAAAAGAATTGTCTCAAAACTACAATAGCTACGCTGTGAAGTTGTTCTGCAGTATTAACAAGCCTTTGTTTGGCCGAGCCGTGTCATGCACGAAGAACGCTTTGTTGCTTGAATGGCCTGCGTAAATCACTGCTCAATAGATGCACAGGTGCTAGCTGTCAAATTGAAACAGTCGTTCTTACGTCGCACACTAGCCTGCCTTCTCCTAAGATCCTGTAGAAACGCTTTAAAACCTCTATCAACGTCAGCATCTGACAGTAAGTAATATTCAGCAGTGCTATCTTTGTGTCAATGCTTAGGCTATTTAGTGGACGATAATTACAAATAGCAAGCTTTCGCCTCTTGCTCATCTTTTGCTAAAGAGTTTCTCTACAGCCATTTGCAACCTCTAGTATAGACTCACGCACATTCATTCCTTGGAACGCTTCATTCAAATTCGCCGCTGCATCGTTTAAGTTTGTGCAATGACAGCAGCCGATGAGTTACGAAGACCTCTGTTGTGAGGAAAGCTCACACGCACTCCAAAGAAACTGCGGGCCCTCTCTATCTATTGAGCTTATAAACAATTATCGGAGTCTCTCCAATGTGCCTTCGCTTAGCAATCAACACATGGTTATGCGGTGATAATCTCGGGCTGCCCAGCATGAATGTCTCAGGGTGTGACTATAACCAATGCGTTTCGATGTACGTTGAATGCAAATATAAGAGTGTGTTTTTGAGTATATGAATGTAAGAATGATAATGTATGTTTATAAGCTTGAAAACAGATTTCTACAAGGCAGGATGCTCGTAAAATTACACCAAAAGGTAACTCAGTGTATTTATGCTCGCTTTATCCTTTTATACCTATGCACGGAATACAAATTTTTATGAACTCTTATTTGTTTCTCTCTGAAGAAAGACATTTTATCTACCATTGTACTATCACGACGTTCTGGATATTGTGACTATACCTATGGTACCCCAACAGTGGATAAGTATCAAGTTGCGGAAAGTAGCTCAAGCGTTCCTGGCTCTACTGTGCACTCAAAGCCAGGTAATTATTTGCTCTTCAATACAATACAAACGGAGATGGCAGATATTATTATTGCCAACTGTCACAAGACATAGATAACAATTTAAGGCTACGTCTTTCCTCATATAATCAAGATAAACTACATGTAAACGAGGATACTCATAAAACGTACGTGTAAACACAACACAACGTATGCAGGAAGCAACACAGATAGATCAGTGTTGCGCAAGAAACTTCGATCTCTACTGTGCATTAATATCGCAATTATATGTACGCATACAAATGTGCTTGCAGAAGAACTTCACACGGCTAACTTTAACGTAACTAAAGCTTGCAGAAATCAACAGATTACATTAGATTCTTCTCCACGAGGAAGCCACGTAAGTATACAAAGAAACGTTTTTGTTAGGCGGGGCTTGAGGCTGAACACGAATTATTTAGGTAAGCGGTAAAGAAAAATTAAGAGTAATAGACTGCATTCCAAGAGATGGCAAGCTTGCTAGGGGGAGGCAGAAAGTTAGGGGGGCAGATGAGATTAAGAAGTTTACGGGGATAAGGTGGCAGCAGAAAGCACAGGGCCGGGTTGATTATAGGAACAAGGGAGAAGTTTGCATTTTGACAAGTTTGCGGGGATAAGGTGGCAGCAGAAAGCACAGGGCCGGGTTGATTAGATGAACAAGGGAGAGCCATTTGCCCCGAAGTGAGTGTAGTCAGTATGATGATAAAAGAAAAAGAAAAATTTTCTTTGTTATGACACCCAGATATTCAGTGGATGCGGCGCAATGATCAGCAAACATATTTGTCGCTTCTATAGAAAAGGAAATAAATTGTGTTGGCAAATAAAAAAGCAGGAAGAATCAAGCCTCGTTCTCAAGTTACACCTGACCGAACCTACAATACGCACTCCGGATAAGAAGTTTATCCAGATGGATAAAATCAAGCGAAATAAAACAACCAACAAAGCATAACGATGCAAAAGCACAAAAGTGCGAATACAGTTGTCACATATAGAAGCTATTCCAGTCATTATAGGTGCGCAAAAAAAAGGAGCAAAGGGAAGTTTGGTCGAAACACGGAGTTAAAACATTTTGGTGATTTTGGCGTTCGCGCATCTTCTTTAGCGGAGTTACGCGCGTTGAATGGTCGAGTGAGAGTTTCTTATTGGCTGAGAAATAAATTCGAGACGCAGTTTTTCTCTGAGTGGTTTGAGAGACGGATTATCTCATAAGTTCAGTTGGAGATTCGAATGCCGAAAATGTATTGTACACGATCCACTAAGCGTGTCTTTGGATTCGTTCACAGTTACATATGTTACGTTGGGTGAATGGCGTTTCGTAGTCAACTTGTGCATGTGTTCACTCGTGAAACGCTTACAGTCGGCCCACATAGGACGAATGGCATTCATTTGCATTTTTTTCGAACCGATAATGTAATATGTTGTTACAAGATGTATTTATTCGCTACGAGTAGCTTGCCCTCGTCAAGCTCAAACTGCACAGCGATCATAGGCTCTCTGGCTAACACGGCAGCTCAATATTCCGCACCCATCAGCGCCGTTATCTTCATCAGTCACTTAGCAATTGTAGTATTATTAGGGTAGTATTGTCAATATTATCATTATCGTTATGACTTGGTGAAGTATTGATACTGTCTATCCTTTACAGGTAATTTGTGACGTCATCAATACTAAAGGTATAATCTGTCTCAATAGTTTCTATCACGCGTCTCGATTTCTGAACGTAGTATTTCGAAACCACTGGTGACTTCTATAGACCATGTACTTCAAGCGCAATACCATCACCGGGCGACAACATCTAGCGTTGATACAATTACATAAAAATAAATAAACATTCGTAAAACAGGCGCGGGATTGTTTTGTATAGCAAGTTTAACAAAGTTTACATCAGCGGTAATAGCATTTCTGCCTTTTCTAGTATACAGCTTATTCGTGATACATTGTGTAGACCGTCGGAGCATTTCCTTGTACAAAAAAACTCTGAACTCTCTCTACGTTGGCATCCACGTCGTGTCCATCGCATCAAGGTTTAAATCGTGTTAAATAAAGCAGAAATTTATTGCATCTGATTGCTGAATCATATGTTCGTTCGCGGTTATGAAACGGCGCAAATACAAACACTAAACATGACGTTGAAGAAATCACGAAGACAAGCGCCGAACTGTCAACTAATCTTTATACATTTCGGCACATATTTTTACACCAAAACGTTGTCACATGCAGCACAAAAAGAACGGAATAAATAAAAATATCAAAGGTATCGGCGTTCCATCTATCACCTTGCTGCAAAAAGAAATTTTGTATTGTAAAATACCAATTTGATATCTTTTTTTTGTTTCCTTTGTTTTTATGCTGTGTGAGACCATGTGGGGGTATAAAAACAAGTTTCGATGTGAATAGCGATTAGTTGAGAGTCCGACGCTTGTCTTGGCGTCTTATTCAACGCCGTTTCTCCCGTTTTTCGGGGTGCCATTTCATGATCATCAACTCATACGAACTCGCCCAACTATCAGTGCATATGTTTGTCGCAAAAATATTGGGTTTGTTATCCGCTAAAAGATATACTTTGCTCATAAGCGCCGAGCGTTAAAAAATGAATGCAAGTGACTCTAATCCTTTAATTATGTTTCTGGTGGAGGCACTCGCACGTCGGCGTTCATCTGCCCTGGTGCATTTCTTAAGTTAAATTTATATTTCGCATGCTGCCGAAGCGGACCTCAGAGCCCTCGTAGCAAGACGCGCGTGGTTCAGATCTGCTCCGACAGGTGCCGCAACAATCACAGCTCCTCACAATCTTTCAATAAAATGAATCAATTAATTTTCATTATTACACTGACAGTTCATTTGTCCTTATCTTAACTGAACATATGCTCCGATATCACATGCATCTCACTTGAACCAGAATCATCAAGTTCTATTTTTAGAAAACTATTTCTGAATCTTGGGTAAACCGGAAGTAGGTGCTCCACCGGAAGTGCTTGAAAGAGAAACATGTGTCGCTGTACTCATGCCACTAAAATAATATTGCCAAGGACACAGCTCCTAACTAGTGCAATTTATACAGTGCCTCTAATATGTGATAACACATAAGCTACTGCCGCAGTTATACTACTATGCCTCAGACAAACACAGATTCACCTTACTTAAATGCATATGCCTATTTTAATGTTCGCGCACTTCACATGAACTTTTATTTCAGATTGCGGCCTATTCACCCCTTCAGGAAGAATTGTTGGTGGTGACCTTGTGCAGAAGAAAGATCAAGTACCCTGGGCTGTAAGTGCACTGTCTGTTAACCTAAGTTCGCAGCCAAAGATAGCTTGCGAAAAATGAAAAGTGCTCGATATTCTCAGATATCAAAGGCATGCAGAGAAAGCAGCTCTCATGGAGAATAGCTCTGAAATAACGGTTGGAGAGTAGACTGACCAGAATGATTTCAAAACTGTTCGTGTAAGCTTTAAGTATATAACTTGTACACGCTTTCTACTCTGAACGCCACTATAATTGAGGACCGAGCGTGGTTAAGGATTTCATGTATAGCCAGAAGAATACATGCGCTATTTAGCACGGGCACTCAAACTGAAACCAAAAGTAACAGGCGTAACACCAAGAGATATGAAAACAGCATAGTGAATAAGACAATAATCAAAGCTAACCGATATCCTAGATGATATTAGGAGAAAAAAAAAATGAAGCAGTGCAGGTCCCCTCATGAGAAGGACGGAACACGGATGATCTGTGTAAACGAAGAAAATGATCCTAAGAAATGGGATGTAGAACCAAGGACATCATATGCTTAGGTGGAGCTACGAAACTGAGAAATCTGAAGGCACCAAACGGAATCCGCTCGCACAGGACATGTTGGGTTGAAGGTCATTGTGAGAGGCGTCCGTCCTAGAGAGGGCATAAAATAGGCTAATGTGATGACGATGGTAATGATTTAGGCTTCAACTGAATGGGAGGCAGTGGGAGACATTGTCGCTCTGTACGGCCCCTGAAGACCAACTCGTGGACGTCCATCAGGCCGAGGATGCCGCCCGAGCCTGAGGGCTTCTGGCCTCCATCTAGGCTGGGTTGGGCCCCCCCACCAATCCGCCGGCAATCAAAATAAAAGTTATCTCCCTCTCAACTGCCAGCGATTGAACAGAATCGCACAAAGAAATATGCATAGGAACGATCTGCTGCTTGACAGCAATTTCATTCATCATGCAGGAATCCCCTGATATTTTGGCCGGAATTGCTCAGAACATCGTGGAAGTGCGATAGTAAAGTAGTTTTTCATTAATTAGTCTTGCTACAGGCTCTTATTCGAATACTTCAGCGCAATTATCAAACAGAGCATTTGCAACGGTAGGCTAAGGTTTCTACGAAAGAGAGTCCGTGCAGGACTCAATTGCTGCATTTGACCCTGCAGTGCTAGCAGTCCACAACCGCTTCTTGACACGGCACGTTTAGTGCTGTAGTCTTGTGCATTTGGATCATTGAAATTGAGGAAACTAGAAAGGAAGTCCAGGAGATCGTAACGCTCAAATGCTTCTATCAGATGCTTAAGACTGCTATTACGCTGCACACATTTTCAACGAACAGGAACCAGTGTTCAGAAAGCCGCTGATAAAGTCATGGATGCTTCTGTACTTTGGTTTTTTTATCTTGATTTCTTAATATAGTTGGACGTGCCGGTGCAATATTTGAATGTTATGAGAAAAATACACATCCATATGAGGTCTTTTCCATTTTACCTATATACATTCACAGTATCTTATCTCTATCTGCAAAGCTACATCCTGGTCAAGATTTAGTTCTCTAGCCATCAGTGTTGAGAAATTGCGTTTAACAAGTCATGGTATCAAAATATAAAGTGAAAAACTGGCACGACTGCCAAAATTTTCAGTTTTGTTTCCTGTAGATAGAAAAAACACGGAAGCCTGCACCCATCACGTCGCAGCTTGCTACAACAAAACTACAATTAGTTTCACATGTACGTAACAGCGAGCAAATTCAAAGATATCATGTACAGGCAAGCTGCGTAATTGCTGATGTTTGCATTGGAGGCAGAGTGCTGCTGACTTGACTGCGTTTTTTTTATTTCATTATTTTCAGGTGCAGCTAAGCTTGCCTTACATATACAACGCGACTCACAATAGCAGCAAGTCCTGCGGAGGAAGCATTATTTCAGCTCACTTTGTACTAACTGCAAGCCACTGCATCTCACTTGAGTAAGTATTTTTTGTTTTTTGTCTAAGTCATTGCTGGTGTTGATTTGTACATGTCATATTTTAAAGGTGTTATTACTCCACAGCGTTATCTATCTTCACAATCGAAATATTGTCTAAAACGCATGCGTGACGTAGTTAGTTCACTGGCTTGAATTCATAAAGAGAAAATCCTACGTACCTTTACTGCAAGCAACCAACAACAGCATAACACCTAAAAATGCAAACGATGCAGCATGAGAAATTTGTCTTTCGAATGTCTTCGTATTATGTCAAGGAGTCTATATTTTTAAAACAATGTTATTGCTTTATAAGTTCAGCCAAGGCCACTTTGACCTTAACTTATGTGCCAGTTACTGTATTGAACTGTACAGCCATGGACTATTATCTAGCACATATTTGCCAATATCGGGAGTGTTTAATGTTTGCCCTGATTATGACACATGTGCAGTGTGCTCTCATATTTTATGTACTGTTTCGCGGGTAGGCAAATAATGTTCGTCTTAAAAGGCATTTAGAAAACTCGAAATTGCTGACAATCATGGTGTAGCGCAAAGACACATAACGAAGACACAGGAACGCGCAGCACAGGCGCTACTTACAACTTTAATGGAAAATTGATCAGAAACAATATATGCTACTCCAAACTGCACTTGCCTTTCGCTGAATTCATATGCAATGAGAAAAAACAAAAAAAGCAAATTCCACTTAGCATAAGTACAGTAAAAACACACCCAAAAGACCATAAGAACTGTACTTATAGTTTTTAATATTAACCATACCTACAGGAAGACCGCAAAACGTAATTTCAATTGTCTAAGGTAATTGTCTCAAGAAAACGTAATATCAATTGTGTAAACACAATCCTAATGTTTGCCTACATTGGCTTTGTGTTTCACTTGAATAGCAAGAAATCTAATAACAAATTTGATTTTTTCTGAAATTTTAGAGGGATCAACCTTCACGAATCTAAGGTTTTCTACAATAGTACTGAAAAACACGGGGGTCCAACAGTTGGCATTGCGGCCTTAATCAGATACCCTCTTTTTATCCCTGGGGCATTTGCTCATGACATTGCTTTAGCAAAGGTGAGTTCAGTCATACATTTCAGCACTATTGCATGTTAAATTACAAAAAATTATATTTCATAAAATAGTCGCGTAACAGGTCTTTTGATATACGTTCGTTGTTAAGAACGAGCTTAAGATTTTCTTATCAAACGTTTGGCTTACTGAAAGTCATGGCAGTCATATCCAATGTAGGCATATTGTGGCACTCAAAATCGGGGTTGCTTTTCTTTCACGATTAAATACAAAGTATCTTGTCCATGAGGTTCCAACGAAGTTCCTCTATCTTATCACTATAAACGCCAAAAGACAATATCGTGCGTAAGCAAAACCATCCCTGCCGTGTAATAAAGATTAATATTCAAGCCCAACACGGAAAGCAAAGAATCATAAGTAAGGAAACATGACTACAGGGCTTTCATAATTCTTAACCAAAAGATGTAAACAGTACACAATGTCAAGGAAAATACACTATCATTGACATGCTACGTAAAGTGCCTGCCATAGCCAGGACACGAGATTATAGGCCTAGTTTTTTGGCTATAGCTGGGTTAGAGGATAGTAACTGCTATTTTAACTTGGGTGTAGCAACAATGATGCAAAAGAAGCGGTAAAACGTGCAACTTGGCGCCGCTAGAAGCCATACAAAACTACTATGTTAGGAATTAGGCATAGCGGCAGTTCCTATGCTGTCCATTATCTTGGGAACCTCTGTTCTACATCTGTGCCCTTAAAGTATTAGCCAAGACCACTTGCGGCAATACTAGTATACGCATGTCAAAATTGCTTCAAAGCGGCTTCGAACTCCCAGCTAGCAGGCCAACTACTGGCCGGCAGTGGTCGGCAATTTTGCAGTATTCGTTTTCTTCTGGCACTATGCGCCACGTGATCCGACACTTGGCTCGCGTGTTGCCGCGGATGACGGTGGCAGGAGTCCAACTGTAGTACTATCATGACTACCACAATCAAGCTGATAATTCTTATCAACCGCAACTGTCATATAGCTTGTGGACTCAGCAGCAGGCAACTCGTAAACGCATGAGACGCATATACTAAGCTTGTTAACACGTCTGAAGTTATTACCTAAAATTGCTGCGTGCTTTCTTTCAGACGATCGAACCGATTTCGTTCGACAGATTTGTAAGGCCAGTTTGCTTACCACGGAAACGAAGCAAGCTTGATGGAAAAAAAGCAGTAGTATCAGGTTGGGGCAGAGTGTCCGCAGGTGAGTGTACGCGCCTAACTGCACTATTGTCTTTACCTTCCTGCTTCTCCATCACTGGACAGTGTATACTTTCCCGCTTTATGCACCGTCCTACAATGATGACGGCACCCCTAGCGTCAAAACGTTGCATTGTCCACGTACAAACATGGGCAGAAGAGAGTAAGTCAATACCGATGCTGATGTTCAACTGGAAGGGCGCAGTACGGCGGTAAAGGAAGACGACAAAACTTATCTGACAATGCATAACTGTGGTATTGCCACCTGTCAACCAGCCACACTTAAGGTTCTATGCATTGCATGACACAATAAAGAACGCCAGATGGCTAAAATTTCCGGAGGCCTCCACTACAGCGTCTCTTATAATTATCTCGTGGATATGGGACGTAAAACCCCCGATAATACTATTATGTATTGGACGGTGAGCCCGGCAGCTCATCATGTACAGTTTGTTTACGTTGCAGGGAGTGTAAATGTACAATAAATTCGATGAGTGAACAGTGCTGCGCAAGCACAGGAATGAAAAAGTGAACGTGCCTAAATGCTTTCTACAAATTAATTTCTCGCGTAGAACCCCCAAATCTTTCTGGTTGAGAGGTGATGCTACACTGCCGGTGCGTGCACAGATAGGTTTTTGTGTCTTTCGTTGTTGAAAGTCGTTTCTGGTTGAAAGTCAGCGCTGTGTGGTGTTTTCTTCGTCAGTCCTTGTCTTTTGAGCTGTTCTTATTTTCAATTTTCTATCTCGATTTTCTTTCACGCTTCGACGTAGAAATCAATCCCACAGATCTACTGCACCAAATGCGTAGCAAAAAGCGGTTCTTATTTCTGGTCTCTCTGCGCTTTAAACACAACTGCGTGTATGTTGTCAAAACACCGGTGTGTGATAAGAACGTCTCCATGGGAACAACGTGCTCAGATCTTCGGTTAACAAGAGTGCTCTTGTACATTTGTAAGTGTAGTGATGAAGTGCCGTAGTAGTGCTACTACAATGACATATGTCATTCATGGGTGTAACCTTAACGGACGAGATGGGAGTAGAGTGGGTCAGTGAACAGATTGGTGTTAAACACAGCTTAGTCGAAATCAAGAAGAAGAAATGGACATCGGCAGGCCATGTAGCGCGTAGGCAAGATATTCGCTGGTCATTAAGAGTAACTGAGCGAATTCCAAAGGAAGTGACGGGAACAGCTCGTGTAATACACAAGGACGAAGAACTGACGAAGACTAGCGCTGACTTTCAACTGAAATTTATTAACACAAACACGGAAAAACGAGAAAAAGTAGGCACACGCGTTCACCGCTCATTTTAATTGCGCATGACGGCAGACATGGAGAGGGAACCAAGAAACAAAAATAATTAATAAGCAAAAACCACAAAACCGCGAAAAGACGTCGGGAAAAGCAACCGGAGTATGTCTAGGTTATGATGTGATCGGGGGTCTGCCCATAGGACCGGGGAGCAGCCTGGCCTCAGGGGGAAGTCGGGTTCAGGAGCCGGAGTTGATAACAGTAACGTTTATTTTACATGTCGTTTTGGTAGCGTGCCGTAGCGTCGTCTAGCGACGCTGCGTCGCGTCGACGTAGCCTCGACGTGGCCTGTCGAAGCCTTGTCGTAGCATAGCATGCTTGGAGCGTCTCGACGCTCGCGTTATAACGCCTGGGCCTTCCCAGGATTCCCTGCTGGAGGAAACAATCAAGTCCAAGACAGTCCAATCAAAGATGTTGTCTTCATCTCCGCCCACTAAGTAAGCACCGCCTCCTTCGCACTCCGGGAAAGAGAGAAGCGGTGCACCTGGACGACGGACGGTCCCGGGAGACAAACAAAAACATAATAAAGCACTCTACACACAAGGAACAGTTCCCGGCGTGGCACATTCCCGAAAACAGGCTGCGTTGTCAGGTGTGCCGTCAGGTGCAGTCGTTCCCTGACCTGATAGCGCCGTCGGTGCAGCTGACGGCCAGCTCCCAGTCAGGTCACAAAGCCACAAAGGAACCATACACAATGAACGAGTCACTGCAGCGTACATTCCTGGCGACGGGCCGTGATGTCAGGTGTGTTGACAGCTGCAAACCTCTCCTTGCCTCGATGCGTTGCCGGTGCAGGTGTCGGCCAGCCGCCGGCAGGGTCCCAAAGTCGCATCTCCCAGAAGTCGCATCTCGCATTGTTCGGCGCATCTCGCAGCAATGCACAAACGACTGCCTCCTCCGAGCAGCCCGGACTGCAAATAGTTCATCTTCAGGCCATAAAGGCGTCAAAGTCAGCCAAGCGTGTCCAAGGCGATTGAAGAGCGAACTGACGGCCTTGAAGGGCTCGGGACACTACGGCAGGGTCGTCGCCTCATCTGGTGCATTTCGGGGAACGTTGAGGTCGAAGAAAGCAGGGCTGACGCCGCCATACCATTCTGACGATCCAGCGGCGCCAAGCCGTGAAGTCCGATCATAACAGTTATCTGACCGGAAGAACATAGGTAATCTATTTGTTTGTCAGTGAGGGCGATTGAAGGTTTGCTGATGCAATTGCCTTTAGCGATAGCTGCAGCTTCAAAGATTATGCGCGTGCTATCCTGACGATGCCTAGCTAAAATCTGTGTATTATGAAATGCTGGAGCGCACCCGCATTGTGAACAGTGCATTGCAAGAAAACCTTGTGTCCCTCTGCGTACCTTTTGGTTACGCTCCTGCAAACGTACATTAAGGCACCTGCCCGTCTGGTCGATATAAGTCTGTCCGCATGAGAGTATATTACACGTGCTGTTCACGTCACTATGGAATACCAACTAGCCCGGTCACACACCTTGCTCCAAGGGAAGGCAAGCGCGCGAGGGGGAGGCAGGAAGTTAGGAGAGCAGATGAGATTAAGAAATTTGCGGGTGTAACGTGGCCGCTGCAAGCACAGGACCGCGTTGATTCGCGGAACATGCGAGAGGCCTTTGCCCTGCAGTGGGCACAGTCAGGCTGACGACGATGATGATGATGATGCTGATGATGAATGACATATATTTATGCCATGTATCCCCCAAAAGAAGACATTTTACATCCGCATTTTTTTATCTCAACAGACAGCAAGATCAGCTCGGGTTTGGTTCAAGCTACGCAGACAATACTTCCCTTCAAGCGTTGCGGGAAGAGCTTGTCCGAAGTGGATCCACACCGTGCTCTAACATGGCGAGTCGCTTTGTGCGCTCGCGAAAAAGGAAAAGGAATATGCATGGTGAGCATTTCCTTGATATTTTCTCAAAACATACGGCCAACAATGCGGTTCTTTTTCAAAGCGGCCTTAACTAGAAACATCAAGTCACTTAGTTGTTAAAAACACTATCTTAGCACTTTTACTTAGTCAATTACCGCTAATCGTTTGATTAATAAGAGACAACGAAAGCTCAATTTTTAATTTACTGAAATATTTTTCTGATATTCCGGAGTTCACGTATGATGTGACGTCGCGGATCTGAAACTATGTTTTATTGCGATAGCAATTATATGGACAGTCTCGGCCGGATTTTGCTGTCGCCGTCGCCGCCGTCATGCACCTTATATGTGTAAGTATATATATATATATATATATATATATATATATATATATATATATATATATATATATATATATATATATATATATATATATATTTATTTATTTATATATATATATATAAGCCCCAAAGAAAAATACTTCCGAAGCGCGGAATCGAACCAGGGACGGACCTCTTGCTCCGCAGCGAGTGGCGCTAACCACGTAGCTAACGGCGAGCGTTATCTACACACCCTTTACCGCTGGACGGACTCAGAGACGGCAGGCGATAATAAGCGTTTCTTCATTACCAGCGAGATGGCGCTAGGAGCGCGATGGGTGCATTTAAATGTCGTCGGCGAGCTCGCTCGCTTCTTATATTTGCACAGGGAGACCCTTGCCCTTCCGCTGTCTGCTCGCGCGGTTTTCTCGTGGTGAGGGGAAGAGGAATGTTTCAAGCTTTCACCGTGATGTCCGCGCTCATGTTACGGAGCGTACGAAAGTCACTCGAGCTCAAGGGACGCCGCTAAACGAACAAACAGAAGATGAGCGCGAAATATCAAGTGTCACAGCTCGACACTTGAAGCACGCTAGTTTCCTTCGCTGCTTCGGCCGCCTTTGCAACAGGAGTGCTGTTCAAACTGAGAGTATCCATTGGCGAGTATCCATCGCATTCATTGCTTCGCCCTTGCGGCGAAACTGTGACTTTTTTTAAATAACGCCCATTCTTGCCCTGTACATGTTTTTAAGCCCGATCTGAATGTCCCACAGAAAGCAACGTAGTCTATTTTAAGAAAAAAAATTAGGAATTTCCCCAGCGCCCACCGACAATATACATATGACATCATGGTGATCTCGGGCAAGATGTTCAATAAGGCGCAGCCATCTGTCCTGTATTTTGGGCCATGTGCGACTTACCAAGCACTCACGGTAATATTGGTAAATTTAGTATTGCACAAGTGTTGTGTGGCAATGCTGTTGTACTAATTTACATTTTCCTGCCCTAATTAGGGTAGAATATCCGAGCAATTGGAATGGCGTAGTGTGTAACAGTTTCTGAAGCTTTTGTTTACGTCGAAGCCATTTTTAGAGGCGAAAGCATCTTATGCTCGGGACAGCGTCCGTTCTGCGGCGTCCGCACGTATACTGCGCATGCGCCAACTCCCCTCCCTCTCCTCGCGTGAGCGTGAGGAGGTGTAGTGGAGGAGGTGGCGTGAGCGCTGCCTCCGCTTCTTTCCTCCTCTCCCGTTTCTCTATCTCCGCCACAGCTGTGCGCTCGTATATAATGCGGCACGCGCTCGCTCCCGTTGCACTCTCCTTCGCAACGGCGCTATGGACGCTTGCGAAGTTGAACGTAAACGGCAACGCCGGCAAGCGAATCTCGAAGCTGCGAGGCTGCGAAAGGGCGCGTTCGCTATGCTTCCGTCATTCTCTCTCTGTGCAACGGTGTGCGGAACGCCACCGTTGGCGTTAGTTGCGGCGCGTGTTGTGGCGGTAGCGCTACCGCCGCGGACCAGGGGAAGGCTCGGGAAGCCGAACGTAAACTCGAGCGTCGGCAAGCGGTAATTCCAACGCCTCGACAACCACCGTCTCATAAGTCACACAAGAGACACGGAAACACCATGCGCACCCCCCGCGATGCTTTCGCATCCCACCATGGTTGCCCGTAGGGGGGATATGATGTGTTACTTCTGATTGGCCGTAGAAAATTATGTAGAGTAACGATTTCTTTTTAATTTTACAAAGCAATTTCGTATACACTTACACAAATCATCATACTAGATTTTACCTGTATACACCTGACAGAACTCATGTTCAAATATTCGCTATTTGTCTTCGGATATCTAGCTTCAAGCACTTTAGATGCCACGACATGACAGAAAGAAAATCTCAATCTATTATCCCCCGGGGCCGGTAATGCTTCCCTATTGCGCGAGGACCAGGTCCGGCATACCACTCTGCAAGTTTTCATAGTAGTTCATGAAGATGTGTTGCTTTATTTTTTCCTCGTTGATTACAAGCGCTTGTTTTGCTAGAATGTTATCAAGCACACGAACAGCCAATAATGCCTCTTCCATTATAAAAATTTATCAACACGAGGTGGCCGTACACCAGACTCAGATAGCAAGAAAATGGATCGGTTTGGTTGGAAAGACGTTCACTTTCCTGCGAAGGCCCACAGCTAAGCGCATTCGATTGCAGCGTCGATCAGCGGTGTTCACTTGTACACCACCGTAATACCTGTTAAACAATGATGGTTCAAATATTCTGCCATTATTGAGACGAAAGCCTTCGATGCCTCATCAAACGCGAAAATTGACCGTCGGCGCCAACACTAGCGATGCAAAAGACCGCCGTGACGCGATGACCTTAGCATATGACGTCACCATAGCGTCACAGATCGACAAAATATGTTACGTCGTTTTGACGACACATCACGTGACGTCCCATGATGATGTCATCACACGATGACGTCACCACATGACGTCGCCGCCTCATCAAAGCCGGCCGATCTCGGAGGCAGTGCAATATCAGGTGTGGTGTAGAAAGCTTGCAATGCCTCAGATCTTGGAGGCGGTTACGAAACCACATTAGGTGCAGAAAGGTTTCAGAAGTGGGCAGGCGAGTATCAATACGTCGACTGATAAAGAAGACGGCTTTCGCCTTCGAGTCGCCTTAGGCGAATGCGTATGGACCTTGTGAGTTTTGAAATCTAAGGTTGTGTTTTGCTTTCTAGATACCTTTGCACAGTACAATTTCGTTCTCCGTAAGTGAAGGCTGTCTGTTTTACAGGGAGATTCCGGAGGGCCACTCACCATTATCACTGAAGGCCACAAGGCTGTTCAAGTTGGCGTTGTCTCTTTCGCCTTCGGCTGCGCTCACCAAACGAACGCTGATTTCTACACGCGTGTGTCGACGTACGTCCCTTGGATAAGGGAGCAGCTGGCGGCACCCGATAAGTAACAAATAGATTGCGCACGCTGACCTGGAAATAGAAAGGGATTATCGCATTAAAATCATTTACAATGAGAAGAAATTTGCGCAAGACATTTGTTAATTGTTTGCCTAAAACTTTACGGCCTTTTTTTTACTAAGTTACCCAACTCTATAGCTGGATGTGTATCTGTGCTTGACGCTAAAGTGCCTGAGAACTGAGGCATCGAATTTCTGCGTACGACACAAGGTAAGTGTATGAAAGCGTTTATATTGTGACGTGGTCGTGGCGTCGACGAAGGCAGCAGTCGACGTGTCCAAGATGAAACTCTTTATTTGGCCGACCTTCTGGCCGGGAATCGGAAACTCAAGCTACAGCAAGCAATGCGCACTGTACACTGATAGCGGCGAACAGCGCGTCAGCCTTCGATAATCTGGTCATCGCTGGGACGCGCCGTCTTTTACACATCACGCATCGAACTTTCCAGCCTGATCACATGGTGGACGCGCAAGCTCTGTAATAATCTTGACTATTCGCGTCCTGAGCGGAATCTTAACAAAATGATCTATTAAAATCGCGAAGCTTCTCAAGTACTGCGGCGTGGTCTGGGCCGGGCGTTGCTAACCGTCTCTGTGGGTGGTCAAACCCGAATACATCAAAAATAGACACTCGCGGCAATATGAAGCCGACAGTGGCGCATCGCATCGCCTTTCTGCAAACAGTGTTAATGCGCGAGGAACACGCGTCGCATGAAAGTGCCAAGTGAGGGCACAGGGATCAGAGTCGACATACGCGGAGTACCCAGAAGCAGATGTTTCGCAATGGAAGTGTTGGTACAGGGGATACGCTACAGGAAAAAGGTTACACTACCTCTCTGCAATGTCGATACACAACAGGAAAAGCTTACAACGGAAGAGGTTACACAACTTATCTGCACACTCGATACCCTACAGGAATATCTTACACCGGATATTGAACCTGGTGCACCCGTACTTCCCTCATGCGTGACCATGCGGCGCTACCGTCCGTTATGTGGGCTCCCTAGGAGGAGTTAATGCGCTACAAGTAGACGACATCGCACCGCCTTTCCTGAAAGCGCTTGGAAATTTGATGCACTAATGACGCATTTACGCAAGCAAGGCTTATATATAGACTGGCACACAAGGACGTCAGCGGTCGTCATTGTGTCCTCTCTCGTATGTGTTCCTACAGTGACACGTTCTTACCAACAAGCTTTCGGAGATTCCCTTTAAGTCTTAGAAGTGGTAGCCGAACGGAGTGGTAGCCTTATAAAACACGGCGGTTCATGAGTCGTTTATCAAGTTGTTGTGAGGTTCATTCTAAAAGACAGGGCATGCACACACGGACACAAGGTGGAAGCCAGGACACCACGAACGCCGATTAACAACTGCGAAAGGCGGAAAAGAAAGAAGGCACGAAAACTTATCTGCGCATGCCCAGGCAATTAGCGAGCCTAGCAATCCGGCTTTGTCGTTTTGAATGATTACTTACCAACTAGCTTAGCTCTCAGTTATTCTAAGCTTCATTTCTAGAGGTTTATGGTTCTTAGTGCAATCTATACGAATTGGGGACACTTTCCGCAAAAGCATGAGTAAACTGGAAATGATATTCGCTAAAGAAAGCGATAACATCATTTGTGTCATTATTGGCACAAAACATAATTTCTTTCTCGTTTTTTAGTGGTTTGTAACTATTAATATTAACAAGTGCCGGGGTGTTACGTGCGAAAACCATGATATGATGATGCAGCACGGCATAGTGAGGGACAGCGGCTTACATTCGACAACCTGGGTTTCTTTAAGGCGCGCTTTAATCGAAGTACACGGGTGTTCTTACATTTCGTTTCCATCGAAATGCGGCGGCTGTGAGCGCGATTCGAACCCGCACACTCGATCTTAGCAGCGTGACACCTCACTTGCTAATCTACCACGGTGGGTCGCTATTGTTATCGTAGTTTCTTATGTTTGCAAATGGATGGCATTGTATTGCGATAGCAACTATATGGACAGTCTCGGCTGATTTTCGCCGTCGCCGTCGCCGCCGTCATGCGCCGTACATATATATATATATATAAATAGAACAGCCACAAAGAAAAATCATTCAGAAATAGTTTCCGACACGCGGAATCGAACGGCCGACATCTCGCTTCGAAACGCGCGGCGTTAGACGGCTAAGCCACGGAGAGTAGCGTCTTTCAGCATGCTAACGGCGAGCCCTTTACATACACCACTTACTTCAGCGTCCTTTCTTACTCACCAGCGAGATGGCGCGATGTGCGCGCTGGGCGCTGGGCGCGCTTTAAAGGTCGTCGCCCCGCTACTGCGAACGCCGAGGCTCTTCGCCCTGCAGGGCGTGGCCGCCTTCGTGCGCTTATCTCAAGGACAGAAGGGGCGGGTGAGGGGGTGGAGCGGGGGGTTGTATATCTTGTGCTTTCCCCGCGATGTCCGCGCTGAAGTCACAGAGCGTACGAAGGTCACTTCGCTCGCATCAGCGGCCGCGCTTGCGAAAGGAGCGCGCTGTGCAAACAGAAATAAGTAACAACGGCGACATTTAGTTCGCGCTCGTCCTGTGTGTACCTGTTCGTTCGTTTCGTGCGTCCTGCTTTATGTTTGAGCACTGCGCTTCAAGTGTCGAGCTGTGACGCATGATATTTCGCGCTCGTCCTGTGTGCGTTCTTTTCGTGCGTCCTTTGGACTCAAGCGACGCGCTGGCGATTTCGAGCTGCTTTCCGTTCTTCGCCTTACATTCCAATTTGTTGCTATCGCATTCAGTGCTTCGCTGTTGCGGAGAAACTGACTTCTTTAAACATATCGCGTTTCGATAAGATTCTGCTATCCATCACCTGCGCGTTGAAATTTCGTGGTGCTCCCCAGTGTGCGGATGTTGAGTTAGAGCAAACGCAATTCGTGTTATTGGTGAAAATTTTAGTAAACGGTCTGACAGTATTCGCTGAAAACCATGGAACAAGAATTGCGCAAACGATAGAGTCGGCACCAGTTGTGGCAATGAAAGAAAATATGCATCGTAACCATAGGTCGGCAAACTCACTCATGAGTCGACTCACTCAGACTCATATCGAGACGCGAGTCTGAGTCTGAGTGAGTCCGGGTGAGTAAAGTTTTTGTGAGTCTGAGTCCGAGTGAGTTCGGTTGGGAAAACTTTTGGTGAGTCTGAGTCCGAGTGAGTCCGGTTGAGGAAAATTTTGGTGAGTCTGAGTCCGAGTGAGCCCTAAGGGCAAAATATAATAGCCTTATGTCGGCTCACATTTATACTGACGTGTAGTCCCGCATACGTCAACGCGCTACCGTTCATACGTCAGCTCAATATATATTGATCAGAGGCGTGAGATGAGGAGGGAGAGGGGGAGGAGGTCCCTTGACCACCCCCCGCAAACTTATTCATGGGAAGTTACTGATAAAAATATCTCGTGTGAGTCATCTCTTTCAATAAAACGGTCCTTATTGAACTACAAAGTCAGATAACTCGTACTTGAAGGTACGAGATCAAACGCTGCTAAGTAGCGTACCGATTATGCGAGATATTGGCGTTAAAGAGCATTGATATTATGGTAGAAAAAGGCTAATTATAGGCTATAGCGGACTCATGAGTCGACTCACTCAGACTCACTCAGACTCAGATCTAGCCGTGAGTCTGAGTCTGAGTGAGTTCGAGTGAATTATATTTTGGTGAGTCTGAGTCCGAGCGAGTCCGGTTCAGAAAAATTATAGTGAGTCTGAGTCCGAGTGAGTCCGGATGAGGAAAAGTTTGGTGAGTCTGAGTCCGAGTGAGCTCTAAGGGTAAGATATGTTTCGTGAATGAGTCTGAGTGAGCTCCACATTTTTTGCCGACCTATGATCGTAACTACTATGTTCACCCAGAAAACTTAAGCATAAGATAGTCACAATACACGATCAACGTAGCGATTCACAACAAGACTCAATATAGGAGTGACTAGAGAGCATTCAGTAACTTAATGTAACGAAACTATAGAACAAAAGTTTCAGAGGTCGACGCTCCTTTAACATATCTCTATCGCCTTTTTAAAAAAAAATTTTCTTTAACAGCCAGGTGCGAATGATCTAGATTTATATTTTGGATCCACTATATTCCGGTGGATGCAGTCAACTGCACAATTTTCGCGAAAGAAAAAACGTATGTTTGGATCAGCTCAATGCACAGCATATTACGCCCCTCTTAGGATTGCTGGAAAGGTTCACGCGAGCAAAACTTGACGCGAGCATAGCCAATCTCGGGTTGCGCAAATTTGCTTACCAACGTTGGTGGCTGTGCGTTATGAAATCTTTTAGGGTAGAGAGACAGCGCAATCAATCAACCAATTAATTATTAATTAATTAATTATTGCGAGTCAGTCAGTTAAGCAATCAATCCATACTCACAGAGGTCTTTGCATACTTGTACAACAAATCGTTTTCTTGCATGCAAAGTGATTTGTTCACTTTTGGGGCCGTACGCATCATCCCTTAGGTCACAGAAGTCGGACGAAAACCGCTGACGCCGACGCTTATATGGCGCTTTTAGGCTGCCTCACTTTTCAAATAACCGGTTCACTCACAACGCAGCATGCCGTGGAAACATCGCCACAAGAGTGCGGAACATTCGGACCACCGAGATGCAGATAACACTCGGAGGAGCAAAACACGAAAACATTTGTTGTGGCCGTATCACGGAAGACTAAAATTACAAGCGCACATTTTATGAAGTGCGGTGAACGCCCACTTTTTTCAAGGGGTCTTATTAAAAACGCAAAATTTTGAAATGCATAGTAAAATGACATAGTCTATTCTCCGCTCTGTACAGTTGTTCTATAGATATGCAAATGAGAAAAACCTTCATTTTCATCAAAATAGCGCTTGTCGTATTCTTTTATACAAATTATTTTGTTTTTCCTAAATGGTCTTTGCCACCTTCCCCTTTTAGTGATGTCACTCGCAATTTTTTTTCTGCAGCGTGTTTCGCCGAACGCTTCGAGACCATGTCATTTGAACTTGATGACGCCTTAAAAAAAAAAGACTCGCTTGAAGTTCAGTGCTACCCCTGTGAGAAGGGGACACTTTCGGTGGAAGGAGTGTGACCGCGTATCCAGAAACAAAAACAAAAAAGCGTTGAGGTCATGTTTATCGTGATGGCACAACTTCTTCTATTTCTTTCTGTTTTGCCGGATTGAAGTTACGCTGGTACATATTAACAACCTTTATTTCAACACGGGTCTGCTATTGTCACGCCATTTCAACTTTAAAACTTCTCTCGATGTGCGATTCATGCTGCGTCGCCTTTCTAGATTCAAAGCTCTATAGGCTTTATGCAAAATATCCTGACATCTGCGGCTGCCGTGTGCACTTGTACCACGTTCAGTGTTAAGCGCGGTCGTCATGCGGACGTACGCAACGGATGAATATAGTGAGCCAGATTATAACAACCCCAATGGCGGAGTATTACGTTTTCCCGGCCTGCACAGGTAAAGAAAATGAGAATGCTGAAAAAAAAATCAGGATCCCTTCCCTCATCGGGAAAATGGGAGCAAGTGGCGTACGCGTGCCTGACCTGCTGCTTTTCTTTCTCTCTGTCTTTCTTCCTTTCATTATTTCTTTCTTTCGTTTTATCATTGCTTCTTTCTTTGTATTCCCGTCGGAGGCGAAACTGCTTTCATTGGTTGCGGCCGTGGCACGAGGGCGCGCCTACGCAGTTGGCGTCATGCCCAATGGCTCGAATATATTTTTCCGGATTTTCGAATGCGAATTTTCGAATGTGTATTTCTGCGACAATGTTTCATCTTCGTGACACCCAGCTATGCGTATTTTGTTCAGCATAATGTACCGTGGGTCCGCCTCCTTGCTGCAGTGGTTACGGTGCTAGGGTGCTGACGTGAAGGTCGCGGGTTCGATGCCAGTGACGACGGTCGCATTTCAATGGAAGCGAAATGCTAGAAGCGCGTGTGGTTAGATTTAGGCACACGTTAAAGCACACCAGATGGTCTAAATTTCCGAAGCCCTCCACTACGGCGTGCATCATAATCATACCGTGGTTTTGGCACGTAAAAACCCAGAGAATATCATTATTAACGCGATAGCGTTAAAGAGCTCGTTACGCAGAAATTCCGGTGTCGGCGTCGGCGTCGCTGGTTGTGAGCGAAAAATCACCATCTTGTCCGTGACCGAAAAAATTAATAATCTTACGTTCGAGTGAGAATCGAACCCAAGCCGTAGGCATGAAAAGCAGGTGTTCTACGACAGAGCCACTTCATTTTTGTTTTCTTATGACCGGTTTATAAACATTGCTTGGAAATGCATTGAAATTAACTGTAATGCTTCAGAAACATACACATCCTGTGTACAGGTGTCACAGTACGAGTTGTAATATCGCAGTAAAACGGGGTACAAGCGTATATTGCCACAGAGTGTCACACCATGTGAACTGCATAACGAGTTGGTGGTTTAAATCCGGCCACCAAAAAGCACACACATCACTGCGCGTATTCTCTTACGAGCATGAAGTGGGTGCATCGCAACTTCTAAAAAGCCTCACGCGTGTAATTGCTGCTGGTTTAAATCATGCCACCCGTTACAAAGAGCATACACATTAGTGTGCGTATTCTCTTACACACACATTGTGCGTGTAAGGTGTATCACACAGATAGCGTGTGATACACTGTTGTCATAAAAGTGCTGTTGAAGAGGGCGGAAACCTTACCTTTACTATAGGTAGGTCTAGTGTGTATGTGGGGGGGGGGGGGTGCGTGCTTGCGTGCGTGTGTGTGTGCGTGCGCGCGCGCGCGCGCGCGTGTGTGTGTGTGTGTGTGTGTGTGTGTGTGTGTGTGTGTGTGTGTGTGTGTGTGTGTGTGTGTGTGTGTGTGTGTGTGTGTGTGTGTGTGTGTGTGTGTGTGTGTGTGTGTGTGTGTGTGTGTGTGTGTGTGTGTGTGTGTGTGTGTGTGTGTGTGTGACCGGGCGACTGAACATGACAAGCGAAATAGAGCCCGATGTGGATGGGACCGGATATCGCTATCGCCTTCAACTCTTAAAGGCGAAGCTTAAGGGTCTCCAATTGTTTTGCAATTAATTTAAACCAAAACATCCCAGTTGTCTAAAAACGCGTGGCTACTTTCCAAATCCTTGGCTCAGGTTAGCTACTTTCTTGCTAGTTTTTCGAAACATTTGGCTCTCTTCCCCTCTTCTTGACCAGGCAATCCTGTTCTTTCCGCCTACAAAGTAAGGTACTCTTTGAAACGTTATGCAATTATTTTCTTTTTCGACACTCCCATGACTCTTATGTTATCACAGTTACGTTTAGGCAGCTCCATTCTAATGCTGACAACGGCCGCTTTGAGAATATGCTGACGCGTGGCGGCAGAACTAGACAAAGAAGAAGACATCAAAGGGCCAGCATCGCAAGCTCCCTTCGGAGTATCCGCAATGCAAACGTTCTACGTAAGTCCAATTTCCCGATACTGCATGAGTATCATCGTTTTATTGATCCAGTTAATGATAGGCAGCGAGCTGCGTGTCCAGTGTAGTGTCACAACGCGCAAAACTCTTTCCACCTGTGACAAGGACTGCGATTGCCGGACGACTGGTCTTGGAAAGAGACTAACTACGGTGTAAAATATACATTTTTTTCCTCCTGTATTGCGTCCAATACTTTGATTACTAAAAATAAGCCTGTGCGAAAGATAAGCGTCGATTAAGTTAAAGCGAGTAACATGCTGAGGTGTGAGTTTAGGCAGGTGGTGAGCTAGCTGACTACATTACTTAGGCTGATGATTAGTAGCACTTTATTTTGCCATTGTATAAATATGCTATTATTATGTCGGCCAGCCCACGTGGCCGAACGGACGCAACACGGGACTCGAGTCAACGCAGAGGAGCACAAACTTCTTTGTTCAAACATGCCCACTCTCTACGTCATGTGCAGTTGTGGTGCCACCTATCTACATATTTCCAGTGCAAGTAATTGTTCATGACGACACCTACTATTTGTGTGCGACACTACACTTATATTTATCTAATGTATTTGCAAATTTCTAGAGCAATGTATTCGTCATTGAATAAAGCGCGTCAATAAAAATTAGTACAGTCGCCTCGCCTGTGTGTCTCCTTTCTTGCTGATATTTACATTTGAATTCATGTTCAAACTGAGCTATGCTAGAGCAATACAAGAAGTTGTGCTTTACCAATGCCGGCTGTAAAAAATACAGAAAACACTATTTTTTTTCCTTTCGTTCTCTTTCTTCACCAGGCCGGCCTGCAGTTGAACAACGACTTCCGAAACCTATCGAAGGACTCCGGCTCGGAGTCCTTCCTGGCACGCTTCCGCTTCCGGTTAGTCAGCTACTTCCTCGCCTGCGCAGTGGTCGCGGGCTTGGCCGTCATGACCGTGCTGCTGGTCGTGCTTCCCAGACCACGGCGTGACGCCCAGAGGCCCCGCGCACTGCTCTGCGTTCGCGAGGAGTGCTTCCTGGGAGGAAGCGTGATGAGCAGCGCTCTCGACCTCAGTCGCGATCCCTGCGACGACTTCTACGCGTACGTCTGCGGTAACTGGAAGCCCACCTCTCCAAGCGCTCGTTCGGCTATCGATGACATCCGTGTGAGAACGCTGTCTAGGTGAGTGCCATGCATGCGCGCCACGTCGGGTGAAGGTTTGGAACTGGCGTCTCCAAGTCACTTTGCTTACGCAAACAAAACGAAAGTTCTAGTCAGTTTCACGCCCTGAAAACCACTGTTCAATGAAGCTTTAATAGTGATGATGCTGCTGATGACTTTCGATACAAGAAAATCATAATAATCACCATCATCGTTTCGAACATCATTATTATCATGTCGTTTTATTTATTTATTTATTCACTCCGCCTTCTGCTCCCGTGGCCTGCGTGAGGACTGCTTCTACCGCTGCTGCTGCTGCTACTACTACTACTACTACTACTACTACTACTACTACTACTACTACTACTACTACTACTACTACTACTACTACTACTACTACTGATGCTGCTGCTACTACTATTACTACTACTACTTCTACTACTATTACAATGACGATGACAACGATGATGATGACACGTGGTAGACTAAGACAGCTTCGCTGTATTAGTCATAGCTTTGCCGCAAGGCCGAAGCAATGAATGCAATAGCAACAAATTAGAATTATATACGAAGTAAGGGCGGCAGCTAATTCCTTTAGTATGAGACCTTGCGTAACTCAACAAAAAGCTGCCCTAAGGAAAGGCGGCCACTGTATCGAGCGAACTTCATGATGAACACAACACGTACAAAGGTATGAGCCGTCTGCTTATCACTGCCAACACACGGCACGCGCGAACGCGGGCGACCACGCCAGGCTGGTCAAAGTGTGCAGTTCTTGCCGAACCACGCAAGCAAAGTTGCAGCAGGCGTGCTTGCTAAGGTAGTGAGCTGCTAGCCTATCTTCGTATGACATTCCATTTTGTTGCTATCACATGCGTCGCTTTACCCTTGCGGTGAAACCATGAGTATTTTTTTTAATTTAGATGAAATGCAAAATAATCGGTCGTGTAAATAAAGGTATCGGTGAGGTGTGTACATTTTTTATTTACAAGCAACTTCGACATAAATGGCTAGTAAATGACTGCCCACTCGTTCTGATCATCACAGTTCACTATAGCTAAAAATTATGCAGTACTGATAACGCGAAAATGAGCAAACCCGAAATCTTATGAGGACAACCAATTGCGCTCATCTCGGCCGAAGTTCCAAGTCGTCGGCGTGATTCTCGCAGGGCTGCACTCCTGCTTGACCAGCAATACGGCAAGGACTTTATGGGACAGGCTGCAAAGCTGTACCGGAGCTGCATTGAAACCGTACGCGGAAACCAGGACCATACACTGAAACTCAGGACATTCCTGCAAGAAAGGTACATAATATAGCTTTCACTTGAGTGTTAAATCACTATTTCAGCCGCAAATCACACTAAAATGAAATAATATTCTGAATGATGAGGCGGAAGGGTCTCAGGCAGGCTGGCCGACGTTTCGATAGGAGTACCTATCCCTGCCAAAGGCGCCTTGTCATCAGTGGCATGTTAGTTTTGAGCAGGGCACTTCCTCCTGCTCATTCAACCTATTCGCTCTTTGGGTTCCTATGCGTCGTCTCCTATCTTGACTTTGGACTGAAGTGAGAGGATACGTTTTTGAATGATACCGTAGTATAGAGAACAAAGTGTAGACAGCCAATCTCAGCGAAAAGGGCGGTGCGCACTATAAGAGGCAGCGGCTTCATATACGTCATTTGCGCTAACGTGCTTTGCATCATAGAAAGAAAAGTCTTTAGGCAATCAACGTAGTTTATGCATTGTATTCAATGCTTACAACATAAATATGCAAATCTACCAAGAAGCAAAAATCGACCAAGAATGCGAGATCAATAATTGGATCGATATCGTCGGTTCACTCAACGCTGCTGTGAAAGGAAAGGGAAAATTTTGCTCATTTTACAGTTTATATAAGGAAATTCTGCTTCTCTGTTCGCTCGGACATGCATTCATGATATCGTAATGTACTGTGGTAGTCGATTATGGAATATGAGTCATGTATGACATCGATTTTCTATTTACACTATTATTGACACGGTTACACTTGCCTTGCTAGCATGTTGCCCCTCATGTATAGACAACTGCAGCGGCCTGTGAGAGCAATTTAAGGTAGCGCTACATGAAGGAGCAGTTTTTACTGAGAAGCTGGTCTGTTATGGCTAACGCGTGTGTATGGAAAGAAAGTAGGGCTTCCGATTGCTCTGCTCAGTGAAAGTCTGCGCTTAGCGGGGACAGAAACAACAGCAAAGCGAGACGTTAGAGTTAACGTGCTTGAAACTCATCGTTAGCAAGAGCGATTTACTTTATACCTTTTGTAGGACGATTACCCCTCCAGCTGACCTCCATCTGCACCGCTCTTGTATTGAGCTGCTTCCACCTTCTGCTAGCAAATCTTCTAACAGCATCACACCCACTTCGATCTCTGGCCTCCTTGACTTCCTTTTACCTCATTGCCGATAATGTTACGCTGTTAGACCACCGCCTGCGTAGCATCAGAATGTCAGGCGAAGATTTCAATAAGACGTTCCATTAGGCAAAGATACTACCATTGAGCTAGTATCCATGCTTCAGCTACGTAATACATTCAAGACTGGGGAATACCTTGCCTGTTGAACTCTGTCTAACCTATGAGCATTGGGAAAGTGGTCACAATTGTTATATGACAAGCGCTTGTTCCACTCTTTGGCAAAGGTGTGTAAACAAGGTGTTCTACAGCGAACATACATGGGATGGTAATGAGCACATGTTCACTAAATAGTATGCTCATCATGAGGATGGCCCCGCCACTGTGATCTGGTGATTATGGCGCTCGGCTGCTGACCTAAGGTCTCGGGATCGAATCCAGGCCACAGCGGCTGCATTTTCGATGAAGGCAAAAATGTTTAAGGCCCCTGTACTTAGATTTAGGTGTACGTTAAAGAACCCCAGGTGGTCGAAATTTCCAAAGCCCTCCACTACGGCGTGCCTCATAATCATATCGTGGTTTTGGGACGTTAAACCCCAGATGTTATTATTATCATGAAGATGACCTTTAATGTGACGTGTGTCATGTTAGGGGATTGTTCTGGCCACGACCGGCGCCGCCCAACGCAACCACGGACCCACTGTCCGCGGTCGTTGAGCTGTCCCTGAACTGGCGCCTCGACCTGTGGTTTCATGTTACACTGGTGGCGACGCCCGACGGGAAGTCTGTGCATGTGCGCCTGCAGCCAGGGATGGTTAACCAGGACTGGACTCGTTTTCTATGGACGGTGCGCCATGACAACCACATGACGCACTTGTCCTATCAGCAGGTTCGTAGCACCACCATTGAATAAAACACTGTTTAAAGCATTGTATAACATATGAGTAAATTTTATTAAGCAATCTAGCATTTTCACGAATTTACTTTATGTAGTGTAGATTTAGTGTGCTCAAGTTATTTGTGTAGTTGTGTTCTTCTTGTTAAATGATTGTTGTGACTTACTTATGGCACGGCACACCATGTACTACATAATAATGTGAGTGCATCGCACAGCTGCAGCCTTGTAATGGTCACCTCAGCATGGTAAAGCCGTTCTCATGGCTTTTATCCCAGCGGACTTTTCAGCTTTCTGTCTTGCAAATAAATTTTGATGCTGATTCTGAAACTCCTAGTTTATATCCAGGTATGGTTTGTCGCTTTTCAGCGCAGTTGTGCGCACAACAAACTCAGCCGCCATTACTCATGTGGCTCACCTGATTCAACTTTCATTGCTCTTATTATTAAATGACAGGGCCGAATATACCAGTGTATTGTAGCCTATAACTTACATTACCTGTTTTAGTTCAATGTTATACTAATAATTTGCGGAACATATAAGCCCAACAACTCGTGTTGAGATGCACACCAAAAAAAAAATACTGTTGGGACTTGCTGAGGCACTGTGTAAACATTACTAGAGAATTTCGCGCAGTAAAATAAACCCTCGTCTTATTCAGGAAGCATCCAAGCTGTTTACCAAGGACGGCTTCGAGACAATGACGCGGGAGGTGATGGAGCAGATGGCGTCCCTCGAGCTCCAGGTCGCGCAGATGCTCTCGCCAGGAAACATGACGCTGCAGCCACCACTCGGCGGCAAAAAGCCGTGTGGCCGCGTCGCGTGGCGGAACGTTGGCTGCCTGGTGCCCGGAGTGCAACCCTCGCGCTGGCTCGCTGCCCTCTCACGTTGCCTTGGTCCTTCCGTAAGTGCAACCAGGCCTTCTCAATTTATTCACTGCACAACATGACAAAATTCACCAGTGAAATTGTGAATATTGCGAGATACTACCTCAGTAGACTATTCATGTGAGATGCGAAACGGTGCAGAGGCATGGCGAACAAGAAAATACGCAATTTCGAAAATTACTAACACTTCCCAATATCGGCAAGGAACAGAATGCATTGGCAAGACCTGCCATTACGCATGATCTTAGCGGTGTTTCAACCCTAATGGAAAGAGAAAGAAACGAGGAATATTGACGTCACGCAGCAGTAACCTTCGGAAGCCATCATAGCCAGAAGCCGCTTGCAGCCTCTCAGCGCAGGCGAACAATTCGCCCCTTCCTCACCCCCTTCATTTACAATGTATTTCGCATACTGCCTGGCACATGGTAACTTCTAGTGGTGGCGCCTTCCAGGAGACAGCTGGCCTCCGTGAACCGGGCAACTCGTTGTTGTCCACTGTTTTATCTTATTGTTTTCTATGGGTGTCTGCATTAGTTACAGATTTGAGTCCGGTTCTTCCGACACCGCGACACCGAAGTACCAATACTATGGCACTCTTTTCTAGGCCAATTTGTTTTTTTTTATTGGGCATAACAAATGGCTATTAGCTCAACAACGCCTCCGACATTTTAGAGCATACGGGGCAATTCCGAGGCAATGTTCGATCTAACGATCGTTCTTTATTGTGAGGTATGAAAAGAATAAAGCCTCATCCCGCACCATAAGAATATAGCAGGCAATGCCAATTAGAAAAGAAAAATGAACAGAGCAGAGCCAAGTTAAATTTTGAATGGGAAGAAGAACTGGACCCCAACCCAAACAAGTCGGGCAAAAAAAAAGTTACTGTTCATTGTTTACAATGGTACTCTTGCTGCTAACGTGTTTTACAGAGTTTGATCTTCCGCTTCTGAAGCTTAAAAGTGGTAGCTCTTCAGTCCTGTCTTGGAGTCTCTTGCTTGTCTCATTTTCTGTGGGAGTATATTGGCTGTTGATTGTTGGTTTCAGCTTCTCCTACTGTATAAGTGCTCTGTAAAATAAGGAACGTTTGATTACTGCCCCCCCCCCCCCCCCCACAGTAGTGTCAAGTTGGTTTGAATGTGATTTGCATTACGTGTCCTTAGTAGCAGATGGATGCGGAGAATGTATCTAAAGTTGCAATTTATTCTTGCATTTTCGTTTGTCATCTTTTTATTATATTACTGATATTTAGTGGTTCAGAGTGTGAGAAAATGGTGCGGCGATTAAAATATTCTGTGATTGACTTGTTAGTGTGGAATATATTTCTTCATAAATTTCAGAGATGTAATTGCATGGTTTTAATTCTGCGAAAGAGAATATTGAAGTGTGACAGATGGTCATCGATACTTAGAGGTTGGCCTTCCGTGAGTACGCCAGAGTATGTATTGTGAGCACAATATTCACAACATGCTTCCTTCATTCTCTTCACCTGTATGTAATCATCATCACTGTGAGCGTCATCTTCGTTCTGAGCGTTGAACGCGACGTGGCCTATCCCTTTGAGGATGTGTCGAACACGATCAGCCTCCGTCATAGCCGAGTCCACGCGGCGGCAAAGGGCAAGGACGTCTTCGATGTACGAAGTGTACGTCTCCCCTGGGTGTTGGACGCGGCCGTCGAGCTTTCTCTTCGAGACTTCAGAATGAATGTTGGGTGTCCCAAAAATTCTCCGGATTTGTTGAGCGAAGGTAGCCCAATCAGCGAAGATGTCCTCGTGGTTAAAAAACCACGTTTTGGCTACGTCGGACAGATAGAATGCGACGTGGCGAAGTTTTTGAGGATTGTCCCAGTTGTTATACACACTTGTCATGTCGTACTCCTTCAGCCATACTTCGACATCGTTGCGTGGGAGACGGAGAAGATAGGTGGGTCCCGCTGCCGGGCGGTGACGGTATATGCGGGGGCGGGTGGCTGGGCGGGGATGCCGGATGGACCGGGCAGCGTGTCTTGGGCCATGACAGCGGATAGGCGGAGCAAGCGGCGACCCGAACGAAGCTCCAGGGACACTCCGACGCCACCAACTCCGCCCGCGACGTATGCGCAAATCGCGGCCATGCAACCTGCCTTGGTTCAGCGCATGCATCCTGTGCCTGCTCAGACCAACTTAGTAGCATTTGCACCACGTTCACCTGTCCCACCTGCTCCTGCATTTTACACCCCGTGGCGCTCATCTCGCCCAATATGTTATTATTGTGGCATTCGAGGCCACATCTCACGGTTTTGTCGCAAGCGCCAGCAGGACGAACGCCGCGGCTACGATGTTTACGAAAGGGACTCGACGTCCTCTCCTAACCAGTACGAGCGCCGCGCTCCAACACGTTCCTTCTCCCCGTCCTCTCCTCCCGACGCACCTCGAACCTACCGTCCAGGACGCCGCCGCTCCCCTTCTCCTCTGCGCCGCTCAACATCGCCGCTACAGCCCGTGACCCATGCCTCTGAATACCGCTCGGAAAACTAAGTGGTGCAGATTTTGGAGGGAAAGCTGCATCGCTCGGACAAACACCAAAACCTCCAGAGGGCCCGGCCAATTTGTTATTAGTGTATGCTGAAGGGGTGCCTATTCAAGCATTGGTGGACATGGGAGCTGCTATTTCTGTTATTCACGCGGATTTGTGTCGTCTACGTAAGGTTACTACACCTTATACTGGCACTTCCTTACGTAGCGCAAATGACTTTACGATACGGCCGTCAACACAGTGCACCGTTCGTGTTTTTATTGATGGGATCCGGCACCATATTCAATTCGCCGTATTGACTTCCTGTGCTTATATGCTAATTTTGGGATGGGACTTTCTTTCTGGTGCGTCCGCCTTCATCTCTTGTCGACAACGCCTCGTACACATGCGAGAGACTGATGATACCGACGAGGAATCTTGGTCACGCCACCGTTTACGAACCGTCCAAGATTCCGTGGTGCCTCCTGGCCACGAACAAGTTCTCACGGTTGCTTCAGATATCATTGACCACGGTGATGTTCTAGTCGCTCCATCAGCCCGTTGCCTCTCCCAGGGAATTGCACTAGCGTCGAGTCTTCTTCGCTTCACCAACGGCACCGTCTGTCTCGCTGTACTCAACGTCACAAATGAACCGATTCTGCTTCCTAAAGGCTATGTTGTCGTTTGCTGCGTGGACACGCAACCTCTCTCTGTGGTGGCTACGAATACTGATGCGGCGCAACCACGCTCACTTACAGGTACTAGTCCTGATACAGCTCTCGCCAATGCAATCAGCACGGATCTAACTCCGCCACAAGCAGATGAACTACTAGCGCTGTTGTCGAAGCATAAATCTTCCTTCGACATACATTCCCCATCATGCAACGCCATCACGGCTCTTCGCGTCCTCCTAACGCTCGCGCCCGTCGCCAGTTGCAGAACTTCAAAATTGAGAACTCAATCCTATACCGCTATATCTTCCACCCCGAAGGACAGCGTTGGGTTCCCGTCGCTCCTCGCTCACTCAGAGCACAGATATTGTAAGCATTTCACGACGACCCCAAGGCTGATCATCTCAGCTTTCACAAGACCTATGAACGCATCCGCAGTCGCTTTGCTTGGCCTGGACTCTCCACCTGCGTAGCGCAATACGTTGCTTCATGCTCGCTCTGCCAGCGCCGCAAACGACCCACTTCATCTCCCGCGGGACCCCTACAACCTCTTCCATGTCCTGACGCTTCATTCGAGGTCATTGGGATTGATCTCTACGGACCACTGCCAGTATCAGCAAGCGGTAAGCGATGGATTGTCACTGCAGTAGACCACTTGACAAGGTACGCCGAAACAGCTGCACTCCCTTCCGGATCAGCGGAGGACATTGCCACCTTCTTCTTGGAAGCTATATTTTTGCGACATGGCGCGCCACGTGTGCTTTTGAGTGACCGCGGCAAGGCCTTTCTGTCGAAACTACTCGAGGACGTTCTCCACGCATGAAACACCATCCATAAGACGACTTCCAGCTACCATCCCCAGACTAATGGCCTCACAGAGCGCTTTCATCGAACTCTCTCCGATATGATCTCCATGTATGATCTCCACGCCGACCACACAAACTGGGATACCATCTTGCCATTCGTGACCTTCGCGTACAATACCGCTACGCAGCGCACCACGGGCTACTCACCCTTCTTTCTTGTCTACGGCCGTCAACCGACATCTCCACTAGACGTCTCTTTTTTTGATGTCCCCGTGGGGTCGTCGGCGTCGTCGAGCGAGCACTTAATCTCTCGCCTTGCCGCTTCTCGCCACCGCGCCCGCCTCAATACCGAGGCGAGTCAACAGGATCGGAAGGCTCGCTACGATGACTTTCACCGCGTCGTTCACTTCAATCCCGGAGATGAAGTATTGCTGTCGACCCCTACGCGAGTTCCTGGCCTATGTGATAAGTTTCAGCCACGTTTTATCGGCCCCTATGCTATCGTCAAGCAAACTTCTCCCGTGAACTATCGGGTAACTCCCGTTGTCATGCCTACCGACAGCCGTTGCCGCGGCACAGAGGTTGTCCACGTTTCCCGCTTAAAACCATTCCTACGACGTACACAAACGTCATAAACAGCGGCCAGGTTGGCCGCTTCCGCGCGAGGGGGAAATTAGTGTGAGCACAATATTCACAACATGCTTCCTTCATTATCTTCACCTGTATGTAATCATCATCACTGTGAGCGTCATCTTCGTTCTGAGCGTTGGTCAGGCGGCTCCGCTGAATAAAAGGCGTCGAGACCACGACTGTGCTGCGGTCTTTCAGTATATATATTTTACATATACTTCCATTTTCACAGTGTTTCTTTACATGTGCGATAGATAGCTCCACAACCAGAAGACGACGAATTAACGGTTGGGGTTACCTTTCACGTGCAGGTCGATTTCTTCGATAAAGGAGCCCTGCAAGACTTTTTCCAAGTAATCGTCAAACGGCTTCATTAGGAGAGCATATTGCTTCACGAATCGATTTTTGATTGATTGAATCCTGAAACAGTCCTGAAGCTCGATTTTTTAGGCCGAGGCGGGCCGCGTCCACGTCGGCACCACCAGTCCGAGACGGGTGGCGGCGTCGTGGGCCTTCTGGACAGCCCTTAATTGATCGTCGAGTTCGTCGCTCTTCGTGTGCCGCATCCACTTCCATTTCCGGTCGGGATCGGCGAGAGAGGCGGCGCATCCCGCCATCACGTGTCTGATTTCTATGACGCCATTACATGCATCGCACCCTGTCCCTTAAAGGGACACTAAAGACAAATAACAAGTTATGTCAGAGTGAAAGCTCGGTGTATGACAACGTCGAAAACGGCAATATTATCAACAGCAGTGCCCTACTTACCGAGAAATTAAGCTAAATGTATCACACGATGAGCGCCACGAGCAGGACATTTTGGAAATGATCCCGATGACGTGAGAGAGTCCGACTACAATTAATAACACACGATCAAACTAGCTGCAATAATAAAAGAACCTTCCGTGCATCAAGAGACGTAATAAAATGCTGCTTGTTCGTTTCTGTCTGATTCATGGAAGAAAGAACCTCTTTGGCGTTGCCATGGGGAACGGCGCGCGTGTTTCAAAGGTTCCGTTTTCGCCGAACTGCGCTTCGCCCGGCGCCCTGCTTCGCTCACGCGGTGGCGTCTCAGTGGTAGTTTCGGAGTTTCGGTATCGCGTACTGCCGCGTGTGTTTTGCGCGCTCGTGAAAGTCGCTCTGACAGAAATTTCGACAAAATGCCGCGTGCATGTGATGTTGCCGAATGCCCGATTGGTGCACGCCGCCACTGCACGCCGCCGCGCAGTAAAGGCGGGCAACGTTGGGCGCGGCAATAGTGGCGCGAGAAAGACCGCTTTCAGGGGGGTCATTTGAAGTGCGCTAACGCGATGCGGACCACTAAAGCGTGATTTTATTACAAAACAAGCACTTCCTTGCCACAAAAGTAGCACTACGAGGCTTCTGGACCGCTGCTTCAACAATCAACGTCGACTTAATATTTGCCTTTAGTGTCCCTTTAATTCCAGCTCCAGATAAATTTTATTAACGTTGTACGGTGTCGGGTAGGTACCGGTCTCGACTGCCACAATTTTTTTTAGAACCCGTCAATTACGAGCGGGGTTACGGGAATTTGTCGAGTGCTTCAGGCGCTGTGTTTCTCCTCGAGGTGACAAGCGCGCTGAAAGCTACGCAGGGAGGGGGATGTCAAGGGGTGAGGAAGACGCGTCCCTTCATCAGCGTGCGTCATGACGTTGAGCACATTCTCTTTTTCATTAGACGCGCGGCTTACCTTCAGTGTGGTCGCGAGCACATGCGCGGACACGTGGCGTCATCCCGCGGCGGCCACGGTGACTATACAGCGCACGATGCTCAATTGAGCCAATGGCCTTGGACTTTGGGTTTGTGACTCGGACATTTGGGTTTATGGCATCATTTGTCAAATGAAGATGGAATGATTTCTAGCTGATTTGAGAATTAATTGTATATTCCAGGACGCATGCTGCGCTAAATGTTTGGCTCGCGTGTTTCCAGGAGCCTCGACTACCGATCGGCAGGGTTTTCTGATCATGTTGGAATAGTGATTGCAGGGGTCCCAAAAGTTATTAACGACTAACCTTCAAGGTTGTCACTTAATGCTCTCTCGTAGTTCTTTTTTTTTCTTCATGCTGGCAGTTTACCAGCGCGCCGGGACATACAAGTTAGCTCGATATAACACGCGACGCATTAGATACAGTCGCTGCAGCTTCCACGTGCTTCGCAGTGCTAGCACGTGTGGGTGACTCTAGTCGCTGTGAGCGTCCCACATAAGCGAAGCACGAGATGGGACGGACCGAAAATTATTCACGTTTGTTCATGACGCGCGCAGGGTTCCCTAGTGGGGGACCCTGTGCACGTTGGTTGAGTCAAAAACACAACATACTTAGCAATGTATGAAATAATTGAAATAAAGCAATAACATTTTACAAAGTCCTTCCTTTAGTTCGTGGCTTTCCGGGAATACAGATGGCAAGTAAACAGCTCTTGGAATTCAACAGGACGGGCTTTCGGCCGCCATTATCCTCAAAAACCTGTGTGGTCAAAATGCTGCTCTTTAAACAATGACATGAGAGTTCTTACTGACTAACAATACGGGGCAGCCTAGGAGGGGACGGCCCTTCACCCCTTATAGACCAGAACACAGCAAATTCCATGCGTAGCGCCATATTGGCATCGCGCGTCGCGCCATCTATTGTACACGCTACGAAACAACATGCCCGGGCTGCCATACCAGCAGACGCTACAAGCAAACACGGAACTCCCGAAACTCAGCCCATCGGGGAGCGTGTTTCGCGTTTTTTTCTAGCCCGGACATTTGCGCCGTTTTTATTAGAACATCAAGAACGCCTTGCTCATGCAAGTCCACAATGTATACGCTATATATACGTGCTGAGCAAGCTGCGGAAGCAACCTTGTCAGGTACGTACGCTGTTACATTTGTAAATAACACGTCCTCGCTGTAGTACGTGTGATTCGTAATTGCAGTGCAGCTTGCGAAAGAGTGAAACGATGCTTTGTTGCCGCATATTACAAGTTGCGCAGAAAGTTTTGTGAAAACTCGTCATTTTAACATGTCTCGCGTAATAATTAGAGTACGCTTTGCGCGTAGTTTCGCAGAACGTAATTTTTGTTCCACGAGCACTCTTACAATAATGCGTCTTGCTCACAAAAGCGTGCTATCAGATAGTATCACCTGTAGTGACGTTCATCGATCCCTTTTGGAAGCTACCTGCGCGATTTTAATCCTCTAACAATGATGATTTACACGCGAAGCTATGCTACTCTTAGTTAAGTCGGTATTGAATTGGGCGGAATCAGCTGTCTCTTATTAAATGTGTGCTGTGTAAATATGCTAAACATTTAGCTGCTTGAGCTAGCGCTACGCCTCCGACGTAAAGGACACTGGCGCGAGTACTCTTTACTTACGTGCCAATATATGTATTATGTGCAGCTGGATGCCCCGTGTCCAAATAAATTTGGGAACATCAAACACTGAAATGAACGCACGAAATTCTGGCCAGCTGTTGAGGAACACCGTACCATTTCCTACCTTTTCAAGGCGAAAGCTTGTAACGTTGAAGGCGTGGATGCCATGAAAAGCACTAAAGCTTGATACTACGTTGAAAGTGGCAAAGCATGCTGATTGCTTGTGCTTGAAAGCACTACCTTGCACTATATTTTCGTCAAAGGAAACGCTTAAGTGTATGAAGTGCACCCCCACACAAAGCTTGCGCCTGCCTTCAACCCAGCTGCGTGTCACGCAAATTAGGTTAGTGAAATGAAATAGGTGGGCATCACACTGCAGAATACACGCAGTTAGTGTACTTACTCGCGCATTTTCACTCGGCACGTAGTTTTTCAGCTTGAATCACAGTTATCCATTCGCGGCGAAACTCAAAACACCGCGTTAGCGCTATCCCCGTGGCGCGTTGTGATCGTCGCAGACAACGCTAGGCAATATCCCCCTGTTGAGCTGCTTGTTTTGGCATCCAAAGACGACGCAGTAATGCCCAGGCGAGCTCTTATACGCTGACGCGGCGTGAACGGGTGCCTTTTCGCACTTTAAAGCCTCAGAACAGCAGCTTGCCCTGTTTACTTGGTGCAACTCGCTCGCGCCTTGGCAGTCCGGCCAGCCCGGCGTCTGGGTGCGAGAGTATCCGCTCGGCTCGCCAGCAGCCTTGGTGCGAGACAGGCGTGCTCTGGTGTATACATATGATATGTGCGGGTCGCGTGTGATACAATGCAGGTATCAGACAATTGCGCGCTAACTAACTCTTTATTGCGATGAAAAACAAGCAATCAGCGACTAAGCACTGAAAGTGTGTCACCGGGAGGCTATGTAAACACCGAGATTACGCAAGCTCAAGAACTACTGGCAACTCGCTGCAACAGGTGCACGTTCAGACCATTGTTAGGAAGGCCGGACATAAAGTAGACGTGAAGCAACCAAAAATTCACCGATGATTACGTACTACTGCCTAATGCGAATTCTCAGCGCAGCTTTGTCTTGGCGCAACGCCAAATGTGTTTCAAGTTTTGGCTGTCCGCAGTTGTAGCAATATAACCTTCGGTACATACTGCCCAGAAACTGCCAGCGCTCGATTGCTACGCACATCACTCTGTGAACCACTCTGTGCATCGCACGCGTCGCGAACCAAGAGAAACGCCGACAGCCCCGTAACGACAAGCGAAGCCAGCCGCAGCGCATGCGCCCGCCCTGCATGCGCACAAGCTCCGACCGAGGGGGCAGCGCGCGTGGCGGAGGAAGAAAGCGAGGTTAGAGGCCAGCGGCTCGTGATATCGACCGACTCCGCGTTCGCTTCTTTCTTCGCTCTATCGGTTACGCCGACAACAACGGCGACGCCGCTGAACGCAGGGACGGGCGCCTGAGCTCCGCTCTAAAAAAAAAATACTGTAGTTAAACGCGGTTAAACCCAGCTTGTCGAGTGATAGCTGCAAAAACCGCGGAAAGCAGGCCGCGGCGGTGTCCTGCCCGGCAAGCAGTGCCACATTATCCTCATTTATCTTTGTATTGACTGCGCGGGAGTCATGTGACAGGAACTGATGTTATCTAGGCTCATGTGCCTGCCTGCCCGCGGCTTCGCCGACTGACGGACATGAGTACGTGGGAAAAGAGCAAAACTGACATTGCGCGTCTCCGTTGCTTTGACACGGCACGTGTGAGGAGAAAGATCAGGAAAGTGACCTTGGCTGAGCATGGAGAGTAAAACGCATGCACTCAGGCGTTGTCTGGGTTTATACCGAGAGAAGAGGTACCAAATGACGGAAGCGTGCTCCGCTACAGCAGTTCTCTATAGCACGTGCGTCAGCGCGCCCTCAAAAGCACTCAGTTCAAGTCGGAGATGTTAGGTGGCGTCTGTAGGCGTGGCAAAACCTCTCTGAGATTGCGTGTTTGTTACTGAATAGAGTAGCTGAGATATCGCAGTGTGGTGAGAGTAGCAAACCTGTTTTAATCAACATATACGCTAAGTCAAGTTATGGTACTGAAAGACCGATGCGCCGACGAACGCTTTTATCTTCTGCAGAGCAAGCAAATTCAGCGAGACCTTGGCGGCAGCCAGTATTTTTATGATAATTGGGCGATCGATAGGTCTGGTATACTACTGCGCCATCAGAGGTACGTCCCTCTGACGGCAAATTGTCTACATACTCACAATGCTACCATACTCGTCGAGACATTGTCCTTTTCTCTATCTTTCACAAATATACCCATGCCACTCGGTCACCACTAGCCCAATTATAACGTCCCTCTTACTTATTGCATACATTACATAATAAGGGTCAGCTACACCCGCATTTACGGCACCACACATGCTTTTAACTTCTCTTCACTCCCGCGAGCCGTTCGCACGTGGAACCACCTTCGGAACAGCATCGCCCTACAGCGTAGTCACGATAGCTTTCGCGATCATCTACTCAATCATTTCATTGATAATGCTTAGCTTTCACCGTTCTTCCCATGTATATATATTCCTCTTCATTTTTTACCGCGGAAGCTGTTACGAGATCACAACAAGGGCTGTTTTTGGCGCCGGAGTTGTCCGCCGCCGCCGGTGTCCGCAACCACTATCGCGCGAAATAAGAAAAAAAAAACTAAATAAGGAAAAATATCCGGGATGGAACAAGGTTCGAACCTGGGCCCCCTCTGCGTGGGAGCCCAGCATTCAACCTCAGATTATGCCGGTGCTTGAAACAGCTCTGCAAAAACTCCCTATGCAGGTTTCATGTCGGGAAGGAACCACATTCACATATGTAATATAGTGTCGTAGAATAATATAATAAGAACCATGCGTCACGCAATGCGAATTCTGTAACCAGGCGTCACACAATGCGAATTACGCAACGAGTGGTTTGTTGAATGCTTCCAACCCATTACAAAGGGCGCTTTCATAAATCTTCATCGTCATCAGCCACAGCACGAACAAAGTGCACATAATGCCTTACATGTGTTTAGCGGTACCACGGTTCTCCGCAGAATGACGAAAAATTGCATAGTGGCTGCTTCCCTACTTCACAAAAATTACGATGATTTAATAGCGTAGTGGGTTCCTCGCAAAGTGCACTTCACCAAGGAAGCCCATAAGGCTCCCGAGATTCATTTCCTCAGGGTCTCAATAAAGTTAATTCCCCCCCCCCCCTCTCTATTTCTCACGTTAACGTATGTTTTAAAGCGTGGTGGGAGAGTTAAATGACGACCGGGTGTCGCACAATGCGAAATACGTAAATAGTAGGTCGTTTAAAGCTTCCAACCCATTACAAAGGTCTCAGCCATAAATCTTCATCATCATCAACCGTCGCATGAACGAAGTGCACATAATGCCTTACGGATGGTACCTCGCTTCTCCGCAGAATGACGAATAATGTCGTGGTGGGTGCTTCCCAACTTCACAAAAATTATGGTTTGTGGCGTAGTGGGTACGTTGCTAGTGTACTTGTATTAGTAGCCACAAGAGAGTTTATAACGGGTTTCACACTTGCTCAATCACAGTCGTTTGTAATTTAACGCGCGATGCCACTAGCTTTGTACTTGCCCCTATTTCACTGTACTTGCCGTTGTTGTTGATGTTAGCCTACTTTTTCTTACTTTTGCCTATTTGCCTTTGTTTTTAATGTGATCTTACTTTGTTGTTTTGTATCTGACTGCCCTTACGCAATGCCTCTGTGAGTCCTGTACGATATGTGTAAATAAGTAAATGAATGCGTACCACGTGACCCTTGCATTTGCAAACTATCGATCCGTATATCCTTCAGACAACACACAGTATCGACCATGACTCGACAACTTCCTATTCTCCTCTGAACAGGTGGGCGAGAACACCACAGTGTCTGTGTGGAATTGGCGGTTCGGCGAAATGCTCGGCAAGGTTTTGGCGCTAAACCCGAACAACGTCCTTCTGGATGTTATAGGCTGGACCGTAGTTCAGGTAAGTGCCGTGATCCCCCTGTCTGCTGAGCAGTAAATCGTGTTAACGCTTCTCGTTAACAGCCTAACCCGCGCTTACTAAAACGCGCGTCTGCACACTTGCGGCAACTTGCACATAATTATCATACCCAAAATTGCGGTGTCCATGGTAAATGGGGAAAGTACGAATGCCTTTTCCTTACTTATCTTCGTCGTAACGTTTGAAGCACGTTCTTGACACGAAAGAAAAATTCAAAGGATCTTGCCTTATCGGGGAAAATGGAGGCAAGCGAATCTTGGCGTGTGTGGCTTGTGCGTGGCTGACCCACTGCTTTTCTTCCTTCGTTTCTTTCTTTCTTTCTTTCTTTCTTTCTTTCTTTCTTTCTTTCTTTCTTTTTTTTTCTTTATTAATTTATTTTCTTCTATCGCATTGCGCAATGTTTCTTAACAGTTTTCTTCCTCCGTGGCGGGATTTGGACCTTCATCCACGTGCTTAGCAGCGCAACACTTCAGTTGTTGGAGGCAACAACAACGTGCATGTGTTCCAAGTCAGGCAACAATCAAATGTCGCAACGTGAAATGTCAAGTCATCTCGATGAAGGAGTCGGAATGCTATATCGAAAATGGCTGATCACCAGCAATACCACTATCGAGAGAGCATCAATTATCGGTAAACGGCGCACACAAATGCACACGTGACCGGCGCACCTTCATAGGCCAGATTTCTGTACGCTTCCCGGCGCCAGCGTTTGCGCGCACGACATTGCCGCTGAAATCTGCGAGCCATAAGAAGCTACGCTCTCTTATATCTTTCAGTTTTTAAGGCCGAGGCATGTCCGTACGGGTGGCGTCCGTGTCCGTGCTTCCATATCTACTCGCCCACTCGTCATGATTCATTTCGTGGAGATGCGTGGTTTTAACAATAGGTTTAACAGCAGATTAATATTAATCATAATTGTGACATCACTATATAAAGCACCTGCAAGCACAAACCCTTTATACTAGTCGGCGACTTCAACGTACACATTACGGTCCTTAGGACCTAGCTTTGTCGTCGACTCGCACTGTCGGCCATCACGGTATAAAAATACCGTGGCTATAGCCGAAACATATATGTGCGTATGTGAATAAAAAAGGTTTACAGTAGACGGACATCAATCATAATTGTGACGGAACAATATAAAACACCTACAAGCACAATCCCATTTACTAGTCGGTGACTTCAAAGTACAAATTACGGGTCTTAGGACATAGCTTTGTCGTCGACTCGCTATGCCACTTTATGCCACTCAATTTACATTACATGGGCCAACGCTGGGGTCACGTACCGTTACTCACCCATACAATACCCAGAGCTTCGCCCACTCGTCATGATTCACTTCGTGGATATGCGTGGATATTTTGTCATCAGGGCTACTCATGATGCTACTTTACAGATAATGCGAAACCGACTCTAGACCAACCGTCGGCGTTATAAGGTTCTGAAATGAAGGCGGTATTTCGGATGCTTCCGTATCTGGCTACCTATTCGAGAAAAACATTAGTGGTGGGCTCTGCAGCGCACCGCATTGCACTGGCCAGCACCACCACCCCTTAATCACAGAGGTAATGATAATTGCTGAGGTTTTACGACCCAAAACCACGGTATGATTATGACAGACGCCGTAGGGGGGGGGGCGGAAATTTCGATCACCTGAGGTTCTTTAGCGTGCACCTAAATCTAAGCATCCGACATCAAAGTGCGGGTGCCGCGGCCGGTATTGTGATTCCGTGCCATCCGGGTCAGCATTCAGCAGTGGCGTACCAACTCGTTCGCGAGTGGGGGGGGCTGGCGTCTATATATATATATATATATAATATATATATATATATATATATATATATATATATATATAATATATATAGATATATATATTTGAAGGTGATTTTAATATCATTGAGAGCTGAGCAGATGAATACTTGCTTAAAACACACAAACCGAATTCAAAACTGTTTGATTTTCGCACGCGTTCGTGTTCTCGCGCTTTGCGCATCGTGCATCACCCTTTACAACGAAACTAATTTTCTACCGCGTTCCAGCGCTCAGGCTCAATCCCCCGCGTCTAACTAGCACAACCGCTAGTCTCGCGTCCGTATTGTGCAGGCTGGGCCGCGAAGAGACAAAGAAGAAGCTATGCGGCGCGAGATGCCGCGACAACAAATATTGTAATATACCCGCTTCTGTCTCTTCAGCAGTGTTTTGGTGGAGGTGCGGGGTTGCAGCTTTCGTGCTCAAATAGGTTGAAAGCATTCGGCGAGGGCGCATTGGAAATATGAAGCGCAAAGAACGCCGCCACAACACCGCTCGCGTCTCGGGGGCTCGGGCTGGTTTGGGCACCGTGAATTTTGTGCGTTACGTGTTCAGATGCGTTAGTGATCCTCCTGCTCGCGTGCCGAGAGGGCAGGGAAGGGATTTGGCACGCAGGGGGCGAGCGGCAAGGGTTAGCTCGCCTCCTCGCATCTTGTTCGCGCCGCTTCATCTGAGCATTACTTGTGGCATCTGCAAACTTCACAGTCTCAGTTGCACAACCAGATGGCGGGCCGCCCTTGCGACAACAGAGCAGTAAATTTTGGAAATATTACGATTTAAGAGTATGCTTGTTCTTCATCTGATACTCTGCTATGACTGTAGTAGTATGAATACCTTAAACACTCACTTATTGAACAAAACATGTGGTTGACAAAGCAAGGTACTTCGCAGAAGCCTTCAGGATAAGCCGAGTGCCAATTTCTTCGCTGTTAGAGCCCACTAATATAAAGTCTTTCTAAAGGAGAAGCTCAAGTTCAGTCGATTAATACTTAAGGAAACCACATTGAGCTGGTTGTGTATAGTTATAAGATTATAAATGACTACGAATTTACATACTAGGTGTAGTTCCTTGCCCTCCTACTTTTACCAGCTTGGGTGGGGGGTGGACGGTGAAGCGGTGAAGTGGCCCTTTACTCCTCCCCCCCGGTTCCTCCCAAGTAAATAGCCTACGTAAAGTGTGTAAGCTCAAATTTTCCTTGAAAAAATGTGGGCGATTATAACGTTAAACTACCCCGCATTGCTTCCTTCCGTATAGGTCGTTATCTGTTAATGATTGGTCGAAATTTTCTGGGTGTTGCTCACAGCACCTGCTCGTAAATCGACGCAAGAAGTAACGCGTAAGTGATCCACCGCGTAATTACCACGTACGCACTGCGTAAAAAATGATAATAATGAGCTATTTTCAATACGGCGTATTGTTTGTCATTAGTTCTTCGCTATTCGTCAAAAATTTTCAATGTGCCATAAAATCGCCTCCTTGTTACGCGACGTCACAAGTCTGCGAAAACTCGCGGCGTTAAAATGAAGTGTGCACAATAAGCAGCACATTACTGTGCTGAACAATAACTCATTTTTTTTTTCGGAATAACCAGACAGTGTCTCTTTCTGAACGTAATTTAAGAAGGCTGGCCGCCAGTCACGTTGGCCGCGGCTGGTTATAGCAGCGGTCGAGATGGATTCATATGTGTATGATAGATACTTTCAGTTGTAGTATAACGATGTTGACCTGTTTTTGCGCGTGTACAACTCTCTGTGAACTCACCGTTGCTGACAAAGAGGTAGAGAAAGAAATAAACAATATTAGGAACAGACACAATCCTTTGCAGGCGAGCAGCCTTCTTAGTCCAGGAAACCGTGGACGCTGATCATATCCCTGGTGAGGTAGATCAGGGTAACGGGGCAAACTTGAAAGCTGGGCTTCTCAATATGCTCGAATACACTGCCTTGTTACAAGCCGCCACGATCGCTGCAGGCTCCCATATGATAAGCCAAGTGAAGCAAGCTAATCGGAGGCTAAAGTGGGAATCTATTTTAGCTGTCCTGGCTATAGGCACAACTAAAATGCTGGACACTTCTGCACACTCAACTCACAGCAGCTTCGATATGGAGCAGTGGCGATGCTATTCGTTTTCAAAGAAAGAAACTGAATTTACTAAAAAGGAGAGCGTTTGATCAGACTATAAAACGTTTACTGGTTCCCTCCCATATTTGCGTCGCCGATTACTTAAATTTCAGGCCAGGGAGAACAAAATAAAATCATGACAGATTGCTGTGATGTTGCTGCTGAGCAACAGCCTCCTCTGCAATGCTCGAGCGCAAGGCGCGCAAGCGTGGAATAGGCCGCCCGCACCGCAGAGAGCCTACATACAGTGCGTGGTCATGACACACGGAGGACAGTCATCACAGCAGAATAGTAGGACAAATTTTATTACATAATTACGTTATTGCTGCGTTGAAGTAAAACATTGCTTGACTTGTTAGTTTCCCAGTCTGCAGCCGACAATAACAACTGTCGAAATTGGGGGGGCTCCGCCCCCCTTACAGTTCTCAGTTGGGGGGGCTAGAGCCCCCCGTGCCTCCCCTCCCCCCGGTAGATACGCCTATGCACTCAAGCACCGTAACCACTAAACCACCGCGGTAGGCAGTCGCAGAGGTGTTGCGGGTGTTCTTAAATATCCACCCATTGCACGACCACGGTGTGTGCAGATGCTGGGCTGGGCCGCTCACCCGTTGCTGGGGTACGTGCGTTTGGGCGGCGAGGTGGACGCCAGACAGAGTGCGCCACCGTTCTGCCTGGCCGCCACTGAGGCGCTGCTCGGTGAGGCTGCAACGGCCACGCTGCTGGCGACGCATCTACCCGCAAAGCATAGGATGCAGGTAAGTCACCAGTGGCTAAGTATCCACACGCCAACTGAGACCCTGTAACGGAGAAAGGCCTCAAAAAATGACATTCGATCACGCGCATAAACAACGAAATCTGTGAACACACACTAAACATCACTGTGCATTCTATATTCGATTTCTTCAATACATCTTTCCCAATTCCCTTCGACGTGTCTTTCTTATTATGGATATTGATTAGGTAGCTCAGGTCGCAACAACATATCAATGTAGCATGCGTAAGACCTCGCGTATTAACGAAGACATTGCCTATATGGTCCAATTCCACTCTCTTCTTGTACGTATATGAAGAATAACACAATTGCAGTAACTCAAGTTACTTCAGGCTTCCGTTGCGTAATTTACGTAATTAAAAGTAGTATATTGAATTTGATGACACCGCAATCTCAGGCTTTTACAACAATGATTTATGAGTTTTGTATATCTACTGTTCAAATTATCAAGTTCACGACAGGGCGAATGAATTTGTAGAGCGTGCGTATGAGTGTATTGCGTCAGTCACAATTTAGTTGGCTAAAAAGCGGCCACGTTAAGCGCTCAAAATCGCGGCACTTCAACATCTCCGCAAAATGGTCTGGCCTAGGCTGCCTTCCAGCTGCGTGGATGAACTATTTCCACGACGCGATGAATGGCAAGGACCCGTGTCGAATATCTACCCGTGTCGCAGGCAAATAACTTCTTCAGCTCTATGTCCAAGAGCTTCTCCCAGATGATGCGGGCTTCGACGAGCGCTTTGAGTCTCGGTCACGATGGTGACCTGGATGCCACACGCAACGTCACGTTGCGGCTATGGCCCAAGGCGGCGTCGAGACTGCAGCTGGAGCGATCTTACGGCTCCATGCCGACACCGCCCAGCTCCTCGTCGTTCCTGGACAACTGGTTCACCCTGGCTCCCGCTGCTGCCAGCTTGGCCAAGGAGGCAGCGCTCGCCGGAGGCTCACCTATGGGACCGTTCGGCTTCACGCCGTTTGCCTGGCGTCATCGTTACGAGGAAGGACACGCGGCTGTGCTCTTGCCGATTTGGATTATGTTTCCTCCAATCTACGCGCCAGGTGAGACTATGGGAAGCGTCAAAATGTGAGCTAGCTAGTATACGTTCATATCAACAGCCATAGGCGCGCGTAGGTTTCCACTTCAGGGGGGGGGGGGGGGCGAAGGTTGATCGCAGCGCCCCATCTCCCTAATAGCTCAAGGTATGGGGCAGACATTGCGCCCTTTCCGCTTAGGTGACTAGGGGTGCCGGCCGCGCCCCTGCCCCTCTCCCCCCCCCCCCCCCCGGCGCACGCCTATGGTAACAGCTCAAAAAATGACGATACAACGCAACAAAAGCACTGGGCAAGCCTTTGTCGCTTGCTTCGTTCGGAGCGGCGGTTTCTTGAAGACCTGCCTTCGTTCTGCTTGTGCCACATACGTGAAAAGGCGAAACACAGGCGGCCAGTTTAAAAAATGGTGCAAGAAGGCAGGCCTACTGGCTTGGTTTCTGTGGATGCGCGTGAGACCGATTTGCAGCCAAATAAAAAAAAAGAACGAGTGGAGGAAGGTGAAGTGCTGGTGAGTGCTTTGCCTGTAGCGTGTTTTCCGTTGTCCCGTCCTTTTTCAGTGCTGTTAAAAAGAAGGTGAGATTAGTACGAGTTGTCCCTGCTCAAGTGGACCCCATCAACGAAGCGGGGAAGCCAAGCTGCTCTTTTCTCGTAGCCATAATATTAGAACAGAGGAATTGTAACCACAAAGAGTACGACTATAAGACTCACGGTAAACCAGTTCCGGGTACGCCAGCAACATGCGGGAATGTTATTGAAACGGAGAACATGTCGTGCACCAGTTTATTGCACGTCTTTTTCGACTTTCAATCCGCGACAAGAAACAATTTTTCTTCAACTACATTGAAATATTTATTTCATAGCAATCTCTATCCTACATTGCGGGCCTTCTTGGAACTTATTGGCCAGTCAGTGGCCGTGTTCTAGTAGCCGACGAACACTCCCTTATTCTGAAGTCTGCTAACCTTCACGTCCGCTACATTAATAAATTATGTAGTGGTTGTGCTCCTTCTTATCTCGGGTGGTAAAGCGACCGTTCCGGGAGGGAGCTAGTGACTGTAAGAAATAATTTTTGGTCATCCAGAAAACTTTCATTCTGAAAAATGATTAACGGTTATCTTTAGCGTCGTGCTAGAAGCGTCTAGACGATGACGCTACCATCTGCAAGTGAAATAAATGAAAATGCATTATGTGCCCTATAGTTCACTGTTCTCATCGTCCCGTCTCTTTACGGCATCGCTGTTTTCAAGGCCCCGACATTCTGTTTCTATAGGTCTCTGCATGTACGCTGCGACTTTCGTCTGGGACCTAATACGGTACCTTCGAACTGACAAGAGAGAACTAATGTCGAATGTCACAGGCCGATCTGGACACTATTTCTTCGCACCGTTGTAGAAAAATCGAATTCCTCTGGTCGATTTACTGCTCGTTTGCGTTTTGCTCTGGTTGATTTGAACACGTCGCTGACCTGCCGAGTAAACAAAGATCCAGCTGGCGTCTCAATGGCACTTTGCCGTCATTTTCGGTTTCACCGGAGGGCTTAGGTTTTCTTGCGCTTTTTTTTGGCTGATTCTGTTCACAATTTCAACAGTTCACAATCTAGAAACAGCCGGGTACTGCCGAATTGTTTCTTCCTTAGAACGACTGGGACAGTACAGTACTCACGGATTCAAACAGGACATCAATTTCTTTAGTATAGCGACTGGTATGCCCAATTGCTCGAGATAACCACGTCATAACGCGACGGATCTGGTCTCTAAGGATAATGTTGGATCTGATGTACGCGTTCCAGTCGAAAATATACCGATATAACCCGACCACAAGATGGTGGAAAGGAGAGCATGTGCGTTACCTAGCCCTAAATTGTCCTATTGCATTCAGTGAGTAATGTACAACCTTTCTTTCCAGACAATAGCAGCATCAACGATAACAAGTCTAACATGCTCATTGAAAAGATGAAAAGTAGCGTGTGCTTGCGAGCCAGTTGGTACGTATCCATAGTTAAAAACGTCGCAAAATAAACACGGACAAGATGCGCACAAGACTAACATTGCGTCCCCCACCCTCCTTATTGCGCGCTTGTCCTGTTTGCATCTTGTCCGTGTTTATTTAGCGCTGTTTTTCACTATTGAAATGAAAAATCTTTGAACACGGGATGCCGCTGGAGCCAACGTTTTCGACGAGTGATCATTCAAGACAGCTGCCGTAAAGGCTGCATTCATGGAGTTGTCATTGATGCACCCACCCCCATGTTACCGTTACCCGCATTCTCCTTGAATGCCAGGTGGACCCTCCCCGCCGAGCCCAAAGTGACTGAACACGTGGGAGAAGTGGCAGACCCTGCTTCGCTCGACGGACTTGGCCAGGCAGAAGCTTGCCATTGACCGGACCGCCCATGTTATGGAACTCCACGAACTCATGAACGTATAGCGCAGTTGGGTCGTGCTGAATCATCATCATCATCATTTCTAACCCTTAAAGGCCCCTGTGGGGTATTACATAATGGGGGAGCATACTAAATAAAAAGAAATCTTCAAACAGTCACGAAAAAGTATATACAATCAAAGTATTATTTTGAAAAGAATGAGATGAAACATAAAGACAGTGAAAATAGACGAGTTACACAGGAAGAACAACGAACTCAGTGTAAAAAAAAAAAACAGTCAAAACACCTTCAGTTGAATAAAGCTGCGTCTCTCTCTCGCTAGGACTACCACATGGTGTGGCTTACGGCGGCGCGGGCACGTTGTACGCGACGCTGCTCGCCGAAGGCCTCCCCACGGCGCTCCTGGACAGCCTGGACAAGAGCGGCCACTACTCGTCGGCGGCGCTGTGCTCGCACCAGCAGGAACCGTGGTTGCGGCGCGCCATCGGCATCGAGGCCGCCTGGCGGGCGCTCCGTAAGGTGTCCTCTGTCGGGAACGGTGGTAGCGGAGGCCACCTACTGGGTCTCGAGGACTTCTCCGGCGCCCAGATGTTCTTCCTGGCCGCTTGCCTTCAGCTCTGCGACGCTCCGCTGTCCAGGCGTGCCGAGTGTAACTTTGCTCTTCGCCAGTCGGACGCATTCGCGAGCGTCTTCTCGTGCGCCGAGGGAACTCGCATGAACCCCAGAGACAAGTGCAGAGCGTGGTGACCTGGCATCCGAGACTGACGCCTACTTGCCACAAACACTGCTCGCAGTTTATGCTATCCGCTGACTGATATTCATTGGCTGTTTTCGTTTTCTCATTGTTAACCGCATGCTATGTACAGTGTAAGGAAATGACCCTTTGTGTTTTCTGCAGGTCTTCCGGCAGCGCCGCCTACCAAGGGTTTCCCGCAAATTATTATGTACGTATATGGAGCCTCGCTAAATAATTTTTACGCAATTATTGTCGAAACATTGCGTTTGTTTTATCTTTTGTAACAAACTTAGCGACTGTAGTAACTGGAGAGGGACAAATAACAGTCCGAAACATGAACTCGAATCTCGATCGCTTTATTACAAAGGCACGGACATAGATATCCCACAGAAACGCATACACAACGCCCCTTCTCGGCGAAAAACAACGGAACGAAAGAAACTAAAATCACATCACAGCACCCTCCCTAGTTTATTTAAAGAGGTTAGTGGTGTTAGTAGGTGTTAGAACGAACAAAATACGCTTCATGCACATTACTTATACAGATAATGTATACATGCAACTACTTTAGCACATGGTCCTTCAGCCATGTAGGAGGTCTGCGTTCTCGCTGCGGTGGCCGGGTCTCTTTACTGTCAGCAATCTACGCCGGCAGACGCTGAAACTACACATCACTGGATGGAGGTGGGTGTACGATATCAGAAGGATGTAGCGGCATTGGTACCACAACAGCCGGCTCAGCAGAAGGCTGTGGGGTGGACGATTCGACAGGCGAAGCAGGCAGAAAAGGAGACTGAGGTGCTTTCACTCTGAAGGAGAAGTGGGCACATCACGAGAACACGACACAGCAGACTCGTGAGGAAGGGGCAGCAGCTCAGTTGAGCCCTCACGAGGACAAGCTTGCCCCTGTGGGGAAACTTGGCACCGTGCAGGCTTAAGTAGGAAGGCCCTTCTTTCTTCCCCACTCTTGCTGGTGGAGAAGAAGCTATGGCTCCCTTAACGCATACGGACGGCTACCTTACGCGAACAGAATCGCCTACTGCAATCGTCTGGTGCGCGAAAGCTCTTCTCTGGTCCTCGCATTTTTTGCTACGCTACTGTTGCTGCTCGATTATAAGGTGTATGCTGGAAAGTTAATTAGCGTGATCTTCCTTAAAGGCTTGTATCGAAAAGCCGACCACGTCTAGCCTTGTACGGGGTATTCTGCCATGCAATAATACTGTTGGAGCAACGTCGGTTGTTGCATGTGGTGTACACCTATACACACCCAGATAATCAATCACTGCTTGATGCAGCAGCCGTAGCTACAGAAGGCACACCGGTACGTGCTACTTCAGTGTGCGATTAAAGCGTTCTACTTGCCCATTAGCTTGAGGGTAGTAAACAGCTGAATGAGACAACCTCATGGCTCGATCTTGACTTTCTTATACTACTAAGTTCTTTTCCAGTCCCATCTGCTAACGATTGCGCAACACTTCGCTTCCTGCGCTGCCCACTGGCGACAAGGAAGACGAGCGCAGCCAGTACCCGACCCGAAGGAAATCTGTAAACTCGTCAGAAATGAATTGTGCCCCCTTTTTAGCGACTATCTCCTGTAGATAGCCCTCTCGTGAAAACACGCCCGTTAGAAACACCTTGACTGCTTGTGGACACGTTACTACAGAAATAAGCTTCCGATCATTTAGAGTGATAATCCACGGTCGTGATAATGAACCTGTTGTTCGATAGCACATGTTTGAAGGAGGGCACAATGACAACGCACAGTTCTTTGCAAGGTGGCTCAGGTTCTGTGGGAGCTGAACCTTCAGCCACGTATCTTGAAGAGCAACGGATATCTGTGGACGCGGCAGTGCCGCGGCTTTAATGATTAGCTCAAGTGCATTGATGTCAAGTACAAAGGACATAAAAGAGAAGCTGCGCCCTGCAATAATTGAATTCAACGTCGGCCCAGAAACAGCCACGCACAGAGATTGCGCCGTTGCAATAATCAAGCAAGGAAACGTGCGGAGCAGGTAGAAGTGAAACGCCAGGAAAGTTGTCAGTGAACACTTTCTCGGAGTAAATGGAAACGGATGAACTTGAGTCAACTTTAAAAGTGTCTACCTGACATCAGCATTTTGCACACTAATGTGGGCCGCATCACGTGCCGAGTGATAAACGGCCAGAACCTGATCGCCTTCGGATGGCGAAGGAGCGTCGTCGATCTCAAACTCACAGACCTGCCCTGGCGCAAACCGTTTTATTTTTACAAACTCGTTGAAAGTGACCTTTTCGACGGCAGAATAAGCAAAGCTCACCTGGAGGTGGGCATCGAGACCACGAAGCGTGGTTCCGGGATGGATGGATGGATGGATGAATAAACTTTATTTCGGTCCCTCGGAACGCGCCCTAGCACGTTGCGGCCCACTCCCACACGTCGGAACAGAAAGACCAAGTCTCTCTGCTGCGTCGCAGCCAAAATGAAAACAATGCGGAGACTGAGAACGAATGCGTTGCGGCGCATGTGAGACGCTAGCATGCGTTTACGGACTGCTGCGGCAATCTTGTTTTTCAGCGGGGCGCGTATGTAGATGCGTCGAAACAGGCTCCACAGATGCTGAAAACTCAATTCTTCGACCGACCGTTCGAACTGCAGCTCGACTTCAACTGCCCTAGTGAATGAAAGCGCTGAACCTTCTAGCAAGAGTCGCTTGCGTACACGAATTGAAGAAACACCGCGAACAAACTGACCTCGAAGAGCAACGTCCTGAGAGGCAAAGGAACATGCCGATGCGAGTTCCTGTAACGCGGTGACACAGTCAGCAACATACTCGCCTTTACTATGATAGCGACTGTATTGTACTAGAATAATATACCAACGATGATGGAACCGGTGGTGTTCTACGACGACATTGCTCGTTGACGCGAAATGTTGCCTCAGTACAACGGCTCCGTCGTACACATGCGTTGCAGCTGGCGTCGCAGTCATGCCCAGCTTGTCGGCAGACACGGTTGGCGTCGCAGCTTCGCTGACCGGTAGCGTGTTGAAAACGCGCTGCCCCTCCGTAGAAGCTGTCTCTAACTGGCCTGGACGTCCCGAGGAGCGCGTACTATGCAATAACAGCGGAATCGACATTCGTTCTCCGGCAGGAGGCAAACGTATCTGATCCAGGAGCCAAGCGGTCTTCCTCGAATGTTGGGCGGTGGGTAAAGTCCTGCGCTCTCCTCCAGAGAAAGCTGTCTGTCAGTATAGCGCCAACGGGAACTGGCGCGTCAACGGCAACCTGAACATCGCTTTGACCCAGAGATGCCGTTCTTACCCAAATATGTTATCGTTCTGCAAGAGATGCAGAAGCCAAGCGCAAACGGAGCGCAGATCGTACAGAGTTTCCAGTGAGAGAGCTGAGGTTAGATGTCAGCGGCTTGAATCGGACCCTGAGCTTAAAAGCAGGCGAGACGAAGCGACGGAGAATGCTTTACTGTTTCATCAGCCTTCGACACGTTGAGCCAGCGAACCAGGGCTATATAATTTTCTAATGTAAGGAAACCTGTTCGCTAAAAGAATTCCGTTTTTTGCGCTTTCTAGTTTTCTCGTTTCCGGAGTCGATATTGCGCTTTCCTACTCATATAAACAACGATGGTGTCACTAGGCATCAACATGCATGCATCAAAACTTGTAAGATGGCATGAGCGAGCGTGCGTCAGCTGGTTTGTATTCATCATAAAACAAGTAACTAAGACAGTGGTGCGTTGCGAAATATTTCATTGACCACACACAATTACGAGAAAAGGAGTTCCGTGCAAGCCACGCTATAGGAGCGCAAGTAGGTTTCTCATCGCGATAGCCACCTTTCACGTCAGATACTTTCCGTACTAAGCGAGACCAGCAGCTGAAAGCATCACTAAGATCGAAAACTAGCACGTAAAAGAAACGACCCATCTCATAAATAGTGCTTCATACATAGTCGGCATTTTCGGTTCGCAGAAGCACGGCTAATTGGGCTAATTGGGCTAATTGGGCTAATTGGTTGATATTTAGAGTGGATGGGGCGCGCACACAGACAAGGACACAACAAGGAAACCACGTGAACCAGGCGCTTGTGTTGTTCGTGTGGTTTTCTTGTGTCCCTGCATGTGTGCGCGCCCCATCCAGTCTAAATATTCGGTGTCTTCTCGCTGACGGTGCACTGGTGCTGTCATTTTGAAAATCGCGTAGCGTAACAACAGACGCGTGAGCGTCTACGGCGGGGGCATTTTTTGGTGCTTTACAATAAGAGCGCTGAAAGTGCTTTACGGGGACAAAAAAATTCAGAAACCCTTTCCCTACACGAAAGATGGGAGCAGGCGAAGCTTGGTGTGTACGTATACCTGACCTACTATTTTTCTTTCTTTCTTTCTATCCTTATTTATTTATTTATTTATTTATTTATTTATTTATTTATTTATTTATTTATTTATTTATTTATTTCCTCTTTCTTTCCTTCTTTCTTTCTTTCTTTCTTTCTTTCCTTCTTTCTTCCTTTCTTTCTTTTCTTTCTTTCTTTCTTTCTTTCTTTCTTTCTATAACATTGCGTAACACTCCCTCCCAACTTTTTCCTTCCGACATGCCGATCATCCACGTGCTTAGCCGCGCCACACTTCACTTGCTACAGGCAACAACCACGGTCATGCGTGCATATCGAGGCAACAATTAAATGTGGCAGCGTGAACTTCCCTTTCCCATCCCCTTGCTAAGCTTCACAATACAAACCTACGTCATGTTTTACCCTCTCCTCATTTTCTACCTACTAACCCTCACATAAATCCTCCTCAGCTCACTATACATTCCCGCGTTCTTGTTGTACCATACTACGGATGGCTACGCTATGCTAGGAACTGCTTGGCACATACCCGCTTTCTGTGTCGCATAGCCGCCGAGCTTTCCGTCTTCGACGAAGGTCTTACTGCGAGCTTAAACAACTCCGCTGTTAAAAAAAAAAAAAAAACAGCACAATGACCGTGACGTAGGCACACAGGAAGGCAAAGACAAGGACAAGAGCTTCTTGATTACCTTCCTGTGCGCTTCCGTCATTGTCCTTGCGCTGTTCTTTACGATGGATTCATGCCAACTGGCCGAGCTAATTGCAGTTCTGCAGTTAATAGGCTGCGTCAACAGAGGTGAACTACGTAATAACTACGAACGTAATAGGCCAAAGCTTCAACAGAGGTGAACTGAACGCGAGATGACAGGAGGTCTTTAATTAGTGCTAAAACCCGGAGTTTACTATTGAGATGCGTTAACTTGAGTAGTATTCTAGCGAGAGATCGGATCAAATGACTAGGAGAAATCGAGAAGAAAAAAAAAAACGTCAACTACGAACCCGACGTCTATAAAGATAATTAGGTCGTTAGCAAATCCTGCAAGCTGGGTGTCACAAGAAAATCCCTTGCGTAAACCGTACTTATATTAAGTGATGGTGTTGCGATCTTCCAGATCATTAAGGACCTAAGTGTGAATGACGTGCTCAAGAAGCTTGGAGAAGGCGAAAGTCAATGAAATATAATCTGTAGCTGAGATTACGATTTTTTTTTTTCTGAGCGCAAAGGAAAAGAAAAACAGGAGAGATAGGAAAGGCAGGGATGTTAACAAGTTTAGCATAGCAGGTATGCGACCCTGCGCTGGGGAAAGGGATGGGGATATTGAAAGCAGAGTAAAGAAAGAGCGAGAGAAAGAGAGGCGAAGCACACACACAACTTCACAGTCCGGCAGCCTCGTACACGGTATGCGGCATTACTATCAGTCTACAGCCGCTCGTGCACACAAGAACAAATATTCAGAGAGCGCTGTAAGACCGAGAACATCATCTTGCCATCACTGCTTGAAAACCACATTGTGAACTAATGAGTCACGAAGACCAATGTGCGAAACTGTATAGCGCCTCTCGATTGCCTTCGCCCGGTGACCATGATTCATGGCCAAAAAGAAGAGAGACATTGCATGCGCATTAAGCAAGCCGCGAGAATTCATGGTAGTAAGACTATGTCCCCTTGAATTTCCTCATCGTGTATTATTTTTCCCTTGTCGCGCTATGTGTGTCACAGTTTGGTAAACGGGATGACATCATTCTTTCAAGGCACAGTCGGTGCTCCATGATTTAATTGGCAAGAAATGTGTGATAAGAATGCGCAATTTTTACAGTGCCGTTACTAGCATGTTTGTGCTGTGGGCAAATAGTGTACTTGCGGATTGAAACGCGACATCGTTTTATTTAGGATAACGACTGTGACGAGGAATTTCTCGTAATAACCGAGTCGTGTTAGTGTTAATTTGGCCACTCAAAGAAATGTTGGCACTGATGTCAGTCAAAATTAACCCGATATATCATGACAAGAACTGAAGACGGTGGAAACCGAAGTACTACGTGCAATACATAGCCCGAAATTTCCCCGTTTCAATCCGTTCGCACTGTGCGGACGGGACTGTACGTTGATGTCATAGGCAGCTAAATTCTAGGCTACGCAAAGCTCCGCGTTAGCGGTTGTCGCCACTGCGCATGCGTCGAACGCTATCCTCTTGGGTGTCCACGTGAAGTTACGGAAATAGCGTATCGTGCCCAAGAAACGCTGACTATGCGTACGCTACTCTGAAACTGCCTAATGTGTAACTCTTCAAACCGCCGCACTTCCAGAAGGTTCCATCCTAACCCGGCGCCCCCTACTTTCGTTGCTCGAAATTACTCGAATTCACTCATCACGCCCACGGTTGCGCCGTTTGGAAGAGGAACCGGCCGGCGGCGTGCGACCGAGTCCGAGTGGGATAAAAAAAGACCCGCGGTGCGCGCCCCGAGCCCGGTGCAAGTCGCCAAGTGATCAAGGCGCCGCCGCACGCCGCAGCCGCGCTCCCGTTTCCAGCTCGGCGTTCGCGAGCGCGCGCCGGCGATCGAAGGGATAGCTCCGCTAGCCACGGCAGCAGCGTGCGCTCGGTGTCAGAGCGCGCCGGACGTGCCTGTGCCGCCGACGAGGAAGCACGCCGCATGGAGCGGCGGCTCACGGGAAGAAGACCGTAAGGAGAGGCGCATCGCCGTACTCTCATCGACTTTGCCGACCGAAGAGAAAGGGAGAGAGAGTGGTGTGCTGTCCGTTGTGGTGGAGGAGAAGGAGGAGGTGAATAAGATTCTTGAGGGAGCAGCCCCCCGTTGCTCCCTTTGATTTCTTTCCTCCTTTTACGGAGAGGAGCAAGCCTGGCTGACCCGGCGGAGGCGGCGTGAAAGTGCGTGTCGGTGTCCGCGGCTTTTTTTATTTTTTTTAACTCGATCTCCGGTGTGCGTTGCCGGCGTTGCGACGCGACAGCACGCAGCCTAGGCCTAACCAGCCATGGGGGACGCCGAAGGGTCGTCCGAACAGGACGACGTGTCATTCCTGCGAACGGTAAGTGACAAATCTAACCAAATACCCTGTGACAAGTGGTGTAATTGTACAAGTGCCAAATCGCTATCTATTGGTATAAATTCGTGAACTCTCCTTGTTGAAAGTGTGTTGTAAAAAGAGGCAGTAAAACATCAAGTCGTAAACATCGCTAGAAACGTGAACATCGCGCATATGCTAAATAACCTTGGGGGAACAAACGGAGCACGACAGAATGTTCACAAAGTCCAAATCTCTCTTCGGTACACGGATTCGAAGCTCGTTTCATTTTCCGGAATGCGATGAGCAGAATTACTTGGCGCAAATTTTGTTCGCAGTACCGCTAAAAGCGCAACATATTCATGACAATGTGAGGCAACGTGTGTTAATGACATCAAAGATTTCATAAGCAAGTTTCCAAGGTGTCGCATAAGTTAGCTGTAGACTATCTCATTTACTAAACTGGAATGCTGGGCATTAGGTCAAAGCGCTTATTTATCACAGCGCTTATTCTGTGCAATGCGAACTTTCTGGAATTCGTAGCCGCTTGTGAATAGGCGGAGCTGCGTATGTCTTTCAGAAGGAAAAATTTTCGTCTCAGAGCTGCGAGGTAAATATATTCCCCGCGCTTAGCGACACCAGGGGACATGGAAGATGCGCGAAGGAGACGCGATTTGGCTTCGAGTGTTTGCAGACGGACCGTGTGGCAAGAGTCCAAGGCACGGCGAGAATAGTTTCTGGCTCTGCATTGTGTGCCTCCTGTTTGTTGAGGTTCACGCTTCAGATGTCCCGTGTAGGAGCCCTGGGAGAACTGCTAATCTCTTCGGATTAGTTCTGCGCACTTCACGAAATGCGCGCATATGGATAACTGAGAGAAGACGCTGAGGATAAGCGCTGAATTCTAACTTCATTTATTAAAACATATTGGTACGCATTATGCACAGCTCGTGACGTGACGTCAGTGTGATAAAGAAGAACAAGGGAAAACCCTGATAAATCTGCGTTTAGCACAACCTAGCACAGACGTCAAAGATAGTAAACTTGTTCTATGTATTTCCTTTTGTGCTGAAACAATTCTCGCATAGTCTCGCATTTTCGTGATGTTAGGCGCAAAATTTTGCGTAGTTCTAATGACGCTTTAAATTTCCATCGGCAGTACAATGTCGAAATTAAAGCCATCTTAAGACACTGCCTTCAAATAGCTCTGGCAAAAGAAACTACCTTAATGGGGACATTAGTAAGATGACATGTTTTTGTGATACAATGAATGGAACCAAATCCGGCAAATGGGCTTTTGATCGGAAAGTAGTTCCATGCACGATCCGCCGGTCGCTTCCACGTGTTCTCCATTTGCGCATGGCAGGGGCGCACATTTTTCGTGAAGGCATTTGAGTCGTAAGCAGCGCAGGAAACGACGCGACCACACTCGAATATTCCAGAGCCTAAGCTCGTACTTGCACATTTTTGCAGCTTCGGTGCCTACTTGCAGTTTGTATCAGCGCATTGTGATAGATTTTCAATGCATTGCTGTTTCGCCTTTAGTAAATTGTTGATTCGTTAGTAAATCTAAATTGAAATGAAACCAAGTTGTGTACTTTAACCACACAAGGATAAGCAGTTAGTTATACTGACCTGTTCATTTCAAACAAAGCTTCCGTTAAAGCCCCCTCGTCGAATAACATCCGGTTTCTTACAAAAGCCGTAGCATTTTGAATAAATTTTTGAATATAGGGCACGAATGCAAAATGACCTTTGTTTGGTATAGCAGTCCTGCTTGTGTTTCAATTGTGAAAACAATTAGTAAGCCCTAAAAAATAAAAATAATAGTAACTTGTTTTCTTAAGTTGCGTTGTTTCATTTTGTATGGTGCGGTATCACTTAAAAGTTAAAAGTAGCTGATACATTTTTGATAAGCTCCGTTGTTTAGTAATACACCCACAGCTGGAGCTCTGAATTCGTTGTACGCTGACTCCATGATGTAATTTAAACGTATAAAAAGTGGCAATTCACTGTTGCGGCCAACGACCGTCGAAGTAGGGACTTCCGCATGTCTGTGAAAGAATATTAGAGCGACAAATATCTGAAGTCATGTTTATGGGTCCTGTCGTTAGGAGCTTTTCACTTGATGGTTCCCGCTTACCGGCTTTCCTGCGTTGGTTCAGCTTATGTGCAGCTGTAACGTCGACGTCCGCAATAACCCTGTATACAAATGGTTATACGCCCTATTTTCCTCGTACTTATTGACATATCTTGTAAAAATTGCATTACTTCGGGTATTTCTAAATCTTTAAAGCTAACCTATGAACATGTATAACTCATTCATGACTGTCAATTGCAATCCCTGTTGCTTACACGCGCCTTTTTTGTATTCAAATAAAAGTACGATCTAGGAGTCGTTGCTGGCGATGGCTACCTCTTTACTCTTGGTTTCGGGATATAAATAAAATTTAAGAAAGAAATAGGATATACGCATAGGTACAATCTTGCATTTTGCAAGTTCACAACATACACGCACGGTGCACACTGTCGATTTAGTTTCGTGCAATATACTCATAAGAAATATTAGTGCCCTTAAAGAAACGTTCAGGCACTTTCATGCTTCGTGAATTTATCCCTGATGGTCATGGGTTAGAGTTCTCACCTATTTGGCACGCTAGTATTCTCATCATTTTTTAATTCTGTGCCTAACGTCTGTCAAAGCTGTGCAATGAGTTCACATCGCATAATTTGTGGCGACCCTTGTAAGCCTTGCAGCCCACCAAATCAAACCGATCAATGGTGTCACAGATCTTATACTTTTCACTGTCCCAAGTAAGGCACCAATAGGGGTGTGAACATCACGGCTGTCGTAGCGATAGCTTTTTTGCTCAGTCGCTTCACAGATCTCGTCCTATTAAGAGGAACGAGGCTGGTTGTGTGGCCGAGCATTCCTGTTACCTATTCGTTATCTACTGACCGTCCATAGCAGCGGCTCGTTGCCAAGCAGACTGTTGTTTTGTAACTCGCACAAGGACAAAATTATCACTGTATTACCTGCTACTCTTTGCATCATGAGTGAAAGTTATGGTATTGGACATTGTTTATGATCTCACGCGACACTTCCGTAAGTCCTTTCCAGAAAGCTCGATAAGATTTCTTTATAGATTGCGGTATCGCTATTGATCCAAATATAAGATTAAAGTAAAATATAATTTTGCGGCTGAAAACAGAGTATTTAGTAGCATGTTTCTATTGGTGTTCATGTCGCTGCTGAAGCCAGGAAATTTGATTTCATTCACATCGCGTCAAAAATAAAACCAGATTGTTTATTCACATATTGCTGAGTGCTTCCTTTCATATACACGTTGTGCGAGACCAAACCACACAACGATCTTGTGCAACAGGGTAAGCATGCAGAAATATATATTTAGAAAAAAAATTAAATATACGAAGAAAAAAAATTGACGAAACTTGCACTAAGTCGCGCAGGGGCTTGAGGCAGCGAAACTGGATTTTGAAATCTAATCTGGTTGCTTCTAGGATGTCCAAACTATCCAAACACGAAAGTCCAAACTCAAAGCCGAGCGTTCGCACGTCTCATAGATCTAAGGGTACGTCGTCAATTGCGTAGGGCTTCCATCGCTTCGGGCTCTTCTCGCTGCCGCCGTTGCCTTTCCCATTCACTAGTACGGCAGCAGCGCACTAGTCATGCCAAGCGTGAAGGAAGAGCGCAGCTGGATGGCCTTCTTTCTATCTTTCTGTGTTTTTATTCTCATTATTTCTTTCAATTTTCTTTCTTTCTTTCTATAGCTTTCTCTCTCTTTCTGTCTCGTTGCACCCGATTTCCCACTTTCTTGTCCGTACCCGTCCATGAAGATGGTAGTTTTCTGAAAGGCCGCACAAATTACGGCTAGCTTAAACAGCATCGCTCTTAAAATATTTATCCTACGATCTGTAATAACCACTCGCAAGTTAGTTAGAATATCCTATTAAGGAGTATTATAATTGGTCCAAATAATAAGTACATATTATTTCAGATTGTTTACCAATTCTGTCAAATCAGCACAATGGCGCATGTGAGCAATACTGAAGCTGTTTTGACGAGCAAGTGGTCACACGTGGCAGCCCAGACATTTTGAACTACCAGGTTTGGCCAGTGCATTGAGATTACTTAAAATACGTTTCTTTCCTTGTTAATTTAGTTGAATGTACCTGACAGTGCTACAATAAATTAAAATGCGGTTGATGAGTGCGTAGCGTTGCAAAAGGCTAGCGGGCCCGCGAGAACAACATCTCAGGTCCCAAAGGAAAAGAACCCGCATTTACACGCCAAACAATCTTGGGAATGTGATTCATCCCAGCCGTGTCCCTACTTGACGCCGTTGCACTAGCACAATGAAATGCCCGCCGTAGTATACTCAGCGGGGCGGCGCGCTGTATGACGTGTCTCTTCCGACGCAGCAAAACGGCAACGTCGCGCTGAAGCCCAGACACTTCGCAGCTGCCTGCCACCCGCTAGCCCCGCAAGCACACAAACACACATAGGCCCAAAGACGTACGGACTCCAGTCGCAGCGGACCTAAGACTCTAGCCCACGCTGCGGGGTCCCGGAATAGATGTGGCTCTCAGTGGAGGAGAGGGGGAGGGAGGGGGCTGCGGCAGTCTGGGTTGTGCATCAAGAGTCCGCAAAGGACTTTTGGGAGGAGGGGAGTGGCACATGGCGACACTGCGCCGGCAGTGGCTCTTCTTTTATATACCTGTACACCGGCGCTCCGGAAGACAGGGACGGTGTCTCTTTCTCTCTCCTCCTCTAGAGCCACGAGCAGCTCGGCGGTGCCTTCGGCACCGTGCAGTCAAAATAAGCCGCTGCCCGACGCGGAGGGCTTCCTGGCGCCCTTGGGGGAATTCCGATCGAGCCACGCGCTGACGAGAGACGAGCTCAAGCCTTGGATGTGATTATACGAAGGGTTGGCGGAGAGAGAGGGAGAGAGAGAGGGGGGGGAGGCATTTCCTAGCAGCCTGCACGGCAAGGCACAGGTGGAACACTTTGAGCCCCGCGGTCGAAGAGCGGCGGTCTGATGCAATAAAGGCGGCACGCGATATCTGATGGCACGCCGTGGTGGTACACTGTTCTTTTAATGGTTAGCGGATATTTCGGGAAAGTCCCTTATTTTGAGAGCCACGCGCACGTTATGAAGTGAGGGAGCAGAGTATTGCTCGGCATGCAGGAACCCAATGTATTGTATACTACACAGACTACGCCGAGTTTGATGTTTGAAGATACTGATTTAGCGCTAAAATATTGGCAAAAATTCACAGTTATGTTCATGATTTTCGGGAGTAAAGGTCTGGCTGTGAATAGAAACGTACTTAATCAATTATTAAGCAATGATTTTAACACTCATAAAACACTTTTAAGCAACACTATATAAAAGCAATCGATTTGTGTTTATTTTTCTCGGCGTGGATCTGTGCTTGGACATAACAGTGCTACAAAAGTGTAGTTAGTAGGCATAAATGTCCAGATTCAATTAACTAAATTTCTAAGTTGAATTACCTATGACTCAGGAGAAAATCAATGTTACATAGTTACGTGCCCCGAAGAGCCGCTGAGGTTGCTTTGTAGTGGTATTTTAAGAAAAGTTCCTTTTCCCATCGCTCAACAAGTACACAATAGTAAAAACAAAACTTAATGAGACAATAAAAATAGAAAATACTAGTAGTCTGATTTTGCAGACTAATAATAATAAGTGCCATTCAAAAGTAAATCAAACCACGAGTCCTCGTATAGCTAAAGGCATATCGCGAAGTCTGCACAACTGGCATTACAGTCAACAAAAATTTACGGGAAATTATCGTAAATTTTCAGTTGACTGTGATCAGCGAATAAATGACAAATACGGGAGATCGTCGAATATATTATTGCATTTTGTGCCTTCGTGCATTTTGTGCATTTTGTGCATTTTGTGCGAATCGCATTCACATTTGGGGCAAGATATGCTTCTACCGCATCGACTTGAAGCTATGTCTCTGAGTACGTAAAACTTGCAATTACAACTCTCAACATGCTACCGTTAGCTGGATTCCTGTCCTACACTTCAGATGTGTGCTGTGCACTGATATCTGGCCCTAACCGGGCTAGATCTCAGCCACGATGATATTAATGAATACACTTCTATAGCGACCGAAAAAGGCTACAGTAAGGCGAATTCTCGACCGAATAGCCGGACTAATTCCTTTTTAATTGAACTAGTAACGTACATTGTATGCGTTCCCGTATTGCGTTCCTAAAATGTGCATGTTGATGGACATAGGCAGGCATTTCTCACCCGAACAACTGTGCGCGTTTTCCAGTGTTCTGTTTCACGACTAATTTACTGCTCATCTGCACATCGACCACGACTGATCATTGAACACGTGATCCCGTATTTGCAGACAGGGAGCAGCGCTTAGGGAATGTTCAAAAGAGTTGTTTAGAGAATTGCAGCCGATCGTCGTTATAACAAAGTTTTGCAATAAATACGCGTTCGATGTAGCAAAGCGGTTTCCGTTCCCTGTGAAGTTTCCATAAATACACCTGTATTGCAATCCTCATCTGTCTAAAAAAAATAAGAAGAAGAAAAATCAAGAAATAGGAATACCAATGCACTCTTGCAGAACTTGCTTCCAAGATAGTGTAGGCGCCGGAGCGACCTGAGGGGTCACAAGCCATCCACCCGAAGATGACCCGGCGAGGTTAATTTGCCTACGTGTCGTGTTCGTTGATGCGGAGAAGCACGCTGAATCAGCGGCAAAGCCGGCGATACTCTGCCAATTGAGCTACGAGGAAAGGCGCTTCCCCCGTGGAATTGGACGGGGAAGCGCGTTCCGTCATAGCTCAATTCGCGGAGCATCGGGCGCGTAATTCGATGGTGGTGGGCTCAGATCCCCCCGACGGAAAGGATGTTTATTTCGGCCACTTTAATTAATTTCCGTTTACGCCATAATTACTATACTAAAAGTTAGAAGGCAACAATTATCTTCTGCTATGCTTTCCTTGGCGTAATTGTCGGTTTATCATTCGGTTTATCCGGTTTATCCGATTCATTCGGTTTATCCTGTATAGTAACAAATGCTACGAGCAGTGTGAGCAACCCTTAAAAATGGCACTAAATTCATGAAATGCTTTTTCGAGTATTAGTGAATTCCGCTTTCACAATACGAAAAGCACAATTCTAGCCGCTACGAGGCACTCGTTAAGAGAGGAAACGTGCAAACATAAAATGCAGGTTGCGACGCCACCTCTAATTTCCCGCACCAACTCGCCGTGGCGTCTCCTAGGGCCTACATAGTTCTTAATCGGTAAAAAAGAAGTTTGGTATGCTCTGATCAGGCCAGAGACGTATCAAGCTTTAGCAAACTTTTATTGAGTTAATGTGACCAAGATTAAGCAAAACACTCTGATATCCGTGACGGCACGTGGACATCTGCGCGCAGAGATTTCGGCGCGAAAGTTTACAGGGGTACTGACACGAAAATTTCCAGTTGTCGTCTTTTTGCGTCAAATGAAAGGTCAAGCCCTCAAAAGCCTAGAAAACATAGTGCTAAGCGCGAGTGCATCTTGAAAAAGTGATTACAGTGTGTTTTTAAAAACTAGTTTCGGTTCCTACTGTGCCCTGAGGTCACAACACGGTATGAGCTTCTCGTCACGTGCTGGCACAATATACATTGACGTTTCCGCGGCCACTCCGCACCGTCAGCAACGATATCGTTACTGACGCACAAGCGGCCATTTTGAATGCTTTGGTGAGGCACAAGCGGCCATCTTGGAAGTTTTGGTGCCTAACGTCATCACAACCAGCCAGACTGCTGTGTGAACGCACCAAAATTGGTACTGTAGCCTGACGTCACGCTAGTGTCGATGTCGGTAGGTGCGCCATAGAAAAATTGACCTTAAAATCAAAATAAAATATCTTATCAGTGTGTGCTCAGCTTCACACTTGCTCAGAGCCGTCTTTGCATACAGGAGATTTGTATGGCGGAGTAAACTCGCCTTCGAAAAAAAGGTGTGCGCCACGAGTGGGACATTTTCATTTGATGACGAATGAAAGTCTGCTACAATAAATAACTAGTAATCAAACTAGCAGCAATAAAAAAAGAAACTCCGTGCAAAAAGCTAATATGCTGTTTGTTCGTTTCCGTTTGATTCATGAAAAAAAAAAGAACCTCTGTGGCGTTGCCAAGGAACGGCGCGCGTGGTTCAAAGGTTCGCTTTTCGGCACACTACGTTCGCCCGGCGCCCTGCTTCGCTCAGAGGTCGCGTTCAGTGGTAGTTTCGGTAGCGTGGGTTCCGCGCTTGAAAAACGCTCTGAAGAAAGTGAAAATGCCGCATCAACGCCGATACGAGCCTCAGTGCTACCGCGTTATCGGGGCTAGTCGCTGAATTGGAGCCCAGCGTCAGCCAATCTCGTTGTCAGTTTCCGTCCACATCATTGCGGCGATTGCGGCAACCTGATGGCTTCGATGGCTTTCTCTGTGGGTACCGCTCTTTCGCTCTGCTGGAACGTTCACTCCAACGTTTCAAACGTCAATAGGCAGGCGAGAGTAACAGAGTTCGTCATTCCGCTGGGAGAGCAGGCGCTAATGGCCTTCCGGCTACTGTTCTCCCCTGAGGGTTGTTACGCGCTTGGCGGTAACCACGCTCTCTATGCTCGCGATGGGCCTTACTCACGAGGTCCTTAGATTCGCCGCTATTTGCATGCAGTATGGTGAAACGCGTATGCCGGAAATGTGAGATCCAGAGCTCTCAGTCGCGTGATACGGCCAACGTCTTTAATTCCAGGCTGTAACTCATGAATGGCGCGACGGTTAAGTTCTGGGGATTCATACCAAGGTCAGCGTGAAAGATGCCTGAAGGGTCAAGTGAGTTGAGAGAAGACAGCATTGAATCTGAAAACATGATTTCACGCACGTTTCTCATGTTAGCCTGAAATATAATGCATGTAACTTCGGTCGCAGATTTGATGCTAATAGATGGAAATAGAGGGATGTGTGCTTCAGAACTTAAAACGAGGTGTTACTTTTTCAAATTGTAAAAGAAGGAACGTTCTTTTGCCTTTTGGTGGCCCTTAGTTCACAATGGAAGATTTTTTTAACAAGAAGCGACAAATTTTTCACTATTCGGATGCATAGGGAAAACACTGTAGGGGGCGAGAGGTCTTGGCTGTAAAGCCGTAAGAAATGTCGAGCACCGGCTCGAGGATGTGCTTTACGTTTTGGGCCGTCCACAACGCACGCTTCTTTTGTAAGTACTGCATATGAGTTCTTATAATATGCGCAGTCTGAAAGAAAAAAAAAAGCGACATTCTTCGTTTGCGCTGTAAATGTACCTCTAGAATTATGAACCAACTAGGCCCAAAAGAAGTTTTACTGAAATTGGTACCACGCCTATCCTGGACATATGCGCCAAACTTCTGATGTTTATTGTATCAGCTGGACGCTTTATTCGTTACTTGCGCTGCACGTAACTAAAGTGACGGAATATTCAGTGCCGCATCCCATTTGCCCAGCGGTAGCATCGGTATTCCCCTAAGTGCCCCTCGCAAATGGCGCCACGTCGTCAGCGGCGTAAAGCGGCAACCTGATTCGCGGAAGCGTGCAGTATTTACCTGACTTATAGCGAGCGATCTATATTGAGTGTGTGTAACGTTGCGCTGGGATACTTAAGGAACGTGACATACAGTCCTCCAGATTCCGAGGGCACGCTTATCTCAGCTTGTGTATTACATGCTTAAGCACTACTCGTCAGAAAGTCTGTCGTTAACCGTAAATTCCTATAACGGCGGCTATGGGAACTCAGAAGATACTAAAAAAATAAAGGTCCGGTGTATATGAAGCAGCTTGGTGGTGAACTGAAGTGGCACTTAATGGTTATCTGGGGAACTTACGATCTCACGAATGATTTTCGCGTTTCTCACAGAAGTAATATTAAGCGTATTCCTAATCAGTTTTTGCAGCAGCTAAGCTTTCCAACAGTGGCAAAGGTGGCCGTGTGAAGCTAAATAGTCCAGGTGGCGAAGCCAGCTGTTTCACACAAGTACGTGAAAATTCGTCCGAGCACTTGAAGTGTTCCAGTGGCATCTGCACCTCGATAAGTGCCGTCGATTGCTTTCAACTGTCTGCCTCGGTGGTACAGTCGTTAGAGTGCTCGGCTGCTGACCCGAAAGCCGCGGGTTCGATCCCGGCTGCGGTGGTCGCATTTCGATGGAGATGAAATGCTACAGGCCTGTGTGCTGTGTGATGTCAGTGCACGTTAAAGAACACCGGATAATCGAACTTTCCGGAGCCCTCCATTACAGTGTGCCTCATAAACATATCCGGGTTTTTGGCACGTGAAATCCCAGATATTATTATTATATTCTGTTCAACTGTCTTGAAAATATTATCAAGCCGCGTTCTCATCACGCCCCAGTGACTTGAAAGTTTCTCAAATGCAATTTTTATTTATATTATTTATTTACAGGTACTGCAATCACCATTTGGTGATTTTAGGAGGGTCTACATGAAGTTAGTCATTAACAAATGGCAAGTACATGGACGTATAATATACACAAAGAAATGTTTTCTTAGCGAAGGTATGGATGAGTTCTAAGATCTTTATTAATGTGAGGTAACATCACAGACGGCCGCGGGAAAGAAACCACGCGCATCCATCATTCATTCTGCATTGCAGAAAATATGGGACAATCAGATGGATGCTACGCTTGAGCAATACCTCCTCCCAAAACCAAGAGTGCTTTCACAGGGCCTGAATACATGCCCCATCAGCGCGTGTGCAGAAGCTCCTTGCCGGTACAACACTCACTTTATTCACACTAGATATATCCGCAAAAACCTGTTACGGCGAATTGCTATGTAGGCGCTCGAGATTTGACGAGGCCCGTCCAGAAAACCCACGGGACCTTCCCCGAGTGAGCGGCGTGTGGAGTGGCAAGGGCTTGTTGTGACGTCGTCACGTGACTTCATCACGACGTCACAGACTCACAGGTCGTGAAAATCTTCGGCGTCATCGTGGCGTCATCAGTTAACATAAACGTCGGTGAAAGGTGGGCCGATCTCGGAGGCAGTCCAACACGACGTGAGGTGCGGAAAGCTTTAGTCAGTGGGGAAGGAACAACACAATGGATTCAGAAGGCGAAGTCAACATAATACAAGTCTCTCTCTGCGGCTCGCTATGTCCTGCAGAAAGTATGGTCCCCGATTGTGTAACTTCATGCAGTGCCAAGGGAGCAGCAGGCTTTTGCCTTCAAGTGTTACAGATTGTGTAATATGGAGCCGATTTTTATGCTTTGGGCTGTAACTAGCTTTGCAAACAATTGTGGCCCCTCAGAGCGCATGAGCGTTGTTCTGAAAGAGCGACGTAACCCACTAAGGTGAACGCCTTATATCTCTGATTCTAAGGCGGTCTTGATTCCTTTGAGCGAAATCACGCCGTTTGGTGCAGAGAATATTACGGGACTGGTCATGCGGGGCTTGAGGTGCGCGATCTACGTGTTGCCTTCGTCTCTGAGGCATTTGCGTGGCCAAAAAACAAATATGGGGAGAGGTTGAGGATAGGAAAATGCGCTATTTCTGCAGCCATAGTTGGGGACACGGCTCAACGTGACTCGTCCTAATGATGTTTATGGAGGAACGCAGAAAGGCCACGCGGTGCAAGGCACTGAGACATGACCTATTGGATCGGCTGGAACACCGAAGAGGTATTAACGCACGCGGAGGCTCGACAAGCACAAAATGAGACGCGACGAGCCAATCGGATCGTCGGATTCTGGCGGGGCATTTCAGTCTTTATGCATCGCCACTAAGGCTGTCGCCTCAGCGAAAATGCAACAGCCACTCGAAATTTTTGGTCTGAAAGGTAGGCCTGATCTTCGATATAATGTGTGTTCGTACAAATGGCTGACTACTTAAAAGTACTATATGTACTCTCCAGTAAGAGAGTGATAGCGGTTAAGGTCGTGCTGATGGGATATACATGTCATTCTTAATAATTCTTAAGGTTGACATTGATTTAGTGCGTTACCGCTGCTGTATTGTCTAACATCCGTGGTTTCTCTAAGCATCAGTAGGAAAATTGTCAAAATATTTTGGACGCTTTGTGCAAGGTCGTGAGGCATCCGAATAATTAACGAAACATTCTAGTAATACTACAAGTTTTTTAACCTAGACTGTCCGCTACCTCATACCGTTTCGTTTTATGTCTCCTCATGTGACAGATACTGTTCGTACCAACGCGGCCACAAAGAAGTGAGGCGTACGACTGTGGCCTGTTTGTCGTGACATGAAAACCTCGCACGGTCCATTACGCCATCGCCATTTTCTTCTTCTCTCTTTTCTTATCATTCGATGTATATACCCTCCCCCCCCCCCCCCCCCCCCCCCCCCCCCCCGAGAGCTTTCTGCACCTAACGTGGTTTTGCGCTGCCTCTCGGTTCGCAGGCATGATGACAAACTTTCCGCAACTCGCCTTGTTTTGCATTGCCTCCGTGATGGGCCCACCTTTGATCAAGCGACGATGACGTGATGACGCCATCGTGTGATCGCATAGTAACGTCATGATGACATCACAAATTTTGACGATCTGTGTCGTCATCGCGTAAGGATTTTTTTTGCATCAGTCGTGTTGACGCCGCAAACGCCGACGGCCAGTTTTCGCGCTTGATGGGGCATCTAATGTTTCCACCTTGATAACGTTAATGAGATGCATGACGTGCCTATCGTTCATTTCATGAAATACAATTCATGTTTGTAAGACCTCCGGCGAAAATTCGCCAGCCGTGTTGCTCTAATGTTACCGCAATAAAAAAGCTTCGTGGATTCCGCCGATGCGCCTTTTCGTTTTCTTTTGCTGCTTTTAATTTTGACTCTATACAAAAAACAAAAAATACACAGATACTGATGTCTCAGGTTTCATACATTTCAAGAGTGGTTACAATAAAGCGAGAAAATAGAAACATGAAGAACATTGGCGTAGCCTGGGCGGGGAGCTGGCGGGGGGGACGGGCTCTGCCTTCCACCCCACCCCGATGTTTTTCAATTTCTCATGTATATATATGCACACACATACATAAAACACACGCACGAACATACATAAACGGTGGTTAGAACTCCCTATGAAAAGCATTTATGGTCATGTCTCTGATCAAAACACGGCATCGGACTCCTGCTCTGCAAAGTGTTCATGGTGAGGTTATCGCGAAGAAATTCTAAGTTTATTGCAAGTGACCACTTTGCACGGAAAAAAAGAAATAATATTTCTGACGGTCAAGAGAAGCCCAGAATTTCACAGTGTTCAAAGGATTGGATCGGCGCGTTACAGGTGTAGAATGACCAGCGAAAGAAAGCATGAGTGAAAACTTAACGCTCCCTAAATAACAAATTGCCAAAAAGCGTAAAATCGAAGCTCCGATATACTAAATTAAATTATCCTAGTATTTTCTACCGCTGCGCTGTTTATCCAAACCTATTCTAACAAGTACTGACTTTCACTCTTCACTGAGTTTGCCTTGACCTAAAGCCGGCTGTCGATTCTATCGCCCTTCTATAACAGAGCACCCGCTCAATACTTTACGCCTCACCAGATACCCAATATACATCAGGAAAGCCTATAAACGAGTTCGTAACAACGCACGCATCCAACCGAGCCAGTCGAAGATAATACCCTCCACCTCGAAGGAAGCCTCGATCAATAACTCTTCCAACGCAGTGTCTATAAAGCGGCCTATATTGTGTATGTCTGTGTGTCCTGGAGCGGCAAACTGGTGGTGTGGGCAACGCGAAGAGCCGAGTAATGGGGTTAGGCCACCGGGGCCCCCGCGAGGCATCGTTGTTTCGCGAGGGATTTGCTGCCGCAATATATCTCGGGTGTTCTGGGAGCCAGCCGTTTTCGTTGCATACTTATGGGACGATGCGGCGGCGAGTTCCCACAACGCTGGGATGCACATTGGGACTAAAGCGTTCCTCTAAGCGTCCCCCAAGCGTTCACTTTTGACGCATTGATGCCGTATTTCAGCCAGATATGAGGGCAGGCTTATGTCACCGTATGTTTTATGTGTGCTAAGCAAACGAACAAACAACCTTATATTGCACAAAAGCCAACACTGCTAACCCTCTCCCCTCTGTGTTCGCACAGCTCTGGGACGACAGCGTCCTTCTACGCGTCCCCCTAGCGTTCCGTTGTGACGCATCGATGCCGTATTTCAGCCAGATATGAGGGCAGCTTTAGCGTATATCGCCGTATGTTTTGTGTGTGCTTAGGAAACAAACAAACCTTTATTCTACAAAGACAACACTGCTAACCCTCTCCCATCCGTGTTCGCAGAGCTAGGACTCACGCTGGGATGACAGCGTCCTTCTAAGCGTCCCCCTAGCGTTCCTTTTTTACGCACCGATGCCGTATTTCAGCCAGATATGAGGGCAGCTTTAGCGTATATCGCCGTATATTTTGTGTGTGCTTAGGAAACAAACAAACCTTTATTCTACAAAGACAACACTGCTAACCCTCTCCCATCTGTGTTCGCAGATAGCTAGTACTCACGCTGGGATGACAGCGTCCTTCTAAGCGTCCCCCTAGCGTTCCTTTTTTACGCACCGATGCCGTATTTCAGCCAGATATGAGGGCAGCGTTAGCGTATACCGCCGTATGTTTGTGTGTGATGTGGAAACAAACAACCCTATAGTCTGCAAAGCCAACCAAAGTACTTCTCGTTTGTCGCTGTTGGAGAGAGAAATTGCGACAGCCGTGCCCCCGTGGCCCGGTCGTGGCTGCCTCGTGTAAACGTCGCTTGCTACAAGAAAGCTTTTCGTGTTCGGCGCGCCGAGACCTCCGGAAGACGATGACGAAAGCTCAATGTTTCTCTTCCAGTGGTTTTGGGAGGATGAGCTGCTTCTGTGCTTGCGGAGTGGAGCATCATTATGTCGAAACTGCTTGTTTCGTGTGTTTGAGAAAGAGGGAACAAACGATGTGCAGGAGAAGTGCTCTTGCTGCGCCTAGGATGTTCCCGCTTCGGGTTTATCATTTTTTTTATGAGTTAAAGAGGGTGTTCTTTTATTTTTTAGGACATCGCATTCCTTCGCCTCTTGCGTCCGCATTCCTTAACGGTATACAGCGTCTGGTATGTCAGAGAAATTATGCGGCCATCTAGAAGAAGGCGCAGTCTAACAGAGCATCTCACTAAGTCACGTGACGACTACCGCATTTACTTCCGTGGCACGGTACCCGTTAGCAGAAGCTGATGATGGCTAATATTCGTTAATGTTGACTAATAGAGAACTTGAGTTTGTTCATCTTGAACGAGTACTAGCGCGACAAGAACGAGGACGAGAATAGAAAAGAGAGACTACAGCGCTTGAGTTTGTCCGCAGACCTATTGTCGTTTACGTGCTTACGTATGACAGGAGCCGCTGGTGGTTGCGGCGGAGCTGGTCGTGACATCTTGTAGCGTTTCGTCCAACTACAATATATTTTTCAAAATTATCAGTCGCGTTAGTGTTCTCAAGAAAACAAAATAATGAACTAATATCAATTAGTCATTACCTAGCAGGCCACTGGCCCAAGCAGTTACCCAAACAGTTAAGTAAAGCGCGTAGGTGGCTACAATATTAGATTTGCATGTCTCTGGTTAAGTGAACAAAAGTTTTTTTTTTTTGCAATAACGCACTGTGTACACGTTTAGCATTGCCTTTCGCACACTCCATATACGGAGAGTCCAAACACGAAATCGGCAAAAAATGCGCTGTTCAAAACACCACTATTTTCACTTCCGGGTGAAAACGCGTTTAATGTTCGCGAAATACCAAGAATGGATTAGACGATCCTGAGCCACAATTTGACCCGTTTCTGTTAAATCTGTTCTATGCAATCGAATAACACCTTGAGGCATCATGGCTGAGTTTGTCAAGGTGCTGACGCTCCAAATTTAATTTTCCTTCAATGTCTATTTTTTCCGCGTTTCTCTGTCTTTCTGCCATTTCACTAGCAATCGAGATCAACAGTAATCGCAGGCTATTAATAATAATTATTTTTCTGGTTTTACATGCCAAAACCACGATACGGTTACGAGGCACGCCGCTGTGAAGAGTTCCACAAATTTCGACAATCAGAAGTTCTTTAACGTGCGCATAAATCTACGTAAACGGGCCTCTAGCATTCCGCCTTCATGGAAACGAACGCCTCGGCCGGGATTGAACCCGCATCTTTCAGGTCAGCAGCCGAGGGCCGATAATACACACATCCGTTCTGGCATTATGTTTGATTATGTTTGATTGTTTTTTTTCGATCTGCGTGCGCATCTGGATAGGGGCTTACGCGATGTGCGCAAAATATTGCCACCTCAGCTACTTCCCATTAACCAGTGTAACCATGACAACGCACAATGCATTTTACGCGCGTACAAGTCATCAGCCACATTTCTACGAACTCAAGTACAACCTTCTAAAGCTGGAATACGCGTTTATGATTAAATGCTTACTTTTTTTTTGCCGAGAACTGGTCACTGCAGTATCCTGACTAAACTGCATGTGCGCCTACAAAAGTGGCCTGCGAGCTGTACTCACCGCATGCAAAGGCATTCTCGCTAATAATAATAATAATAATAATAATAATAATAATAATAATAATAATAATAATAATAATAATAATAATAATAATAATAATATAATCAATCAATGATTTATTTAACGTGCCCAGGAACAACCATAAGGTCCTTGTGCTGGCGCACGCAAAAAAAAAACAATAAAAATAAACAATACAATACAGACAGTTTTCAGAAATAAAAACAGCAAAAACACGTAGACAAAGAGAAATGAACACAAAAGGGGAGGAGTAAAATAAGACAACACGAGAAATATTGACGGGGCATAAAAAATTAGATTGCATATATACAGCTATGTGGAAAGACTGAGAAGGGAAGACTTTGTACATTGTGCCACACTATGTCAAAACAGTGCAAAGCTCGGATAAAAACAATGATTGTGGGCTATGAAAAACGTCAAGATCAAGAAAATTAACATTATAGAGACTTGTATTCTGTGAACGGTAGAGTGTGGAAGAAGCAGGCGGGTACATGAAACGGTCTGTTCTCTCTGGTTAACTTACGCGGAATTCGAAAATTTACACAATTGAGAAGTACAGGGCAGGATATGATACCGTGGACTAGCTTGTAAAGAAATAAGAGATCAGAGCGATTTCGTCGGCAGTGAAGTGATGGCAGTGATAATAATTCAGCAGTATTTGAACGAGATCCAGAGTCATTTTTAGCAAAGCGATGGTTTATTATATGCTGAGGAATTTTTTCTGGACTCGTTCATTGGTGTTACCGCTGGATTGAGCAATGCCATTCCATATCACGGATGCATACTCAAGTTGCGGAAGACATATTGCCGTGTACAATTTGTGTAAGGCCATGGGAGACCTGAATTCTCGAGATATTCTACCAACACATCCGAGAGACCGAAGGCCCCGCATAGCAGCACGCTTAACGTGAGAAGAAAAGTTTAACGCGCTGTCAACAACAACACCCAGATCACTGATTTCATAAACCTTGCATAACGGCACAGAATTGACAGAGTATTGAAATGACACGCTAGATGTTTTGCGAGTGATAGACATGAATTTTGTCTTCGAGTATTCAGAGAAAGGTTATTACCGTCGCACCATTCGGAAAAAAGAGCGCTAGTCTGACTGCAGCAAGCGACAGTCGTTAACTGAATGAATTTCCTTAAAAATCTTGATGTCATCGGCATACAAGAGGAAAGAAGAATTACGAATGGCAAAAGAAACATCATTAACGTAAATTAAAAATAGGAGCGGGCCTAATACCGACCCTTGAGGGACCCCACTAGTCACTTTATACAAAGAAAGACGTTTGGCCATTTACGGCAACATAACAATATCTATTGAGCAGATAGCTCTGCAGGAGATTCACAACTGACAGGTCAACATCAAAGTGCGCAAGTTTAACCATAATCAGCGTGTGGCTGACTACGTCAAAAGCCTTGCTCAGGTCACAGTAAATTACGTCAACCTGTCCTCTCTGAGAAATAGGTGTGGAGATCTGCGTCATGAAACTAGCAAGATTTGTTGTAGTTGAGCGGCCAGCGAGAAATCATGTTGATTAGGAATCAATGAGTTTTTCACACTAAAAGACAATATGTCGTGAAGAGCCAGCTCGAAGATCTTTGATGTGGCACATAGTAGAGAAATCGGGCGATAATTAGAAGCATCTGTTTTAGAGCCCGACTTAAATACTGGAAAAACACGAGCAGTTTCCACATGCTTGGAAATGTGGAAGTGTCCAGGCAGTTATTAAATATCGTAGTTAGTACTGGGACAAATATACTACCATAAGCTTTTAGTATGGCGGAGGGGATGCCATCTGGCCCACATGATAAGGATGGTTTAAGCGCTTAATGCATTCGCTGATAGATTTTCATCCAGCGACAAAGCACTGGATGAAGCTAACTGCCTGGGCTGTTGTCGGATATCAGTGCTAGAGTCTGAGGCCTTATAAACGGATGAGAAATGCGTGGCAAAACAGTCAGCGAAGGCATGCACTTTTACCCCATTTGAGTCCAGTAGTCTGAAGGACTCTCCGCTTTTGCTAGACCGTTTACGTACATACTTCCAAACTCAGCCGGCCTGTCAGAGGCGCTTTTTTCTAAGAATTCAATATACGAACTATGATCCCGTTTATATAGGCGTTTAGAGAGATTTTGAAAGAAGCTGAACTCTTCCTTCCACTCGCTGGATGGAGAACATTTAGATTTCCTGTGTGCGTGATCTTATGCTTCAGTGCACTGATAAGTTCAGATGAGAACCAGTGGGGATATTTACGTTGTTTAGGTGTATATTGGGGAATAAAATTACGCATGCTGCTCAGTACAAGCTCCGTAAACCGATCAACCTGCTCATCAACATTTGGTTTGTCAGTAACCTGTGACCACTCAACGGTAGACAAGTGATGATAGAGGCCCGTGTAATCACCTCGCTTGAAGGCAAATCTCGGAGATTGGTTTACGTAACTGCTGAGCTCGTTGTTCGGCTGATGCGGATAACCTTACGTTGAGTGGTGGGTGGAATTTTTCCGGACGTACTAGAGAGATGTCGGAGCGGGAAACTTCAAGGGGTTGATCGTTTGACACACACAGGTCTAAGACGTTGCCACTGGAATTGACGACTGAGTTATGTTGCAGTAGGGAATTAAACGCCAGAAAGTCCAAGAGCAGGCTGCACTTTTTCTCTATGAAATGATTGTAATGAGAAAAGGTAAGCGTGCTCCAGTCAATTCCAGGTGCATTGAAATCCCCAAGAACAATAATTCTGTGCCCACTATGAGAAGATACCACAAGTTCAATGGAAGACATGACATCATGAAACGAGGCAGGGGACATGCTGGGCGGTAAATAGAAACATCCAATCAACAATTTTTCACTGCGCTCAAGGTTGGTTTCTAGCCATATGGATTCTTTGATACTTTCTAGGTCTTTCCGTCTAAAGGATTTCAGTGAATTGTCAATGGCAATCAGCACGCCACCGCCTTTCTGCTTGGTTTCACTGAAATCTCGGTCACTGCGGAAGGTGGTGTAGGTCTGGGGAAAAAAGTCAGATGAGGGAATTTCAGTGCCTAGCCAGGTATAATAATAATAATAATAATAATAATAATAATAATAATAATAATAATAATAATAATAATTGTGGGATTTTAACGTCCCAAAACTGCGATATGATTATGAGGAACGCCGTGCTGGAGGCCTCGGAGAGTTTCGACGCCCTGGGGTTCTTTAACGTGCACGTAAGTACACGGGCGTCGAGAATTTTCGCCTCCATCGAAAATGTGGCCGCCGCGACTGCAGGGTTCGATCCTTCGACCTTCGCGTCTGCAGTCGAGAACCATAATCACTAGAGCACCGTGGTAGGTTTCTCGCTAATTCTGCCTTCGGTATGTGCTTGAACATTTCTTCTCATTACTGCTAACCTTCAAAAACCGCACTCATTAGAGAAAGAATAAGAAGCCGGTGCGACTGCTCCCTGACTATGATTAAAAAAGGACATCGTTGTTATCATGGCAGTGGTGATAAGGCAAACAGTTGCGCAAGCGCTCTGCATCGTGCTTCGAACAAGTGTTCAAAAATACATGACGGGGATCCGGCGAGGAACCGCATGCGGTCGCTGTTCAGACGCGTTTGCTCTTTGCCTCGAAGGGGGCGAAAGCGACAAAACTCGCCAGAAATCCGCTCTCCTCGCCGTCTGGGCGGCCGGAAAACCACGCGGCGAGTTCGACGCGAAGAAAATCGGTGCGATTTTTTTTTTCCGCAACGCGATAGCGGAACGCCTTTCCGCTTCACAGTAAGCCGTACTTTGGCTGCACCGGCATTTAAACGACGTGCACGATGTAAACAGCCGGCCCCAGATTCGAAATGGTGGCCTAGGAGTAGGCAATGGTTCGCTTCGGCGAAATCGCAATCTACCCATGCTGCACAGCACACACAGGCTTCTCCAACGACGCGTTCCTCAAGAGCCTGATTTGGATTGAAATTGACGAGAAGACTGTAATGAACAGAAGGCCCAGCAACTGAGGGTCGGCGTGTTCCAATAATAATAACTGATGTTTAACGTCCCAAAACCACGATATGATTATGAGAGACGCCGTAGTGGAGGGCTCCGGAAATTTCGACCACCTGGGGTTCCTTAACGTGCACCTCAATCTAAGTACACAGGCCTCGAACATTTTCGCCTCCATCGAAAATGCAGCCGCCGCGGGCGTGTTCCAATGTATCTCGCATTTGCGCAGCAGGGCGGCTCCGCCGCTGCCGACGTGTCCGATTATGTATTGTCTGCTGTTGTATTTACTGAAACAACGGTTTGAAAAGGTGAATACTACTTCTTTTCCGTGTTTTGCATCCTAACTTGAATTCGGTACACAAATAAATGCTCAAGAAACGGGCAAAATGAAACGCGTTCTAGAAGTGGCGAAGAGAGCGGCGGCATCCAGGAGCATAGGCGTGCGCAGGGTTCGCCATCAGGGGGGGGGGGAAGGTTCATCGCAGCGCCCCCCCCACCCTACTGAGACAATGTATGGGGCAGATTTTGCGCCCCCCCCCCCCCTCTTAGGTGACTAGAAGGGTCAATGTACGGGGCAGATTTTGCGCCCCCCCCCCCCTCTTAGGTGACTAGAAGGGTCAATGTACGGGGCAGATTTTGCGCCCCCCCCTATTAGGTGATTAGGGGGGGCGGCCGCCCCCCCCTGCCCCCCCTGTGCGCACGCCTATGTGCAGGAGAGGCACAAAAAATGTATTTTCGACGCGCGCGAGCACGTCTTTCTGGCCGCTCTGGCGTTGTCGCTTTCTTTTCGCTTCTCAAGTGTGAATGCGCCTTTCGTATTGTTAAGTAGAGCACTGCACGGGCTCGGGCCTACCCGAAAACCCGAGCCCTGCCCGGCCCGTGGGCCGGGCCGGGCCGGGTAAAGTAGTTCTCACGGCGGGCCACGCCCGGGCTCGGATTTGAAGCTCCGGGCTTAGGGCCGGGCCCGGGTTTGAGGTGGCGGGCTCGGGTCGGGCCGGGCTTGGACTATGATCAGTTCTTAAAGGGACTCTAAAGAGATGCAATGAATCGGTTAAGACTGATAAAGTAACAACACGAATGTAACTGGTTTGAAGGCCAACTCCGGCGATTTTTGGGCCATGTCAAAGTAATGGTGCTTTTAGTTCCTGAGACGCTCCTGTCACGGGCCCGATAGCAAAATACTCGGCAAATTGGAGAATAATTTTAAATAAGCAACAAAGCACTACACCGAAACCGAAACCCAACCGAGCATACTGTCTTCGCGTGACGTCTAAGTAGGCAAAAGCCGGAAATCATGCAAGGCATGGCGGTCCCGCCAGCGCGTATTATGAAAGCTGCAAAAGCGGCGAAGAGTAGACGCGCAGGGGTAATTTACTGATAATAGAAAAATTATTTTTTTTTTTTTAGTGTCCCTTCAAGTGTGTTCCTCATGCATTGCGCGTACATATACGCTTCAGATGTTATCTCTATAAAACGATTCTTTTTTCTTTTCTTATATATGGCAAGCTGTTTGGACAAGTTTTATGGGGGACAAGTACTCATCTTCTTTTGCCTCTTGCACATGGGGTTACTTGATTTATCTGAAACGGGAGAGCTAAAAGTAAATACACCTGGCGCAAATATAGTTAACATCTCGCTATTCCGTGCTTTGTTTGCATTCGTTATTATTTTATATCACGAATGTTATTCTGTAATCGCCGTAATAAATGTAATATAATAAATTTATAGCTCTAACTTATAATCGGAAGTGCGATTACGGAGCTTCCAGGCGGGGAAACGTTCTTGAATGTTCCAGCCCTCCACTAAAACGAAAAGACTTCGCGGAGTCTCGTTGCATAAAATCCCTTTAGAGACATTCTATTTCCGTGGCTTTGTCTAGGTTCCCAGAGGTCATGTGACGCGAGATGGACATGCACAGCCTGCTTTGTGTGCCCAAATTGTTGACATCTGAGCGTTCGTCTTGTTCCGCTCTATATGGGGGGGTCTCAAAGCCGCCTCAGCTAACAGGCTGCATTCAGGAAAATGTATTTCCGCAAGTTCCAGGACAGTGACGAAGGTAGGAGTAGAGGGGGGGCGGGGTGAGGGAGGAATAGGTTATACCCAGGCCCGTATAAAGGACGGGGCCCTAGCCCCCCCCCCCCTCCCTCCCCCCGAAATTTTGGTGAAGTAGGTGTTTTTACCAAACATAAATAATTAAAATTTTTCTTACTTATAAATAAATAAAAAAGTAGGACGAAGACCGTCATGTGCGGGCCGCAGGCCGCTGGCGAGAGGTCCGCGGCCCGCGTGTTTGAGACCCCTGCACCGTATAGTGCGTGAGCTGCATGATAGGGCCACAACAGCGTTAAAATGTGCAGGAATAGCACAAGTCCATTAAACATGTATATTCATGTATAAAGGCAGTTTATTAGCTTGACGAAGTATCTGCCTTAAAATAAGAATAAGTTCCATGCCGGGTGATGTTCCGTTACCTCGAATCATATGCATCCAATGAGTAAGCGTGGAGAAGCTTATTCGCACCTTTATTACCAAACTGGAATGAACCCCGAAAATAGATCGCAATCACTTTGTGCACCTAGTGCCAGTCCTTCCAGTGTAGTCTTACAAGCGTAGGCCACCTTCTACCGGTACCATATCGTTAGGAAGGCATACGCCATTACATTATGAAAAAAAAAAAAAACAGATCCCTGTGCAAGCCATGCATAACAAACACTGCTGAAAACTGCAAGGACAAGCTCTCAGAGGCGTTTGTAGATTATATTGAAGAGTGACACAACGTTGGGGAAGGAGAGAAATGAAGGGATCAGCTTGACAGCTATTTTCATTGGGCAGAGGTCCAAAAAGACCTCCTCCATTTGCTCCAGTGGTGAAAGTTAAGAAGGACGACTGCCGACGCCTTCACATTTCGCAAGGCAGATGTGCGCCCCTGGGACTAGCGCAAGCAAGAAACTTTAGCGCGGCAGGACATGTGATGCAACGGAGCATGGTGCGCTTATAGCGGAATCTTTTTATAATTTGATTTTCTTGTACAATAACATGCGAGCAAATAAACTATAAACTATGCCACAAAAACTCATACACTGTGTATAATAGCAGTGATATATGAAAAGAACGCTATGACAAATAGTCTCTTTCTTGCCATTCCTCTTCTTATACGTATTTCCAAAGTGCATGCGGTGCGCGTGGTTCGTTATAATTTTTATCTAGGTTAGTGTAATTACAACAAATGTAATAAATCTGTCTTTTTCCCTCTATTTCTCTAGATGTGGAAAGGTGCTACTATGATGAAGATATATGTGCTACATATCCAGAAGGGTGCACAATGGGCTTTGTTGTTAAAGCACGCTTTAAAGGGACACTAAAGGGAAAAACGATTTTAGTCGTATTGGTAAATTACTCTCACAATTCTAAAATCCCCACGCCGGCCGCGAGAAGACTCATGGGAAGCGAGAAAACGCGCGAAAAGAAATTACGGCTGGTGACACCACCTTGAAATTCCCGCTTCAAACACGTCATAGATTTTGACGGCCTCTGCTAGGCACTACGTAGTTCATAATCGGCAAAAATGAAGTGCATTGTTTTACGAGGGGTGGAGGCATGGACTTAACATACAAAGCTTCAGGAAATTTCGACAAGCCAAAGTCGCCAAAGTACGAAAAATACGCTTTAAAATCCGTGTTGTCACGCCTGGAGATTTTGGAGCGATATTTAAAAATGAAACGTTGACCTTAATTTTATCCTTTATTAATGCATCTGTGTTGGTGAAATTAACGACATTAAATTTCTCAGAGTACAATTTATCAATCTAAGCCGATTCATTGTTTCACTTTCGTGTCCATTTAAATTGCAATAGAGAGTGCAATAAAAACAAAGTTCTGTTCTTCTGCCCTCTGTTTCTATTGCGCTCCTTATCGAAACGGGACTCATCCTGCAAATCACTCTTTTTCCAACAATATCTGCTGCAAAACGCTCTCGATGATCCCGATTGCATTCCTATAAAATTAGGTACAGTATACCACTGCCGAACGAAGGTTCATCGTACTCAGTATGTCCGCTCAACTATTTTCACGGCGAGCCAGGCCCTTTTTACAAGAAAGTACCGTAGGTCAAAGTATACTTGCTAGCGAAGCATGCGCCAAGCATGCGTACATATTTGCCACTTAAAACGCCTTGTCGTCGATTCTATGCTCGGGCAACACCGCCTATTCGCAATGCCCACGAACTATAGGTGGCGCGCCGTGCGATTCAACATGGCGCCCGGAGGAGGGTCAACCCGTTTGTTAGCATAGGAACAGATAGGACGTGCGGACGTACGGCCCGTGCCACTTTCACCGGATGAAGTCATGAGCTGCACTGAATTGGATATGAGACCAAAATACTTTCCCAAACCATGAAAAGTGCTAAGTACTCGCCACCTAATTATTTGCTGCGGTGTGAAAGGTTATATTTCCGCTCAGTTCCCGTGCATCAACGATGCTGCGCGAAATCCTGTGCGTGCTACATAAAACTGCATGAACTAGAACTGATCGACGTATGAGCCGACCGGCACTCCGAGGTAGTACGTACCGAGCCTGACTTACGGATTCGCCGCAGCAGTACGCCGCCAGCGAGTAGTGCCATCGCTGCTGCAGGGACCGCACCTTTAACTTGGTGATGGTTTGCAAACATATTACGCCGTCGTCATTACTTGCGCAGTCAGGAACGCGGAGTTACGTCTTCAACGGAACACAAGCATTTAACATCCCATTCAGTAGCACTTGTGTCACAGCCATGCTGAGACTCTAGCCGTGTGCAACTCACTTCACTCGCATGTTGCAGGTTCGATCAGCACGATCGAAACATGAACATTGAAAAGAATGCACACGTATGCTTTTCGCAACGTCGAATAGTTCGACGATGCAAAACATTCGTGGAATAACAATGCCGTTCGGAAGCTGCCGGTGAAGTACAGGAGAAGTTAGCCGAGAGGCGGGGATTGTGGCCGTGACTGCACGTCCCATCACTCTAACCATTTCGCTTCGCTAGTCGAGCTCGAGTGTGTTGGCGGCAAGCGGCGCTCCATATATTATCTACAATAATTGTGCAACACGCAATGCACACGAAGAACTATGCTTTTATTTTGATCGTGCTCAAGGATATTATACATTAAATACAATCAAAGTGACTTACGAGCGTGAAAGAACATTACCGCACGAGAGGACGTGAAGTGCAACTCGCCCCTCATGAGTTAGCAGCTGATCGTTCATCGTCGCTGTCACTCTCGGTGCTTTCACAGCCTTCTACGTCCAGTGAAAAGTCCTCGTCGTCAAGATCGTTTCTTTCGACATCACTGCTGAAAGCAATCTGAAGAATATCCTCCGCCGAACGACTTCGACCACTCCGCGTCACCATGTTTACAAGTAGAGAGACGTTTAAGCGCGGACGCGCGACGAACATATTTTGCTCTCAAACCGGTCAACAAGCAAATTTCTTGCATTGTGCTGCCACCTATCAACAAACGCACAAAAACAAGTGGCGCAGCGCTGGTTATGAAACCAACACACTGGTGAAGGACGGCGTTGAAAGCGTTCGCTCCACGAAAGGCGTGGAGCAGACGCGTCTTCGAATGATTGAAACGTCGCTCGCACGATTGATAACAGCGCTTTCCTGACAAAACAGAGACCCTATTTTATTGTATCACCGACTTGAGAAGTTATTGAAGAGCTCATCGCGAGCCCGCGCGACCTCCGTACGTACAATGTTATGGGATTCATGCACTACAAGAAACACTGACGAATGCTATGTGCAAGTAAAGAAGGGTGAACTTCAACTGAAAATGTCAGACGATAACATTTAGCTAACCTACGTGGCTACAGAAAGCCTCGCGAAGCTGATAGTATTGTGTACGCTGTGGGCTAGCATTGAAAGCACGAGTTGCCACATATTTTCACGAAAACTTCGCGTCTCGCAAGAACGAACCAGATTTCTCGTGTCACGGAGGGCACGGTTTGTTTACTGATGCAGGGAACATGCAAAGTCCTAGTGTTCGTTTCTTGCCAACGCGTTAACACTGAGGCTAGCATAGCCGAACAAGGGAGCGACTACGTAGTGCTGCCATTTTGTCGTCTACTAACCCTCCTCGAGAGGACGCTCCTGAATTCCGCATGGCGGCGCGACAGTCTATGGGCATTGCGAATAGATTAGTGGCTCGGGCCCCTGTCGGGCCCGATCTGTGGTCGGGCCGGGCCGGGCCGGGCCGGGTAGGCTAAAATTTTTCTCGGGTTCGGGCCGGGCCCGGGTCCCGCGTCGAGTCGCCGGGCCGTGCTCGGGCGGGTAAATTTGAACGAGTCCCGGGCTCGGGCCGGGCCCGGGCCGAGAATTCCGGCCCGTGCAGTGCTCTATTGTGAAGTCTCAACGCCCCGCACTGCTCGTAGTCCTCAAGGCCAATGCAACCCCTCTCAACACTCACGTACGCATGTAGTGTTACGCATGCCCTGCATGTAGCGTCAGCACGAAGCCGGGGAGCCATCTCAGCGCTGGCAACGCTAGCAGGCGCCACAAAGTCTAGACGTTTGGCGCGACAATATGGCGCCGCCGGAAGAGGCTTCACTTGGCCCCCTTGCAACTGCGTCCATGGTTCGTGACTTGCACTGAGCGGCCCTGGAAGGGAAGAAGAGTGGATAATTAAAAGGGGGGGGGGGTTATTTCTCGGCGCTGGCAACCCTGTCGCGAGAAGCGAGGGAGATCACAGCGGCGCTGCCCATCGCGCTTGGCTTTGGTGTTGAGGGCGGAGAGCTGCGGAAGGTGGTGGGAGTGACGAAGAGGCGCCTTGAGTACTGGTGGCGGCGCGGAGGGCTGCGTGCTTAGTGGCAGCTCATGCTTGTCTGTTAGCCAGTTTAGCGACTTTTATTATTGTGTTTTTTTTTTCGATCACGCCGGTTTTGGACACCAAACTAAGGTGACCTGTTAAAAAGTGCAAGACCACCAACATCATCATCATCATCATCAGATTAAACTTTGGTTTTTTCTGTTAACGCTTCTCTTCACTGCGCGTTCGAGACCTTGCCTCTCTTTTCGTACTCCGTAATAATTTATGAGGGTAGTTGCTTGGGCTAGTTGGTATCTATTTATTGTTACGCTATTGCGCGCCACTTTGTAATCCGTAATAATATTTGTGTAACCTGAAGGAATCTGCCTGCAGTGAACGTCGGTGATACCCTATTCATCTAGATGTCAAGGCACTGCACTGGCGGTACTGCGCGCCTACATTTATGAGAAGCTGAATTAAAAAGAACGCTGCGCAAAAAAAAAAAGAAGAACACGAGGACTATAAGGAAACGCTTACAATAGACGAGCGCAGTGCACGCTTTTGACGTGTCTCCAAAGAGGGTGTATTTCGCTCGTCTATTGTAAACACATCCTCGTGTTTTTGTGCAACGTTTTGTCATTCACATGTTACACCAACTCGCCAGGCCCGTAACCAGGAATTTTTTTCGGGGGGGGGGGCACTTGTTGAAAGCCTTGACTATATTGAAAAGAAAGTCTATTTTGCTTATTTATTTTCGGTAAAACACCATGTATCACAATTTCGGGGGTGGGGGGGTGGCGGGGCCCCCCCCCCCCCCCGTGGCTACGGGCCTGCAACTCGCCCACGAAAAGCTCCTTCTGCTTAATATTTGTGAGAATTTGTATCTTGATTAATTCTCACTGTGCTCGTGGGAAGCATTCCGTATTCGAACATGCGGTGTCCAGACAGCGCATAAAGGAAGCGATGCTCCAGCCCTACCTTCTAGAATGAAATGAGTAGTACTTGCAGCAGTGCTCTCCTGTATTATGTATTTTATGAAGTTATTTTAGGCTTGATCGAGGTTGCATCCAGTTTTACATAACGAGGCAACGCTGGCCTGATTATCGCATGGCGTACGAGTTTAGCGTTGGCTACCAATAGGCGAACCATTATAAATGCTTATTTCTCCGAACCGGAACGGAACGTGACCTAAATCGAAGTGCGCTGAACCCGAACTTAAACCGGATCAGTATTCATTTCGGTTCGACACTCTGATCGGATTATATCATTGGATTACGTGTCGTCATGGCAACAACTGTGACACTGTTGAAGAGAAATTTCCCGAACGAAACGTTGACTCCAGCGAATTTGCCTGTTCAACGATTTTCCATTACATGAAGGGTATGAAATAATCCCAGGAATCTGTCATGTTGAAAAGTTGTCATGGTTGATGTTTTTGTTGTTCTTGCTATTATTGTTGAGAACGGTAGTAGAAATAACGGCACAAGTATAAGTGTGTTAGATGTAGTATCATAATAACAGAAATGGTACGCTATACTTTGAACACGCTAAACCCGCTGACGTAAAGTTCTCAGCCCTCCATTAATATACAGGGATATAAATCCCCTATTATAGATCCGCACGTTGCCTTCGCGATGAGGATATTGATCGCGCCACTAGTGGGCACCGAACCGTAAAATTTAAAACGGGAGAGGTAGGCGATGCGGCGTGTGCGACAGCCGCTTTCAGCGCAATTAACTCTCGGACTCGAAAAGCGCGCCACAGTGCTCGCGCTGCTCGGTTCTCCCCGAGCCTACACATAGCTGAGCTATACGCCTTAGCGTTAAGTAATTAAGAATAGTGCGCACAATTCTGTGCGTCTGCAGTGCTCGCGTGCTTTTAATTACTTCTATTCCTCAATCTCCATTTTGCCACCGGTGCCGCGCGTCGTCTCGGCCGTCTCCTTACCCCTCCATTATTTCTCTGTTTTTTTTTTTCCACACGTAATTGATGAAAAACGTGGCACCTAATGTTTGTTTAGTCGCTATCTCTCATTTGTGGCGCGATGATACTGAGAAAAGAATAAAACGGCAAATCACGTTGTTGGGCTCAGTAACAAACAGTGCTAGATACACTGGAGACGCGGAGACTCTGAGGAGGCAATGAAATAGCAAGTCACTCTGCTGGGCCTAGTAAGAGGGGACAATGCAGTGATAGACAAGGGACAGTGATAGAACGATAGACGGCGCTGAACTAACAACCACTGGTTTATTGCTGGGATATACAATATATACAAAAGCCTTGCACAGAAGACCAAAAAGATCACATCATCTGCGAATAAATAGAAAAGAAGTAATCACGTCACGTGTGTCGGCAAAGCAGGCTGTCACGCTTTTAAGAAGTAGCTGATTTGGCAGTTATACAAGGAAACCCGGGGCACACGGACACAAGCGTTTCCGTGTGTGTGAATATGGCAAGCTTCGATTGAAATGATGAATTCTAAGTTCTGCATCAGATTCACTCAAGTGCTAAAAAGATCCTGAGAGCCCTGCGCTGGAGGCAAAATGCGTGTCTACTTCGACATGAATTCGTAAGACTCATCGACTTCGCATGATACTGAATTCAAATTGCTACGTGAGCGCCAAGTTATCTGCTACCATACGATACGCGCCCTTTTCTTAGGAGCGTATTGTGCTTGGCTGCCTGCAAGCTAAACGCTACGGGAATAAACAGCAGCAGTGAAGTAAAATAAAAGGCGAACTTTTCAATATACGTGAGCGCAGTCGATCCATGATTGCTGAGGCGCGCCTAACAAGAAACTCGAGCGCACACCTTCGCGTCGACCTCTCCTCTCCACTCCTCGGAAGCTCAATATCAATTACATCTCGTCAACCGGCACGAACGTGCCTCGAGGATGGCGAGGCTGTTGCTTTCTCGCCGCAGGCGTTACACGCTCAATCGGGCTTTTGCCAAAAGGGAACGCCCTAGTCACGCCTTCCGCTTTAGCTCGTACACCTCCAGGGCCTGCGAGTAATAGGGTGGCGGAACATGTCACTAACGTCCGCGTCTGCGACGCGATATCTACGTGCCACAGCCACAGCCGCCAGCAAAGTGGGGCAGCCGGAAAGAGTCAGTGGAAAGGAGGAATAAGGAAAGGAAAGGAGGTCAGACTGGCGAGAGGCCCTGTGGCGACCGAATACTCTTCCCGAATCTCTCATTTCGCTTCCCTAAATGTTGCAACGGACGTCGCCGTTCTCCCGCCACTCCTATCAAGCATCTAAGTTGCCCGTATTTCCCTCGCACGAAGTCAGTGCCAGCAACGCGCTCCATTCGCTTTTTTTTTTCCGCATTCCCTGCTGTCCATGAAACGAGTTGCCTTCGTGCTTCCTCCAACTTGCAGTGAACGTCTGTGCTCTACCTCGTTGCCCCTAGATACTTCCCCATTCGATTCCCCACTTGCTCCTTTTTTTATTTTATCGCAACAGCGTCGACCTCACCTGTTTCTGCTTACTCGCTTGACGCCGCTACGGCCTTTTACCTGCCCCGATTTCCTGCTCTCGGCAGCGAGAGTTTCTACTCGGTCCCATTTGCTTCCCGAAGCGGCCGTCACGGCTTCCCCCTCTTCCCTCCCGTCTTCCCTGAACCGAAGGGAATCTGGGGATCGGTAGCGCGCGCGGCCTTGCGGCAGACGTGGGAAGGAAAGGAAAGCGGGTCATGGCGAAACCGCCGCGGCTCGGCCGAAGCGGCGTCACGCTCCGGCTGTTGAGCCTGCCCGCCAATGTGGGCCACACCCCTGTCTGCGTCCCAGTGCGGTTTTCTTTGTTTGATCCTGCTCTTTCTTCCTTTTGTTTTCTGCGCACGTCGTGGGTGTCGGTGTTGCCTTTTGGCTTATTGCTTCGCTAACGTAGCGATGTTGGGAAGCGACGCAGCTTAGCACTTTTTTGCTCTCTTTTGTATGTGTTCAGCATGGGAAACATGGAAACCGCATCGTGGTTCGGGATGGGTAATGGTGATGCGCAGTCTTTTACGGTCGTATCGACCTTCTTGGTTTCCTTGTTTACTTCCTCTCTAGTGAGCTCGTTATTGCAAGACACTCTATTGACGTTACATGTATACGTTGAGGCGGTGGTGTTAAATGCTGAAATAACGTCAGTTCGGGTTTCAGATTTCTGACGCAGCACCTCTTAGCGTATTCCTGGATAGGCGTAGAAGGCCGGAACGCAGTGTGATTAGCGTGATATTAGTTCCGGATTTTCTTCCAACGTTTAGTCTTCTCATTCTGTTTCACGCTTTCTTTCTTTCCGTAGTCAAGCTGTTAACTCTATTAGGAACACCCAAAAAGTGTGTACGCCTGTTTTCACGCATCTCTGAAAAAAAATACATACAAATGTGTATCACTAGCGCAGTTCGTGTTTCGAAGGAATCTGAGAACGAAGGAAACACGAACAAAGGGAAAGGCGGGGAGATTAACCAGCTCAGAACAACCGTTGTGCTACCTTCAACTGAGAAAAATAATAGGGCACTTTCAAAGTTACAGGTGTACAGAAAGAGAGATACTTATATAGGGAGCACACACGCATCACAGTCAGTCACTCGTGCAAGGTATGCAACATCACTGTTCATCCCAGCCGCTTGTGCAAGTCTGTGTTCGACATTTTCAACCATGCCTTCAATCTTAACCTGCGAAATTCGGGATCCGTCCAGGGAATAAGCGAACTTTGCGAAGCAGTTATATTTGAAAACACGTGTACCGGGAAAGATGATGTCAAGCTATACACTTCCAGGACAGAAAACGGCTTTCATATCATATTTGGCGACGATGGGGGCCACAGTACGGGCGACGTGTACGGGAGATTAAGATTGTGCAGGTTAAAAAAATCATATTGAAAATTATATTTCAACGTTCCTATCTTCCCAGTCGTCACGTGCCATTCGAGGCGTGTGGTGGTTTTCGCCTCTTTACTCGGCGATCAATGTAAATCGCATTGCTTACACGTCGTTTATGTAGGAAACATGTTACGGGCAACTACTCTCGCATGCTTCTTATCTCCGAGTTAAAACCAGTTTCTGTGGGAAGATCATCGTCCGGAAACTTTCCGGAGTGTCAGACTCTGCCGTTATTCCTCATGTTTTCCGGATCCCCAAAGCAAGTACACATTTTACCAAGATTACGTTTATGATGAGATGTGGGCAATTTTAGACGTGATCTGTTGGAGAACTTTCTGTGTCCTGACGTAAAATTATTGTTCCATGTAAATACTGAACCGGCGTTTATTTCTTTATTTTCGTGCTTTGATACACGAGACTCGTATTTCGTTTCCCTAACGATCTTGGTGAAGTTTATGAGGTAGCTTATATATAGGTAGCGCAGGGATGGAGCACGTTATGGCTAATTAGGAGGCAAGTAGAGTGCGCGTGGGTTAATTGCCTTCTTAACAATAAAGGTGCGTCAAGTTTGCCGGATCGTTAGGAACGTTTATGATAAGCACAATTTTCAACTCAGTGACCATGCAAAGCTACCTTGGAACGTTGACATACAAGTTAATAATAATGGAGCGAACAGTATACCAAGATAAATAAATGCTTTGGGGTAACTTATGTGGCAATGGCGTCAAAGCTAAGAAAAATTTATCGAACAATATGCCAAGAGAAATACGCCGATCTAAACTGTGGCCTTTGCAAAAGAATGTGCAAATGTTTAAATTGTTTAAATATGGCATACGTTAAATTTGTGTTCGAATGTTTAAGTGTGCCATACGCATCACGGTTATCGTCTGTTTTGCTTGTATCTGGCATGAGGTCAACGTTAATTGATGTTTATATTTGCCTAAGAGTGCATGCAACGAACAAATATGCAAATTTTATTGCAAGCCAGTTCTTACGGCCTTAACAACAACACACTGCAGCACGCACTCAAAGGATTTAGAGATGTGTTTTAGGGGCGAAGCTCCTTATGCCGTGGGTCTGTCCATCCCCCGTTTGTTTGTAGCGTTGTAGTAGCCACCTCTAGCTCGTGAGAAGCGCGCGTTCTGGTATGCAGTAGGAGAAGAAGACGACGTTGACGAGTGACACTCTCGTGCGTGTTCGCATGTGTGACGTTCTTTCTTCTTTACTACGTCTCGTGTTTTCAACGACACCCGAAGGCAACATTTCAGAAGTAACGCGCCATGAGGCTCCCTCTTGGCACGCTTTCTCTTTAGCTCGGAGTCGCCAGATGGAAGACAAGGCTGCGGAACGGAGGGCACGGAAGGCGGCGGCAGCGCGCGCTCGCAGACAGAATCCTGAGGTGAGAGCCCGCGAGGCCGAAGCTGCACGTCGACGCCGCGAAGCAGATTCCGCCGTTCGTGCCCGCGAGGCAGAAGCTGCATGGCTGCGGCGCGAATCAGATCTTCAAAACGCGAAGGACCGTGAAGCGGCGAGAAAGCGCGCGTACCGGCAGGCAGAGCCCGAGGCTGTGCGAGCACGTGAAGTGGCTGCAAAACGCATCAGGCGGGCTCTGCCCGAAGGCGCCGACGCGCGCTTCCAGCGGGACTTCCTTGATAACAGTTTCGGCCATAGTTGCGGTGTGTGCAACAGATTGTGGTTCTCAAACAATCTAGTCACAATATCTTCCATCAAGAAGGACCACGCTCGCGCCAATGCCATTGCCGTGCTGCAGCGCGAGTTCGCTTCGCCCCACTCATCATCATTCACCACGTGGATATGCTGTGATTTTTTTACGAATGCCAGAGAACCTATTCCGCTGCTTCACGGGAACGATAAATGATCAAAGCAGGTGCAAAAAGGAAAATCGGGGCCCCATTTTTTAACAATAAAATATGCGCAGATGATTTACAGAATTTGTAGAAACATTTCCTGGAGTGTGATGGAAGCTTTGTAAAAAGCATGGTTTTATGTTAGCGAGTCACTCGCGGGAAATGTTTTAAAATATGTGGCGTAAAACAGGAGACTTGTATTGTTATTTTAACTGCAGCAAAAAAGCGCCGTCGCTGATACATATAGGTTACGGTTGTGCAATGTACCGCGCATGTCTGCTGTCTTTTCTTCTTGCGTATTGTGTTCTCTTACGGGGCCATGTCTTACGTAAGTTTCAATTTCCTCCGCCAGAGCAAGAACACGCGCTATCTTTCTGATAATGCCGTTTTGATGCCACGTGTTCGCCCTACGGTTACACCACAGTTTTCGCGCACAAGCCTCGCTCCCTCTGCGTCTTCGTGACCGTGTCGTGCAGGCAAAAAAGTCGCCGACAGAGAATTTGACTTATACGATTGCGCGATTCTTGCTGCACTGTATACCTTTAGTTAGTTCCGCTTTCGTTGTAGTTAGAGCATCCAATCATGTGTTTGCTAATCTATAGTCTATAGGAGACGATTGCCCAATGACAGAAACAATGGACGAGCGGCTCAATAGATAAGACCCAGGCGCAGTCACCATTGATAAATTACTTCGCCGACAAGATTAATTAGTGAGGCCGTTCTGCTCCCTATCGTTTCCCTTCCGTTGCAGTCTTAGTACTAATCGAAGAGAGGTATTCCGCACTCAGCACCATTATTACACTCGCCCACTTTATCTGCTCTGTACACTAACTTGTGTGTGTGTGAGTACGTGCGTGTGTGTGTGTGTGTGGGAATGTGTCTCTATGCATGTGTGGCCACATGCGCCTAAGGCGTCTCGAATGCTCTCTGACAGCCTATAGCCGTCATTCATGGCATTAGCGTTAGCGTTCATGCACATTTGTTAAACGTGTCCCTAATAAGAAACTCGAGCTTAGTCACTCTATTTTCAAATAATATGAAGATAAAACGTTCCATTATTTGTCACAGCTGCTTTTTTTTTCTCTCCTTCTTCCTCGCATTCGTTCAAACTGCTGCTCAATCTATAGGCGTCAACCTATAATACCAGAAATAACGAACGGAAAATCCCTTGGTCATCTCTGAAGCGTATACACTTGGGCAAATGCTGCAGCTTAACAATTCACCGCGCAAAGCAGCCACACCTGCAAGAACTAAGCGACAACGTAGTGTTACCGTACATGCTAGTAATAAAAGTCTGCGCTCAATCGTAAACACCAGCGCTCGATAGCACCGTGAACATCCTCGGGGTCTCTTTAACGAGGCACACTATTTAGCCTTGCTACAATGCACAAAGCAGTCGGAGGCGTCAATAGGGAACACCACTAATGAGAATTCTGTTTACCACAGTGCATCTCAATGGAGACAGTTCTTTCTTTCTTTCTTTCTTTCTTTCTTTCTTTCTTTCTTTCTTTCTTTCTTTCTTTCTTTCTTTCTTTCTTTCCTTCTTTCTTTCTTTCTTTCTTTTTCCTTTCTTTCTTTCTTTCTTTCTTTCCACTGATTACAATACGCTGCCTATCGATCGTACCTCCCGCATATTTTGTTTCCTTTTATGACAGTGGCTCTAGACATTCTGCGGAAAGTCGCGTTCGTAATATCTCGTGATATCATAGATTACTTACACGTTTTGCGCGTCTTTATTTATATTTTTTTTTTGCACAGACGACTATTAGTTGAAAGGGAACTTACATCTCTACAGTACAACGGATAACCACAGTACACCCCCATTTATGTGTCTATCCGGTTATTTATTTTTCTATTTGCGGCCCCCGAAGGACGACCTTCCATTATGCACTCCGGCGAGACATCATGAATAATGATGAGGGCCACTGCGTCCCTCTTAATGGACTTCTCTCTCATTACTGGTTGCAGATACTTATTTTCGCTTGTTTCACTTGCTTCTCGTTGTTGGCGACTAGTACTGGAATACCGTCCATCACACGAACCTAAATTAGCCTCTCATCTTTTAAACGCTGTTCAACAAAAGGTCCTCTCCGGGTAGCAAGTCTGAACTGCGTTTAAGAACCTAGCATACATTGCACAGAATGTCAAAGCTAACCTACACGCAAAACAGCACTCTTGTTTAGCTGAGCTACGGGAATAATTAAGAGAATGCTTAAATCATAAAGGACGACTGTAAGAAAAGCATTAGGCTGACGGCTTTCGCATTAGTGCAGTGATTGTGGCATTAAGTACATATGACCGCACGTGCACCCTGCTTCAACAGGTCCTGAAGCCTGTATGCAGGCTGTAACTTTGCCATTTCAGCAGAAGCTTTATCTTTTTCGAAGTAATATTATAAGAAAAAAATGGTGGCGATAACAGTTAGAGCCATGGGAGAGTGTTAAGCTGTACCTTGAATAAAGCAGATTCCTCTAGATTTAGAAGTCTTAGTGTGTGCAGGGACATTGAAATGTACTATAACGCTATACACAATACCGCTCGTGAAGTAACACCTTAACCAGCTCTGGCCGGTAAAAATTAATCCAAAGTCCCTTGCTACGACATGCCTCATATTCACACGATGACTTTCGAAGACAGATCTGCCATCATATTTGTACTTACTGGTAAGATCAGCCACGACAGGTACTCATGTACAACAGTCCTGACGTCTTCAGGCAGTACATGTAAGGCCATATTGAACAAACTTTTAGGTGTTATCAAGGAAGCTTATTTATTAACCGCGAGCATGAACAAACAATGAAATGGTACTTCTGTTACTTCGTCTGTACGTACTCAATTGGAATAGCGCTGTCAAGTAGATATTTTCAGACGAAGTACCTGCAGATTCCGGACATTCAGTAGCGGCAAGTGCCGTTCTCATTTAGATGTCTGGTGAGTGCGTTTACGCCACCAGCATAATGTGAACTCGAAGAATTGGAAAGCTAATACAATTCGTTATTTCGTTTTCTCATTGACGTGGGCTTTTGTTAGTGCCGCCGTAAAGAAACCAAAGTGCAATGCTTCACATTACTTCATGCATCAAAATCGCTTCCCCCCACGCCCATCCCTCACGCCCACATGTACCTTCTGTTCTGTTCTCGCTGGCTCGCTGTGAAAGGGTTGAGGTTTTTACTTCCTAGGATACTCCGTTTCTATAAGTTCAGGCGCGCAAGAAGAAGAACAAAATAAACAAAATCTACCTTATATGAGGAACCACCTTATTCACACAGCGCCCGGACCACAAAGACGAAGATCAAGCCGCGCTGCTGATGATGTATATATAGATAAGGAAATTTCACTGCAAGGTAGGATGATATAAATAAATGAAGATAAATATCAGTCGTATGTAAAACTCACTGTCAATATATTGCCACGCCCACTTCTTGTCCTATTTTGATGTTTTTGGGTTTGACCAGCAAGGGCGATTATCAACGCTCGACGCTGCCCGCGAAGCAGTGTTCGAGAGACTTCTCGATTGTAGTAGATCGTTTTGTTAAGATTTCGCGCCGCACGCGAATGGTCCAGCTTTATCGAGAGATAACGCCGCCACTAGCGATATCGCTGGAAAGTTCCATAGCACCTGTATAAAAACCGACGCACTTGACCGCTTGTCAGTTGATCGACGGACGACGCCCTGTTCGCCGCTATCATTGTACAGCGTGTATTGCTGTAGTTCTAGTTCTCATTTTCCGGCCACAAGTTCGGCCAAATAAACAGTTTCATCCTGCAAACGCCGACTGCTGTCTTCGTCGACGTCACGACCACGTGACAATATGCAACAGTCACTGGGAACAAGGCGCCAAGAACACTGAAAATGATGCTCCTTCTTGTGAGCGATAATCAACACATTAGAGCCGAACTGTTGTGCGCGCATGGCGCGAGGCGGATGGCACCATGATCTATGTTCCTTGTACTGCTCTTTATAGCTCTACAGTAAAACCTCGGTGATACGAATCTCGCGGGGTCGCCAAAATATTCGTATCATCCGAAATTCCTATCACCAGAAAACCTGCAAAATACTCTGCTACAAAAGAAAGCTGGCATCCGTTTTCATTTATTGTTTCTCAAGGCCGTAACAACGTCATGAAGCGCTCTGAAGAAATTCCAGTAAAGTTTTAAGATGTGAATGATCATACTCGTACTCGTAAACATACGTTGCTTGGACGCGTGATTAACCAGGTGTGATGTGACCCATGACAGCTAGTAGCCCCTTCCTAATCTGAGTATGCTTTTCCGCATGACAATAAAGTACTGCGACGAAAGTGACTTAAGGAGCGCTTTGCACGCGATATATGTAGGCCAGAAACTTTTCAACCGCTGTCCTTTGTTTTGATTCTTTTGTTATCGCGTTGGTGTTGGGGATGTTTTTCGGGATATTTAGGGCCATGCCCGCACAATCGGGAGGTTTGCTCAAACATCGGGAGTCTCCGGTGCAAATTGGAGAGTTGGCAGGTACGCGTGCCCTCAACAACCGTATATGTTGACGTTGCGAGGCCTATAGCTCCTTCGCCAAGACCGTCCTCTTTCGGTCCTCGTCCACCTTTAACGGGATGTCTGATTGCGAGGACATGGCTTGCATCGGCGTGGCAGGCATGTGCAAACACAGTACGACGATTCTGCCTCGAGCACAGCAGGACTCGTCAGCGCGTAAAAAAAAAAAAGCAAAACGCGACGCCAACGTTACCTGTAATCTGCACACGAAGGTACACAAACGCGCATTAAGGCTTTCAAGATTCTCGCGCACAATGTCAGAGGCATGGTCAGAGGTAACGACGCGCCGCTGATGGCCAAAGTGACGGCGCGGCGCGCTGCCCGTGCTTCGGTTCCTGCGGCCGCGCGATTGGCGCGTCTTCCGCGACAGTGCGGGCAGCACCTGTTCGTACCTGCGCGGTAGCGTGCGTTCGTATCAAACGTCGCGGGGTGAAAATCGGTTCGTAACAACCGTACTCCATTACACTGCAAGCTAAAAGGCCTTGGCCGGGACCTCAGAAAAATTCGTATCACCCCGAAATTCGTACGAGCGGAGATCGTGTCACCGGGGTTCTAATGTATTCAGTTTCTTCATTTTGCTCTTAGTACAACTTCTCTAGCATTCTTGGGATAGGTCTTCGCTTTGCCTAAGCGCATCTGTGCCCTCCAGTGATGTGTGCAGGCAGTCGTGTTGCGGCGATCACACGTGGTATCTTTTTAATTTCAGGAAACAGAAGCACGTTTACACACCCAAACATTTGAAGTATTCGATTATTTCCGTCTTGATTTCTTTGCCTCTGGCCTTTTTTTCTCTCTTTATTTTTTTCTTGCTTTCCCGGAACGCATGTTTTTCGTATATCTTAAAGCCTGGGAAAAAGCAGAGACAATACTGTCACCCACCCGCTGTGCCGTCTGTCCGTTCGCTGGAATAACACTCCCGAAGAAGGGAGAGGACCACCGAGCTAGGCGGCTCAACACACACACACACACACACACACACACACACACACACACACACACACACACACACATACATATATATATATATATATATATATATATATATGTGTGTGTGTGTGTGTGTGTGTGTGTGTGTGTGTGTGTGTGTGTGTGTGTGTGTGTGTGTGTGTGTGTGTGTGTGTTACGGCAAACGTTGTAAATCACTCATCCATGCTATTTCCTTTTTCTGTACTATAATATTTTTACCACATCGGATGGCTTTTTACGTGTTATCTGAGCTTTTCTGCATTTTTGTCTTTTTTTATTTGGATATTTAAGTGCTTCGTCGTTTGGAAATGGAAGGCCGTGATATGTGTCGGAGAGAAGAAATGATGAACCGTTGTTCTGTTCACGCCCGAAAAATGTCGAAGGATTTGGCTTAGAAGTCTTGACTTGATTCTTTTCTTCTTCAACCAAAACTCACTCGAACGTACGCACTTCTTCTCGTGAAAACAAGCACTCACCAAGTGCTGAAGTCGCATTGGGAGAACGCCATCAAAGCATCCTAGTCGTCAATTCACTCGGGCCTCCCGGAAATCTCCGTCCATCTGACAGGGAGCGGCTGAATAAAATTTGGCAGTGCTTTGCATTGCAAATCGGCAGCGAGCCAATACAGTCGGGGAACGCGGACCCTGTCATTTTTCTTGCGCCGGGCACTTTACCCTAATGAAATGCGACCACGAAAGTCGGGACTCGAAACTCGCATAACTTTATAAAGATGGTTAGTCGGGTGCTTTGGTAGTACTTTCTTCAACGTATAAAAAAAAATCGGATCCCTTCCAGTACTGTGAAGATAGAAGCTAGCGAAGCTGTGTATATGGTGGGTCTGGTGTACACTCTAAGAAAAAAAAAGGACTCCTTTGACTCTTTTTCGAGAGTCCTGACTTCCCACGTATATCACTCTCTTTAAAGAGGCACGGGAATTCTCTTTGAGGGTCACTATACTCTCACAAGAAAGTCGCGTGACCCACAAGAGAGTTAACGTGCCTCTTTAGGAGTCCTGACTTGCTACGTATATGACTCTCTTTAGAGAGGCATGTGAACTCTCTTGTGGGTCACACGACTCTCTTCTAAGAGTATAATGACCCCCAAAGAGAGTTCACGTGCCTCTTTAAAGATAGTCATATACGTAGCAAGTCAGTACTCTCGAAAAAGAGTCAAATGACTCTTTTTTTCTTAGAATGTAGGAAATGTTCGTACAGTGAACACCTAGTGCCATTATTTCTATACATTAGCGAAGAAAGAAACCTACACTAAAACCCTCCAAGAAGTTTCTCGAGGGATCAAATAGTTTA